>NC_143399.1:120957283-121590872 GCF_052110815.1 Crocodylus siamensis | reverse complement strand
AAACAAAACTCATGTCACGTGTACGTGTTAATGCGCAGCAGGATGAAAACAGCAGGTATGGTAGCCCCTTCTAAGGCCATGAAACCTGCTAGGTTTCAAGGAGATGGGTTCAGGGGTTTCTGGGAAACTGCACCTTAAACTGCTCAAAGCAAAACTCATGACGCTTGTGTAACTGTGTGTGTGAGTGTCTGTGTGTGTGAAGTTGCAGCAGGATCAAAGCAGCAGGGATGGTAGCCTGTAACAGGGGGCCTTCCCAGTGCTGGTTAGATCTCTTCCCACCCAACTATTTCTGGGCCAACTGCCTGCCCCTCTTTTTCCAGCCATGCCTTGATGGAAAACTGATTCAGATGTTTCCCAGGCAGGTGGCTGCCAATTTAGGCGTCTTGGGGTGACATCCATTCTGCAGCTCCATACCTCCCCTAACACTGAAGCCCATGCCTTGCACACTTCACCCTCTCCTGCTGTGGTCCCCTCTGTGGCTCACCTTTAGGCCCTGGCCCAGCCTTCCGGCCAGTCAAAATACCGAGCCTATTGCTCTGGGCATTCCTCGCAGTGGGCCCCAGACCCCTTGACCCCACTTTGGGTGCTGGTCCCAGCATGGACCAGTTGAGGGTCTCTCTGATATCTTCTAATAGAACCACTGAATAGTTGCAGAAACATATCTTACCAATCTTTCGTGTTTAAAAAACCTTTGTCAGGCTGGGGAAGCATCAAGTTGATATGTGTGTGCTCTTCCTGGATGGAATGAATAGTGAAGAAGCCAGAGGCTGGCATTCAATGCAGGCAAGAAAGCAGGCCAGTGAAAATGTAAATTGAGGCATCAGGGATGAGAGACAGGATAGGGAGGGAGGGAGGGGAATGGGGATGTAGCAAGTAAAAGTGGAGAAGTACCTGGGGAGTCATATGTCAGGCAGATTATAGTGCAGGGGTGGGCAAAAATACGGCTTGCGGGCCAGATCTGGCCTGTGAGGCCATTCTATCTGGCCCATGGGGCCCCTAAAAAAATTTTGAAAATTAAAATTTATCTGTCAAAAATGACCCAGGGGAATCCTCGGTGGGCTTCTACAACATCAGGGCCCGCCTAGTCCTGCCGCCTGGGACCACGTGGCTTCCCCGGCACTGGAAGCTCAGGTAAGGGGTGGGGAGGGCAAGGAAGGAGCTGGTGCGGAGCACGGGAAAAAGCGACCCCTCCCCCAACCCATGGCTGCCACTCCCTGCTGTAGCCGCTCGCAGCCCATGCAGGGCTGTCCTGAGCAGGCACAGGCAGTCCCACGCAGGCTGTGAGTGGCTGCAGTGTGGGGCACCAGCCACAGGGCAGGCAAGGGGCACTCAGCACCAGCTTGTAACCTGGCCCTGAACTGGCTCTGGGCTCACCTGTTGGGGCTGTGCTACTGCGGCAGCAGCTATGGCCCCCCCCCCCACTTGCCGTGCTGGGCAGTTTGCTGCTGTGGCCCTCCGCCTGAAATAATTGCCTGCTCCTGTTACAGTGTGTCATAAATCTAATGTCTATATTGAGTCCTTGAGTTTCTGTATCTAGGAGGATGCTGAAGTGAAATTCATAGGCTCCTCTGTGAAAAGTGGTTTGTAAATTCAAACAAGCACCGAACCTCACTAACCTCATCACCAGAAGCCAACTTCCTATAGCCCAACACACAATGAATGGATCCAGACCATGCCATGACAAGAAATACAAAACCTGCCAACATACTAATCCAATCTATTACAGACAAGAAAACCCAACTACCTGTGTGGTCACATTTCTCGAGAGGAAGCCACTCTGTCTCCAATCTCTCAGGCCTGATCCTCAAAAGGAATTTACAAACCACTTTTCACAGATAAGCCTATGAACTTCACTTCATCAACCTCCTAGATACAGACACTTGTGGACTCAATATAGATATTGGATTTATGACACACTATAACCTGCCCAACATCTGATTCCTCAGGTACCTCTCCATGTTTACCTACTATATTCCACTTACCTCCACTCCCCCCACCCAGCTAGTCCCTCACCCCTTAACACCTCAATTTACCTTTCACTGACTGGCTTTTTTGCCTGCACTGCATGCCTGCCTCTGGTTTCTTCACTATTCTTTCCATCGAGGAAGAGCAGGAGAGATTCCAGCCCACCCACCTGTTTCTGAGCCAACTGCCCACCCCTCTTTCTCCTGCCACACCTTGATGGAAAACTGATTCAGATGTTTCCCAGGCAGGAGGCCGCCCATTAAGGCCCCGATTTCTAGGAGTGATATTCATCCATTCCACAGCTTCATACCTCCCCTAACACTGTGGCCCTTGCCTCACAGATGGCATCCCAAGCAGTTAAGCTCACCTGGACCTCACAACTCCACTGTTGTGTGGAGGCACATGGAGCTTGGGGAACCCCTTAGGCCTCAAAGATCTTACAGGTCTGGGCTTTCTGTAGCCAGGACTGTGCACTCGTGTGTTGGCTGGAGGTTATAAGATGCCTTTTACCCACCTTTCAGCAAGGAGGTTTGCGGTCCTGGCATTTCTTGTGGGCTGCCATGCCACCGGTAGTCCCACCAGGCCTCCTGACCCTGACAGGGTGCAGTTTTAGTCATGCCCAGGACCTGGGGCCTCTTCCTTACCCACAGCCCAAGCCCATACATCCAAGTTCATTCTGGAACAGGAGCTCAGCAGGGAGATGTTCTTCCCCTGCTGGCTGGTGATACAGTGAGTGCCACCTCCAGCTCTAAGGATGGGGCATTAAATGGTTTAAAAATAAAAATAAAAAAAGGAAATAGGTGCAGAGTGAGGAGGGTGGCATTCACTCCGTCTGCATGTCGAGGTTGGGGAACCTTGAGGAACACTAGCTGCTCCACCAAACTGGGATCCAAGGAGAAGAGGTGGGGTATCACAACATCCCCAGCAATGCTGAACACCCGCTTGCTTGGAACACTTTTCGGTGGACAGGACAGTTGTTCCTGTGCAACCACGGCCAGACCCTGCCACATCTGGCTGCAGCTTGCCCAGTAGGCAAGGGGCTGCAGAGCAGTGATTCCACATCCTCGGCAAGGTAGGTAGCCACCGAGGCCTCGGCGCTACCTCCTTGATGCTGGGGTCTGGTGTCTCTGGACCCCAACAGGCTTTTGGTGGCCTCAAAGAAATGGCTTGAGGACCACCAAGATCTGGGAGATGGTACCCCACTCTGTTTTGTTAAGGGGGCCACTGATCCATATCTCCCTGAGCAAGACCATCTCATGGATGGCCTTCTGTTGCTCGACCAGCCTTTCGAGCATCAGGTATGTGGAATTCCACCGAGTCTCCACATCCTGCATGGATGCTCAGCTCTGCCTGTTTCTCCCACAGCATCTTGCTCCTCTTGATGCTCTGGTAGAAGCAGCCCACCAACTTCCTGAATTTTGAAATGAGCTGGCTGGTCATGGTAGTGACGGCACCATCACTGGCAGCCCTGTCCCCCTCCAAAGCATCCCTGACTATGAGGTGGAACTTGTGTGCCATACAGTGGATGCCAAAAAAGTTGGCATCACAGACCACCTAGAACATATTGGCCCCGTTGTTGGTGACCATGAACCCACACGTGAACTCATCCTGCCCAAGCCACGCCTACACCATGCAGTTCATGGCCCCCATGATCTATCTCCCTTGCCATGTGGCTCATCCATCACCTCCCCTTGAAGGAGAGCCCACTGATGGCCTGATTGATCACACCAGTGCCCTGTGAGGGAGAGGTAGGCATGATCTCTACTCCAGAAGCTCCATATGTCCAAGGTGAAGTGTAAGGCCACCTGCAGACCTGTCTTGTGCAGCACCTCCCCTCCAATACTCCCTGATGCCTCATATAGGAAGAGCACCACTGTTCTGCTGAAGGTGGTGCATGCGGGCATGTGGTACAATGCGGTCACGATCACCATGAGTTGCCTGAACTCTGGCCGCTTAACTAAGGAGAAGTACTGTCCATCCAGAGCAAGCATCCCCCCCAATGCTCTGGGTGACCTCACTTGCCTTGGGAATGTGCCCCCCTTTCCTTCTGCCTTTCTCCCACTGATCCAGGGTGGTCTGCCTCTGCTTCTGGGGGATGGGGACTTTGGAGTGAGAGAGGAACTTCCCTTTGGGCATGCTCCCACTGGTGCCAGGCAGAGGAGGAGCAAGGGAAAGGGGTGGTGCCTCCTGGTATGCATCAGCAGCCCCATGGGGCTAAAGTGTTTCTTGTCCTTGCCCTGGCTGGTCTTCCATCAGCAATGCAGGCAGATAGGATACTTGGGATCTTCTGCCACCTCAAAATGATCCCATACTACACTACCCCCTTGCTTCTAGGGTGTGGGTGGGGATCCTGCCTTATCCCCTTCCTCAGCAGGAAAAGTCACAACAACAGGGGAAGCTGAGCCACTTGCCCCACAACCTCCTCCACAGTGCATTCCGGAGAAGGAGAGCTGGCTCTAGGGGAACTTTGAGGGGTGTGGAGCACAAACTCAGATTCCCGCTCCTTCCCCAGAATATCCCTGGCTATGGCACTGAGCTCCCTTGGTTCCATATCCATCTCCTCCTCTGGCACTGGGAGGCCTACGCTGGGAACTGAAATTGGGCTGGAGGAGACAGTCATGCCGGTATGCTGGTGGTGCTGTTGGGATTATTATTACTGCTGGTGTTACTGGAGGTGGGGCAGGTGCAGACACTGCTCTCACCTCTTTGCTGCCACTAGCAGCAGAAGCCCCATGCCCACCAGGGAAGAGGGTGCATCTAAGTTTGGGGGGGTGGAACTTACAGCTCTTCCTCTGCCCACTCTTGCTCCCCTGCCAGAAGACCTGGCACCTGCCTTTTCAGCATGCTTCATAATGTTTGCTGTGCTGGAAAATGTGTGTGTGTAATACTCAGCCTCTTGAAGGCTCAGATCAAGTGTAGTACTTAGTTGGCTAACACTGTATCGCTTGTAACCTAGTCGCGTTCCCCTTCTCTCCCTCATCCCTTGGTTGTTAGTCCCTCGCTCGGGAGCTTTGTATTTCCATCTCAGCTTTGTCATCTTTTTTCTGGATTCCCCATCCAAAACATCTACTAATAAAAGTCAATCTTCTTTGTGTTTACTATATCTTCTTCTTCTATCTGCTTCTTTGACTATATCTATGTGTTTACTATATCTTCTTCTATCTGCTTATTTTCTTTATCTTTTATTTACTATATCTTCTTCTATCTGCTTACTACATCTTGTATCTGTAATATATTGGAAAGTTGTGTCCAATCCTTTCCAAAAAGAGAGACTGGCAGGAGACTGACTTGAAACCAGTCACTGCAGCCAGCCACAGTGCCTTTCATATACTGTTGCTTCCAGAGACAGCTCACAAAAGGGACAGAAAGGCTTCATATGGAGCCTTATATGCTATTTCTGTCCTTCCCCCCAGAGCACTGGGATTGCAGGACAGACTGCAGACACTGGCCAGCTACAGATGTCAATATCAGAGCAGTCCTTCCCCCCACCTCCCTCTCCTGAGTTTCTGTTTTCCTGCAAGCCTGCCTCTGAAACTCTGAAATTTTCCAAAACATTTCTGAAATGTTGTGGATGGTTTCGTTTAATTATGGAGATGTTTCAGAGCCTTCTGTTCTGTTTCAGATTCAGTGTTTTGGGTGCTGAAACACCTCCGAAATGAAATGGCTGCCAAAATTTTGCACAGCCCTACAGGTCATATTCCATGTTGCCTTTTAACTTCAGGGGATAATTAAATAGGAAGATTATTTCAATCTCCTAATATTTTTTATTAATACTGACATTTTAAACGAGCAGTGGAAATATCACAAACAAAGGAAAAATCAATCAAAGAAAAGGTTCTTCAGTTTTACCTGGTCAGCTGTGGTGTCAGAAGAGATTACTAGTACTACGTCTCCTCGTTTTAAATTAAGCTCATCATTATTAGCTGCCTCAAAATCATGTAAAGCTTCAACCTGAAGGAAAGAATACAATATATGCATGCATCATCTAGAGTACCAGGAAAAGTAAAGCAGAAACAAGCTCTCCCAACAAAAAAATCTTTTCCCCTCTTGCAATTAAGGTTAACAATGTTCACCAATACTATACTCACCACTATACAACTATAGGATTAAACTATATTGAAACTGATCATTTTAAAAATTCAAGAGTATATGCTATATTAACAGATCCATTGATGTCAGTATTTTATTATGTTCCATTAGTTTTTTCTATTAAGTAGAGAAGAATAGTTTTTTCCATCAGTTTTTTTTCTATTAAGTAAAGAAGAATACAAAAGTTTTACTATTCAATCATTTCTACAACCACTAGCTGGCACTTTCATATCAAACCAAACTTTCAGGGCCTTGATGGCATGGGAAGCTGTACCATTCTGTAACAACTGCCTCTCAGACAAATCTTGCTTTCTTTAGTTCTTATTCTTGCAAATCCCCCACTGTCATCCACAGAAGCTGGCCTGAGTAAAGGAGGCAGTACTGGAACATTTCTTTTACGCAAACTGGGCAGACTTTTGAGAATCACAATAACGTACTTGTGCTATCTTTAAATCCAGACACTTGACTTGCATTGAATGCAACTAGTCCCAGGGCAATACTGTAATAGTCCAAGAAAAATGTGCTGTCAGGATGCATCTACACATGCAATTAATGTGACTGAATAAGCTCTGGTGAAATTTTAGCCTGAGTAAATTAATCCTGGGGCAGGGGGATGGACTCGATGATCTGCCGAGGTCCCTTCCATCCCTAATGTCTATGAATTTACTCCACTGTTGGATAGTACCTATGTCTGACAGGACTATCCAATGGCACTGTAAATTAATCTACCCTGGCCCAGTCGCTGCACACACGCAGATGGTGATGCTTTCCTGTACAGTAAATTAGTCTACTGGGAAGTAAAGTGCACATGTAGATTCGCCCTCAGAGAACAAGATGGTAGACCTAACTCCTAATTTCTATCCTTTACTCAAGAGAATGTGGTGAAAAATAAGACCATAGAGAAACACTACCAGCATATCTGAATCGGAGTCTCATGACTTGTCTCACTTTTACCTATATAGAAGGCAGGATAGGGTTGCACCTTGGAGACTTACTTGTTTAGAAAGGCACAAGCTTTCATAGTCGGCAGTTTACTTTGTCAGATATTATGAATGGAGTCATAGAGAGCTGGAGTACCAAACAAAAAGGAATAAGTATTTTATACTTAGATAAAATATTTACATAAATTTAGTCCTTTCTGTTTAGTACCCTGGCTTTCTGTGAGGCCATACAGAGCATCTGATGAAGTAAGCTGTCATCTACAAAAGCTTATGATTTCCTGAATGAGTTAGTGTGCCACCATGCCCTACCTTCTACCTAACTTCAGATTTACATGGATAACTACCTCTTTCTTGCCTACATTTTATTTTGAAATGATGTACAGTATTTGTATATGAGAAGAGATGAATAAATCTGTTGACTATAACAATAGATTGCAATGGAACTACTTAAACTGAAATACGCAAATTATAGTATAAAATAGGAGAAGCTTATTTATCCTTAATGAGTTTTTCTATTAGTCAAAAATTGTGAAATGAGAAATCATTAGTATCTAAAGAACCAAGAAACATGAAGGTTCTTACCACCCAATTCTGAAGGATAAATTTCTTTTAACTGCTTCTAGAAATCTGATGCTTTTCTGCATGATCAGCTACTCTTACAATAAATACATTCAGAGAATGAAATCAACAATACAGTGACATCAATTTCAGTAGGTTTTTAGCGACAGATTTTAGCGCCAGGAGGGGTCCTTTATGGTCATCTAGTATGACTCCATGTATAACGCAGGCCATTGAATTCATCTCAATATATTAAAATAATTTAGTTGTTTATTAGATGAATATAGTTGCACATTTGACTGAACTCCAGAACTGGATATGAATGCATAACACACATTTTACTTGCACTGGTGTTTCACCAGCTCTCTTATGTAAAAAACTAAAAAAAAGGAAAAATACAAAAAACCTAATATAAGCAAAACTCAGGCTGAAATGTTTGGTATTTAACAATGCAGCCCTACAGCCTAAAAAGACTGTGCCGCTGAATTAAAGTATATATACTTTACTGAAAGCTAGATTTAAAGAGATATTTAAAGAATGCAAGAATAAATACTCAAGTAAACCTTAAAGAGAAATCCAGGTGGCATTCCACTGGCTGTATCCTCCACTGATACAGGTAATTCTGGAGAAGGCGTTGTTTGGGTTTCCTCAATGGTTTTCTGCTCACTTACAACTTCAGAAGTTTCACTAGTATGACTTTCAGTGCCCTGAGTGCTAATGTCTTCCACAACATCTTTGGACTCATTCATTATGACTTCGTGTTCTTCTCCCTCCCCTTCATTGTTTGATGCTGGCTCTATTACTACTGAAGGGATGCTGCTGACCTTTTCCTGGGGAAACAAAAAATTGAAAGAACTTTTTGAACAAAACCCCTTCCTATAAGATTGCATGAAAACCTAACTCATTTAAATTGCTCATCTATCCAAAGTAGAAAATAGTAATATAATTTCCTCTCGTTTATAGAGACCTAGTTTCCATTCTTGCCTATTCTCTGTATTTCCACAAAAGACAAAGAACACTTGTTATAGTAAATGATACAAGATACTCTGCACATGATACAAGATACTCTGCTCCTAATTCTGGTTTCACCTAGGGCTCTGTTTAGTATCCATGGAAATTAAAAGAGTCTTTCTATTGGCTTCAGAGGACCCTGGATAAGGCCATCACATTGCTGTAAACCAGGATCAACTCCACCAAAGTCAATGTAGCAACAGTGATGAAAGCCTGGTAAGAGTAAGGCATCCTACATCCACCTGCATAAGTTTTTACACCACTATAAATCCACTGGATTCCAAAGACTTACTCCTGATTAGCATGATGATAAATGAGAGCAAATGTTAAGCCCCACTACAAATATTACCATCAGATTCAGTTCAAAAAGGATTTTATCAAGCTGTGATATAACACCACCCCTCCTCCTCCCCGGCCCCCCCCCAAAAAATGGGAGTGAAGTTCTAGGGCTTAGCTAGCATTTGTGGCTCTGAAAATCACTCCCACTGAGCACTCACCACTCCTACTGGCTTCAGTGAGAATTACAGGTACCTGTCCTCCCTAATCACCAGAGCACTTGTTTTGACTTATTACAAGAAAAGTTGCAGATAGCTAAGATTTCCATTTGAAGCATGAATGAGCAATATTTGACAAACCACTTCTCTCCAGATTTATAGTTAATGGGATGAAAGATCTTCTGCTTACATTTAGGATTAATTCAGCATATGATATGCATTTGAAAGTGTGTCTATGAACTAGAAAATCATCTGAAATTATTCTGGGAACGCTGAGTCAGGCTCCCAGCTCATGCCATTGAAAACAATGGAGTTACTCTGGCTTTACTTACAACAAAACAGGGTCTGTTATGGGTAAAGAAAGTGTCGTGTCATAGGCCAAACCAGGAGAAATAAACCATTTTTTGAATAATGCTATAAAAAGCATCTCCCCAAAGAACTTACTTGAGAGACTTCTGCTTCCTTTTCTTCTTCTTCTTCTTCATGAGGTTTTTTGTCACCTTCACCAGCCATTTCAGGTTCAGGTGCAACAGCACCTTCGTCAGCTTCTGTTACAACACTTATACCAGCTTCTTCAGCCAGGCCAGAAGTCTTGGTGAGAGTAACCATCTGCAACCAAGAGGAAACAAACCAGTCTCTATCTCAACCATACTGGGCATATGTTGCATACCAACTGCACAGATGCCACTCCACAGAATTATGTCGGGTCTTTGATATAGATTTTGACCGTTCTGAGGGAAACTTTATTCCTTCACAAATGCCTGCAGGTGGATTTTCCATGACAAAGCATCCTGTGAGATGAGTAACATAGAAGTTGATATCACTCAAGGTTAAATTAAATAAGAAAATATTAGAATCCGAATGATAATATGGGATCTCCAGCTATGTTGGGATAAAAAACAAAAAAAAATCTGGCAGCTGTAAGCTCCCTAGGTCTGGGCACTTCTAAAACATTTGATCAGAAAGTTATATACAAGGTTTGCTTGCATTTGACTTTGATTTTTCAATGCTGAATAGAAAAGTACACCAATTTGGCTAGGCTACAGGTGAATATGAAAGGCTTCATCCAGCAGAGATTACTCCCACAGGCTTCTTGGTTATTTCAGTCTCTCACATGCTGGAAACCTTGCAGGGAGAATGTAATTGAAATTTGGCAATTATCAGCCCTATTGGTCTCACCTAGGTTTTCATCTCAAGAGTCTAGGGAACTGATTAGCACAGACCCTGTTCTTTAGTTCATTTAGCTTAATATAAAGCTGAAAGTGAATAATAGTTCTATTGCCTAGGATCTGATCCTAGATGAAGCCAATCATGTTGCAGAAATAATTAACATTGGGTTGGCTCTTTGTTAACCGAGCTGTATCCTGATGGGTACTCGGGGTATCACGAGGCAATAGAGGAAATAGCTTTGGTCTGCATGAGTTTTGATGAAGGAGAATTTTTATTCTGAGAGCAGATTCATTTCAGTGTGTGTATAATGTAGAGTGGAGTTACATGCTGGAGAGTAGGCTGCAGAGTCCTTCCCACTGCATCTCTGGATTGAGCCCAGCCTGAACTTTTATTTTACCTGGTGCAGATGCTGCCCAGGTTATTGCTCTGCTGCGTTTATTGAGGTGACTACCCTTTGGCATCAGTTCAGACAAAGGTATTTTGGACTTGCTCATGATTTCATGCTCATAGCGACAACCCTGGGCCTTATTCCAGGTGATCTGAGCCTCTCTACCCATTGTTGGGCATACGCTAGATTTTGAGTGGAATTTGGTAGTGGAGGAAAAGAGTCTATGGAGGTCTCGAAACAACATTTTTCTTTTGATCACACTGCTCCTTCCACATGCTTAAGGGTTAGGAATTACAAGGTGGGGGAAGGGGATAAACTTGTTTTAAATATCTGCCTTACATGACAAAGGGAACTCACTGAATTTCTGAGGTCTGTAATGGACAACAGAATCTGCTGGTGACTCACTCTCAGCAGGCACCATGATTATCTGATATTGTCCTAGGCAACTAATAAATAAAGTGGCTTCTATGAAGTCCCTATTTGCATTTCATTTTATGTTTATCGGTCACATTGTTTCACAGATGAAACATGGGCTGGGGAGTATATGGCAAAAGACAAAACTCATAGCCCAAAGCCAATCAACTGGCAATATGGACTTTCTAAGGTTATACTATGTTGGTACTGGCAGGGAAATTATTTTCTTTATTTAGTACCATGCATCAATCAATTAAATTGCCTTTAATAGGGGGGTCTTGTTTCAAATCAGAACTTTGCTGAATCAGTCTGATTTGGCTGCTACTGTATTGCTGGTGGGCTTCTGGACATTACCCTGGTTTCTCCTGTTATTCATTTGTAGTTTAAAGAACTCATAAACAAATCTTTCTAATTTTCTTTGAGAAGATAAGAAAAGCTACAAGATTTTTTGTGAGTTTATAGAGTGACTAATTTTAACCACGCCTGATACCAAATCAACTATACATTGCTGTGGCCATAAGTGGCATTACATTATACTAGCAAACTTCAGTATCTTCACATGTGATTTGTGAGGGAAGCCTTCAGGCATGCTATTCATAGCTCTACCAATTTCAGCTCGCTTGACTCAAGAGATTACAATAAGCTATGACTGTAGAAACCCGGGGAAAGGAAAGGAAAGGGGAGTACACATCAGATTGATTTTATATAGTATGCATCTAACAAAATACTACAGAAATTGATCCTGCTATCTGATGTGTTAGGATCAACACTTCTTCCCTGTTTATTGGATTTGTGCAGCCCATTGTATTCCATTCAACAGGAGATTCATAGTTTTACATATATCAACTCTAAATACAGTACACTGGAAAGGTCAAACTCCTGCAGACTGTTGTTGTAAGTCACTGAATGCATATCAAATATCAAAAACTGCATAATAACTCATTCTTGTGACTTGGACTACAACAACAATAGAAAGCTAGAACAAGCAACACCATTTTTTGCAAAGATGACCAAGGAAGCAACAGAAAAAGAATCAATTTCTCTCTCTCATTTTGAACTTTAATCTCAAAATCTTGAACTAGTATTAAAACATTTAGGACAAAACTCCAGCCCCGGTGAAGACCACAGTGAAACTCACATTGAATACAGCAGGATTTCACTTTAATGAGTTACAGTGAATCAGAGGCTCTTGGACATTTACATGTACTATTTTATTTCATAGGATCAACAAACCTTGTTGGTAAATCTGCTCCCCCAAGGAAAAAGTAATACAAAATAAAGAATTTTACAACAGCCCACAAAATCCTAAATTGCATAAACCTTCTGGGAAGAGCCTTTTTATTTTTACTGGTCACATAATGCAAAAGAAGTGGGCATGTAAAGAAATGAAAGGTTGAATTTCTTGGAAGCAATAACAGAAAAAAGCTTCTTTACCCAGACATTCAATATACTAAGTCAGAATCTCTTTTCAGCAACAGCAGTGTGAATGAGGAATAACCCCACCAAATTTAGTGATTCTGAACCCCACCGAATTCATTATACTGGAGTACAAGTGAGATAATGGAACTGGTTGTTGGAGAAAGACTATGAAATAATCATTAGATACCTGATCCTATTGTCTTGAGCAGAATTATGCTAGCTTTCAACAGGTAATGATCAGGCTCCATGGACTGGATAACTGTTAAGAACATTTATTATAATAGCAGCTAAACAAGTTAATGTAAAGCAACAAAAAAATAAAATCCATGCTTGAGGGCACAAATCAGTTCCTTTTAGAGGTCTAGAGAGATTTTCCACATATAGCAATGCACAGCCAGTTAAGTGAAGAGGAGGTTGACTCTCCCTTTTTATCAAGCATCATGTATTGTCTTCTGCTGGAGTCAGTATATCAAACTAGGCTGACTTTCTGGTTTGATCTTACATGACAGTTCACATGTATTAAGCAAACCTGAAATCTGAGAGTTAAAAATGATGTATCTATGTAAGGGCTGAATATACCATATACAAGAGCCTGAGCTTATATAACTATATACTATATAGGGCTCTTGTGAAACGGGTACATTATGAGAAAACTAGTCCCTCCTTGCCTGCTAGGAATAGCTCAGAATTTCCTAGGTGCACACTGCTAGATGAGAAGTGGTCAGGAGAGATGAGCCAAATGACCATAGGAAGCTGTATTTGGTACTCTTCAAACACTCAGGTAGACCTTGATTGATATTTAGGGTGACCACACATCCCGTTTTCTTTAAGACAGTTCTGTTTTGAACACTTGTCCTAGGTATCCCATTATTTGAATGCTTTTTGTTCCTCTTTCAGTAACATGCCTGGGAGAGGTGCCGATAAAGGGATTCTCCCACTTCCCGGCACTCCAAATAAACCCTCTCCTCCCCACTCCCACCCTGGCTTCCACTCTCAAGAGACAGCTGAGCATGCAGAAGAGTGGTAGGGAAAGAGGGTTGGAGGGAGGAGCAGACTGCCCCAGCCTTAGACTATGGACATATGATTAGGCTATCGCTACATTACTCCAGTTTAATGTTTGTGTAATTCTACTGAATTTTAGTACAGGTGTCTTGGAGTAAAGGTAGAGGAATGCAGTAATGAAGTGGGCTCATCATTCTTTTTGAATGAAAAAATCACCATGGCATTTCAGGGCCCTGTGCTCTATTCACAGCCAGTATTCAAATTTAGTAAAGCAAATAACCACATTTTATCCTCGAAATAAATTTTGAAAAGCTTTACTAACTCTAGTAGATTTAATCTGAATTTACACCACTGTTACCAAGAATCCGAGACATGGGAGTTATAGCAGACTAAACCTAGAGTCAGTGGTGAATGTGATCTTTTAGCAAATATTTTAATATCAGAGTTCATATTTTTATAAAAAGAGAGAGAGGTGGTCAACCTGTTGGAGGTTTAAACCCAAACTGAGTAGTAATGGAGAGGCACACCCTTCTTTTCAAGCCCTGCTTCCTGTTTCTGAATTTAATTCACAGGGAATAAGCCTGAACTCCCCCTTGTGCTACTTGGATATATTTTCGAACATATTTTCAAGATTACACTTTAATAGGCAAAGATCCAGAATAAGAAGTACAAGTCTTGTCACCCATAAGGGACAAGTCTTGTCACCCAAAATACAAGCATTAGTCCAGGAATCCTCTTATAGACTAAAGAAAAATTCAGTATCTCATTGAGCTTTTGAGTTGTTTTTAATTTGATTTTAACTATATCTAATTTAATGCCCAATTTGTGCTTTACAAAATAAAGCTGCAACATAATTATTTTTCAATTCTTGTTGCAGTTCAGTGCATAGCATGCCAGGAAAATAGCATGATGAATGAAAGCTATTTTCGACCAGGGTAGGAGCTCAAAGAAACAAATCCACAGACTCCATAGCAGCATATTTTCTGCTCACTCTAAATGTCAATAGAAATAACATTATACCACCTTCTACTACACAGCTGCATTGTTCATTGTCCTAAAATATTTATGATGGCATACAATGCAAAAGGTATGTCCTGAAACAGGTCCCTGCTGAATTGAAAGATGTTTTGTTGTTAAAACCACAAACGCTCCAAGTCAAAATCACATGCTATTGGCCCACATATGGATCATACGGAAACAACAAAAACAATTTTGCAATCCTTTTCTTAAGATATTAGAGAATGAACACCTTCCTGAGGCTGTTCATACGCACCTCACTCTCTTTCTCAGCAATTTCAGTTGTCTCCTTATCCACTGCCTCACCACTGTCCTGTATAAAAAGAAAATATGGTCATAACACTCATGTAAAAGTTTTGGCAACTGAAAAATTGGTATTAACTTAAAGGAAGAAGGATGTGTGCGAGAGGAAATGACATGAATGGCTGGAGCCCAATGGTATAACATATGGAAATGTGTTCAGATATTATTTGGAAAACAAGCCGTTCTTATTATGATATAGTTTCAGCAACTCATCATCATGGGTGGAAAAACAAAAGCTTCATAGTTTAAAATCTATTAAACTAACTAGTTTTCTTTCAAATTTTAAGATGTTTTTCCCATCAGTGCTACCCTTGAACAGTTTTTGATAAGTACATAACCCAGAGTACCACTGATTCTTTGGATTATAAGCATCTCAGGCTTATCTCACAGCTATATCTAATTATTTCCATGACTCCCTCCTACCCCTGAGACCTAACAAAATGTTAAACTTGAATGTTCCTTGTGGGACTTCTCAATAATGGTAGATTTTTTTATGTGCACCCTCAACATTTTGATACCTTCACATTTAAATGTACCATGCAAAAAAAAAAAGAGGTTGTGATACAGAAAGCATTGTTTTCCCTTGTTAAGCTACTAGTCGAGGTTCTGATTCGGTACTTTTTAAGTAGTGCCTAAAGCTTCTACTTTGGTGAATAAGGACCTCAGATGTATACAAAAAGGTCTTGGGTGAATTTGTTTTTAATTGTGTAAACAGATTGCTGGCTTGGCTTCCCAGCCTTGTTATTTTTTTACAGAACAAATAGCACCTAATACTCTATAGGAGGGGGGAAAGTGCTTTTGGAAACCAGATGAGCAGAACAGTTCTCCCAGACTTCCACTGGACAAATATTTCCTGGCTGTTTTCCAATTTGGTTACCATGTGCACAGTTTTAATACTAACGCTGGGTCCACTGCGAACAGATTTTTTTCCCCAAAAGCCAGCTATGCTGGAAGAAACCCTTATATAGGTTACATATTGTTAGCAGTTTTTTCGTGTGCTTTCGGAAGACGGCTGTAAAGAACCAGCGTGACGTGTGAACGGAGAGTCATGCTGAGCTATACCTCTGTCTCAAAATAGTTACAAGCGCTAATGTGGACTGGACCACGGTTTACTGCCTTCACAATCCTGTAACTGTTGCCCCAAAATTTCACAGGCTTCATTTGAGATGGCTGGGTATTTCTTTTTTAATAAAGGGATGCTGCGTTATTTCAGAACTTCATATCAATCATGCTTGTTTCTAATCTAATCTTCTAGTATTGCCTGCAGTCACATCATAAGCCCT
This sequence comes from Crocodylus siamensis, assembly GCF_052110815.1. NCBI lineage: Eukaryota > Metazoa > Chordata > Crocodylia > Crocodylidae > Crocodylus > Crocodylus siamensis. The sequence continues at coordinate 121,574,818 of NC_143399.1, read as the reverse complement.
AAACATGTCCAGATGCCAGGGCAAGTCAATTGCTGTCAGCAGCGTTACTATGGAAACCTCTCACAGCTTTATCCTGTTAAAATTATAGTGTTATATAACCTTTTTTATTATTATTAATTCTCCTCTGAAGCTACCAAACCTACTGGTTTGTATTTTACATTTACACACTTAGTTTGAGGGAGAATTTAGGGTGTACGAACATATGGACAAATACTGATCATAAAAATGATAATTTCATGCACAATGTCCACACACAAAAGTCAAATACAATTTTCTTTTGAGTAGACTATAATAGATTTCTTTTCTCTTGATCGTAAAAGCTATGTTTCAAACCGACACATTGGCAGAGTAGTCCTCTCCCTATTTATGGACTTGGAACCTTTTAAATTTATATCAGCATATAAATTTCCCAGGTCAACTCAACTTCAGAAGTGACAACTCTACATATCATTCTGCACTCATCTAGAGACCCAACTTCGTTGTACTTGACCCCTTTTCTTTATTAATGAAACCAAAACCAAACTGCAGTATTCTGCAGCAGGGAGGCAAGCAGCACCGTTTATGCTTTGGTGTCTCAGTGTCTCCCTTCCTTATTGCATCTTCAAATCAGGAGAGTCAGGCATATGAGAGCCAGGTATTGTGTCTATAAGTTGATAAAACCACAATTAGGGACCCTCAAAATGTGACTCAATATATGCTGTACTCATTCAGTGCTTGCAAGGATCTTCTCTGGATGGAGCTCTGAGCAAAGAAAATAAAATGTGTTAGTCTTGGACTAGCTGAATGGGGGAAAAGATTGCTGGCATTAGTTTTGAGGCACTGGAAAGTCTTTTTTAGTCTTAATGATCTATTAATAGCTCTAATAAACATTAAGAGAGTATATCTAACATGTAAGATGTTAAGGAATGGATATAGCATGGTTTATTCATGTTCATATACTGTATTGTTCCCTTCATTCCTGTTTCCTTTTTTTCCAAGATGGACAAGAATATATTGAACATAAAATACTTCTATATTATTTGGTGGCATGCAAGGGGGAAAAAAAGTGCTGTTGGAAAACAGATAAGCAGAACAGTTCTCCCAGACTTCCACTGGGCAAATATTTCCTAGCTGTTTTCCAATTTGGTTACCATCTGCACAGTTTTAATACCAATGCTGGGTCCACTGTGAACAGACTGGCTAAACTACTGCTTCTCCTCCCCACATATACAGAAAGATAGGTTCATTTGCCCTGTGACATGCCCAAAGAATAAGAAGTCAAAGTCTGAATGTGAAAAATTCTTATAGTAAAAAGAATATTTTAAATCAGAAGAAGGAAGACCTCAATGGCTCATGCATTACGCAGTTTTTTAACAAATTATTCTACATCTATTTTGGGGGTTCTTCTTTTGTATCCTTCATTCCCCCCTCAACGCATCATTAATGTGGTGGAGCCACACAACTACTTTATTGTTAACTCTTGCCAGGTCCTCATCCTGGGTGTGCTGACATGTAAGGAAGTGGTCAGCAGTCTGTGGTGCATCACTACACTCACATATTGGTCTGTCCTTTAAGCCAATCTTACAGAGTATAAGGTTAAAGTGTCCAGCTCCAGTGCAATCCTGTTTTCTTTAATTAATAAGTCACAGGGGAGCTCATACCCAAGTGGATAGGGTGTTTGGTTTGTTTATGAAGAGCTTGAGGTGAGACTAAGTCTCATCCCACTTTTTGTGGTATTGTTCAAGTGCCCAAAGTATGCCACTCCTACCGCCACACTGTCGCAACAGTACCCATTCCTCCCATCTCAATAAGTTTCTGGACTTCAGTCGCTTATGTACTGGTTGCTCTAAGATTTCATGAAGCAGGTGCTTTTGGTTTTGCTGGGTGCGTTGAGTAGGCCAAGAGTTGCCTTCTGTCTTCTTAGATGGGGAGGCAAAGTCCCCGATAGTACCAACAGGATATATGTTTTACAGCCCATTACTATTCTCATTGAATTCAAAATAACATCAACTTTGCTGGTGTGGCTACTACACCCCCATACTTGACAGCAGTATTCAGCAGGTATGTATACTAGTGCAAGTGTTGATGTCCTTACAGTGGTGACATTGGCTCCTCAGGTTGTTCCTGCCAGTCGTCTTCTAGCAGCAATAGTGATATACCAATAGTAATCTACCTCTTTTGGGCAATACATAGAAATGATGACAGCACTGTGTCCCAAACAGCTGTATTAATGCTCAGCTTGCCCTTCTTGTATTACAAAAAGCTAAAGATGCTTCTACTTTCCCAAATGCTTAGTCTTTTGAGCCCTGCTGGAGAAAAGTACATCTTCTACACACATATATGCCAACCATCTCTTTCACCACAAAAAAAGGGAAAAACAAAGAGACAATAAATAATGGAGCAGTTGTTGCCAACAACAAATAAAAACTAAAAGTTGTTTTGTGGCATCTGCAGCCACAAAAGGGCAAGCAGAGGAGCATGAAATATAGCACTCACGCAGTAAGATACTATAAGGACAGAGAGATTCTGAAACACAAATTGAAAAAAAGAAGTTTCCTTCTAATCCCAACATTAAATTTGTTGTGGAAAAAAAATAAAGGAGGGAAAGTATTCATGTTTCTGACACTGCAGAAAACATCAGGCAAAAAGAAACTATTTCTTGTTTTAGTGAAAATTATGCCTGCATTAAGAATAAATACTTCAAGGTTTGGCCTTTAGAAAATATGCTTTTATAAATAAGTATATAAATAAAACTTACTAATACGGACGCAAGGCTTATTACATCTATCCTGTTATACCTATCCTGAGCTAGCTTCTCAGAGCTAATCAAAATTATTCACCAGGTAAAAAAGTACACAACAATTTAGCCTTTTTTCTGTTTGCAAATCATTCAAGAACCACTGTGGATTTCTGACCGGACTGTTAGTAAATATTCTCTAAATATTTTGGACAAGCAATTTTCAGGCACTTGGTGATCCGAGAATAATTCACTTTGATTATGTTATGTTCTTGACATAGGTATGATTCATTTATTGAAAGTCATGCTGTGGTGATTCTGACCTCTGATTTGGTGACTGAAACTTTTAAACATGTAAGGAATAGAGATCAGCAAGTAAATGGTAATAGCTATATCATAATCATAATAACCATGATGCAAAATGGATACAGAATCATAGAGAAATCTTCATCAGCATTATGTGTCTAAGAACAGCCTATGTAACACTCTTCACGCATGGTTTGGATGTCATATTGCGAAAACTGAAGAAGTCACAGACAAAAGCAAAAAATGCAACATTTGTGCTGAGACTATACAGCACAGAGTCAGCAGTTGTTTGATGCTGGCGCAAAGTGTGCAGCAGGGAAGATACTTAGGCATTAGGACTGGTGTGCCCAATAACACTTCTCGAAAGGTCAGAAGTCCTGAGACCATAAAACTGACTTACTAACAGGAGACAATGACGTGAAGATTCTTGTGATTAGAAGGAAAATAAATGGAGCAGGACTTTATGATGGAAGGGATCACATTTATGAAGCCAAAAAAATCAACAGTAAGCAACTCTCAAAATTTCAGACCTGTAACATGCTTGTCAACTGCTAGCAAAACCTTTATTGCCAGGATAGGTTAAAAAAAAAAAGGAACTAGACTTTATCTACGAACAGCTGGACACTTAAGCAAAATGGCTGTACTTAGGATTGAAGAGAACATAAGGAGCTGCTACTGATGGGCAATGTAATCTCTACTCAGACAAGCAGAAGATAAAGGAACCTCTGTTACCTGGATAGCCAACACAAATGCATTTGCCTCAGTTTCTCACTCCTGTCTTGGACTGCTCATGTTATACAAATTGTATCAGAATTTAATAACTGTTCCTTTGTGTCTGATGGCAATCTAGTGTACACCACTGCATGTGTCAGGGAGATATTCCAGGAAGATAGCTTAAGTCTGTTGTGGGTCTGCCTAGCATTCAACCCACTGTGCCAGGTACTGTGCGACTCTGGCTACACTTATGCAACTAATAAACAGCAGCCCCAATTGTCACATTTCCATAAGGACAAACTCAGACTGAATGCTGCCAATGCACACCAACTCCAGAGTATGATGAAAATTGTCAAGTCCTTCCGTTGCTCCATCTCTATGAGACTGGGGTTGTTCAGCATCGAAGCATGGTCAGATAAACCATCTGCCGCTCAGGGATGGAACTGATATCAACAAACTGGACACAGAGCAGACATACAAATATTTGGGACTGAACCAACTTCTGAAATACATAAACTAAGAAAGAAAAACTGATGACAAAAGGTTCTTTAATAGAACTGAATTAGATTACAGAAACAAATTTGTGGCAATAGAGAGCTGAGAAATACCAGTACTTTTGGAATATTCACGCGATCAAGGATAAGACTGAAAACACTGAAGAAGTAAGTAACTGAGGACATTCCTTGTAAGATGGAAAGAAGAAGGTTGTTGATTTTTTTACTATTTTTTAGCAATAATCAGGTGGAAGGCTTGAGGAAATACTGTTTAAGCAAAGACTGGTTGTTGCACTGGGAAGTTGTTAGGGATGATTAGGATTTTTACACACCTATGATTGGGAAGATAAATACTGGAGATGGAATGGCAGAGACCAGGTTAAAATGGATTCAGGCTGGCAGTAGAAGGTAGTATATACAGTAGGCTCACTTCTGTGCTCTCCATGGACTAAGTCAGTTGTCAGTACTTGGTGGGTGGAGATACAGAGCTCTTTGGTGATCCAGTAAGTTTTGTGTATACTATTCAAGACCAGATTTTTGTAACAAACTAAAAATATATTCTGAAATAATGCATGCTTGACATTACAGACTATGTGGCCTCATCGGTGAAATGAAGCAACATATCATAGATGGCTGCCAGGTCCTTGCTACTCAAGGAAACAGTGATAAGCAAAATATTGTGGTCAAGACATTGCATCAACAATTGGTTTGATAAAAATAGCTGATCAATGCCACTACTCCTTGGTATAAATACAGTGCTGGAAGATTACAAAATCAAAAGTTATTGGGATAAAACCACTTCCAAAAGTGAACAGTACCATGTACCTGACCAGATATTTTGGCTGTGGATAAGGGCTAGGTACAACATTACACATAAATTGGTGTAAGTGATTGCAATTCTGGTTCAAATCTGTAATACAACAGAAGTTCAGTGCACATGAACTGCTTTCAAAATGGCTGAAACAGGTTTAAGATAAACCTAGATGGATGTAGTATCAGACTTTACTGATTTAGTTTAAATCAGTCTACTGAATTGCTGTCCAAGATCCCCTTCAGATTCAAGTTAACTCATAGTCCCCCAGCATCCCAGGATGCTTTGCAAATCCCTTGTAAACCCCCCTCACAGGGTTCGTGGGCTAGACCAAGCTGTCTGCTCTCAGCCACAGCAGGCATGTGGCTGCATTTCCAGAATCAAAAGTGAATGTTTGCTCACTTGCTTATTGGTTCAATCTACACAGTTTAGATTAACCTACAGATTGAATCAATTCAGCCTCGGGCTTTTTGACTGTCTGTACTTAGCAAAGAAAGTCAGGACAGTATACCTCATTGATGCTACCTTTCCTGCTAGGTGACAATATGCAATACCCCACTGGAGAAGAACAATCTGCATAGCACAATCTGCTCGGAGAACTGAAGGCAATCTGATGCCCTGGTCAAATGGGCTCAGGAGCTGGTCTGAGGTATACTTAGGTCTGAGCAAAGCTGGTCAAAATTTGTAGAGGTATTTATATACGTGCCTATGCCACTGAAATAAGACTTCAGACAAATACAAAAACCCTAGGAACAGAAGTTACACATAAATTGGTTTAAGTGATCAGAAACGGGTTTAAAACTTACAGAACAGAAGTTCAGTACACATAAACCAGTTTCAAAATGGCTGAAACTGGTTTAAGATAAACCTGGTTGAATGTAGTATCAGACTTAACTGATTTAGGTCGAACCAGTTTATGCAACTTCTGTCCCAGGCCCTTTCCTGGTTCAAGTTAAATCAGAGTACCCCAGGATCACAGCATTTTGCAGCCCTGGAATGGGCTGGGCTGTGCTGTCTGCTCCAGAGAACAGGGCTAGCCCCGCCCCTCTGCTCCCTAGCTGGAATAGTGAGGGCTGGCTCAAAGGCCACACTGGATGGCTCACTGCCAGCTCCCCCAGCAATAGTGACACATAGGGGTGCACATGGGTGTATGTGCACGCCCTGAGAGAAGTGCTGTCAATGCTGCTGGTGGTGCCTGCGGGCAGTTGCTGCTTGCCACCCCCTCCATCGCTGACACTACTGGTGGTGTCCGTTACCGGTCACCGATCAGCAGTTGCCAACCACCAAGATCACTGTGGCCACCTGCAAGAGCTCCCTGCTTGCCACTGCCATGCCCCTGCTGCTGCCACTGCCACCTGCAGGCAGTCACCATGCCCCCCCAGCCTCTGGGGTACACATCATTCATGCCCCCCACCCCCTGCTGGAGTCTGGGGCCAGGAAGAATGGTTAAACTTCCCTTCCCTTGAGTACCAAACTGCCCTGTCCTGCTTACTTACCACTGGCTGCAACTGTGGACTACAAATCCCACAGGCACCTGGAAGCAGGAAGAGGAAGTGATGAGCAACCCTGCAGAGTCCTGCTGCTGTGAGTGTGGACTGCAAATCCCAGGAACCTTGGGGGCAGCAGGAAAAGGAAGTGAACATACAGCTCATGCTGTGCACCAGAGAGCCATGCTCTAGCATCCCTTGTTTTCTGGCTTGAGCCACTGCAGGCATGTGGCTGCATTTTCTGAATCAAAAGTGAATGTTTGTTCATTTACTTATTTGGTTCAAACTTTGCAGCTTAGACTAACCTGCAAAGACTGAATCAATTTAGCCTTGGGCTTTTTCACTGTCTGTACCTAGCCTTAGGGTTTAAGTCTCTAAATACCTTTGCAACTCTCTTCCTAAAAGACTTGCTAACATAACACAGGAAGACAATTGAGAAGTGCAGACATGAATCCTAATCTACTACCACAGAGCAGTGCCCTAACAGCTGGACAACCTTTCCTTGTCTAATTTAAAAGCAAGTGCTACATTATGCAAAAAATGGCTTACAGACTGCAGGGAACATAATGCATGGCCATCATAAATTTTCTGGTATGATATTGTCTGCAGTGAATTTGCCAAGAGGAGACGTATATGTAGTAATGACTGACACTGTAAACAAGGAGTAATGGAAAGATATCCCTCAGAAGAAAAAAGTGTCAATATTTTATAACTCTGTCTTTTTTCCTTTTAATCAACCCACATATATAAATTCAACAAATGTAGAACTGCCACAGAAGAATGACATGTTTTCATTTTTTGTAGTCCACTGAACTTTTTCTTAACTTTGATCTTGTATGCCAATTTCTTCTCTAATCTTAAGCTTCAAAAACTTCCAACAGGCACTAGAAACTATTTTCCCTAACTTGTTTTTCTTCTGTAGGACCAGATTCTAACAGTAACTGTACTTCCATCATTATTAAAGTAAACATGCTTTACTTTTTGTTTTCCCACAGATCCTTCTGCAAATCAGCGAAGACCATTTCAACTTTAAAACAAAAAAACCTCACCTACCTTGCATTTAATGCTTATGTTATTTCATCTGAAGTGTTACTATCATTCTCTTTTCTCAAATTATACTGGTCTCCTTCTTTCACAGTCATTCTATAATTTTTGCCTATGGTGGACTATACTCTGACAGCACATTTACTAACAGCGGCAAAAAGTATAATCTAAAAAGGCCATGTAAACCCACTAGTGAAGGTGTGGCAACTGCAGTTATAACTTATCAATGATTTAGCACAGGGGCGGGCAATTATTTTGGGCAGAGGGCTGCTTACTGAGTTTCAGCAAGCCATCAAGGGCTACATGACAGGTAGCCCAGGACAGATCAATATTAATTTTCTAAATTTTTGGGGGCCCCACAAGCTGGATAGAATGGCCTGGTGGGCTACATCTGGCCCCCAGCCTGCAAACCCACTCCTGATTTAGCAGCTAAGGTGTAAAACAGATTTTGTACTTCACCTTGCCCCAGCACAAAATAAAAAAAGACTGAGTATCTCTCCTTGTACGTAAGTAACCCATTCAAAGATTTCTTTCATTTAGGAACCCATTGAAAAAAACCCTAAAAAAAACAAAACCAAGTTTAGAAACAACCTCTTCAACTTAATTATAATTTGCTCTTCAAAAATTACTTCTCTTCCAATTATCAGGATAAAAAAAGCAAGATCTGGGCTATGGATTGAGTTTGGTTTCACTCCTCTTTTTCCTTATTAAACTATCAAATTTACTATGGCTAGACAACAAGCATTTCAAACAAGGATTTGACAAAATATTGCATCCTAGACAAGCTATTGCACTATTTGCCTTGCCATAGAGTTGACAAGTTATTACTATGATTCATGCCCATTCAAGAGAAAGCATATAGAAGGGAAGGGTGCAGCCACAGATTGGACAGTTGACTTTTTTTGTATGTATTACTGAAGAGAGCTGCCACTGAGCATACTCACTCTAGTGTACATCTGGCATGAACCTATGCAAATTAAGAAAGAAGTGTTGGTGTAACACTAAATGCTTCCCTCCCCACACCAAAAGAAAAATATCCAGGTTGTCTGGAAAACTCCAGCTGGATGCATAAGAGGAAGTATGCTCCACCCTTTACTGGCTTGCAGTAAATTATTTGTCCTCCCAGAGCAAGAGGGAAGAAATAATGACTTCATGACTGCTGAGCCTTAAGGCTAAAGCTAACTTAATTATTACTAAGGATTCATTCACCTTTGAGACCATTTTTTGAATTACAGAGAGCTGACAGCAGGATTACTGATCTTATACCACTCACCAAAATTTACCAGTCTGCATGTTAGCTATACATATGGTTGATAAGCAATACTAGACCTTCTTTGATCTCCAGAGCAATTCCTACAAAATTTAAGCTTCTCATTTTCTGGTTGTGAAGAATGGCTTCTGTATGTGACCTAAGGCGGTGATGGAATATATTTGCCTGAGTCTGCAGAAAGACTTCCTGTAACAATAGGTCTAAGAGAGGTTTGAACCACTCGCTGGCTTAGAAGTTGCCCTCCATTTCAAGCTGAACTCTGAAAATTTTAATATCAATAAATGACCATCTTTTAGGACTCAACACAGACTTTGCATCAGTAAGATGATTTTAAAACCATACTACTGCACTGTTGTACAGATATCATAAATACATTCTGGAAACAATATGTTTGACTTACTGAAGAGGGTGGCTGTGTAGATTTCCTTGAAAAAACTGAATTGTCATTTAGTTAAACATGGAAACTATCCAGATTAAGTATTTATGTTCTCCTCAGTGAAATAGTAAGTTAAAGGAGAACTAATTCTGTTCTCATTAATACCATTTACCTTTGCAAAGAAGGTAACACTGTTATCTTTATTAGGCAGATACAGAAAATGAGGCACAGAGACTTACTCAAGGTCACCTAGAATGTCAGTGACAAAGCTAAGAACAGAGCCCTGGCATCCTAAGTCCCATCCCAATGTAGCTATTTATCGGACCAACCTGTTTTATGACAGTCAAAGAAAGATCAAGGGAAGAACTGAACCCTAAAACAATTTCTTTCCTACTGACTTCTGAGTCTACAACAGTACGCAGTTAAATCCTTCAGCTTTTTGTCTGACTATAGATGATTCTTGTTACAGTGATGGGGAATATCAAATAACTCAATGGATTATTTTGTTAACTCTAAAAAGGAATGATTCAGATGTTTTTGGGTGGGAATGGAATATGACCCTTCTGACTTCCAGTCAAACTCCATTCTTCATGTTGGTTTCAGAGACTGTTAGGCTGGGACCCAGGTGGAACAGATGCAATTTCCTTTCGCTCAGAGACTCTTGGCCTGTGAGGGCCACCCACCCTCCATGTTATTAAAATGGAGAAGAGCCCCAGCTAGGTCGATGGGACACAGTGTGGGCTCCAGCATGGAAAATGGAGCCCTAATAGCATAAACTAAATGCAAAACTGCTGCCTTGAGGCACCTATAGGTGTGAGGTACTTTAAAATGGTGGTTTTAAATTTGTTTCAAAGTGTAACAAGGAGGGTGTGAAGAGCAAGGAGTCTCAGAATATCCTACTGTGGGTTTTTTTTAAAGTGCTCTCACTGTTTCCCAAAACACTGCACTTCCACTATTCTTCAGGGCTGACATAGGATCTTGTCATCTCCCTGTATGCTTTTGTGAAGCTTTGGCATTTTTTTCCCTCAGTCAGCTGCTGCTTCTAATATTCAGCGAGTGGTAGAAGTCTGCAATGTTGTCACTTAGCTCCAGCAAGCAGCATTCTACATATAGGGTGGTCCAGGACTTATTCCTCAAAAAAGCAACAGCACCCTTTATAAATGGGATTCAATTCATTTTCTCCTGTTGAGTTTGTCCAAAACTTGCAATATCTGAATACACAGTTGTTCAACTGCACTTCACTTTAAAATGCCATCCAGTGGAGGAATGGCGTTTTAGGGCTCCATAACATGCACACATTTAGCAAGCTTGCTGTGTCGTTGTAAGGGAAGCTGGTCTTAAAGATGACAAAGGTGGAAAGGGAGGTGGAAATGCAGTAGACACATGGACAATGGGAAAAGAAGGATCTGATGAATTCTGGGGCGGATGAGGTCACTCACCACAGCCTCCTCTGCTGGCTCAGTAGGCTCAGCAGGGAGAGCTTCCTTTTCAGGAGGAACGGCAGCAGCAGGAGGAGCTGGGGCTTCGTCAGCCTTGGGTTCCACTGCCTTGGGTTCCACAGATGGAGCTTCTGCCGCCTCAACCTTATTTGGTTTTGATTTTTAAGTAGAAAATTGAAAAACCATTGAAGAGCATTTGATAACGGGGAAGGGGGAAGAGTGCACAAGTACATTTCTTATACTAGCAGTCCTCTTGCACTGACAGAAGCCATCTAACAGCCTTGATAGTGCAGATCTTTGTCTGGGAGAAGACAGCATTTGTTGAGCTTACTAACAATAATTAATGCTTTGCAGTCAAAGGCCATTTTCGCCTTCAAAGCGCCATACATGTATTCTAATGTTTGTCACAATGCCCCCCTGTGAGGAAAAGAGGTATTAGCATCCCAATGAGAAAAAAGGAGAAAAGAAACAAAAAAGGAATTAATTTAAGGTTATTTTGAATGTGTGCAGCACAGCCAGGAACTGAACTCTGAACTCCAGACCTGTACCTTAGCCATAATGCCATTCTTATTAAGATTTTTTAAATGATCTTTTACTCATTTGAATGATGTTCTGTCTAGTCTGAAAATAAATTAACTAAATGCTGCCCACGTAAGCCGAATGTCACCACACTATTTCTAGCATAAAACACAAAACCTCCTTTTGCATTCAATTCAAATCTAAGTACCACTTCCTTTGCACTTCACCCCAATACCTCACATTCTCCACAACACCTAGGCACTCAGGACAAAACATATTGCTTCATCTGTTATTTCTGTTCATCATCAGAAGCTTGCTTAGTAAAGGTAGAGGTTAGGAGGCATGTAATCGTATCAAATATTTTCATAGATGTTAGGGTTGGAAGGGACCTCAACAGTTTGAGTCCAATCCCCTGCCTAGGCAGAAAAGAGCACTGGGGTCAGATGCAGATATTGTTTGTTCCAAACTGGAAAACATTTTCTCGGATATATTACTATAATTCAGACCCTTTTAAACTCTAACACACACATGCCATTAGTACAAGAAGGCACCAAGGAACACCAGTCCTTTGTAGTCTCAATTCTGCAACAAAATGGTCCCAAAAGACAGGAGAATTTTCAACACATACCCAACATTCCAGTTCTTTAAAGAGACTTTCCAAGCTATTGATGCATATTTATGTTTCACATGGAGCTAAAAACTTGTAGAGCAGGATTAAGCCCATATAGAGAAAAGTTAAAGGTACGTCATTCATACAGAATCACTGGCTCAACCAGACAAAATAACCTTAATGGGCTTTTCCCCCATAAACAAATTTCCTACACAACTCACTTATTTGGCTCAATCAAACCTCTGCAGTCACTTTTAACAACACTTGCTTGTTTCGAAGATCTCATAGTAAAACAGAAAACCTCTATACAGATCTCTATGACAGAAAAAATATTTCCTTTTCTAGTATTTTTTTCAGAAGCAGCTAGAGACCTTTACTCATTTTTCATTCTTTCATGTCTTAAACAGGCCGCTCCTAGTGAAGTGAACAGAAGTTTGTCTACATAAGAACCTCAGGATTTGAAATGCTCTAAAGAAGTCTTCATTATATAATACCATGCTGCAAAGCACAATTCTATGCATTGATTTAATGTTAGCTGTTCAGTAATAGACAAAGAAATAGGAACTGCAAAAAAGAAAAAGGCAGCTTTACCTAGGTAAGACCACAATAAGTATCCTGAGGATTAATTCTGTAAGTCATTTTAGAAACTAGACAACATGTTATAATGCAGATTATATTGATTTACTTCAAGTTGCTTGAGGACAACTGAATTTATCAAGTAATCTTTAGTCAATTTGCCGTGTTTGAACTACAGCAAGCTCTTATCCATGGTATAACGTACGCATGGCGGAAGCATGCGTTTGATCACCATTCTGGACACGTACCTCCATTATGCACTGTACAAAAACAACACTAAATAATATTCTCAAACTCTGCCTCATATGTTCCTCTTTTCTATTATACTGGTGCTTTACTTCCGTATCAGCTTAACCTAAATTAAGACAGCAGTAGAGTATTGCTGGGAATAAATTGCCTGTCAAAGCATGATCTCTTGCAAAAACATCACTAAAATCTTTTCTGACTATAAAAATGAATATGTCTGATAAAATACATGGAAAAGCATTTATCTAAAATCATATTTCTGGATGGATAATGCTATCATATTATGTTACCAGCATATAAAAATGCTGCCCTTGGGATAGCACCTGCTTGGTTAGCATTGCACAGAGATGGTTGCTAATATCACTTCTTGACTGCATTGATTACAACAGATATAAGAGACCACTGTTGTTATATTTTGAAAGTGAAAAAAAAACCAACCCACTAAATGTGAAATATCTCTAAAGATTTGTAGATTCTTGGTTGGGCATCAGCTCTGGATCATAATTTATTCTTTCTCTGTAGGAGAGTTTGAATGAGGAAAAGTTCATAGCTACAATCAATTGCATAGGTCAGTTTTGTTGCTAAAGGATACATGGTTTAAATGATGGAAGTCCAGGGGAACAGATGTGTTTGCAAAAACATAATTATATAATTTGTGATGTAACATTTTTAAACAAATTATGAAATAATTTCCAAAACTTACCAAGGAATCTACCACATTCTCATTTGGCTGCATTGCAAATAGAGATGTATCCTAGATGCGCAGGTAGAGAAAGGAAAAATATTATAAGAGGTAAGTTTGAAACATGCAGGCCTGACTTGGCATGAGAGGACCTGTTACTTTACCTAACTAAGCGAGGAAGAATTAGATAAAAAAATGGATCATTTAAATAGGTTATCAAACACGTTCTGTTTTTTCAGAAATCACAGAATGGAAGAAAAGAAAAATATCTTTTTAAACTTTATATTAAGGTAGGTATAGAAAGATGAGATTATTTTCACTAATAAAATTTGCATTTAACTTACAATCACCCTTCATCAGACAAACCAGCTAACAGTCTGCGCTGTGCTTTTCAGTGGTAAGGCATGCAATTAGTAGTCAAAGGCAAAGGGGACTAGACTAGGGTGTCTATAATTTACCTTTGTACCCTTTTGCTTCAGAGTTGCTATAACGTACCCTCCAGCATAATTTAAACTACGTTATAGCAGCCTGTCCCCAGCTCCATAAGGGGAGCAACACTGATCACAATCATCTTGGATCTATGGGATAGCCCTCGACAATGGGGGCAGAAATTGAGAAAACAAGAGGGTGAGAATACATCTGATCTTTCATACTGAAAAGTACACAAAAAGTTGCAAATGTAAAGATGTAAAGATGTCTCCTTGATGTTAACTGTCCTGATAAAAAACGGTAGATGCAAAATCACAACTGTAATTAGAAGATACAAAAGTGAAAAATAGATCATCTGGATTGCTACATGCAGCCAGGCCACTCACAAAATATTAAGGCCTAAAATCTTATCCTACTGAAGTATGTGAAATTGCCACTTTTGATTTCCATGGTGAAAATATTTGACCCTAATGGAAACAAAAGGTGAGCTCCTCAGTCCTCCCCTTTACAGTAGGTAAAAGGGCTGGATCAATAGAAAGCAGTGGTGAGAACATCAGATCCAGATCTTATACAGGCAGGCTGAAGATTGCCCAATGGGAGATGATGTGCTGGGGATGGGGTAAATCCAGGAAGAGCAGAACCACACTGTGCAGAGCTGGAAAGATCATGAGCAGCATCCTGCCACCTGTGATGGCTGCTGTAACTTAGACACAACACACTGTTGTATCAGTTGCACTGGGAAAGGTCTGGTGCATCAGACTGTACATAAAGATGGCACAACACCTTGATATGCTGCACCGCTGAGGGACCTAGCACAAAATATCATCATTCAGGGATTCTGGTTTTCTGTGTTTAAAAATCACAAATTCTCTGATAAAAATAGCAAATTCTCTGATTTAAAAACCCCGCACCCGCAATTAAAATGAAATGCTACTACAGGCATACCTCATTTTATTGCGCTTCGCTTTATTGCGCTTCGCAGATATTGCATTTTTTACAAATTGAAGGTTTGTGGCAACCCTGTGTCGAGCAAGTCTATCGGCACCATTTTTCCATCGGTTAGCATTTTTTAGCAATAAAGTATTTTTTAATTAAGGTATGTACATTGTTTTTTTTAGACATAATGCTATTGCACACTTAATAGACTACAGTATAGTGTAAACATAACTTTTATATGTACTGGGAAACCAAAAAATTCGTGTGACTTGCTTTATTGCGATACTCGCTTTATTGCGGTGGTCTGGAACCGAACCCGCAATATCTCCAAGGTATGCCTGTATATATATATGTGTGTATATACACACACACACACATATATATATATACACGTGTGTGTGTGTGATATGTATGTATGTACAGGTATCAGGTGAACACAATGTTTTATGGATATATTTACAATTTTAAAGGAATTTGGAAGACTACCAGTGCCTCACTATAATGAAATAGATTCTAAGTATCTATAAATGTTGGTATTTGATTTTAGGTTTTTTATCATGGAAAATCATAACTCCCTCTGCCCCCTTCACTCACCACAATGCAGGTCCAGGCCCCTCATTCACAAGCCACAGCCCCCTCCACCCCTGCTAGTGTCCCTCACTACCCACCCACAGCCTCCCAGCCCTGTGGGTGCCCCTCATTTCCCACCACCCACTGCCCCCCACAGCCCTACCAGAGGGGGCCCCCAGGTGTCAGGACTACAGGGCCAGGGACCCTGCACTGCCACCCCCGGGGCTGTAGAGAGGGGGTGCTTTGCCAGGGCAATGCGGGACTTGCAGAGGCAAGGAGCTTACCTGCCCGGCACCCCTTTGCCCTGCTGTACCAGGTCCCCCGCACTGAGCTGTGGAGGTCCTGTGGGGAGGGCAGCAGGGCAGGGAGCCCACGTCTGCAGTGGGCATCCCATCCCCACCCCATGAACAGATCTGGGGGGCACATGCCCCCCCACTTCCCTCTGCAGGAACGTGCACAGCATTGGGGAGCCAGTTCCCCACACACCCCCAGACAAGCTTGCATCTCCGTCCCACTTCCAGTTCCAGCCCTGGTCCCCAAGAACCACCCAGACTGTGCAACAGCCCCAGCCCCAGCCCCCAGCCCTGCCCAACTTCCTCCCTCCCTCCCTTTGGGGGTGTCAATTCCCCCCTCCCCTCCTGCTGCCAGACTTACCTGCAGGAGCTGCTCTCCAGGCTGCCTGGCAGCCATGTGCACGTGCACATGCGCACATGCACATGGCGCCCCCTGCCTGATCGCACTCCTCCTGCTTTCCCCAGTCCCTTACAGGCTGGAAACACTGCCAACCTGCAGACAGCTCTTTGCAAAAGTGGAAAATCCAAGTTTCTCCATTAAAATGAAAAATCTGCAGGTTTTTTTTCATTTTTCTGTGGGAAACAGAAAACCCAGATCCTTGATCATTAGTATAATTCTGTAATTTACAAACATTGTAGAAAGTAACCTCTGGTTTCAATATATATATATTTTTAAAACCATGAAGATAAAGATATGCAAGTCGGTATAAAAGATCATGAAATTATATGAAATCCAGAGGCACAGCTGGGCAATTCGGTACCCTGAGTAGCAGTGGAACACAAGGCAGCAGCAGTGGCAAGGTTAATAACACTGATGGCGGCACTGGGGTGGCAGGAGTGGCAGCTGCTTTTTTGGACACACGCCCTCAAGTCAGTACCAAGGGCTGTTGCCCTGCTCGCTCCCCTTAGCTAGGCTACTTGTGAAACTCATGCCTGTCAATGTTTGTGGGATATGAGTAAACTCTAATCCAAAAAAATCAACTTAAAACCTAAATCATAGTAACTTGGGTGAAATTTTAGCCTGCTTGAAGTGATGGGAAATTTGCCATTCACTTTAATGTGTCCAAAATGCAACTGAAATATTGGCAATATATCAATGAAGTAGGTGGTGGCAGAAAAGGTAATAGTAATTAGTGGTTTGGTATTGTCCTTCCTGGCATTCTGCAGTTCATACTGCTAATTCTAGTCCACTCTAAACAACATAGAAAAGTCTGTTGACTGTAAGTATTCCTTACCTGTGTGAATCCATTAAATGCACTGCTGGATGCCTAAGTAGAAAAAAAAAAGATCAGAAAAAAATTGTCATAATTACTTATAAAACTCAGACCATTAAGCTAAATTATTCTTATTAGCAAATTAAGAATGTGCTGAACTTAAAAAAAAATGAAGGACAAGACAGCAAGAATGCTGATCAAAATTGTAATGCGATTGTGTAACATTTTAATAGGCTTAAAAAAAGGTAGACTGCTACTGAGATGTTGAAAAGAATGTAAGTGCATTTTTTGGAAATATCTTTTGAAATAATGAGATCGGGGGGAAATTTATGTTTTATGAACATCATTCAACAGTCAACCTTTTTTTATCAGCCTACTATACTTATGTTGTTGGAGTGCACCACAATTCAAATAGTTGAATGACAAATCTTCAACAAGATTAGCAAGGGTCTAGAGGAGTGGGGGGGAAACATGTAAATGGGTTCTTTATAAGAAACAAGGTTATGTATGACCTAAGGAAGTCTGTCTAGACTATGCTACACACTGGGGTAGGTACCTCTTCTTTATCAGCCTCAATTTCCTGGTACAACAATCCATATCTCCGGTTAGCAATTTCATCTTCAGATAAATCTGAGTTGTTGGTCTCATTGTCTTTGGGACTAGTTGAACTCTCGGTGCTAGCATTTCTGGAATTTCCCATTTGAAACAGAACCAAGGGTCTAGCTATCTCCTTGCTTGGTCCAAGGTTGCTAATGCTTGCCTGCTCCCCAGATGAGCCTTGTTTTAAAGGTGACTCCTGATTTTTACTGCTTGTGGTTACACTTACATCTCCCCAGCTTTTATCTATGCCCCCCAAGTCTTGGGTAGACCATTCATCATTAAAGCCTGGCAAATTGTTTTCCATGTTACCTTCCTCTGAGTCTTGCGGCTTATGGAAAAAAGGCCAATTATCCAATCCATTTGTTTGGCCATCGGGCAGACTAGAAAACCCCCAGGAATCATTATTAACTGTTGGATCCCAGTTTGCTAGCCAGGGATCAGTTTCTGAGGCTCCAGGCATACTACTGTTACTATGATGATCTTCAGTGACTGCAGTTGCTGCCCTCTCTATCAATTTATCTTCCATATTATCTAAACAAGAATTATTGCAGTTTGCATTAGTTGTGTCAGCTGACTCAGGCCGCAATGCCAATTCTTTCTCAAAGGGTATGAAGTCAACTTGACATTCATTGGCTGCACTACCATTTTGGAAGACGCTGATGCTATTGTCTTCAATTCCTTTACCAGGGTCTTCTGTACTGAGTAATTCAGTGTCACCCACAATGTTTCCAACATATGAAGTGTCCTTTTCTGGGTGATCAGTTATGTCTAGGTCAACATGCTCCATAATATTTATGTACTCCAAGGCTGTATTCCCTCCAGTGACACTGCCAGGATGTTCTAAGTCAGCCACACACACTGTTTCATGGTCCTGGTTCCAGATATCAGGTTCAATGGCAGCATGTTCTACAGTTTTACAAGTGCTTGCTACTATTTGGGCCTCATCTTCCAGGCCTGTGCCCAGTACACACCCAGAACCTTCTCTGTCTATCTCCTGAATTACATTTACCCCTTCAAATTCTACTTGCCCATGGTTTTCTAGGTCTGTTTCCTTAAGGTAATTATTAAAAATTGCCTCAGTTTGCCCATTATTATATTCTGATTCCCACACAGTTTCTGACTCCTGCCCAGTTTCTATCTTAGTAATTTCTAGGGTTTCATGGTTTAGTTTTCCTAAGCCCTTAAGACGTTCTATGTCACTGCTTTCTTTAGTTTCATAATCTCTCTCTTCAAACTCATCTGTATGCTCTATCTCCTGGAAGTTAACAGCTTTGGTCTCTACCTTTTCATTTGGCTCCACACCTGCCCACATAGACTCTTCTTCTTCTTCCTGCTTCTGGTCCTCTGTCTCTTGCACATCACAATTACATTCATCCAACAAGCTATCAGTTCCCACATCAGGCATTTCAGAATTGTTTTTGCTCTCTAAAGGTTGATCAATTTCCAAATCTTTCGATGTAACATTTCTAGCATCCAACTGTGCCTCCAATGAAGTCCTCTCATTTTCTTCTGTGGAGGCTGACCCTGCTTCATCATTCTCCTGCTCACTTACAGCAGGCCAAACAGTAGTAGATAGTGTGTCAATGGGTTCTCTTGAAGGCTGTTCCTCCTCTGGGAAAGAGAAAGAACCACCTGAAGTGATTTCCTGGCTGACACTGGGTGTGCTAACATCTAGGCCCCAGTTGAGTGAACCTAGATCAGTTTGGTTAATATCTTCTGTTGACCCACTGTTTGGGCTTTCTTCCATGACCAGGTTACACAGGGAAAGACTTTTTGAAGAATCAGGCTTTAAGCAGACAAAAAAAGCAAAGAAAAAAAAACAAGATGAAAAAGATAAAGGTGGACTTGATGAGAAAACACAAAATTAATTTTTCTTATGGTAATTTTACTATAAAGATAAAGAATGAAAATGATTGAAACAATTTAAGGAAAAGCTGCTGTTTGTAATATTTGCAGATAATAGCTAGCAGTCTAAAAGAGCAGTACTAATAGATGAATTTAAAAATTATATTCAACTATAATTTCAAACCATGCATCTACAATGATTGAGATTTTTAGTAGGCCTGCTTACCGGTTGCACGAGTTCACTGCTTGTCTGTATGGAAGAAAACCACATAAATAAATAGAGGAAAAAAACCCTGTAATACCAAGAGTTAAACTCTGTTGTTTATCTAAACCAATGGATTCTTATCAGTGGCACACAGACCCCTAGTTTTTATGCAATGGGGGGAAAGTGATCACATGACACTGGCTCTCCTCCATGCTTCCAGATGCAAATTCATATTGAAAAAAATATAAATTGCCTGTGGCAATGTGCAGGGACTTTATTGTTAAAAGGTTTGATTTTCTGTTTGCCTGCATCTTCTATCAGCCTTTGCATCAGCACAAAGTGAGTGCAAGAAGCTGCCATTTTAAAGTGCCAGCTATTTGTGTACTCATGTTGAACCAATATCATCACTACATAGGTCCAGAGCAAAAGCAAATCTGGCCCAACTTCTCTATTAAGCAAAGTCCCGAAGTATAAAGAACCTTAAGAAACCCTTGATCTAAACTATCTAACCAGGAATCTTGGCATTGTTTTTATAGTAGTGGAAAGAAGCATTAACACTTAGAATATAGAAAAACTTTGACCAAGTAAAGCGTAACAAAAAGGCACATCTATAAAAATCTATTAGTTTAGTTGTATCGGCTCAAGACATCAACGTTTATTTTTTCTTCTGGGCTCTGTTTAATTCTTCTTAAGAAGAAAAGACTAGTGTAAACACATTGCATTTGCTATGCATTCATACAACACAGCTGCAAAATTTGAAATACTGATGCCTGCAAAAGGTCATAGAATAGTTTTAGGCTCCACAGGAAGTCATCCCAGCCATCACTTCAACAAAATGTGGGAAGATATCTCATGAAAATGATCTGTTTTCTTCCTGTGGATCACTATATCTGAATTAGCATCAGGAGGCAAGAGGAAGGGCAATGACATTTTCTACAGCAGTGACTGTTTTCTAAATTATTCAAGTTTATGGCCCACCCACTTATAACACCTACAATAAATTCTGTCTTTGGATTTTAAAAAAACGGAGATCTACTGGAAGAATGGTCTAAAGAAATATGGCCTCAGGCAATTGAAAACAGGTACCCAATGCCTCCATCACCAACCTCCAACAACAATTAAATTCATGAAAATAAAAGCAGCAAATACTCAGCTGTATCACCTCGAATGAGTGAACCAGTTTTAAAATATTCACCACCCTTATCACTGCCCTGTCTTTCTCATTGTTACAAATACCTATTCTTTTTTAGTATGACCATGTCTATTCAGTGGCTGAATCCTTTTTTCTTTTGTGTAAAACAGATTGAAATGTTGCCTAATGCAAGAATTATTACAATCCACTGGTATGTTACAGAATCAGAGGCACAGAAGCACTCCAATGCTCACTGGTAAATATTAGCCTTACCGTCCACAGGTCCCAGGGCAATGTCTGAGAAAAAAGGAAAAGAGAAAAATATATCCTTAAAAAAGACTGCTCATATACCATGTGTTTAACATGTGCTGTGACTGTATGCAGTGCTCCTCAGAACCAGCCTCTGCATATTTTTTTGAAGAAAGAGAACAGTAAGCATGATGCTGTGATGCTTTTTAGCCCAAAATAATTGCTGTTTTCCAGAGAGCTCCAGCCCCTATGTATCCATCTGGCCAGTACAGAAAATTACTGCTGGAGAAATAGAAGCCAGATGTTTGGGTTGGTGTCTATCTACAGGCATCAATAGGCACAACAGTTTTGCAAGGGACAGATGCTCGTATAAGTTGGAGATCTGGCCAGTGTAAAGCATCCTACGCAGCCTCTGAGATCAACAAAAGGATAGTATCACAGTTGTGGTGTGAGGAATGGAAACAGTATCTTTTTACAGAGGCAGAAAAAAGGCATAAGGATTGTGACCCGGTGAGTGCCAGAGACAGAATTCAGGAGCCTTGGGGCCCCTCTACACATGCAGGTAAAGGAGCCATGGGATCTAATGTGCAATGCACACAATAGTGCTTTCTGCCATGCCACATGTGCGTGGCAGAAGGCATGATTGTGCAATCGCACATTAGATCACACTGTGCCTTATTGTCAGTGCAGGGAGAGCCCAATCCCACCTTTGTGGGGTGCCACAATCCCCCAGCCTTGCGGGAGGGCATGAAACCCCCAGAACCTGGAGATGCAGCTGCTGCAGTCTCCCAGACTTGGGGGTGCATGAAACTCTTGGGACTTGGAGACTGTAGCTGCCCTGATCTCCCAGCTTTGGAGGCGGGGAGGGGTGAAACCCCAGAGATTGGGAGATCATGGCAGCTGCAACCTCCCAGCCCTGGAGGTTTCATACATCCCTGATTCCGGGAGATTGTGGCAGCTGTTGGGGCTGACAGTCCCCTTGGTTGCAGGACTCCAAGCCTCAGCTAGGAAAGATACACCCCTGTGACTGGGAGCCTGGTCAGAGACAGGGCTCCCAGCCACAGGGGAGATGCTGCTACACATGTAAATTAAAGTTTGACAGCAACCAGCTATAATGTTAATACCCATTTCCAAGGTCTAACTTAAAGCTGGTGGAACTTTCCGTGGCACCACAGGTACTTTGCACATGTAGCTGGTCTCAAGATAAATGTGCATTAACCAGTTAATTGTGTGATACCTGTAATGTTTAGAAGGGGCCTTGCTCTCAGTCTCTCATTTTGCAGACTAGACCTTTAATGCAATGAAATTGTCTGACTCCTTGTGGCTAGAGACCACTAAAATTAATAGGTGTCTTTACATGCGCTGTGGGGTGAAGGGGGTGCTTCAGAGTGGCTCTGAAAGCTGCTCTAATTTAAGCGCCTGTAGCATCTTGTGCATTCAGCACCCTACACTTCAAAATGGTGGCAGGGGTGCTTTAACTAAAGCTTGTTCAACAAGCTTTAGTTAAATGACCCTGCCACCATTTTGAAGTGCAGGGACACTGAATACATGAGCCATCAAGGCTGCTGGAGCATGCTAATTAGCATACTCCAGCAGACTTGATTAATCAGACCAGGTGTCGAGCACATTTATAGTTGCCCAATGGTTTCTCAGCAGAGGAGACAGCTGACTCCCACAGCTGAAAGAATTTGTCATGATGACTTTAGCAAAAGCTGATGCAGGGTGGCTGGCTTTGCCTCCCATGACCATCAAGGCACCTGCAACTATGATTTCCCAGCCCTTTGAGAAGCTCTGGTGGAACTTAAGGAAAACCTGTATACTTAGGAGCAAGCGGTAACAAACTTCAAATCCAAACAATTGGCTTATCTCGAATTAGTCTGAAAACTTTCAACTCAAGAAACAGAAGAAGAGATGGGTGGAGCGATAAGTGGAGGAATGAAACACAGCAAGCTACCTCTAGTCCTGACATTAATGGTCTTGTATATCATAAAGGCTCACTGGGATGCTTTTCAACAAATAAGATACATTTTGCCAAGAGCAGAAATCATATTCCAGAGAGCTTAGAATGTTTTTAAAATCAAAAGCAGCTTCTAAAACAACAATCAAATATCTGCCTAACTTCACAGTTGGAGAGTATTTCATTTGGGTTCCTGTTTTGCTAAATGGTGGCCCCCAGAATTTCAGGAAAGCCTTATAAACCTGCTGTCTATAATCAAACATGTCAAGTTTTTATGGCCACAAAGCCATTTGCATAGCCATAATGACTACTTCAAAACCTAAACTGAGAGCATTAAAAATAATATCTTATTCTCAATTGCTGTGCTTTTGTGGGAGGGAAACAGCATAACAATGTACAGTGTACATACCCCAATTCAAGTTGACCTGTATGCATTCTAATAGTCTATTATCTAAATATTTATATTTTCTTGAAAATAAATAAACTCATAATTTACTTATACCAGACAATCCCATGAACTTCACTGATGTTACTTACACAAAAGTAATTATATAAATTAGAACAGCAGGACCGAGCCCAATGTTGGCATCTGACATTAGCAGCATAGAGGCTATTCACATTCCCATTTGCAAACCTATTCTGGATTTTTTTTTCTAATTTCACACACTGGTACTGAAGAAGCTTCTTTGCAGCACGTTGTTCACCACAACCTAATAATCTCTCCTGTCCTTGAAGTCAGCATGACTGTGGCATGTCAGTAGAAATCTTTTCTTCAGTTCTGCTATTGAAATAGGTAAATAAATTTGCTCAGTGCTGGTCCTTCACAGGCTTATGCAAGTGCCTCTGTAATCCTGAACTGCATTAACTTGCCTGTCAAAATGAAACATATGAACAGCCAAAACAATTTAAATTGGCATCAACCTGATGTCATTCTTACATGGATGGCACCTGAGAATTTTAACAGTGGAGATGTCAAAGTCAGGTGCTCATTGGAGGCCAGGAGATTTTGTAGCTGGGAGGCAGGAGAGGACTATGTATTATGGGAAACAGGAGAGGAACAGGGCTCAGCCAAAGAAAGTCAGAATGTTTCTGTGGTATGCCTTGGCAGCTGGATGCGATTGAGATTGGACACTAGTAGGGTTTATAATTATGAGGGAAATTGAGGAAGGAAAGGAGGAGGGACAAAGGCAGGGTTATGAACTGTCTGCAATGTTATGGTCAGTCTATAAAAAAATAAAGGGGGGGAGGCTAAAACCAATTGTCTGTAAATCTGCCTGCAAAAACTAAGGACCAGTGATCTTGATTGAAGATCCATGGTCAGAATGAAGATGGATGCAATGGACGGAGCAGAGCAGCACTACGTTGCATCTGAGTGGGGGTGTAGTACCCAGCAGGAAACTTTTCACCAGGTGTTTGTGGCACAACAGGCACTTCTGTAACACTGCCCCACCCCACCCCCAACCTGTGTGCTGCTGTTGCAGCCTGTTTGCCATTGCCTACCTGCAATGGCTGCTCATCTCAAAGGCAGGCAACCTCTATGCAGCTCTGGGCAGTCTGAGGCATGGGATATGGGGTGGGACAGCTGGGACAGAGTTGTGGAGCCAGGAGGAGGGGAGGCAGTGAACAGGGGACTATGCCAGAATGAGGATGGGAGAAGTACCATGCAGGATGCAGTTGGGGGTGACAGGGTGTGGGGTGAGTTGTGGAGCCCTGGAGTAGGGGCAGCACCCTCTGACTTCTGGCCTGTATCAGTGCAGGCATCTGCTTGCTTTTCCCAGTTGAAAACTGAATGTGAGTTCACTTAATTATCAGTTCAATCTATGCAGCTTAGAAAAACCTGCTAAGATTGGATTGATTCTACCTTGGACTTTTTGACTGCCTGTACTTATCCCAAGTCAGGAGTTGTATCTGATATTTAGAAGCAGCCCTATACAGTCGAATAGATCTATCTTCAGTACACCATTTCAGTAAAGTTTACCATGGGGGAAAATGGTTTTGTGCCTTGAAACCAGGAGACTGGAGTAAAATTAAACACACATATAGAAAATGTGCCAACAACAAACTATCCTTAACTCCACTTGAAATAGCACAAGGCTCTTCAAATACTGAGATCACATACTTCATATTGAATAAATCTCCACAGCAAATGACTCGGTCACATCCAGTCCAACTAACGGACTGTAATTTGCAGAGCTATCCTCCTTTCCTTCTAAAGCCAGGGATAGGCACAGAGCTCTGATTTATCCTTGCAAAAGATAATACCTCACCATCATGACTATTTGGAGTGGGATAGGGAAGGGGAGAAGAGTTTAGCGAATGCTTCTTCTATATCCATATGGAAAAATATAGCCAATATACATTTTTGTTAATAAACAGTTCACTCTACTCCATGGTATCTCGAAAAATATTTCTTTCCACTGAAAAAAATGAAGTACTAAGATCTATACATTGTGCTGTCAGCACACAACTGCTCTTCCCAAAGTTTAACATTTTCAGTTTAATTCTACCACTACTTTAATCAGGATTATTAAAAGAGGACATGAAAGGATTAGTTAGAGGAGTCAAAGATGGTATTTTCTGTTAACATAAATGCATAAATCTGAAACAAAGCGATCTATTGGATTTTTGTTGTTTTTGTTTTAACAGGGAAGGGATGAGAGACAAGCAGGACAAATTTCCACTACAATTCAAGCCTCCTTGTAAAATGAAAATTGGAAAACTAACTTGAGGCTTGGTGGGCTGATACTGTGATTTTTTTTTCTGCCCACAGATATATCACAACAAATCTCATCATATAAAGGGATGCACAATGCATAACAAGTCATCTGGAAACCTGCATTGTTTTAGCTACAAGACTTCTTGTCTTCTCCCTCCTCCCCTACCACTGGGCTCCTGAATAGCTGTTTTGGACCTGACATTCCTACTGGCAGGTTGTGTCGACACAGTTGCCTAATCATCTCTGCAGTACATATCTCAATGTCTATATGGTTACTAGGCTGGAGTAAACTAATTAGGGCTATTAGGCTGGAGTAAACTAATTAACTCCACCGTGGGTTATTATTACCTGTAAATACAAGTACTATTCTGAAGCTGAATTTTTCTACTCTGCAGCAATGCACACATAGATGCTGACACAGCTGGCTGGGGCCCAAGGGTGCTTCCATGCAGGGGGGCTGCCTGCTGGCTAGCTCCACACTGGAGCACACTCATGCCCCAGCTAGCCCTTCCACCACATGCTGAGCTGGGTCAAGGCAGCCCTGGGGTGGCAGGCTGACCCCCAGGGCCCTGTGACAGCCCAGGCTGCTCAGATCTAGTTCAACGTGCTATGGTCTCGGGTGCACATGTAAACACGGCCCCCAGGAGCAATAAACTCCAGCACAATATGCACTAGAGTTTATTGCTTTGCCTTAATATGCACGTGTAGATGCACCCACAATGCAGTATTGTCAGCCACATTCATACTGACAGGGTCCTTGCTAGCAGTGTGTCAACATGGCTTCCTTGCCATCTATACTGTAGACAGGTCCAGTCAGTGTTGGCTGGGGAAACAGTCTTTGGAATTGTGTTTCTAAGGATTCTGCGCTTCAAAATGAAGCAAGCCAAGAGAAAACTAGACTTTCTTACTATTCATATTTTTTGTCATATGCCGACAAAGTTAACCTTCAGTCAACTTGGTGAAGATCACTGCATATTACAGAAAAAAATATTTCCTATAAGATCCTGCAGTAAATCATATACCATTTCTTTTATTCTTGCAGTGGCCAGAACTAGAATAGATTTATCTTAGGTAATTCAATCAGGTCGTATACTGTACCTAGAAAAGAAACTCCATCATAGCAAAAAGATGGCAGATGGATTCCAGGGTGGGGAGAGCACAACAAAGTGTCCCCCATGTTCTTTTCTAAGAACTGAATACTTTATTAGAAAGGAATGACAGTTGTATCAAAATGTTGCTCAGAGTTTAAAAAAATGGTATAATATGGCAGGGTTCAAGCCTTCAGCAACAGATGGCTGGTCTCCTTGGCTACTGTCTCATATTAGTAGAACACTTTTTCTCTTCTCCCCATCATCTGGGATCACAGGCATTACTGAATTGGGAATATATGCACCTAATGGGACCTATGCAGAAAGACCTACCATATTATCTGCCTAACATCTCCCCCACTGTGTGCCACCCCCGCCACACACTGCTTGCTCCCCTGCCACTGCAGCAGCGAAGGGTGGGGGAGCAAATTGAAGATGATCCTTCATAAATTTTCTGTGTATAGAATCTCATGGGGTTGAGGAAGGTCATCATAAATTCAAGGTTGTCTTGGATTTGGGTAAATATGGCAGTTTTCCAGAAACTGCAAGGCCATCACTTATGGTTGATTAGACAATTCTTGATGCAGCACAGAGTAGTCATGCTTAGCAGATCTCAAGCAAAGAAATACCTGAGACATGGGGGAATGTGTTGGTACTGCCGATATCACTTCTGGCTTGAAAGGATCGAAATCCAGATCTAGCAAAGATTCCTCTTTCTTGGCTTCAGGAACTTCATTCTGTTACAGGAGAAACACACACTTAGAACTTACAGACACCATGTTATGCAAACAAAACATGACTGTTTCTTATCTACTTGCAAGTGTGGGGAGAAAAAGATCTTTACATATTGCAGAGCTATAACAGAAGAGGTAGAAAATCTGAAAATTGTCCAAAGGTTTAGCATTAACAATTCTCTGTGCATACAGCAGCAAACATTTTTTTTAAAATGCTGAGACACCATCTTCTGACTATTAGGTTTAACTGAGATATCTCGAATTAGGCACTCAGACAATGAGACAGCCTAAAGAAAAGCCACAAAGTGAGATTTATTGGGCATCCAGCTTCCTTGGGCTGACAAACTCAACTTTAACATTTTTCATGAACTGTTGAGTATTAACTGAAAAGAGCTAGTGATATGTATGAATCAAATTTCACTTCTGATAGTAAATACATATTCACATCTAATTTCACATTGTTTTCCAAACTCAAATAAATACCTGTCATTTCTTATGATAGCTCTACCTTACTAATGAACTAGCAAATAGTGCCTGACCCAAAAAATGCAAAATCAATATATACATCTCCACTGATTCACTTGGATTTATATCAGCCCCTCTGCGAACAAATATATATATATATATATATATATGAAAATAATTAGCATGTTGCACAACAAGATGCTATTTCTCACAGTTTTAACTGACATGTAATTACTAAGGATGATATTCTAAAAGAGAATCTTTGTATTACCAAAGAGGCCAAAGTATGTGCTTATTAAATCTTGGTTCAGAAGTGGAGAGAAAGACAACTGCTTCTATGAACTGTGGAATGTGTAGATTACTGTAGTATTAATTTTTAGTATTAATATTAATTACTATATTTTTAAAAGAAATTTAGATTAGATTTACAAGGGTAAATGTTTATTACTGTCACATATCCCAATCAGATGATGCCTTAACAGAATAAGGCCAGGTTGTAAAAAAGTTTAAGTATACTATTGGGAAGTGTTACATGCCACAGTATTCTTGCAAGAACAATTTTCTGGTCTGCTCATTTAGACATGGAAGGTATGTATGCAAATTAGATACCTTGGAAATCTGAAAACCGGGCCCAAGGTGGCCACATCAATTCAGATACTGGATTTGAAAATGATCTATAAGTAGAATTTGTCAGTTTCTGTTCATTGTAATAAATCATACTGGGAAAAACCCTGCCTTTCTGCTGGTGATTTTCACCTTGAAATTTATATGAAGTTAATCCAGTTTGGTTTAAAGAAAAGTCTATGCTATGTGGACATACTGGCTGTATAGTAATTAGAAATATTACAGTAAAAAAACAAAACAAAAACAAAAAAACCCACACTAGAATTCTGTCTACTGTTAAGATTTTTTCCAATGTCATTTGTCAGCAATATTAAGATTCAATTACATTATGCCCTCGAGGTTCTAGCGTGCATATTGTCATACGTCTTGATGGAATAACTCAGAGTATTAACCAGTATGTAATGAGAAAGCAACTGAAAATGGAGAAGTTAATTATTTTTTAATGAAGATCTGGAATGAAGCTCTTATTTATGAGGACTGAAACCAATGTGTAGATGTCTCAATTAGCCCCTGCAAAATGACAAGTAAAGTACCTATTGTGATAGGGTACTGATTACTGACTGTTAAAGTGATTATTGCATCATCAATTAAATTTAGGCTGAAATGAACAGCATACTAATTTTAACTGTAAGAACAATGGCTTAGAAAAAGATATAGTTTAATTTCGATAATTATATGAAAATTTAGGAAACTTATAAATAGTAACATGAAACTCATAGAAATATCTATTAAGTAATTAATTAAAAGAGCAATTAATTTCTATGAGTTTCACGTTACTATTAAAAAGTTTCCTAAATTTGCAATAGGTGTATAATATACATAATGTTAGATATATAGATATAGATATCTCTATATATAGTATATCATATATGAGTATCTATCTCTCTGTAATACGCACGCACAGACTACTAGAATCAGCTGAAGCAAGAATTGGTGTGAGTTCTTCCAAAAAGGCTTAGGACTGTGGAAAAGGTGAGATTATGCCTGTCTAAACACATGTATGCTAGAGATACACATACGTTCACTCCAGGGCTTGGCAATGTGAACTATTATTACCCCAGAGTACAAAAATTATGTCAGGCCATTAGAAGCGCGAGTCCCTCCAAACTAGGAACAAGAGGGCATGAATGGAATGGTGGTTTTTTTTGCTCCTTCACAAGTCAATGGAACTGGCCAGTATCCTCTTCAAGTATGATCTGAACGCCCTAGTCTCCATCCTCTCAGGAATTTTCTGAAGTGTTCAACAAATGGCCTAATGTCACTCTGAAATAAACAGAGGGGAGTGTTATGTTCAGAAAGCAACAGAAGCTGTTGGGCTGCTTACCTCATATGTTCCTCATCTCTGCCTAATCTGTTTGGGCCCTGGATGCTACAGTCACAGTCATGTTATAAAGGACCTACAACAAACAGCTATTGGTCATTGTATATATTTTAACTGGTAGTTCAATACCTGAAAAGAGGGCAACACTGTATGTATTGGCAAAAATTATCACCTTCCTAGGATCTCCAAAGATGTCCTGCCTTCACTATATCTCTCTTTTACCGATGGGAGCTATGTGCATTCTTGCCAATAAATGGACTTAAGTGTGTCCTGAACAACTTTTAGAAGAATGTGTGCATACAGTACCATGTCACCATTCACCAACGCTGACTCTGCTAACAGTAAAAGTGCCAAGGAAAACAGTAAAGCCCTGCACCATTAGAGGGCTCTACAGGCTTGAAGACTTTCTGTCTTCTACTGTCAGACAGAGCCACTCAGACTTGTACTGCACAAGCAATGGGAAAAATATAGTACCATATTAATAATATTAAATAAAAATTATGTACAAGAACCATATATGTATATTTTCTATTCCTTTTACTTATAATATTATCTATAATTACTTCCCTTGCAGAAATGTACAAAAGTCATTAACACACATTAATAAAAACACAACGTAGTCTCTCTCCCTCTCTTCATGTGTTATATACATTTGTATAACCAAATCTATAGCTATATCTCTCTATGTCCATATATCATATAGCCTGAATTTTTAGTTATAATAAGGATCCTTTATATCAATCTGGCAAAATAAAAGGGTCACAAGTATCATGGGAATGCAATTTATGGAATGTCATATAAGGATCGTAAAATGTCTTTGGCTTCTACACACTTGAGGACTCATGCTCCCAGAAGCAGCAAGCTGACAGCTCAGTCAGCAAAAACTTCCTTCTTAGTAATATTGGCCCAGAGAAGCGGGTGTAGCTGTGCAGATGGGAGATGTGTCCATTCAGTACATCTCTCTGGCAACATCTGCCAGCACAGTTTGAAAGCGCAGCAATGTACAGCAACATCCTCTCTTCCCCAGACAAAAAACCCCCCAAACCAGTACTATGTTATTTGAATGTTACTTCATTTTAATTCCATTTATGCCCTCTTACCTTCTCATTTGAAATTTGATTAAATGCATCCATTATTTCATGCTCTGTATACAGCAAACCAAACATAGAGCATGGACAGACAATCATGTACCCCAGTGTAACTTACACAGGTTTTGTGTACCCACCTGAATTATCCCAGAACCTACAGCAGACAGGCAAATAGCTGTCCTACTGTAGTACACATAGCAGGAAGCTACTACAGTGCCTCACCACCCAGTGGTAAGAAGCACAAGAACACCTCCTTGCCTCTAGCAAACAACTAGTCTAGGATGAAGATGAATAGAAGACCCCTAAACTAGTATATCTTACACCAGTGGTCACCAACCAGCGGATCTTGATCCACCAGTAGATCTCAGAGCCTCTTGGAGTCGATCCAAGGCTGGGGTGAGGGGCTGAGTGCCTGCGTGCATGCATGTGCGCACCCCAGCCCAGCAGGTCAGTCTGTGGGGGTGAGAAGAGGCGGGCTAGATCGAGGCCCCACAGTGAGGGACAGTGCCGCAGAGGCAGGAGCAGAGGTAAATTGAGTGGGGACCTAGTTGGGTGGGACTTACCTGCTGGGGAGATGAGCCCACAGATGATTTTTTCTCCCTCTGCCTCAATTTGTCCCCCCACCTTCCCACCCCACACTTACCTGGGCGGGCGGGGGGGGGGGGACGGGGGGGGGGAGGTGCACGGTAGATCTTGGGTTGCTTTTAAATGAAAAAGGTGATCTCCTACTTAACAAGGTTGGAGACCACGTCCTAACACAGATGGGATCTTACCTGTGACTCTTCCAGAGGTAATTCAATAGTATATTCAAACAAAATTAACATAATTTATGGGTTTGTATGATCTGTCTTTATCACACTATTATAAACATGCTGTGTGTCTATGCATACAGTCTTAGATTTCAGACCGGAAGAACTACTATCGTCACTATGGCTAACTATCACTAATTCACTATTTGGATCTACTTCAATAGGATTTGTTGTGCATGGATACCTTCAAGTAAATACTTTGTTTTCAAACCACATACTCATTGATAAAACCCACATAAAATTGTTGAAACCGCTGTATTTCTTTTCTTTCCTTATTTTTTTTGTTTTTGTTTGCATCAGAATCTGAAAAACTTTTACTTTTTTCATGTGTTTAATGAAATACATGAATCAGTAAAAAGATCTTCAGAAGTGGGCATAAGGATGTTTGGAATGATCTAAAAAAATCTGGGATGAACTTTGAGGTTGTATTGAAACCTGAAATCAGGTCTCAATCATTGCTCCAAACATCTCATAAAGCTTCTACTGGGAGTCAGCTCAGCCAATCAGTTTTCAGTAAGCCATTGCTTATCCTTCTGATAATGAATATTATGTGCAACTCACTCGATGGTAATTTAAAAAATCAATTCTTTAAGTCCTTTGCACTTTGAATCTCAACTGAAATTAACAGTATTTCCTCATTTGGAGAACTGGAGGGTTGATGAGATCAGACCCATATTTTGTAGCAAACCTTGATCTCTGAGGCTGACCTGTGAAGGAGTTGTCACATTGATTTCTGGAACAAAGTTGTCATCAAAGAAGTTGATGATATTCTCTTGCTGCAGCTCCTTTGTGGGTGTGAGTTTAGGCAGTGGTGGGACAGGAGGTCCTTTCCTCAGCTAGGCAAAGAGCAAATAGTAAAGTGAATAAAGAAGTAAAGTTCATTATGCTGAGCCTGCCTTTAGGTTTTAAGCTAGTGTGACTAAAGTAAATACTTCATCTTTTGGCTTAGTTGCCAGTTTCTGCTGCTTCAATGCAATTTTAGAGTAACACCACTGACCATGGTTGAATTATTCAAGAAGTGCCCTGATAATGTAATCATGACAGGAGCATGAACTTTAGATTGTTCAGCATCATGGGTTTCAGAGGAAGAAAATGGTTTTAAAATACATGTATCAGGTCTATTCAGACTCACATTTGCAGTACTTGTAAAAAAATATTCTTAGAAAAAGATTGTAATTGTTACTATAAGATCTAGGAATACTCTTCCCCCTTCTACCCCGTAACACCATTTGTACTGCAGTACTGTACAGAAACCAAGCTGTCTCATTCACTGGTTTTAAAACTTGTTTCAGGTTATCATTTTTTTTCCTGTTTTATGCTCATCTACTATGTAAGCATAATAATATTAGTAGTAATTAGTAGTAGTTTAAGCATAGTAATATTAGCATAGTAGCTACTAGTATGGAAAACTATGGCCCAGATTCCCAAAATTCTTTAGACTATAAATTCCTATTTAAATGCTTAATTCCCACTGATTTCATGAGGATAAAATTAGCACAATAAAGCCACAGTTTGGAATAATGCCTAACATCAGTATTTTTTCATCTACAAGAGATACTAAAACCAAGCATAAAATCCTCATGTGCTATAAACAAATGCACTTCTATTCATGTCAACAGGACTACACTGAGGTACGTCAGCTGAGCATTTAGCTCTAAAGTGTTGGAAATAGCATGGACGGCAGAGCCAAACAGTGCACCTCTGTGCAACATATATAAATACACAATGGCAATGAACTTTGAACTGCTCCCAATATGGAAAGTACAAATTACTCTATGCTTTGCCCCATGCACTCTAATATTACAGGGGGGGTTTTTTGCTTTAGCATTTCAGACCACTAACACTGTATTTTTATGATATTTTAAAAATACATCATAAGGGTATTCATTATTTCCTATTTGTTGAAATTAATTTCCTGCTTAACACATAAACTCTATTTTAGATATATCTGTAAAGTATACACAATTTTTGTGTTAATGAAGTTGTCATTAGTGAGACTCATTTGTATCTCACACTGGTAAGAACACAAGTAACCCCACTAAAGGTCAAACTTCTTGCTCTGTTGTAAAATTGATATAACAGAAGAAAACAGGTCTAATATGTGTTTTATCAATAATTGCCAGAAATATATTTGAGGTTCCATATTTATTTCCTTTTCCAAGCAAAAAGGAAAACAGTAATATTTTAGATATAAGTATTTTGGAAATAACTGCAGAATCGCAATTCTTCACTAACTTTTTAATGGCATAATGGTACATGTGCAAGAAATAAAAAATGGGATATAATCAACTATTCATTTTGTACTGATGTCTTTAAATAATTTTTCAAATGATAATTCATGTGCTGAATAGAGCTGAACACACCACAGTTTAAAGCGCTTCTGGATAGTTTCTACACTTTGTCTATGATTCACAAAATACCAATTTATGTTCCAACTCCTCCATCCCTATTATGGTCACTTTCCATCACCACCTACAACATGGAAATGAACAGTCAGGGAAAGTAATGGATTTGTAGGCTTTCCACACTGTCATCATCTTAATTTAGAACTCCTTTCTCTTGCAGCCCCCTGCTTGTTAAATCCCACCCAATTGTAGCTGCTGTGGAACTCATAGAAAACAACTCAACAGCATCTAAATAACTAATACCTAAGCCCAGTTATCTTTATTCCTACCTGTGAAGGTGATTTAGGTCGGGCAGGCGCTGGTGATGAAACAGGTGCCAGCATATGATTAGGACTAGCTGTAGGACTAGGAAGAGGGGAGACTTCCTCAGGCGGTGATGGCGTTTTTGCAATGCGGAGTGGACCTGAGTCACTAGAAGAGCACGAAGTAAGACACACTATACATCACTGTATATAATCATGAAGCTTGATGACTGTGCACCTGGAGATGCATTTCAGAACCCACTGAGATATGTACAGTTTTGCTTGTCACCTACAACAATAATCTTTTTGACACAATAGTCAAAGTTCATCTTTGATGGAATTCCATTGACTTCAATGGAATTATGGGGATGAATCTGATCCCTTATGTAATAAGCACAATTAAAATTGTGATTTAATTCAAGCTATCAGTGATATAGTGTCAACGGAAAGTCTAATTTTCTAGTCATTCTTCTTTCTAGAACTTCTACTGTACCTGTTTACCTTCAGTTATATC
Source organism: Crocodylus siamensis (assembly GCF_052110815.1). Taxonomy (NCBI): domain Eukaryota; kingdom Metazoa; phylum Chordata; order Crocodylia; family Crocodylidae; genus Crocodylus; species Crocodylus siamensis. The sequence goes on along the minus strand of NC_143399.1, from coordinate 121,540,092 downwards.
TTGGAAAAAGTGTAGAATATCTGATTTTGAAAGATTCTGTATTTTAAATAATTCCTTGTGTACAAATTTGACAGTAAAATGTCACTACGAATTAGTGTTTGTTAATCAATTTGCTTTATTCAATTTATAATCTAAAAAGCTCCTAGGATATTCAGTTCCCTAAAAGGCACAGTAATAAAAAATGAAAGTAATAAAAACAGCAGCAACAAGACATATAATCAGGAAGCAAAGGTTATGAGAGAGTATAGGGCTAGATCCTCAACTGGCATAAATTAGCATAACTCAATTGTCTTCCCTAGAGATATGCTATTTTAGACCAAGTGAAAACCTGCCACAAGGTCTGAGATATTTCTGGTGTCTAAATATTTCTGAAGTTTACATTCAAGAAAACAGAATTTAAATTCTATAATGAAAGAGCCTGGAAGCTATGCCAGCCTATGAGCACTGCATTTAATAGGAGGGGGACCATTCCTATACATCTTTAGACAGAACTAAAGCATTACATGATTGAAGAGACCAGCTCACAATCATGGCCTTAATACTAAAGCAAAGCAAATTTATTCTTTGGCAAGGACATATTTTAGCTCACACTCACCACCTCTCTCTGTGAAAATATTTAAAAAAAGGAATAAGCAGTTATTAAGACATTCCTTCCCATCTATTTTAGTTACCTTCAGTATTCACTAACATGCAAAATTTTAAAACATTTTTATTATTATTATTTTCTCATTATTTTCTCCCCTTAACTCTCACCCTCTAAGGACAAAGGTCAAATTTCACTGTGGTTCTATCTTTACCTTTTGTGCGGTAATAACATTAATAACATTAGCTGTTACCCCATTGTATTATCCTGCAAAGACTGCTTCCTGAGTTCCAGAGTAAGATTTTTTAAACAAAACAAATAAATAGATCCCTCAAAGGTTTTAGACTGAATTTCATACAAGATTCAATGCATGTTGGAACATAAAATAATTCAGCATGTGTTCTACAGTAAGCTTTCCATAGGTCTTTGGCAAAACAGGTGGGCTCAAAGATGTCAGTGGTTTACCCTGATGCTAAATCTTAATGTAATCATGAAAAGCTTTCTAACATGGGTAATAAGAATAATCAGACAGCAACATAATGTTTTGGGGAAAAAAGCTTTTGTGATACCCAAGAATCTCAAAAACCAAAAGATTAAAAAAAATAAAATAGCAAAGAATTATCGCAGATTGTATTAACCAACAGATATTATTTTGCAGGTATAGAAATTCTTTTCTCCCTCATTTCTGACAAAAGCAATTGGAAGGTTGGGACATAATATGTAGTCTTAAGACTTGTAATAAAATCATTAAAGGTGGCAATGCTTTATTAAGCTCAGTGTATAAGAATGTAAGGGCCAGATAGTTAGCACGTGCAAATTGGTGCCATGTATTTTTAGTGAAGTTGTTTTCAATAACACCAGCTGAGACTGGGCTTGAATGTTGAGGGAATGCAGGCGATGGGGGAGGAAGAAGAGGAGGTGGAAGAGGAGGAAGAGAGAGTGAGGAAAAAACTAAGCACCTTTTGGCACTGTTTACTCATATTAGGTAGACCTTATTCACCTAATTTGCCCCTTTGAGTCCTTAAATATCTGCAGCTGATTTCACAGTGCTGACTAGTCCATGTGCTGTAGCTGACTGATAGAAAAGTGACAGCTCACTGTACTTTAATAAACGATTTCTCACCTGGGTGCTCCTTGGATAGTGAAGGCCTTGTCTGCATGCTGATCTCCCAACTTGGTCATCACCTCATACAATTTGTGGCATAGCTAGGGAGACAAACACAAGTTTGATAAACTTGCTTTTAGATAAAAGATTGTACTATTAACATAGAAGCCAACTCAACTAAGAAGGGATGACAGAAAAGGCAAAAAAGTGTGGAGAGAAAAAAAGGAGAGATGTTAATTTCTTACATGATACTGGGAGAATATTAAACAATGTTATCCTCTTTTACTGATGACCAAAGTATTTCTTAAATTACACACCTCTGGGCCAAGATTTTGCCTTACTTTTTGATGTTAAGGATTATCTTATTCCAAATGTGGTCCCAAATGTACTATAAACCTCTCAAATGCCTATGCCATGAGTCAAGGTCAAATTGATCATCACATTTGGGGTCAGAAAGGAACTCTTCCCTGAAAAAGACTGGCATGGTCTGCGTGGTGCTTTTAGTTTGCTCATTTATCCTCTTCCTGGGATTATCTGAGCATATCTTAATTAGTTCGCTGCCATTGAAGTACCAAGGCTTTGGCAGTGCCCTTGTCCCTCCTACATGTTAGCTGTTGCAGGTTATAGAGTTTTATTATAGGTTATTTTATGACTGCATTCTGCAAGGAAGATAAGAACAGATCTTCTTGTGGACACTGTCACATTACAGACAAATGTAACTTTTGGCACCTTTAAAAGAGGGATGAGGTGGAATCACCAGTTGGGAACATACATCAGGTATTAGTATGCAACTGTTTTGTCTTAATGCTCCTGTTGGTATACTGATCCAATTTTAAGCCTGTTTCATTCAGGGTTACAACTACAGCAATTTAACTAACCTGTATTGCTACCGTTTAGCAATACAGTTTACAAATATAACAGTTACATCACAGCAGTTTATATTTGTATCATTCGATGCAGTGCTTACTTTTATTTATACCCTCAGAAAACTGGCTGCCTACAAACGTAGGGGACTGTGTAAATTCTATTTGGAATATGGTAGGATATTATTTTAATTTAACTGATTGGATGTGTAAATCAGCCTTTAGGTCCTGTACTCATAAAGGTCTTTCTGAAGTAACTGTATTTTGCCTGAGAATCATAGTGTACTGATAAATTACTGGCAGTTTACTTCTAGATCTTGAAAGGAGCAGTATACACATTGCTTCTTGAGCTTAGGGGGATGATGCAATGTTTCACTAATGAAAACTGATGTCTATCAACCTTACTGTACAAATAATAATTTCAACACACAGTAATTTCAAAATACAAAATAATAATTTCAAAATATAATATGCGGGGGGGGGAGATGTGGAGACTCCAAAAATTAAAATAAACCCAGCTGAATGTTGCAATTGCATTTCAATTATAATCCAAAAATGCAAAAATATGTGATGGAAACTAATATTTGTACTATACAATAAAGGAGATAAAAGGTACTTTTACACATGCTTATGGAGCTGGTGCTTTAACTAAGGAGGCTCCAAGACCCACTCTTCATAAAGCAACACCCCGTCTCCTGTATCAGCATCCCCATGCTTAAAAATGGCAGTGGGGGTACTTGAACTAAAGCTCGTTCGACAAGCTTCAGCTCAACCACCCCGGCACCATTTTTAAGCGTGGGGATGCTGATACATGAGATGCAGGAGGACTCAATTAACTGGGTTTGTTCCAACGTGCTGGAATTCCAGCACATCGAAGCAGGCTCCATGCTCGTGTATAGGCCTCCAAAAGCTGTAAGAGTAACTTTTCAGACACACTGCTAATAGATTTTTTACGGCTTTATACTAGGACATTCTTTTTCTATATAATTCATACAATACATTAAATTTTACTTACCAGAGCTATTTCCTTGTGAAACTTGGCTTCAAGGCTGGATACATTTTTGAATGTGTTCACATAGAAACCAACTCGTCTAAGAAGAGATGACAGAAAAGGCAAAAAAAGTATGCAGAGTAAAAAAGGAGAGATGTTAATTTCTTTCACAAGACTGGCGCAATATTAAACAATGTTATCTTCTTTTACTGATGACCAAAGTATTTCTTAAATTACACACCTCTGGGCCAAGATTGTGCGTTACTTTTCAATGTTAAGGATTATTGTATTCCAAATGTGGTCCCATTTATTTCAGGAGAATACTTACGGAGTAAATTAATAAGACTGAGAGTGGGCAAATCTGTCCCAAAAATATTTGGGCTCAAATGCAATAAGGATCAATATAAAATGAAAAGCATTCATTTTAAGGAGGCTATTGCAGTGTTAGTATTCCAGAATTATTGTTATTTACATGTATTACAATAATAACAGTTGTGAGACAGGTATATTTTGTGCTAGACAAATTCCAAATGAATGGAATGACATTCCCAAGCAGTTTCACAATCTAATTAAGACAGACAGACTGACAGATGGGAGGAGAAAAGAGAAGTACTTAAAAGTGATTTGCCCTTAGTCTCATGCTAGGTCAGTGGCAGAGCCTGAAATAGAAACCAGTTTTCCCAGATCCCCAATTAATGGTCCTTTGACCATGCTAGCCACCTAAACTGTGCTGCCTATTTTAAATAGAAGAGAAGAGAAAAACAATTTACAGACTTGGCATATCCATCACTTTTTGACATGTCTGAAAAAAGATGTATAGTTTAAAGCAGTGTTTCTCAACCTGTGGGTTGTGATGCAAAAGTGGGTCATAACTATATATGGAAGGGTCATGAACAAACTTTAAAAAATGGATCAACAAACTTTAAAAATAGAGTCTCCTTTAAAGGAGGAAAGCATGAGAAACCATGGGTTTCCCCTTGCAGGCTGGTAGAGTTCCAGCCTGCAAGGACTGCTTGAAGCTGGGGGAGTGGGAGAACGGTGATCAGACAGCGGATGTGACACATGGACACCAGCGGACGCATGGATGTGACAGCCAGGCAGCATGGAGAGCAGCTCCTACAGCTCCCCATAGGTGCATCTATGGGGGGGGAGGTGGGAGGGAGGGCATAGATGCCATGTCAGGGGGTAGGGAGGCACAGGTGACACTGCCCACCACCCCACCTCCTCTCCAAGGTAAAGCCATGGCCTGAGGGGAGTGACGGTGGCGGCTGGACCATAGTGGCAGGGTAGAGCCGTGGCCTGGTGCATGAGGAGCGGGTGGTGGGGAAAGGTGATAAGGAGTTTAAGTCATCAGTATGTAGCATCTGTCCTTAGTGATTTTAAAATTAAAATAGTAAAATAGGATATTTCAACTTGTGTCATATTTTGACATGTAGTTGTGAATGTTATGATAGTGACAGTACTAAACTGCTATTGACGTGTTATAAATTAAAAAAAAATAAAAATGAAAACCAGATCCATAAAATTAAACAAAAATAGAAACATTTTCAAATTCTTAAGTAAAATTTAGTTCTCATTTTTCTTCAGTCCCACAAGACACATAAAAGTCCAGTTTCATTAAAGAATTCAAATTCATCAAAATAGCCTTTTTCTGATGAGAAACACTTTCAATTAAAATTTTCCAACTCATTTTAGTAGGAAAAGGATTGGGGCCATGGGATGGCAAAGATATATATATATATTTCAGAGTTGTAGTAATAACCCAAACAGAAACAATGTCTATTATGTAAAGTACAATCCCCATCATCATATTATCATTGTGCATGGAAAGCACTCCTATGAGAAAGAATACTTGTGGACTGTTGTGAAATGAACTGTAAGCACACATTAGACATTATAGCCTTATATCAAGATTAATATTATTATATATTATTATAACACAGTTTAAAATACTATATGAATGCCCTGTTATAGTTGAGGCATGTATATAAAAGGAAATTTTTACTTTGGATTTATAAAGTTATTGTTTCTATAGTAAATCAGTCATCTTAAGGCTTTATTATAGGTGGGACTAATAGCATTGCCTATGAAGTTCACATGATACTTCTCCAGCAAAGACCCTGCTTTCAGTTGCTTCTAACTTTTCCAAACATTAAGTACTTAATAAAATTCAACGTGCCATATCTATTTAACTCTAAAGTACAAAAGTAGACTGATGGATGACTGTGGCCCTGATGTTCATTTAAACTAACATCTGATGGCATAATAGGGGCTTATATTAGTATGAATTCCATATCCATCTTCTTTATTGGCCTTTTACATCCCAGACTAATATATAAGGGCCTTAAAGAAACTGAGAATGTAGGCAGAATTATCATTCCTGTTTACTATCGATGTTGCATGTTGCCCACATGAAAAAAATCTGTTAACTTCTTTTGGAAAAGTGTTAGTACTCCAATGATTTGTAGCAAGGACATGACGTTTGGTAGGCTCTGTGTCCAGGATATGCCTTTGGCTGTCATCATGATAATCTGGCCAAATGGAACCAAATTAGAAGTCTCTAAAAACAAATCCGATCTAATATGCTGAGCAGACATCTCTCATTTTAGCAGCTCCACCCTCACTGAACACTACTTCAATCTCTCACAGCTCATACGGTTGTGCAGAATATATATATGCCATCTCCACACAGCAACTAATCATGCTCCTTCCTCTCATGTCTCCTCCTAGTGACCAGACTTTACTTTTTCCATACCCACAGAGCAACTAATCATGCTCCTTCCTCTCTTACGTGTGCCTGGGTTGTGCATGCACCATGTCTGTAAGATAAATGAGTATGGTCTGTCCAGCCTGGGGCCAAAGTGCAAAACTGGACCTTCTCTACAGTTTTATTAATTTAATCCTGATTTTCCACCCCACCTGAAAAGTTCTGGTTAGCTCAACCGAATTCAGAAACACTTTGAGATGATTGAAACCATATTTTATTATTTTAGCATTTGCCTAAAAAAAAAAAATCACACAGGTTTGTTGTGAAGTGAAAACATTTGATCATTAGCAGCATGTTTTAAAACAAAGAAGATATTTAAATTGTGGCTGCAAAATATACATATATAAGTATATTAAAATATAAAATACACATTTGCAGATACATGCAAATATTTGCAAAGTTTGGTAGAGCAAATATTTGTACTTCATGTGTACAAGCACATTTTGAAACTGTTCTGAGTTTTCCATCATTTCCAATTCTCCCCTCTCCTGCCTCCACTAAGAAATTCCACATGCAATTTCAACAAATTTTAATCAATAAAACAAAAAACAATAACAAAGCAAACCAACAACTCTGGGTTGAGGACAAGCCTGAGAAATTTCAGCCCAATTCTCTGTAAAGCTATACAGACCTAAAAATAGGACTCTGAATGAATGTGCTTTCTGAACCATGTCTGCAGGCTCAGCTATACAATGAAATTCTATCAGCCACTTAGACTAGTTAGAAGGGAACATATTGTAATGAAAAAGACATGTACTCCAAACCATTCAAACAGTTTTTTTTTTCCTTCCCCATCCCATAAAACAAATACATTGAAGATACATGAGGCTTCTTAGCTGATAGGACAGGACTAAAAGCATCAGGAAAATCCCTATTGATTTCACTTTTAAAAGGAATTCATTTAGAGAGCAATAGGAAACAAAAGGCAGCTCTGATGAACCAAAACACCTTTTTTTTCAAGTGTCACTTGAAAGAATGCAGCATCAAAGAATGTAGCACTCAGATGAGACAAGTCTCTCTCTATATTCTCTATTTCTACCATTTTTGTTCGTTACAAGTCACAACCATACACTCTTTTCTGGTTCTTTTTTAACTAACTTGCAACACAAGAAACAATGCCATCTGAATGAAAACAAGATCTCTTATACTGGAAGGCTTCCAAACATTTTTATTTGTGATTGCTCATCTTCAAAGCATATGATCTTGGATCATATAAAACATATATACCCTACATCCAATGTGGGACTCTAACTACACAAAATACTAACATAAAAAGAGTATAGGTGGAAGTAGTTATAGGTAAATATTATTATTCATTACTTACACTTTTGTTGATATTTTACTTTACAGGAGGTTTGCAGAAAAGAATTGTCATACATTTATTATAAACTTGTGAAAGTCTTTTCTTATGAACAAATTAATGCATCATAACAGGTCAACTTTACTCTAGTTCATAAAAGACAGGATAATACATTTTTTTAATCAATCTGGCAAGTAGAGAGACTAATTCTCAATTTTCAGAGATACATGGTTACTTTGTACTTCATATTAACTATTAAAATTTTGGCCATTTTTACACTGATGGGGAGTGGTATAGGACTAAAGGTTGGCATAAAAAACAGTTTGGATTTTTTTTTTAGAAAGGGTAGGACAGCTTTCAGCGAATCTTTGGGCAACGGGGCTAGCTACAAGAGGTTGAGAATTTTCAGTTCTATGTTCTGCCAGAGATTTCTCTGTGACCACAAGCAACTCACAAAATGGAGATAATATTACTTCTGAACCTCAAAGGGAATTCATGAGGATAAAGATTGAAAGGTTCTCACATACCGTAATAACTACAGTATCATAAGCAGAGGTGTAACCGGCCAGCACTGTACCCTGGACAACAGCAGCACATGGTATGGGGCAGTGGACTGAGGCTCACTGCTGCCAGGAGAGACATCACCTCTTTTTCTTGTTGCCAACATGCTGAGTGGCCACTTAGACACTAGCTTTTAGCAGCAAAATAAGGAAGTGACCTCTCTCTCACCAACAGCATACCACCAGCTGCTGCTTGTGCACCTCATGCTGCTGCCTCTTCTTTGTCCTCCAAGCTGTCAGAGCAACACCAAAGCCAGAGCCATTGCAGGGAAGGTGCAGGGCATGAACCTCGAGCACCTCTCAGCCAGTAGGTGTTTGGTGCCTCATTCTCTTAATAGACTTTACAAATTCTATAAGCTAGATGCACACATCCTTTGGCTTACCTGGACCATAAAGATGGCAGCTCCTCTTGTAAATCAGAGTTAAAATCTTCAAACACTTTCTGTGCTTTTTGAAACTCTTCCTCTGCCTACATCACAACAACACAGGTGGACTTTTATAGTCATGCCAAAATACAATGAAACAGGGACAATCTTATTTTTATTAACAAAAGTTCTTCAGACTACCGTGCAAATGCAGTTGTTTCAGTTTGCAAGGGATCTAGCAAATAGTATACCTGAGTATTTCTGGTTCCAGTGAAGTAAATGCCCCAGACTGGAAGTAAAATTCCAGTTGTTATTTCAAAATGTGAAAAAAGAGATAGTTAGCCATGTTAGTCTGAAGTCAGGCAGAAGGCAGGGTAGATTCACGCCTCACAGAATAATGAAAATTTAGCTCTTCTCCATCCCCTCTATAACTAGGTTATAACTAAAATTAAATTTTATACATTTATAACTAAAACTTTAGTTCATTCGTAAGGTGCAAACTCAGCCCTGCCTTCTGCCAAATGTGAAAAGTCATGAGCTCCCCATAGATTTAATGAAAAAAGTTAAAACTTTGGAGCCTGCTTCAAAGGTTCAAGACCAAATTAAATCTTCTGACGAATACAGATTGAGTGTCAAATTTGTAACAAAACTGAAAACAAGTATATAGAAAACCCACTTGGTAATGTCATTAACTTATAGCTGTATAGTTTACACTCTGCGACAGATAAATGGTATAGAACAGATGAGTGTTTCCCAAACTTTTGATACCTGGGATACTTCTTGTTCTGGATTAAAATTGGTGACATATTTCACTCTTACATATTTCACCCTTACATATGAAAATTATATTTATGTTTATACATGTATAAATTAATATTTCAGTATATTGTAATATAAATCTTACAATATTATTATATTACACATTTCACTCTCCACTTTCACATATATTACAGTAATGAATTATATTAATGACCTATTATATGTGTGTGTGTGTGTGTGTGTGTGTGTGTGTGTGTATGTATGTATGTAAACACACACACGCATACATACAGGCTCCATCTGTATGTCTGCCTGCATGCTTGCAGCAGAGTGTGCTGCTGGGACTCTATGGGTGACTGCGGCAGAGGCAGCACGTGGGCTGCCTGGGAAGGAGTGGGGGAAGGCAGCAGTGGCAGTCCCAGAGAAGCATATTACATATAAATATTATATCTGAAAAGTTATACTTATAGGTATCAATATATAAATTAATATTTATAACTATAAATATACCTACAGGGTGGGAGAAGCGGAGGGGACGAGCTGGGCTGCAAAGCATGGCTCTGTCTGAATGTCTGACTGCCTGCCCACTTGCAGCGGAGTGTGTTGCTGGGACCCCAGGGGGAAGGGAAGGGGGGAGGCTGGGGCAACATAGGTGTTGACTAGGGACTGGTAGGGGAAGGCACCAGCAGCCATACGTGCTGCTGGAGTAGCTGGGACAGGTGCAGGATAGGGTGCCAGACAAGGGAGGAGAGCATTTACCTCCTCACACAGGGGGATCTTGTGGCACACTTCCATTGCTCTCATGGCACACTAGTGTGTTGTGGCACACCCTTTGGGGATCATTGGAATAGACCTTGAATAAAAGCTTTGCACAAAAGTGAATTTTACCCAAACTCAAGCTGACTTCTGCCAGTATCACTTTGAAGTAACGTATTACCTTAGTAATTCTGCTTTCATCTTTTTTCTTTGAGCTCTGCAAGGCTTCTAAGTGATGTCTTGCACTGTCATAGTCAACTAGCTTTCTGCTTCGCTTTGCAATGCGAGTCTGGAGAGAGTTACAAAAATAAAATTCAGAGCTGTTATCATAGGTGCAACCTTGATGTAAGTTTTGCTTTGATTTGTCTATGAATCTTTCTAACAACTCTTCTTTTACAATCAAAACTTTATTTGCTATAATCTTGTATGGTGAAAATGAGTTTGGGGAAAGAGATAATAAGGAGCCTATTTATTGAGAATTAAGTACTTGACAAAGGTTTTGTGTATATCTAGCCTAACCATTGGGACCTTAGATATCAGTTTCATTATATATATTTTGATCTGTATTGCTAGAAATCTCCAGCAACGCAAATTGACTCTTTAATCTATAATGTTGATACTAATTGTCTTTCCTTTTATATTATGTGGTATATATATATTTAATGAATAATTATATTATTTTTCACATTCCTAAAAAATTTCTAAACACAAATTCCTTTGTTACAGAACGATCCATTCAATACTGCCATCATACAAAGGGATTTCCAATTAACCTATTATAGTTATTTTTCAATATTTAACATAACAATAAAAGTGGGTCTTTGAAAGCTCCTGATTTTCTAATGATGCATACTGCACATAAAATTTCCTTTCATTTTCCTGTGCATTAGCTACAGCCTAAATCCTAGGCTGTAGCTAATGAAAACCTGGCATCTCTCGGAGTAAAGTCAGGGCTTTAGGCCACCTTTGAGCATCCATAACTCTGAGCTCTCTTGGTATAGACTAGCTTCTTCTGTAAACTGGAAAGGATTATAGATAATTCTGTTGTAAGGGAGTTATAGCCATATCCCAAAGACACATGGGACATAGAAATATAGCTATATCCAAAGAAAAACCATTAAAATACCTCACGTGTATTCATTATTGGCCCTCCCATTTCATAGCATTTTTCCTTTTTTAGCCAAATACAGTGTTACTATGCACTTAGACATCTGATTAATTTTAAGAACGCAAGTAGTTTCATTGACTTTACATTTTAAGATTCAGGCTTAAGTATTTTTGCTGTATTAGGGGTAGCATGTATATTACAGAAACTTGAGAGGAGCTAGAAGCATGTGATTATGAAATCCTTACAGAGGAGATATGGTTAAAACAGTCTAATGGATGGACACTGAGACTGATGAAACCACAAAAACCATGTATGGCTTCAAATCAGAGATAGAAAATCAGTCACTTCTAAACATCCACAAGAGCATGGAAAAGCTCTTCTTATCACAATAGTTATTCTATAATTCCTTGATGGCTCAAGGGCTTGATCCAGCATCACTGAAGTTATAATACTCATAGCTATAGAAGCAAGCAAAACCTTTTTAAAAAGTTTGTAATAAAAAGGGTAATTTACCTTGACTTCCTAAGGCAAAATACTTTGTTTTGTTCATTCAATAAAACAGTTCAGTCTGTGAATGGGTCCTGCTTATAAAATAGGATGTTTCATATGCCACCTGATAGGTGCCTTCCTATATACCCTTTATTTCATATTGCTTCTTTTTATGACACAAAAGTAATTGGTAAGCTTTAAAATCTTCCCTCCGTAGTAAAGCATTACTGTACTTTTATATCGGGAAACTGTCCCAGGTATGTATCCAGAGTCAGCAATGACCCATCCACCAACTTTTGATGAAAGTCTTCCCAGAGTTCATCACATTTCTGTAAAGAAAAATGAGATACAGAGAAATACAACTGAAAATTGCTTTAATTTAATTCCTCTCAAAACTTAGGGGAAATACTAATGTATATGACAAACTGTAATCTTTCTAAAATCTTTTTTTTTTTTATAAAGAATGCACATTCCAGTGCAAGTTTCAATTTACAGTAAAATAGATTTTAGTCAGGTAATCAATGCACCAATTTTGAAGTCTTCAAAATAACAATAGGAGCAGCTTTGGAAATAATGGAACCAAGGATTACTAGTTCAAGCAGGCTGGTCATCAAGGTATTTTAGTTCCTATACAAGCTCATGGATGCATAATGAACCTTCCTTTAATAAGCAGCAAAATACAACTAAAAAAAATTAAACAAAAGTCAGAGAGATCTGTAGTTTTAATTGTGTGGGCCTATATTTTTAAATACATTTAAATTTACGGGGGGGTCATCTTTCCACCCCAGAAAAAGCCACTCCCCACATTAGCTTCTCAAATCTTACCAAAACCAGAGTATTTGAGGGTTAAGAGCCAAGCACACCTCACAGAAATTAATGGATCTATTACATTACTTGGATTTGGGATTTGAACCATTACTCCATCAACTGATAAATAGGTCATTAGTTATTTATAGTGGCTAAAGAATAGCCCGCTCCTATATTCAGTCTTGGAGGAATACAAACAATTGAGTTCTCCTGCCCACTTTAATGCAGCTCAGCTCTCTGGGAATACTGTAGAGCAGGGGTGGCCCAACCTGTGTCAGATGTGCCACAAGTGGCATGGGCAGTCTCTGTGCAGGGCCAGAAAGAGGAGCAGGCAGCATAGCAGCAGATAGGAAAGGAGGTGGAAAGCAGAGCAGCAGGCCATGCCTGCTGCACAGGGCAGGAGGCAAAAAAGCAGAGCAGCTCATTGGGCAAGGGTCTGGGGTTAATTTGTGGCACAAGTGTCAAAAAGGTTGTCCGCCACTGCTATAGAGAGAGAAGTGGAATCCCGTGCCAGATGTACAGTGCTGGCACAAGAGCAGACTGCCTTTTTAAACACCTGCAGGACCTGGGTTTTCAATCTGGCAGATCACAAACAAATGTCAGAAATTCATAAACATCAGAAATTCATAATCGCCTATCAAAAGAGAAGGCGTTCCCAGCTAGAACTTAGTCAGATAGGAGGGAGAATTCAGGGGCTTTCCAATATGAAAAAGGCTAAGGAGTATTGTCCTATCAGACTACTGATACCTTGCGAAAGCAGCATTCCTGGAGACTTTTTCTAGCCATACTGTACTCATGTGCAAATCTACACATGCAATTAGCATGTAGCAATAAACTCTGGCACAGTTCACACCAGAGTTTCTTGCACCTGGGTGCAGCATTTACACATGCTCCTGGGACTGCAGCACATAGAGCTGGGGCAGCACAGCCCCGGCGAGCAAAGGGCTTGGTGGTCAGGCTGCTCTGCCCCAACTCAACATACTGCAGAGGGGCTGGCTGGAGCATGAGGGTGCTTCAGTGTTGGGCTAGCTGACAGGCAGTCCCCACACTGCAGTACCCTCGTGCCTCAGCCAGCCCCAGTCACTGTCTGCAAGTGTGTTTCTGTACACATAACTTCTCCATTGTAGGATAGTACTTCTCCCAGACAGTACTATCCTACAGCAGAGTTAATTAATTTACTGCCCCCTATTGTAGGTGCATGTGTAGATACTGACACTTTACTGTGGAGCTAATTAGTCAACTCCACAATAAAGTGCATGTGTAGATGAACCCACTGTATGTTAATTACATGCCATAGTAAGACTCATTGTAAATAGGCTATGCCAGTATTTATTTCCTAACCTAATTGTAGCCTCTACTGAATTATTACAATCCATTAATCACACTTTAAAAACTATTATTTATTAACATGATATTTAATCACAGTGGGGGAGAGAGCAACAAAGTAGATCATGGCAAGTAACTGACATTGCAGCACATTTTCATCTGAAAATAATTTGCAGAGAAATTATAGCCAAATTAAAAGCTTGGAGGTTTTTTAAAAGCTAAAAGAACTGAAAAACATTGTTCAATAGTATTTCTAACCATCATCGCTTCTATTAAAGATCAATGTTATGCAAGATGGAATAATTAAGCAATAATCACCTATCTATCTGAATAGGTACCATATTTACTCGAATACAAGACGAGGTTTTAAAAGCCCTTTATCTTACATTCACATAGAAGGAAAACTCATTAAATACATCATCTATCATTGAACTGCTGTCAAAAGCAGCATGTGCTTAGTAATGGAAACCAACTATGAAGCTAATTAAATTCTACCAACACTGAACATGACTATAAAACACATTGGCTCCATTGGACAAACATGCTGATGGAAACCTGGGGTTTGTTTTTTTTACTCTTAAAAGAAAAACAGGAGGGTGTTCCTGCCACATGGAACTGGCACTGGGTTTGGAGGTACTGCAATAACAAGGCAGCACCAGGAATACCAGAGCCAGCCCTGAAACTGTCTCCTTGGTGACAAAATGTTTGATCTTGGCAAAAAGACTGAAAATTTTTTTATTAATACATTTTGTGTTCCAGGTCAAATTGGCCAAATCAGTTCTAAATCATATAAATTGAGCACAATGCAATCGTTCCAAAAACGATATGGATTGAGCAGGAAGAACTTAATTATCTAAACACCACGTATGGCACTACAACCAATGCGCATCCTCTGTCCCAGGCTCTCACCCCGGTGACTTCAGATACTCCCTAATCCATTGGCAAGCATCTTATGTGCAGGTTAAAGCCTGGAGGTCTTGGGATTCAGATGCCTCCACTTGACCTTAGACCACAAGAAGCTGAGATTTTTTAAATTGGGGGGGGGCAAATTTTTCATATTCCAGATCAAATCAATTCTGAATCCTCTCAATTAAGCAACACACAATGGTTCAAACACTATATGTGGTGCTACAACTGGTAAGTATCTTCCACCCCAGAATTTTCAGACTAGGGCTTCAGATACCCCCAAATCCATTGGCAGGCATCCTACATCCAGGCCCAAACCCAGAGGCTTAGGGCTTGGATTTGTCCAAGCCTCACCTGCCCTTAACCAAAGGCCACAGGAGGAAGCTAGGGAGGAGTCCCCTGTTTCCATAAAGTAGGCATGTAACCAAGATCCTCCCACTGGAAGCTGGCCAGTGGGAAGCTAATTACAAAACTCTCGTAGGGTGTGCTGTCCCCAGTGCATCAGATGGGGATACACCTCCACTACACAATGCCATATAAATCTACCTACTTGATCTTAGCCCACAAGAGGCCCAGATGCTGATGGGAACCCTAAAACAAGAATAGATTACTGCAGCCCATCTGAATAAGATTCATGTAATACCTACTGCACTCAGTCCCCCCTCAGTACTGACTCTTTTCCAAGTCACAGTGAGCCACTACAATGAACATATTTTCAACTTCTTCACTCCCATAGCTGAACTGTTCTTTTCTTTCCCATTTCCAATGATTCCTGTTTCTTCATCAGCCTTAAATGTCTGGCAAACATCAGCAAATGCCCCCACCAAATAGTTCACCCAGAATCCCTCTGTTGCCTTCTCTCTCAGCCTGTTGCGTATGATTAGTGTGGCCCCACCATCCGTGAGGTGGACCTAGACAAGGTTGTCCTGCACCTCATCTCCTTATAAATTTTTGAAGGAGCCCAGGATTTGTGACAGAACACCTTGTTCCAGTGTGGGGGGGTGGCAAGGGGGCTAATTAGGACATGGATCCTTTGTGGGGAAGTATATGGAGTACACATACGGAGTGAGCAGTTGATTGATACACTGTTGACTCTGCTGGGGCCCAGTCCAATGAACTATATGATAAATCATGAGCCTTTTGGATTTGGACTGATATCATGCATAGTTGAACATCATATGCAGGGACAAGGGGTCAGTGGAAAGAAGACTTCAACACACCCAGGTATATGGAGCAACAGCACGGGCCAAGCTCAACGTGAGCAAAAGCACCTGTCTAGTCCTGGGTAAGATCAGAGATGTGTCACACCTGGGGGTTTTCATCCCCCTCAAGGGGGTAAAAATCCTCAGGATGGAGTTTGACCCAGAGCTGATGGGGCAGAGGGCTTGCAAAAAGATGGAAGCCAAGGTCAGACAGAAACTGGGGATATGGCAATTGTGCTGCCTGTCAATGGGAGGTGCATGGCACTGATGAAGGTAGTGCTACTGCCAATATTTCTACATACCCTAGTCTTTGCCCGCTCAGAAGAAGTCATTCACAGAATCCAAAAAGCCATGTGTGGGTTTTTTTGGAACTCCACATGGGAGAAAGTGGTAAGGACCAAGCTGTATGAAGTACTGTACTAGAGGCAGAGGAATGCCAGATGTCCTTTTCTTCCTTTGAACCAAATACATGAGCCAGGTTTGCAGACTGGCAACACGGATGTAATCCAAAACAGCCAGCTCTGTCAAGTATTTTTCAGGGCAGTTGCTGTGACAGTAACAGGTGTACAATACAACCAATGGGAGCCCACGGACCATGGTGTCCCCATGGTTCTATGAGTTCCTGAAAAGCTTCTGGAAGGAATACAAACCACACAATGCTACCCTGGTGACCCTGTTGAATCACTGCAAGATAACAGAGGTGGTAAGGGCAAGAGATACCATATCACCTGCAGATTTTCTACCTGGTTACAGCTACCAGGCCATGTGGGAGCAAATCTTCCACAAGGACCTGCAGAAAGAGCATAGAGACCTAAATTGGCAGGCATCCCATAGGGCACTCCCCATATGGACATGGTAAAAGAGTGTAGGGCAGAGAGGTCCATCGCACTGCCTGAGACAGACCTGCCACTGGCTGGCAGAAACAATCAACCACCTCTTCTGGGACTTCCTATATGCCAAATAGGTGTGGAAGGAAGTCTGTGCACTCCTGATGGTGACAGATTTCAGAAAGCTGACTAGAGAAGTGATCCTCTACGGGCACTTGACCAAACGATAAGGGGCCCCAACAGCTCGCTCTAACCAGTTCATCTCCTGCTTCAGGTATTCCCTGTGGAAGGCCAGGAACCTGCTCATAAACAGACATTTGGAATTCAGTCAAGGAGTGTATTAAAATGGGGCTGAGTGAAATGTACTGGTACAACAGAAAGGCAAAGTAGGACAACAGAAAATAAATGGCAGACCTCTTACGGTACAGAGGGGACTGGCATAGACTTTTCAGAGGCAATTCCTCTGGAGAGAACAATGAGTGAAAGCACTGGGATGGTGAGGGGCACATGGATGTGCAGGTGTGAACTGTGCAATGGGACTAAAATAGTTTAATTGTCAAAGTATCCTTTGGTTGGCCAAGTGAACCACAGTCATCACTTGACATTACACACACACACACACACACACACATATATATATTGTATTATAATTTTTTTTTTGCAAAAAAAAAGTTTGTACTATGCATAAGTAGATAGAAAAGTTCTCCTTAAAAGTGTGTTTGTGGAATACCTGTGCTAAAATCTGCAGCAGTTTCAACAAAAGGTAAAAACAA
Organism: Crocodylus siamensis; assembly: GCF_052110815.1. Lineage (NCBI taxonomy): Eukaryota > Metazoa > Chordata > Crocodylia > Crocodylidae > Crocodylus > Crocodylus siamensis. The sequence goes on along the minus strand of NC_143399.1, from coordinate 121,522,605 downwards.
ATCAATTTTGGATGAATTAAGCCTATATGCAAATTACTACAGGCATGTTTTTCAAACTCAGTGTTTTCAAATTTGCCCCTCACTTCCATGTCCTCAGTGAAAGCACAGTCTGTCAGTAAGGGAGGGAGGGGGAGACCAAGAAGGGGCTGCAGGGGGAAGAAGTTGGGAGGGCAGAGGGCATGGGGACCACCTAACCCTCAGATACAGTTGCCCTGCTCTAGAAGTGAGAAGGGAACAAATTCAAGACAAGCCTCCAATAATTAGATTCTATATCTGGACATTTTTAACAAATTTATATATTTTCTATATAAAGAACCTAATTATGGTGGGTCATCTTATATATGAGTAAATATGGTGAACTTCTCATTCTTGTGAACTACACTTTCAGCTATTCATAAATGTATGACATGACATCTGATTACAATGAAAATGGCTAAATGGCACAAACTTTCATGTATTACTCTGCTTGAAACAATATTCATAAAAGTGGTAACATGTAAGATTTTCCAAATGTGGAATAGAGAGCAAAGACCTAATTTTGTTCTCAGATTTTGGCCATTCTCATTTATATTAATCTAAATCTAATGTAAGAGGAGTTGCTCCATTGGGATATAAGCCCAAACAACACATCTAGTGGGCATAAGTGGTAAAGTAGTCAGTTGCACTGATTTGGCATTCAGCACATGTAAGTTACCATTAGCAGAGAGGAGGGAGGGAAAGAGAACTGCAGGAAAAGCAATCAACAAGGACATCTGATTAGGGTGCTATATCTTAGTCTCCTTTTATTTTCCTGCAATTCCTCCCACATTGAATGCCAGATAAGTACAAGCTGCATCAGTAAAAAGTTACACCCTGTTGTCATCAGTAATAAATCTGCCCACAGACATCCATAGGATTTTATCTTATATACACTAGATCTAAATTTGGTCCCTACTATTTATTACACTCTAAAGACTGAAACAGAATAAAAACCACCCTTCAAGACAAAGCCGAAATATAAAAGATCATGTTCCACTCCACTGAAGACTGTGAAGTTATTCCAGACTTCCATCAATGTGCAAAAGATTCGTCTCTAGTTAAAGAAGAATTTGTATGCCTTCACATATTCTTTCTATTATTACTAGCCCTACCATTATAATAAAACACTATGGCAAAGTATAGACAGTCAAAAAGCCCAAGGTTGAATCTTAAACCAATTTCAGTCATTTTCAAAGTGGTTTACGTGCATTGAACTTCTGTTGTGTTCCAGATTTGAACCACTTTTCTATCACTTATACCAGTTTATGTGTAACTTCTGTCCCTAGCCTAATGGATTACCGTATCTAGTGATACAGAAAATTTGACTGAAGAAACAAAATGCATATAAACATGAAAATGTGCATATAAGATGCCTTGTACCCTGAAGTTTCCTTTCTTTCCATATTCTTACCTCTCCAATCATTTTCACATCTTCCCGGCCATACCACTCTGGCTCGTATACTTCATGAAGGGACTCAGTAAGTTTCTTAGAGGCCTCTTGCATGCCTACAATTGCATAGAAAATAAGAAACAGTGAGACACATCTTTATTTCATTCCACTTTCTTCCAATATGATTACCTCTTGTCTATTAAAAATATGGATAAAAAACCTTATTTCAGGACAATTACTAATCACCTGAGATTAACAAAATATTTCCTGTCTGGTTAGATTATTCCTTAATGACTGTGCTGGGATGGATTATGTCTGTATATCAAACGTTGATACAAAGTTTGTACCATTACATTCTAGACAGTGACAATCCACATGAAAGGCATGCAGTACCTTGCTAAAGGACTGCTACAGAGAAGTCATCAAAACAATAATTTTGAGTTAAGAATTTTGAATCCCTTTGTGGAAGAAGTTTACTATGTGGATGCTAAAAACATAATCATGGAAGAAGAACAAGGCTTAAGAATCCCAGGAGTACCCTGAGGCATGAATGATGCACGCCTCTGGAGGCTGGGGGGGCATGGCGGTGGTGGGAGCACGGTGGCAGTAAGCAGGAGCTCCTGCAGACACCGCTGTCAGCAGTGTGTGGGGGGGGGGAGGGGGGGTTAGCAAGCACCAACCAGGGGTCAGCAACCACCTGCCGACACCGCCAGCAGCATCAGTGGTGGTCAGCAGTGATCGCAGACTGCCTGCAGATGCTGTGCCATTTTGTAGGGGGTGTACCGCCACGCTTAGGGTGTGCACGTGCACCCTCTACAAGCTGCTTCTGCACTGAGGAGAGATGCTATTTAAGAGGGGGCTAAGGACTTCCACATGCCACAATCACTGTTGTTTTCAAAGATCTAGGACTTTCAAACATATTTAAGAGAGAAGTGATTATGTTTAAGCAATTACTATTCCAAGTCCATGTTCCTCGCTTTTTTGATACATTGTTTCCAAATGTGCTGGACTAGAAACCTATAGTTTCTACAAAATGATGGCTAAGGGGCATGGGAAATCTGTGGCACTGGTTTCAAGGTATAAAAAACCCTAGGAAAAGACTTAAGCAGGATTCTGAGCTAGGAACTAGGGCTAGATTCTGCCCAGACCCAGAAGGTCCTATTATGACAGACTAATGTTTGCAGTATACTGAGTCAAATAAACACTGAGAAGGTTAAAACCTTTCTCTAAAGCAGTATTCGCTGCTGGTAACAGAGGAACATTTTTAGTATCGTTCTATAATATATTATAAAGTCTGAGGTAAGCACCCATGTAAGCAAGGAGTAACTTATTCCAATAAATTCAGCAAAATTGACACCATTTAATCCTATGGTGAACCCTTGATCTCAGTGAAGTCAATGGCTGGATCCAGACATGCAGGCATGTGTGGTTTGTGGCACTGCAAACCTCTTTGCAGCACCATAAACTACACAAGTTACACATTAAGCAGTGAGCGGTGCTGCTCATTTGTAGTGCCAATTTGCTACTGGGATTTCCCAAAAGCAAAAAAAAAAAAAAACCTGGAAAAGCAATGGCACAACTCATGCCAAATTAACAAGTGCCAGGACAAATGCAGAGTATGGGGAGCAGGCAGCCTTGAGCTGCTGCTCCCCTGCCTCTGCATACTTTAGTGTGGGGCCTTCACTGCAGAGCCCCCATGCTGAGGCACACTGCACCCTAGCCACCTGCTCTGTGGCTGGCTGAGGTGTAGTGTGCCTCTGAGTGCAGGCTGCATGTTCCTCAGCACAGGGGCTCTGAAGCGAAGCCTGCAAAAACAGAGAGCAGCCAGCCCAAGGCTGCCTGATCCACCATCTTGAGGCACACTGTGCCTCAGCCAGGCACGGAGCAGCTGGCTGGGTACAGGGTGCTTCAGGATGGGGACTCCACTGCATGTGGAGATGGAGGAGCAGGCAGCCCTGGAGCAACTAATTATCTCTGCAGTAAAGCATTACTAGCTACATGAGTGCATTATGCTACCTACATTAATCTATTGCTCCTGGTTTTAAGGAGCAATAGATTAATAGGGGTGCATGAAGCTTTGGTCGCCAAGTTGATTCAGATAAGTTTTGGCCTGATTCAGAGGCCAAATCACTGAATCCGAATCGAATTGGGAGACAAAAAAAATTATGGCCACAAGCTGGAGGAGAGCAGATTTAGAATGGCCACAAGCTGGAGGACAGCAGATTTAGATTAGATATTAGGAGGAACTTCTTCACAGTTCGAGTGGCCAAGGTCTGGAACGGGCTCCCAAGGGAGGTGGTGCTCTCCCCTACCCTGGGGGTATTCAAGAGAAGGTTGGATGTGTATCTAGCTGGGGTAATGTAGGCCCGGCACTCTTTCCTGCTTATGCAGGGGGTCGGACTCGATGATCTATTGAGGTCCCTTCCGACCCTAGCATCTATGAATCTATGAATCTATGAATCTCCAAATAGATTCGGAAAAAATTTGGAAAAAGATTCAGAGATTCGGCAATTCGGAAGGCAGTCTTGCAGGGGAACAGAAACTGAGAAGAGGAAAGGGACCTGGGGGGAAAGACTGACATCTGTAGTGACTTTAATCTGTTCCTAAGTGCTCCAATCAAAGTGTTCTGGGGGAGGGATGTAAAAACAGCATATAAGCTTCTGTCTGCAGGCTTTCTGTGCCTTTTGTGAGCTGTTTCTGCCTAAGCAAAAGAGGGGCGGGTAGCTAGCCCAAAAACAGGTGGGTGGACAGATCTAACCAGCACTGGGAAGGCCCCCTATTACAGGCTACCATCCCTGCTGTTTTCATCCCACTGTACCTTTAACACACACACAAAGTCACACGTCACAAGTTTTGCTTTCAGAAGCTTGAGGTGCAGTTTCCCAGAAACCCCTGCACCTATCTCCTTGAAACATGGCTTCATGGCCTCAGAAGGGGCAACCATCCCTGCTGTTTTCATCCAAATCTGCCAAAAAATGACAAAGTTCTAGGTATTTCAGTGATTCCCCATTATAGTCTGTGGCCAAATCACCAAATCTCTCCGAATCAGCGCCGAATCATCTGAAGCCAATATGACTGAATCAATTTGGGGCAGTGATTGGAATCTCCAAATTGAATCATTGTCCTCTGAATATAGGCCAGTTAGTCCTACCTCGATCCTCAGCAAGCTTTTTGAGAGAATTATTCTGGCACATGTCCACGAGGGGCCAGCAGGGGAGATTATGCTTAGGGGCAACCAACACGGGTTCATTAGAGGCAGGTCCTGTCAGACCAACCTAGTGGCCTTCTATGACCAGGTTACCAAATCCTTAGATGCAGGACTAGCAGTGGACATAGTCTTTCTGGACTTTCGGAAGGCCTTTGACATTTGTCTCTCACCCCATTCTCATTAAAAAACTGGGGGACTGTGGTGTCCACACCTACACAGTCGAATGGGTCACCAACTGGCTGGAGGGCCACACCCAGAGAGTGGTGGTGGATGGGTCATTTTTGACCTGGAGGGATGTGTGCAGTGAGGTCCCCCAGGGTTCGGTCCTCAGGCCCGCACTGTTCAACATCTTTATCAGTGACTTGGACAAGGGGGTAAAAACCCCTTCTCATCAGTGCAGAGGCAGAAAAGGATTTTGGAGTCATCACTGATGCCAAAATGAACATGGGCCGGCAGTGTGGGGAGGCAGTCAGAAAGGCCAGCCGCACCTTGTCATGCATCCACAGATGCATCTCAAGCAGGTCCAAGGAAGTGATACTCCCCCTCTGTGCAACACTGGTCAGGTCACAGCTGGAGTACTGTGGTCCAGTTCTGGGCACCGCACTTCAAGATGGATGTGGACAACATGGAGAGCCTCCAGAGGAGGGCCACTCGCATGATCAGGAGGCATCAGGGCAGGCCCTATGAGGAGAGGCTCCAGGACCTGAACCTGTTCAGCCTCCACAAGAAAGGCTGAGGGAGAATCTAGTGGCCTGTTACAAACTAGTCAGCAGGCATTGGGGGAGTCCCTGTTCCCCCGAGCACTACAAGGAGTGACTAGAAATAACGGTCACAAGCTGGCAGAGGGTAAATTCAGATTAGACATCAGGAGGCGCTACTTCACAGTCAGGGCGGCTAGGATCTGGAACCAACTTTCAAGCGAAGTGGTGCTGGCTCCTACCCTGGGGGTCTTTAAGACAAGGTTTGACAATCACCTCGCTGGGGTCGTTTGACCCCAGTACTCTTTCCTGCCATGGCAGGGGGTCGGAGTTGATGATCTGCTCAGGTCCCTTCCGACCCTACTAACCATGAAACTATGAATTGGCTGAATCTGAATCCAACTTGAATACTTCCCTATTTGCACAGGCCTATTAATTAACTCCACAGAAGTGCTCATGTAGATGGTGACCGGGCTGGCTGGGATATGAGGGTGCTAAAGTTCAGGGGCTGCCTGCTGCCCACCCCTGCACTTTAGCACCCTTTTCTCCCAGCCAGCCTCTCCACTTCCCAACCTGGAGAGAAGGGCTGTCCCCACCGGGTGCCCTGCCAGCCCAGGGATGCTGTGTCTTGGCTCTAAATGCTGCAGTCTCAGGTGCTTGTGAAGATGGTGTTCCTGAGAACAGCTGACTCCAGTGCAAACTGCAGCAGAGTTTATTGCATCTCACTAATTGCATGTGTAGATACACCCAGGGTCATTGTTTTCATAGGATATAATACTGGTAGGATTCTAATACTGCCCCTTCCTTTGTGCCCCTTTATGTTATGGATCAGGCCAGGACTAGCACTTTCTTATTTTAAAAATTATAACCAACCACATTTACATTTTTATGTAAAGCTGATTAAATAAGTTGAATTCAAATGGCAACAGAACAGAATGCTTAAAAATAAATACACACTTATAACTTTAAAAAAAATTCAGCTAGCATCTTTGCTTGCTGCAGCACATCTGCTGTGCCTTAGAAATATCTGTGCTGTAATTTTCTGAATTAACTATTATTTGACCAAATTAAAACAAGAGTATTTTTTATTTCCTCTACAAAGAATCCCCCCGCCCCCAGCACTGGAATATTCTGAGAACCAGTTGGAATTTTGCATATGATGCAGAACCTGCCCCTTTTCCCCATCCACTCTCTAAAAATACACAAGACAGGCATATTTAGACACAAAGTATTTTTCTTGTTACAAAGAATGATCCTCCGTGTATAACAGAAGGAAAGGCAGACACATGCACATGCATAAGGCACAGCTTGTACCCAATTCCTGATGGGGAAAGTAAAGGGGAGGAAAGCTAAAGTGTGTAAGTAGAGCCCCCTATGTGTAGGTCAAGCACAGTGAGAATACTTGCACAGACAGCCTAATCTTTGACCATTAAATCAATGGTTGTTGATTGATTAGATTCTGCGAGTACATCTTCTCAGGGCTGCTGAGTCAAGACAAGCTGGAGGTGAAGCAAGGGTGTGAAGTACACCTCATCCTGCCCACATACAAGGTCAGTTGAACAGACTGAGTTTGGAGTGGCACAGTAGCTGAGCTTTCCATTACTGTGCTCCCTGGGGCTGGCACAGCTCTGCACCTCTCTTATGCAGAGCTATTAGTTAATGCTATGATTTAGCCTAAATTGAATGTAAAGACTAAAGGGGGATCTTCTTTCCTCTGCTCAAATTCGTCTCTTTCTCTGGATATTGTTAAGTGATCCCTACTGAGGATATTGTATCAATGCACCATAAAAATATTTCTGGAGAGAAGTGGGAGGGAGGAGCTGTCTCAGCATCTACCAGACTGCACCAAAATGGAGATGATTTTCAAGTATTTTCTTAAGTAGTACTCTGTTTCAAATCCTTTTTTTACACTGCTGGCAAATTAATCAATTTAGGCTCTCAGAAAAGAAATGATATAGTACTGCTTCATAGGCTCTCCTCCCCTCTTACCTGCACTTGAAACATTCTGAAACATCATTCTTCTGCTCTTGTGCCCTTGAGCATACTGCCAACTAAACCTGCAACATATGTTCCTACAGTATGCACCCTGACAATGCTCTTCTCTTGATCTTTCTGCAGTTTACATTCAGCTCAATCACAGATATGACACTGTATAAAAAATAAGGGTCTATGTATTATATAATCTTTACTGACATATATGCTTTTCTCTTTAAATATTCTAGAACTTAGTCATACCTCAGTCTGAATAATTTGACCTACATCAAAAACATACCAAAATTACAAAAATGATTTGTCAATGCCTAGTAATCTTTTCTACATTCATGCAAATTTCATGGACCAAATTCAACCTTGACTTAAGGCAATGGGAGTTGCACCATTTGGCTTCCTGACTATATTTCCCATCTTATAATTATTGAGATTTTCTATGTGTATGCATCTGTAAAATGTTCTCATGGCAGATTTAAAAAAATGTTGCTTCCCATCTGTGTGTGCACATGTGTGTGCACATGTGCATGTGATCACACTTTAGCTTGAGTTCATCATATCCAGGAATCATTTATTCATATGCACATTGAATAACTTGTCATGTGCATGATACTTCTTATGTGTTATTCAGTAATAACATTAAGAGAATTGGTATCATTCCTACACTTACACTGCATACTGTTTCCTCTGTTTCCCTTAACTACCATCAAAGACAGTTGTCAGGACTGTAGTCCATCCATGTCAGGACATACAAATTAAATACAACATGCCATTTAAGTTCTGATGAACGGTAATATATTTTTTACCCATAATGAATGGTTTAGCAGTTCACATTTAAAATAAATTGTTTGATTTCCTCTTAGTAATTCAATTACTTATTTTAATAACTAGCAAAAATGGAAAAATTGAATTGCACTGTAATAGCTAAGCTAAATAATACTGAGGACTGAATCATTCTCCTGAGACCCTCATATTGAAAAGATCTACTCACACTTTTTTTGAGAAAAGTGACTATCTCTGGAAGCTTCACAGAGCCACTTATCAAGATCAGGGACCCATATGGCTTAGTACAGTCAAAAAACCCAAGGCTAAATCAATTCAATCTTTGCAGGTTAGTCTAAAATGTGTAGACTGAACCCATAAACAAATGAACAGACATTCACTTTAAATTTCAGAAATGGAGCTACATGCCTGCAGTGGCCCAGGCCAGAAGCCATGAGAGATGCTAGAGCGTGCCTCCCTTCTCAGCTACAACAGACAGCTTAGGCACGGTTAGCCTGCCCCCCCTTTGAGGGGGGCACTTGCGGGGGAGGTCTCAGGCATCCAGGGATGCTGTGGGACTGTAAGTTAATTTGAATCTGGAGGAGATCTGGGATGGAAGATTAATAAACCAATTTAACCTAAATCAGTTAAATCTGATACTACATCCATCCAGGTGCATCTTAAACTGGTTTCAGCCATTTTGAAAGCAGTTTGTACACACTGAACTTCTGTTGTGTTACAGATTTTAACCAGTTTCCAATCACTTGTACCAGTTTATGTGTAATTTATGTCCCTGATCTATATAAAAAGGAGAAAACCTGAAGGCAGCTGGCAAATAACAGAAGGAATCTGTTTCTTCTAACTCTAGGAGTAATGGCATTACAACAGGACTTTCCAAGCTGAGATGTTCTCACTCCAGAGGCCATTGTGGGTGCCTGCATAGTACCAATCCAGTGAAACCAAGTAGCCATGCAGTCCAAGATCAACAAGGAGTCATGGAGATGATCCAGAGAAACAAGGCTGCTAAGCAGACAACTTTGGGCTCCGCTTGATTCATTGAGATTTGGGTTTGGACTGACTGTGTTCCGAAGGGGAAGTGCCCTGCCTTTTTTGAGTACAACAATCTGGCATGGCTCCTCCTATTTAACTACAAGAGTATCGAGTGGGTCTCTCCCATGCAAGTTTCTCAAAAACAAGCAAATTATTTAATATAATGTTTTCCCAAGTTATGCAATTATTTCTTAATTATTGACTCTTATAAAACATTTTTTTCTCTCTTCTAAGAAACTAAATTACTAATTTTAAGTAATTTATGCTGTTTGGATATATATATATATGTGATACAAATACCTACATCTGCCATTAGAGAGGTAACTTTATAAGTGAGCTTTCCTACAATCTCCTCCAAACCTTAAGAATGCCTTTGACAAGTATAAATAAATTTAAGTCAGCACAACTTGACAAAATTCATCCTAGAGTGCTGAAGTCATGGGTGATAGGTAAAGCTCCAGAAGACCAGAAAGAGCTAACATAGCACCCAATTTTAAAAAGGAGAAAAGGGAGGACTTAGGGAATTAAAGACTATTTGCTTGAGTTCAATACCTGGGAAGTTACTAAAGAAAATTATAAACAGTTTATTTGTAAATATTTGGTGGATTAAGGGCTGGTTTTAACAAATCAATTTTGGCTGCTAGTGAACAAAATCATGTCAACTCAATTTGATATCTTTCTTTTTCACTAGTTTGGTGGAAGATCAGAATTAAGTGGATAAATATACACCTGAACTTTAACAAGGCCTCTGGCCCAGTTCCACATCACATCCATTTAAATATGCTGGAGAAATCTGTATTTGGTAGAATGACCACTTGATGGACATATAATTAGTTGAACAACCATAAGCAAAGTTTAGGAACAAGTGGATCTTGTATGTAGCAGCAGGAGGTCTCACATACCTCAGGCAGGGGCAGATCCAGGGAGGTGTAGTGGTGAAGTCACACCCTCCCCACCCCTTTGATTCCATCTCTATCCAAAGTTTAAAACCAAGTGTTTGGCAGTCAAAGCAGCATTTCATTTCAGGCAGTGCTGAGTGAGTCACTTAACTTCACGGCTCATTATAATCCACCTGATTCCTTCTAAACCAGGGGTGAATGATTATTTCAGCTGGAGGACTGCTGAAAGAGCTTTGGTGAGCTGTTGAGGACCACAAAGGTAGCCCTGCCCCTTGACAGGCGCTCTGCCACCTGGTCGTCATCGTGGGACCAGAATACATGCCCCAACCCCTGACCTTTGCCAACAGAAGTCCCTCCCCTTGCCTCTAGAAGTACTCCTTTTGGGAAGGGGGTTTGCCATCTTGGAAAGAGAAAAAAAACAAGTTATGTAATAAAGATCAAACATCTACAATAACATTTTAATTTTATTTCGAAAAATATTTTTGTCCTGATTTGTGTGTGGTTGCATCATGTATATAGAGGTGACTGCATAAAAGCTCAAAATGAAGTCTTACTCTTGTATATTGTGACGGGTGTGGGTGGGTATGGGGTTTGTGGGGGGTTTGCATGTATCTTTGTGAGTGTGTATATGGGGTGTGAGGGAGGATATGGGTTTGGATGTAAGTGTGGGGTTTGTGGGAGCATGTGGCTGAGTGGGTATGGGATTTGTTGGAGGCTGTTTGTGGGGTATGTCGGTGTCTGGGTGGGTATGGGGTTTGTGGGAGGCTGTGGGTGTGTGGATGGGTTATGTGGTATGTGGAGGGGAGGGTGCATGTGGGGAGTGTGGGGTGTGCATGGGAGGGTGTGGGTGCATGTGTATGGTGGGGGATGTGGCCCCACCCCACCTACAAACAAACCACACCCACTGCACACAGCCCCTGCTACCAGCAGCAACAGCAGACAGAGCCTACTGGCAGCACATGGTCCTGACAAGCCCCAGTACTGCATATGGCCAGGCTACTGGCTTCACTGTGTGGGGCCCACATGCCTGAGCCCTATGCTGCCTGGGGGGGTCCCGTGCAATGAAGCCAGCGGTACAGATCATGGGGCTTGACTGGGGCAGCAGGGAGAGCTGGCCTGGCTCTATAGTACAGAGCTCCATGCCATTCCCTATGATCTACACATAGCAGTGAGCAAGGCCAGGCCCCCGGCTCCATTGTTCAGGGCTCCCCCTACATGCATAACTTGGGTGAAGAACCTGGGAACTGCATGCGAGCCCTGTGCAATGGAGCCAGGTGGACCCTGAGCTCCCACCAGCCCAGGCTCCATGCTCCTGCCACCCTGCCATGGGTCCCCATCCCAGGGCACCAGAATAGGCCCCATGCTCCCAGCCAACTGCTGCTTCACTCCTGCCCACTTCCACTTCCCATCTACCTGCCTGCCCACCACCACTGCTGCTGCCACCTCCACCATTTCCCCTACCCTTGCCCACCACCACTGCCACCCCTTCCCCTGCCACTTGCCTACCTTTCCGCCCGCCCACCTGCCTTCCTCCCCATCCTTCCCCCTTTCCCTCCACCCACCTGTCACTGCCACCACTCTTCTTGCCTCTACCACTTCCCGCAGCCCCACCTGTGGGGCCAGGGTCAGGGCCATCCCGCAGGCAGGGATAGGAGCGCAGCATGCATTATCCTACAGGAATAAACAGGACTCGGCCCCATGCAAGCACAGGAGGAGCAGCCTGGGGCCAGGCCTGATAAGAGTGAATTGATAGGTACCTGTGGATGAAATCACCTGGCAGGCCAGATCCACCCAGCAGGCCATATTTTGCTCACCTCTGGTCTAAACTTTACAGTCTATAGGTGTTAATGATCCTCCCTTCTTTTTAATGGTTCCACTAATTAAGTATTCTTTGTTCTGCAATTACACTTTCAGCTGCTCCTGGTAATGTAGCTCCTATATCATTCCTGCAGACTTTTAACTCTAGTTAGACATATTAACTCAGGTGTAGAAATAATGTTCAGTGAAGCACTGAATGCATTGACAAGATGCTCAAGATGACTAGATTTTGCTTTATGAATCTGAAAGAGAGGTAGATTTAATTTGAATGACTACAGGTCTACATATTTTGATTTCTTTTTGCCTAGTTTGTTATGATTTATACATAATATATGATATAGCAATGACCATTCCAAAAAAGTTACATTTGTTTTTGCTTTGATCTTGAACTCAGTAGTACAGCTCTAGGCCTCTGGAATATCAGTAAAGTTTCTACTTTAGTTTTAACTGAAGAGAAATATAGTGTCATGTTATATGTGATGAAGCACTGCGCCGTCTGCACCACCTTTTTCTAAATCCTAGAGCCGCCCATGTCCAAAGAGGTCCATTCTAGGTCTACTTTCTTTTTAATATTTTTATCAAAGACTTAAATGCAGGCTGACATTTGCAGATGACCCAAAATGAGGAAGGCTGACAAGATTTGGAATTCAAAAAGATCTTGATGATAGTACCAACTCAGCTCAGTGCTGGTCAGTCCTCATTTGGCCTCGTATCCCTTTTTTTACCGGCACCCACACATGAGTGTAAGCAAACTTCTTCATGCACACATAACCAAAAATATAACGTGGGAGACTGAGTTCTTTAATGATTAGTGGCATATGAAAAAATTCAGTAGTCACTCTCTAGCTTCTGAAGAAAAGACCCAGTCATCAGATTGCAGAACTAGAGGACAGTGTTATGGTAATTTTATTGATTCCTTTACCCACCTTTCTACACACACACTATTAGTATTAATATTGTTTAAACAGATATCTAGAAATATTCTCTACATCTATTTAACATCATCACTTCAATCTCACCAGTAGTCACTGCAGAAGTACATCTAGACAGTCAAGAAGGAAAAGACTTAAGAAGGCTCACTCATCTCTTAGATATATGTACTATATTAAATACAAACTTACCTTCCTTGTATATTAAAATGAATGTATTAAAAAGTGGCAAAAATGGTACATTTGACTATGCTCTGCTAGGGCTTGTCTACCTCAAACTTCTAGAATTCCTGTTATCCTAATTAAATCCATTACTAGAGTTCATGCCATGTCATCTGCCTGCCAAACAAGGGAGAAAATGATTTTAATTAGAGCTAACTATCTGTTCAAGTTTGGCCACTTCCTGAGAATCTTGATACTTCACTGCTTGTTTTGTATCTTTGAAAATGGACAGAATTGTATAAAGTCTAATGAGGATATGAATCATCTCATCAAAAGGTATCCACAATTATGCAAAAGAATCTTAGTCCCTTTTTCTGCATTTTGGGTTCTGAATATCAAAATTCTACTCCTCATCAACACTAGTGACGGTGCTTCTTACATTGTGACAATCCAATCACCTGACTACATGACTAATTATTTATTATTTTTAATTCTGTTGCACCTAAGAGTTCTAGTTATGAACCAAGTCCTGCTGTGCTAGACAATATACAAATACAGTCAGCAGGGAGATGTGGGGTAGAGGGGAGAACATAATTCCTGCTAGAAAGTGACTCAGCGTATTAATTATTCCTTGGACTCTGCAACACATTAACAGTAAGGAAGTTCTCTCTGTGTAAGACCATATCTTAAAAGACAGAATATAGTTTATTAGTACTGCTGTTCTTATTTTTTAAATCCTAACAATGGGCTCAGCACTATACAAAACACAAAATGCAAACAGACCCTACCTATAAGAGCCAACAATTTATTAACAGTTATCTTCATACTTGATATATAACTATCCTAGATACTTATATGGGGTAAAGTTCAACCCTGAGGGCAGCAACCCTACATGTTACTTCAAATCTCACTTTAGTCACTTTTAATAGATTTTAGAAAGAATGTATCTAGGGGACAAGAACTTGTGCAGGTCCGCTGCAAAAAAGTGAGTTTCACACAATGCACTTACTAGTACTTACTTGTTGAAATAGGGGTTTAAAAAAATTGGCATTTTCTACAGCCTTCTTACAAGACAATGTAAATTCTCTCCTCATATGCATCAGCTCTGCTTCCTGTGGTATGGAGGTGAGGGACAGGGGAGGAATAAGCAAAGAATATTCATGGATCTAAATTCACCTCATGCTCAGCTAATTTAAGCAGATCTTTTTTTCCCCATGCCCATGCTAACCAAGATCCACTGAAGACCTACATGACCATACAAGGGAAGACAGAATGACTACCCTTGATTTTCTTGCATGACCATAGAGAATCAGGACACAATCCAGTTTAAAGGGAAGCAATAGGGTGTGATTGTTTTTGTTAAATAATATGTATAATATTTGCATAATTTCAACATATTTACCAAAATATTTCACTTTACAGATATGAGAACACTGTCCTCTGCATGGCATCTTCACCTGGTACTCTTCTGCTCTGGTTTTCTTGGAGTGCAAAGTATATTTTGTTTTGCATGTAATGGTATGTGCTGTGCTTTGAATCAGGCCCCCCATCCCTTTTTCTTCAGTGATATTTCCTAAATACATTTCCCAACAATGACACCTCTTGACTCTTGTTATGATCACGTTCTTTTTGTGACATGGTTGCTCATATTTTATTCAGCACATGATGAGTTCAAAAGATTTTCACATGTAGATGACAAGCTACCTTACAAGATATTCAAAGTGACCAGCTTTGTTATTGCTGCATGGGGCTGGGGGGGAATTCCCCCCACACCTTTCACTCTCCCAGTGCTACATGTGTCAAGATTTTTTTTAATCCTTTCTCAGAGGCACTGGGTGTTGGCTACAGTCAAGGCTAGGGATTTTGACTAAGGTGTGCAAATGCTCCTGTTGGGACCTAAACTCAGAGGTTCCTGGCTAGAGGGTTTTGTACCTCTGGTCAAGGTGAGGTCAATCACATTTGAGGTCAGGAAGAAATTTTATCTCATGGTCAGATTGATATGGACAGTGAGGGTTTTGGAGTCCCCCATAGCAGGAGGTGGGGCCCTCTTCCTGGAATCTCTTCCGCATATCTTTACAATTGTTACAGCAGTAGGACATTGGCCGTTGTTATCCCCCTACTTTACCAGTGGCAGATTAGGATGTTATGCCTTGTGGTTGTCTCAGGTTGACTGTGTAATTTAACTACTAGGTTAGACAATGGATTGATGTAGAATGATTTGGATAGAGGCATTTGATCCTGAATCTGGCACAGGGTTCAACTAAATGATCAAGGGCTTTTACATAAAGTTAAAAGTAAACTTGATGTACAGAACCAAGTTTAACATACAAAATATTAAAAAGGAAAAAGGAGAATTGTATTCACCATCCAAGAACTCAGAGCAGCATGAAAAAAGTCACCCTTATTGAAGAAAAGACCA
This sequence comes from Crocodylus siamensis, assembly GCF_052110815.1. NCBI lineage: Eukaryota > Metazoa > Chordata > Crocodylia > Crocodylidae > Crocodylus > Crocodylus siamensis. The sequence goes on along the minus strand of NC_143399.1, from coordinate 121,507,266 downwards.
TCTGGCCAACTAGCAACTACAGCATATTAACTCTCACTGAGCACACAGTTGGTGGTACTAGGTGTCTTAATAGTGAGGATGCAAAGCTGGTCCCAAGCAGATATCAAAATAATAAGTAAAGCTGCAATCCATTATAAACATAAAATAACATGTCCTAATCCATTATGCAAGGGATGCCCTGGCTGCTGTCTGACTTTCTTTGTACAGTTCCCTGCAAGACTATGCAAGTTGTAAATGGTTAATAACAACTTCAGCCACAGTTTTGATTATGGTTTTATGATTCCCATTAACAAGAATTCTTGAGCCTACTGAAAGCCTTTGAAATTTTATTATGACCTGCAATAACTGCAGCCAGAAGACTGTCAGATGGTTTATGTTACAGCTACCAGAAGAAGAAGCCAGGTGAAGAATTACAAAGCTATTACCATCTCTTTAGCAGCCTTTCCCTTGTCTCTTTACTGCTCCCTCCCCTATTACCTGGGCTCAAACACCTTCTAAAATTTGTCTAAAGAGGCAAACAGCAAAATAAAAAAACTTTTGCTGAAAAAGTACTGTGTTCAATAGTTTGGATGTAGCTGTATATCCCCTAGGATTTAAATAGCAATTTGCTTCCTTCTGGATGTCTGCCCAATGTACACTGAGCTTCCACAAAGAGTACAGAAAATAGCTTCAATCCTTGGTTTAATATGAAAAAAGAAAGTTTTTTTTCTGCTTCTGCAGAAGGAAATACAGTTAACCTGATTATTGGAAAGGTGTGAGGCAAAGGCTAAAAACCTGGGAAGAATGGCTCCCACTGCCAACGCAACAGTACCTGGAGGCACTGCGGCTGCAGAGAATAACTGGAGTGGTAACAGATGTCAGTGTGTTCACTGGTGGCCCCTCTCTGAAAATGAATAATGGAAGCTACCCAGGCAAATCTCATTTGTGACTGATCTATCTGCACAGATGGGAGTTCGTCTAGGTGAAACAAATCAATTGTCTACACAAACAATAATGAATAAAAACTTGTGCATGCTGCATTGTACAAGAAGAGGGGTCACATTCGGAAAATCTGGGATTAGACCACAGTGCCGATGCCGGCTTTCAAATCAGAAATGATATATGGGGAGAACAACAGTGATCCTTGTTCATGAGGAAAGCCAAAAGACTGCATTCCAATTTGTCATCGTGTAATTAATAATAGCCTATTTGTCTGAACAGGTTTTTAAAAAACAAATGCTAACAAATAAGGCTTTGAACACTTACCTTTGATAGCAGCTAAATATCCTCGTAGTTCTCTCTGGAGTCTGGAACCCTCCGCCTGGGGTAGTAAAAATTGAATTTGTGAATCCAGTATGAAGGACAGCAAGTGCAGAATGCCACTGTGTTATATAGTCTAAAACAGACACACATGGCATTAGCTTAACTTAATGCCATGCTAACTTAATGTCTCTAAATTAATAATAAAAAACAATCTCTGAAAATATCTATCAGATAATGCCACAGAACAGCTCACTGTACAAGAATGCATACACTGATACCTGCGGGGTATACACACAGGTACAAACATCCGTATGTACTTTAGGGTGGCCTGTATGAGTGTCCTATGTCCTACTTAATTTCCCCTAAAGATATGTATAAACTACTTCTGCAGTGATCCCAAGACCACTGCCAAGAAATAAGCCTTGCCATTTGCTCCCACTCTGCATGCATAAAAAATGTTCTGTGGTCACCAACACAGCTGTCAGGTGCACCCAGCACTACCTCAAGAGCACTCCTGAGACTTAAGTTCCTGACAGCCTTTCTAGACATTCACCAAAGAAGTAATCATATGTTTCAGCAAGCCATGAGGGGGAGGCACTTGCTCTTGAGAATAGTCTTGGCACCACCTTGGAAACAGTGGGTGCGTCTATACGAAATGCTCTACTGTGAAGTAACATTGTTTGCTGCACACTAAGCATGTGCATCTACACGTGCACACACTTACTGCACAGTAAACCTCACTAATCGTGAGCAAATTTACTCATGAATAGTTACTGCACAGTACAGCTCGTGTAGACGAATGACTGGGAGCAAATCTGCTCTGGGTCAGGTAGCCACCAGGGAGTGGGAGATTGCTTCCAGCCCCCAGGAGCTGCCTGCTGCCAGGGCGGGCTCTGTCACTGGAGCCCGGGCAGGGATTATTTCCCCCTGCCCCAGCAGTAGGGAGCTCCAAGCCCCCCACTCTGAGATTGCGATCAGGGAGCACAGTTCTGGGAGATCCTTATCTTCCAGAGCCAGCTCCACAGCTGCAGGGTTTGGGGTAGGAGATCCAGGTCCCGAGCTCGTTCCCCATCCCAGCTCTGTGCTCTCCAGCATGTTCCCCACCCAGCTTCACACTTGCACAGCTGTGTGGGGAACAGGCTCTCCAGTTCCTACCCCACAATAGATCAAGGAGCAGGGGCCGAGAACTGGTCAGGGATGGGTCCCAGCCCTACATCCTGTTCAGGTGATTGAGACACAGGGCTTGGAAAGAGCTGTGGCTGTCCCATCCACCAGTGGGAATCCCCACCCAGCCAGAGGCTTGCTGCTAGCTGCCCCACTGGCGGATCAGGGCAGGGGACTGGGACTTGCTCCTCCCCTGCAGCTCTTTCCAAGTCCCCTGCCCTGATCAGGGAGCTGAGGTTGGGAGCTCCTTGCTGCCAGGGCAGGGAGACATTGCCCCCACCCCGGCAGCAGGCAGTCTCCTGGGGGCAGGAAGCAATGTGCCAGCTCTGGCTAGGACACATTTGTTTCCTGTCCCAGTGCTAGCACCCAAAGGGAGACCTGAGCTCCCCTTGATGGCAGCACAAGCCCATTGCAAGGCCACAGTAAGTGGGAGCAGTTTGCTACCAGGAGCAGCAAATCTTCTCCCATGCCTCTGCACATGTAGACGCCTGCTCAGGAGTGTTTACTTGTGACTAGTTTGCTCACAAGTAAACTGACCTCAAAACAAATGCATGTGTAGAGGCACCCAGTATGGACATACCCTCAGGCTATAATTTATAGTATTAAGTAAGATGCAACCATTTTGCTGGTTGGGTCACCACATAGGTATGAATTCCAATCAGAGAAAAAGAAGCATGTTTCATAGCCAGGGTCTGGTCGAACAGTCAATATATAAAGAACCCTATCTTTTCTCTACTGGTCATGAACAGCAACAATTTAATTAAAACCAAGGATTCCCAAGTGATACTAAATTCTATAGAGTTAGAACAAATTAACCCCATTGAGGATCTGCCCCCATTTTTAAATCTTACAATAGTTTTGCAAAGGGATTTCTAAAATAATTTAACACTTTTCCAACAATAGCCACACCAAAAAACAAAACTGGAGATAATTTTTACCTTCTAAATAATGGCCAATGATGTTCCCAAATCAATATTACACTATCAGCAATCTTAAGAGAACTGTACAATAACTATTAAACAATCAGACAAAATTTGCTAAAAACACTAATATTGCTCTAGAGTATAAAGTAATCATTAGAAAAATATTTTGGTGATAACATCCCAAATTCTATTGTGAAACCTTAAATATTTCCTTCATAAGAACATCAAAGGGATTTTTAAATGGTTTATCAATAGCTTCTAAGGTATAAAGATCATACACAAGAAAAGTGCAAACTAGCTTGGATTGCAACACAGGCCAATCACAGTTGTCCAAATGATGATAATAACAACAATAACTTAATTCCCCTAAGCATATTTTAGACCCAAAGAGATTTTCTTTGGGATGTTTCCACTATTTGATACAATAAGGAAAATGTTATGTTGCCTGTTAATGTCTCTCAAACTTCATTCTTTTTGAAGCTATTGTATACTTTGAAGAGTACAAGTTTGCTATCATATACTGTCATATAGATCTGAGGTCTACTACACAGAAGCATCAGTTTGTTTGCTGCTCATGGCATCTTATAGAAAGAGACAGAAACAGCATATAAAAGTAAATGGAATAGCATCTTAAATGAAAGCTCCTTAAACAGTATCCCATCCAGCCTGGTTTGATAAATACCTGTCCAAAAAGCAGTATTTTACAACATTTCTAAATGTCCAGGCTCAGGCTCAGGCAGGCCTCAAGCAGGAAGGAGTTTCAAAGCTGAGAAGCAATTACCAAGAACAGCTTCCCATCTGTTTCATCTCGTGAACTTGGGGCACTGATGGTATTAGTCGTAGGTTGCTCTTGGCTGATCTATGATGGACTGTGATGGAGCATAAGCGGGAAGATAATTCCTTAAGTACATAAGGCCTAAAGTGTTTAGGGTCATACAGGTCAAAACTGGCACTGTGTATTGTGCCAGGAAAGCTATTAGGAGCCAGTGCAGACTGTAGAGCGCTGGAGTTATGTGTTCCTGGTGGACCACCCCGTCAGAAATTTGGCTGCTTTACACCAACTGCAGTTTCCAGATGATCACTGAGGGCAGCCACACAAAGTACATTGTAGTAGTCAACCTTGTGGTTTGGAAAGCATGGACAATGGTGACCTGTACTGAGTCTAAAAGAAAGGGATGCACCAGATGGAGTAGGCAAGAAGCACTTTCAACCAAATGTTGAAACCCTGAGTGACAAGGGGAGTCTGGACACCACCATGATCGGTGGTCCTATCATCAGATCACTCAGGTCAAGTGATCTGCCCACCATCCCCTCTGCTTTGTCTGGTTTCAGCTTCAGTTAGTTCACTTGCATTCACTCAACTGCCAACAGTTATGGGAAAGGTCAGAGACAGCAAAGCCCAGGTTGAATGAAAAGGAGAGGTAGAACTGGGTGTCACCAGTATACTGATAGCCCTTCATTCCAAAGCTCTGCATGGTCTTGCCCAGTAGCCTCATATACACATTGAACAGAAGAGGTGACAAAATGGAGCCCTGGGGGACCTCACAGGAAAGGTCCCAAGGGGAAAACGAGCACTCACCAATTGCCACTCTCTGTGACCTCCCTGCTAGGAAAGAACAGAACCAAATAATCACCATGTCCTGTAAACGCTATATAAGCGCCTCATGGGCAACTCTGTTGAAAGCTGCTGAAAGATCTAGCAAGATCAACAGGGCATAGTTTTCCCTGTTGATCCCCAAGTGTAGATCATTGACAAAAGCTATGAGTCTCTGTGCTAGACCCAGGACAAAAGACAGACTGACACGGGCCCAGGAATCCAGTTGCATCCATATGTCCCTGGAACCGTTGAGCAACCACCTATTCAATGAACTTCCCCAAGAAGGGGAGGTTGGGAACAGGAGGACAACAGCTGACATGGAGTCAATATCAAGTGACGGTTTCTTGAGTAGAGGCCAGACAATCACAAATTTAAGAATGTCTGACATCCTGTCCTCATGAAGGGAGACACTGACAACCCCCACTAGCAATGGCTCCAGTCTTCCCAGACTGGCTTTCACAAACCAGGACAGGCACAGGTACAGTTCAAGCTGGTTGCCCACATCCCCCTGAGGACATCCTCTGTGCCAGTGGGTAATAGCACTTGAAATGAATCCTTATAAACTGGACAAGACCAAGCACCTGCAATCCCAATTTTTGACTTTGCAGCAAAATGATGGTCCCCCAAACTATGCCAAATGCAGGTAGTTTTGTTACGTGTGTCTATGAACAGGGTTAGTGTGCTATTTTACAAATTGACCAGGCCATCAACAGAGCAGCTGTCAAGGTGAGTGAGAATATGCCCCAGGGAGTTCGAGAACTGCACTGGCTCCACGCATCTCTGGGGGAGATCAGCCTAGCTTGTCTACCATCTGAACAGGGATCTACACCTTTACAAAGCAGTGGTCTGACCATGACAAAGATGCCTTAATGAAACCCCTGATAATTGAAGCCCCCGCCTTCATGCAAAACATTGTCTTGCAATAAGCTGCCATAAATAAGACTGCATGTGAGATTTTGTTGCATGGGTACTAGAAAACTGAACCCCAAAAGAGATGACTGTCTGAAAACTCTCGAAAACGGATCCTGAATTGGTACAAGCTGTTATAGCTCCACTGCACTCCAAGAATCTGCAACATTTTGTGTCAGTTAAGGATCTGCCCTTAAGTGCCGAATGCGCTCAGAGTGTTTAGGTAGGAGTCTCTTATTTTGTCCATTTGGATAAACACATAATTGATATTTGTTTAATGCCCATTATCTTCACTGAAGAAAGTAGCACACTTCAAAGCATATATTTATTTTTATGTTTTTATAGTGAAAATAGCACTGGGAAGTACATTAAAGGCATTTGTCTTCCACAAAACAGGGAATGATGAATGGCTGCATATGTTTCCACACTGTCAATTATTAAAGCGGAGTGAAGTTGGTAGGAAAGCTCTGACTTCAGCATTCAAAGGCAAGTGAGGACTTTAGACTGTGCTCCTTAACTAAATCAAGGAGAGAAATTTTGCCCCAAGCATAAGTTTTGACCTATTTTGGAAGAACCACTTATATATAGTGAGAAGTTAGTTCAAGTTCAAGACCTTTCCATAGTTAAGGGTTTCTTCTGTGAGGCTATTAGCATTCATTCTATATTATTTGTGATGGCAGAATTTTGGAGCTAGACATGAGCCTATTAGGAACTAACAGTAGATTAAATCCAAAACCTCATAGGTTAGCCTTAAAGATGGCAATGACTTTTAGTCATTAATAAATTTGGAGGATCTGAATTATCAGTCATCAGAGATATCCAGTTTCCATTTTAAGTACAATATCTGTGCACTATTTATATGCAAGTATGGGGTATGTACTCACTAGCAAGTAACAAAAAGATGAACTAATGATGCAAGTTATCTATAACTTTGTTTCCATCTGTGTTATGACCAGGAATCTGGTTTTCTGTTCACTATGGAAAAACGTGGATTTTCTCTTTATAGGGAGAAAAACACAGACTTTCTTTTTTAAAGGACTAAAACAAAGGAAAGGGCAGGTTTCCTCTTGCACGCTGGTAGAATTCCAACCTGCAAGGGGTTGCGGCCAGCAGGTCGAGGGTGATCAGGCAGGGGGCACCATATACATGTGCATGCATGCACACAAGTGTACAAGGGAGCCCGTGGAGAGCAACTCCTGCCACTTTCCGCAGGTAAATCTGGGGGGGTGGAGAGATTGAGGCCATCATAGTGAGGGAGGGAGGGAGTTGGGCAGGGCTGGGGGTGCTGCCCAGCAAGGGCACTCCATGTGGCCCAGGACCTGGGCAGGAATGTATAACTGCAGGGCCCGGGCAGGGAGCAGGATGGAGCCATAGACGGTTTATTTGGGGGAAGGCAGGGGGGCAGGGGGAAGGGATGGCTTCCTGCCATTGTGCACACTCCCAGGGAGGCATGTGCCCACCAAATTCGTGTGCAGGGTGGTGGCTGTGGGCTCAGGGCTCTACGCCCTGCTGCCCTTCCCCTGGAGCCTCCATGGCGCAGAAAGCAGGACCCAGCACAGCAGAGCAGGGATCGGTGCTGCTGCCAGGAGCCCCACACTGCCATGGCGAGACACCCCCTACCCGCCTGGCAGTAGTGGGGGTAGCAGTGTAGAGTTGTGCCCCCCCACTGGTGTCAGGTAGGCAGGAGGCACCTTGTCACACTGGTGCAGGTTTCCTGGTGGCAGTGCCAAGCCTCCCTGCCCCACTCTGCCCTGCCACACTGGGTCCTACTTACTGTGCCACAGAGGCCCTGGGAGGAAAGCAGCAGGGCAGGGAGCCCTAAGCCTGCATCTGCCCCCTGCCCTCAGGTTTCTCTTCAGTAGTGCCACCCGTGGGGCAAGGGAGCCAGGCTCCACACACTGCTCCAGCTGCAGCAGTCACCACCTCCCACAGGTGGTAGCCATGGCTCTGGCACTGCTGGTGGTGCAGGGGTCTGCGGACTTGGGTCCCTGGTCCTGTAGCCCTGGCACCTCGAGGCCACCTCCAGCAGGGCTGAGGGGAGGGTAGTGGGCTGTGGGTTGGGGAGTGAGGGGTACTGGCAGGGCTAGAGGGCTGTGGCTTGGGAGTAAGGGGCAAAAGCATGGGCAAGGCACCGGCATATCAGGGCTGCTCAGCACCACAAAGCAGCTGGAGGGCACAGCTGCAACTGGACCCACACCCTGGTGAGCAAAGGGGGCAGGAGGAGCTCTGATTTTCCAGGATAACCCACCCCCCCAAATCAAATGCCAAAATGTCTAGGTATTCAGAATGTATGTTATTATAGTGATTGAGGCACCGTTAGGCTTCCAAATTGCTTAAAAATCATAAATATATCAATAAAACATTGTGTTTAACTGATACGTGTGTGTATGTGTATATATATGTGTGTGTGTATATATAGATAGTGGTGTTTCATTTTAATCATGGAAAAACGCAGATTTTGGTGGTTTTAATCAGCGAATTTGTGGGGTGGGGGGTTTAAAATCAGAGAATTTGCAATTTGTAAACAGAGAAAACAAGGATCCCTGGTTATGGCCTAATTTTGGTACTGTTACCCTAGAACTCTGAGATATTCGGTGGGACATCAGTAAATATCACGGGTCATCAGTGAATCTTAGATTCTTGCTTTTGTATTTTTAAAGGTTTTTCTATTCTGTTCTTCCAGGCCATACTCATGGGTCTAGAAGACCTGGACCACTGCAACAATATGCATGATCCATGCAAACACAACTTAAACCAGGCATTTAAGGATGAAGACTAGTGGAAGAAAATATAGTATAATAAAATATAGTACATAGTATAACATAGAAAATATAGTAATGAAAGCAAAAACAAAAGTCCACTACATCATACTACTAGAATGAAAAATTAATGTACTCTCAAAGGATTCTTCCTTTCTGAGACAAGACTAAAACATCTGGCAGCTCTGAAATCATAGCTGCCTTTATTTTCATTAAGATCACCAGTCCATCAACTTTGCTAATTAAGAGCTAGCTTTTAGAAGGAAAATGAATGGTTTGTACTAGTTTGCTGATGTACTCATCTGTAATGAGTGCACCCAAAAGAGCATTAAAAAAAATCATGCTCTGCTCATTTTCAGGCTCTGGTGCCTACTCTATTATTGCATGCAGCAAAATGGCATGGAAGCAAAAGAGCAATTGTTCCATAATACAGAAAACCTCAGAAGAGCAGAATCCTCTTAATGCAGTGTTTGGTATTAATGATTGCCAATATAAAGCAGAATAATGTCAAAAATAATACCATTAGCGCACACATTGTCAAAGCCAGTATATATGTTTCCAATAATCTCACAGGCAATTAGATTGCATGTATTTAGTGATGCAGGATACTCCATATCCAAAAAAATACCATCTGACCAATCCCTTACTGGAAAAAAAGATGGCTGAGCAACACATTATGTCCAAAAGAGCAGTCTGTGACAGTGATAGGGCCATTAGTGTATAATGAATACTTGGTCTTTAATCACCTCACCCTTGCTCTGCCCTTGTTATCCAATCCCAACATCCTATTCTGTTATATAAATCAGTGTAGTATAATCAGCTAAAATGTGCAACTTGGCAGGAAGCAGAGACACATCACCCAAATTTGGGGGCCTTAATCTTCCAGATCATAGCCTTCTAAACCAGCTACGAGTCTTTTCAATAAAAAGATATCAAACTCCAGTATTCAGACATATCTTAAAGCACAAATTGAAACATCAGAGCCAAATTCAGTCATGTAAGAAATAAGTTTACTGGACATGCTTTGAAACCTGACAAATGTAACACCCACCCATATACTTAGGCAGTATATTGCGGGGTTTATGTGTATGGTTTTTTTATGTGGGCAAGATGGCAGGTATGTGTTGGCCATGCGCTCAGCACATGGCAAGCTGAGGCCTGTATCTGGGGAAAATATGTAAAACCCTCTGGCCCCACTGGCCAGGGGAAGCAGAGGATTCTTCAGGAGGATTGGTTGCAAGAGGAACTGAAGTGTGGCGCTTCCTGACTGGACAAGGCCAAGGTAAAGTCATGCAAAGGCATACAAGGACAGCTAGGCTGGTTTGGAGACACAGAAGATGCTAGGGGCTGCTGAAGAGTGAAGTCTCCTCCAAGGGACAAAGAGTTTGTAGCTAGCAAAAAGGGAAGCTCAGCTAGAGGGGGGAAGAGACAGAATTGTCCCATGTCTGGGAACTCCTCGCGCCTCCTTTTCTTCCCCTTTTGTTCTTTTGAGGTTTAAAGGGATTAATACCAGGGGAAAGAGTATTGGTTCCTTGGGTTTGCTGGCCGGGAGTTAGGCCTGGCAGTTTAAACAGGGTTGAAACCTGGGAGTTTCTAATCCTGCCAGTTTTGGGCTGGGGTTGAGGTTTGCAACTTTCTGCTCCCAGTGGAGCAGTGACCCCAAACTACTGGCAGCCCAAGCCTAGAGGGTAGGCCTGGTCTTTCCCCTTGTTTCTTTTGATGGTCCTTTGTTCTAGCCAAATTGTGTGGTTGGGCTGGTTGTAGATGTTAATCAACCTGGCTCCTTTTGGAGTTTTTCCTGCAGTTTCATTTTAGCAGGCCCTTATAATCCAGCCCAAAAGCTTTGGGATGCATGCATCCTGTCTGGAGCCGCAGTCACTGCCCCCCCCCACCCCACACACACACGCGCGCGCACAAACAGCCTCTCTGTGCGAGCAACAGTTGGCACGCTACCATTCTTCAAAGAGCAGTGAGGGACCCCTTGCACCGCAGAAGGACCCATGCTATCTGGCAGCTTCCCCTGGCGCAACACAACCTACAGACTGTGTCTTGTAATTAGTAGTTTTAAACTGCATTTGTTTTTCTCTGTTTCCTGTAATGAATCTGCTTTTGTGTTTACACTGCTTGCAAGGGGTTGGGGGGGGCGTTGTTTATGTGGGATACCCTAGTCATTCATTTAATGTTTCCCAGGTGGTCTGTGTAGGTGCTTGAGCCAAGGAAAAATATGTTTGGTACTCCAAAATTGAACCTGGCCCTTGTTGCTGCCAACCGGTGCCTGACAGAAGGGTTATGCAAGAACTGTTCTCTATGTGGACATAGGAAGCAAATCCAAAGTGGAGCTACATGTCAAGTTTGCCATCAGAAAGCTTTCTTTCCTTCAGAGCGTGAACATGAGCTGTCAGGAAGTTGGGAAAATTCCTTTGAAAATGACTAATTGAACCGTTTGTAAAGTAACTTTTGTTTATCCCCTCTCTGAACAAGAGGGAGAAGGACATGGTTTTCTTAATCATTTAATAAACTAGACATAGTCTACAATGCAATTTACACACTGAGGGTCATGTGTAATATGTACTTAATATCTAAAATAGTAGTTCACAACCTATTTGCTATAGAGGAACACACCTGCAGCTCTCAATGTGTTATGGGGCCACACCTAAGCAATTTACTTCCTTTGTATTCATTTAAAAATGTTTTAATAGGATGTCACGTGGGCTTCAGCAGTGTGCCGATTGGGCTGTATGTGGCCCACAGCCTAAGAACAATGGATCTAAGACAAATAAACCACCTCAGTTTGGTGACAACCAGGAGTAGTATCCAACAGCTGCCTGACCCAATCCAGAGTGCAAAATATTTATCAAATTGCAAGACAGACCTACAAAATGGCTAATCATTTATGCAACTCCAAACCTAATAACAGAATTATGTCATTTCATAACTAATATGACTGGGACAGCAGGACAAACTAAAGCATTTCCTTTATTGGTTGGCAGACATGCTTTATTGAAATGTTCAGTTATTAGTTGCAACACAAGGCTAAACTGCTGTTCAAAGCTCTAATATGCATACAGTTTTGGTAGAGTTTAACAATGTGTCTTCTAGGCTAAGTACAGACAGTCAAAAAGCTTGAGGCTGAATTGATTCAGCCTATGCAGGTTAGTCTAGTGGTTCCCAACCTTTTTTTGCTGCAACCCTAAACTGGCCACCAACAGGACATCCCAACCTGGTGCCACAGGGGCTGGTGGGAGCACAGTGCTGTGGCGGTAGCCCAGGGGCAGGGGCAGGGGAGCTGCTATTGCCCCCTCTGTGTGTAGTAGCGACCCCCATAACCCTGATTTGGGTCATGCCCTAAGGTTGGGAACCAATGGTCTAAGCTACAAATATTGAACCAATAAGCAAACAAACAGATGTTCACTTATGATACAGGTAATGCAGCCACATGCCTGCAGTGGCTCAAGCCAGAAGCCAGGCGCCACTAGAGCACGGCTCTCTGGCACACAGAAAGCATGGGCTGTGTTTTTGCTTCTTCTTCCTGCTGCCCCTGAGGTCTCTAGGATTTGCCATCCACATTCACAGCAGTAGGACTCTGCCTGGTTGCTCATCATTTCCTCTTCCTGCTTCCAGGTGCCTCTGGGATTTGTGGTCCACAGTTACAGGCAGCAGTAAGTAAGCAGGACGGGGAAGCTCTACTTGGCGGAAGGGAAGTTTAACCCTCCCTGGTCCCAGACCCCAGCAGGGATTTGCTTGGGGTGCCAATGAGCCAGCTAGCAAGGCAAGTGAGTGAGCCAGTCATTGCTGCTCCAGCTAGGGAGCAAAGGGGTGGGGCCAGCCCTGCTCTCTGGAGCAGACAGCACAGCCCTGCCCAGGACTGCAAAATTCAGGGATGCTGGGGGACTCTGATTTAACTTGGACCAGGAAGGGGTCTGGAACAGAAGTTGCATACATTGATTTGACCTAAATCAGTTAAGTCTGATACTACATTCAACCCGGTTTATCTTAAACAAGTTTCAGTCATTTTGAAATGGGTTTATGTGCACCGAACTTCTATTCTGTTACAGGTTTAAACCAGTTTCTGATCACTTAAACTAGTTTATGTATAACTTCTATCCCTAGCCCTAGAGCGATTAGAGGAGTGAATTTAAGGGACTGTTAGAGTGGGGCGAGTCTGAAGAACCAAGGCTAGGGACAGACATTACACATAAATTGGTTTAAATGATCAGAAACTGGTTTAAATCTATAACAGAACAGATGTTCAATGCATATAAACCAGTTTGAAAATGGCTGAAACTGGTTTGAGATAAACCTGGCTAAATGTAGTTATCAGACTTAACTGATTTGGCTCAAATCGGTTTATGCAATGTCTGTCCCAGACCCCTTGCTGGTTTATGTTAAATTAGAGTCCCCCAGCATCCCAGCATGCTCTCTGGGCTGGATGGGGCTCTCTGCTCCACTGCCTCTCCCCTCTGCTCCCTGGCTAGAGCTTGGCACAGACTTGCAGGCACAGCAGGATTCGTTGGCTTCCCCATGCACACCTCTACTCTCCCTTTCACCAATTGCTGCTTAAGCAGGGATTCCTTCCTCCTCTCTTCTATAGCAGGGACTATAGCCAGCATGTGGTATGCTAGCTAATGCTGAGAGGTGTCTGCATGAGTGTCTCTCTCCAGTTTCACTGGGATGCAGACAGAACAGTGACCGCTTAGGGCTTTAGGAGCTAATCAACAGGTCATCCAGTAAACTGTTTAAGAAGTTTGAAGTCATGTGGACAGAGACTATTGTTTTGCTAATCAGGTGATAAAGACTTTTATCATCCTCCTCTCCCCCCCTTTCCCCCCCCACCGCTTGCGCTCCTGTCAGTTTGCTGCAGACAGTATGATGAAGCAGGGAAGGAGATTGAAAAGCTCCATATCATCAAAAGATGCATGCACTGCACACCCTCTCCCTTGCCTCACAGTGCCAGCCTGGGACTGGGGACTGGCAACACTCCTGCCCTTTGAGCAGGCAGTGGGGAAAAGCCTGTGACTATGCAGGCAGACCTCCCTAATGAGAGAGTCCTGCCAGGGCCTGGCCACACCCCTTCAGCTCAGCTCCCTGCAGAAGGGAAGAGACAGCTGATCTACCACCCCCTGGCTTCTAGCTTGAGCCATGGCAGGCATGTGCCTAAATTTCCTCAGTCCAAAGAGAATGTCCAGTTTCAAACCAGTTCACCCTAGTCAGGTTAGATTAACATGCAAAGATTGAATAAATTCAGGCTTTTTGAATGTCTGTCCCTAGCCCAAGGGGTATAAATTCTATACATTGGTATGCACATGTTACCCAGGAGGTATTGCATGTGTATATCAAAGGACAGAACTGTCCCAATCCTGCTTTACATATAACTTTCATCCTACCCTATCTCTGTCTAGGTTTTATATAGCTCTTATCACAATGGTATCAGCTTACCTCCCTAAACTGGGAAGTATCCTCATAAAGATGCATTATTTTGTCTTTCTCTTCTGTCTTGCAAAACAGCTGGATGATAAGGTGGTTTTGCAATTGACTCTGATGGCACAGGAAGCCAGGAGTGTGTTTCAGATGTCTGGACAAGTCACTGAGAAAGTTTTGTTCCCTGTATGCAAGAATCTCAGTCCCAAAATTGACAATTTCCATCAATCCAGTGATTGCCAGTAGATACCAAGGGAGGGTATAATCATACAGCAAAAGGCAACTTCTCATATAACTAACAAATCCCACAGTGGGTCTTCAAGATGAGAACCAAAGTCTTCCATTTGATCCAATGCTTAAATGGGAGCCAGAAAATAAAGCACTGGGTATATAGAGATGGCCTTATGCCCTTTGTTGCTGAGCACACTCTTCCTTGTGTTTTGAACCAGCCGTTTTACATGACGGACATGCAGGAAATCATAACACTTATGTACTAGAAATTACAGTAATAAAAAATGTATGGATCACTCTGGCTAAAGAACATGGTAAGAGTAGCACACGTTTCTTTGCCAATCACAGATGAAAATGCTGTTTTTAACTACTACAGCGATGAGATTATTGATAAGTAGTGAGAATTCCCGTTCCAGTTAGGATACTCTATAAATACACTTTTGATTGCCAACTTCAAACCTGTGGGAAGCCTCTACTCGGCCCATTATCACTGAGCCCACATAGCCTGGCCAAATCAGGCAGGAGCAGCTTTGAAGCCTCCCCCACACCTGAGACAGTGGGGAAACAGCAGCAGCAGGTGGGGAAGAAGGGGAGGGGATGTGCCTTTGAACAAGGAGGGAAAGGCAAGGGATTCTTATCTGCTTTGAGGTTTTAGAAAGTTCCCAGAGGTTCCTGTGGTGCAGTGTACCAGCACCAGTGGGTGGCAGGAGGAGGAGGCTGTGGCAGGGGATTCAGCTACCCCTGCAGCATGCATGGATGCTCCCACAGGCCCCTTTGCCAAATTGTGGATCTGCCCCTGCCTTCCTGTACCTCAAAGGATGTGAAATATGTAAAGTAAGCCATCAAAGAAACAATCTTTGCTCTTTGAAGAAGAGCTTCTTCCTTGCCCTCCCCCCTTCCCAAATTCATAAACCAGCAACTGAAACACTTGACATTTTACTTAATTTTCATCCTGGCAACATTACGCCAGCTACTGGCTTTGTAAAAGTAAATGGTAGATGTGCTATTTAGTTATTTATATGCTTATGTATTTCTAGCATTAGAAATGGAAATATAGCAGTCTCATAAATACTGATGGAACAAATCGGGAACAAAAGTTAAATATGCATAGAGGATGTGAAACAGAATATTGATCTCTCATAAAAATAATGCCTGTATTATGCTTCATTAGAATATGCAGCGTGACAAGGGAATTGCTGCTTAACTTCCAGTCAGCAGACAAATTCTTTACACAAAATGCATTTGCCTGAACATTAGAATAAAGGTAGAATTTGGGGCCAGATACCATTGGTCTCAAAAGATATTTGAGGCAGAAAAATACTTATGATTTGACAATTGCTTCTTGACTTCATGTTTGATTTAAAAACTAAGCACATCTACTTTAAGCTTATTCAGAAAAAAATGTTCTAAGCCCTGAGGAGCTGCTCTTTTGCAGTAACAGGGAATTGTTATATTTATAAGTCTATACGAGTCCAAAAACTTGTCTTGCAGAAGAAATTTCTTATGAGATGGTCTGTTTTCTTGTTTCTAAAAGAAATGAAATAAGATATGAATTTATTTTACATATTGTTAAAATTAAACTCTCTAAAGCTCTGTAATACTATGCAAGGAATCCTGGTTCAGTACCAGAATCTAGCTGCTTCGGACCTATACAGCCTAGAGACTGTGAAGGCAGGCATGCTGTGCACCTGCATAAAAAAGATTGACTCATGTTATTCTACAGTGATTCATCAGCTCCAGGTTTGAAAGTACAGAGAGGGCTTTTATTAAATGGCCCTCAGTTGAGAGGTGGGTGGTGGTGCTGCATAAAACTTAGGGATAATAAATCAGACTCTCCCCTAGAAAAGTCATTTCAAGGTGTTTCTAGGTAGATCACACAAATGACTTTGACACATTGCCTGTCATGGTCAGAACAAGTCTGTTATCCACTGAAAGAACACTGCCCCAAGACTTCCATGAATCACTGTTTTCCAGAATGTAGTTGCTCCACTCACTCTAGTACCTATTCCCTGGATTGAACTGGGACCTTAATGAATCCGCATCAATTATCCCCACAGATCATCTGATATAAGGGTCATCCTGCTTGGTTTACTGACAGGATTTTTACTAACCTTAAAAAATTTTAATATCTGCTAGGATGAGACACAGAAGCTACAACAGAAATTATGGAAGAGGTACCATATGAACTCTGGACTACTGAAGTATGTTTGTATCCAAGAACAGATTCCAATAAGAGCCTATACATACACAATAGGCTCCAATAAGAACTGAGCATTTGCTTCAGTGACAAAGCATGTGTTCTTTTCTGAGCATCTTCCCCTTACATTCAAATTCTTCTGAGATAAGACCAACATCTTCTTCCCAGGCCTATGGTTGATCCTTCTGGCACCATAGGTTTATGTTCATTATGAACTCAAGATAATTGAGGAACTCTAGGATTCTGCAAGTTTCATCTCCCCTCCTTTATACACAGGCTGGGTCAGAAGAGAAATATGAATTTTCTTCTTCCTTAAACAAATACTGACAATATCCTGGAAGATATTAGCCATTGCTTTTGAAAGCACATGGAAGTACTTAGGGGATCAGAATTTTTTTGGAATGGAGAGGAAGGAGGATCGCTGAATCTCTGACCACTGGGAAAGAGAGCCAGATTGACCTCTGTATTGACATTAGTTTGAATTTGAATGAATGTACACTTCTAGCCTTAAATGGAGACTAGATTATTTTCCCGTTTGTCACTCCATGGCCAAATGGGGGGAGGAGGTGGAAATGGCAAGCCACAACAGTAACTGGGAAACATAACCTGGATGTTATGATGACCTATACTGGCAGCTGACAACAGCCTGACAGTATCCAAAACTTTTAGGTGGACCTGAAATCCCTGTCCTTAAATTACACCAGGGGGGTCCATCCCAGCTTTGTAGCCTGTGAGCTCCCATCTGGTCACTACTCCTTCCACCATATTTTCTGCTGCTTCCAGGATCTCTGGATTCCCACTCTGTCCAGCTTTGACCTCCTCCCCTGCCTGTGGGGGTGAGCCAGCCTGCAAGGGCACTTGGGGAATTTTTGCAGCGCAGGCAGCATGAGGCCATGCAGCCCCCAGACATTCAGAAGTCAGACAGCCCTGAATGACATGTTCCTGAGGTTGGACATAAGGAAAATCCTTCTCAGTATGATGGTGTTTACATATTGAAACAGGCTACTCAGAGATGTGGTGGAATTGCCATCTTAGGACACAGGTGCTGGCTTTTATTTTTGCCAGGGTGGGCCTAAGATGATGGACATATGGAAAGTTTTATGTATTTCAGGTAACACACCTCTTCCTGAGGTGGGGCAGGGCTCTCAGGGCCCCCATGTACTTGGCATCTCCGTCTTTGGATATTTTTCAGAGCAAGTTATTGACCAAGATGTTTTAGTTAGGAGCAATCCTGCCTTAAGTGGACTAGAGGACTTCCCGAGGTCCCTTCCAAATCCACTATTTTATGAATCTATGAGGAAAAATATATTACTGTGACATTTTTAGGGAGATACCAAAGTCCTAAGCATAATTTCACTGTTTTTAGTACACTTTGGAAGAGAACATCTTCTCTCTTTGCTGTGTTTTATATACAAATGCACACTTTCGTGCCCTATTTCTGATTTGAACTAGAAGCTTGTGCTATTCCTACCATGGTCTGTAGCCAGGGTGATCTATACATTTTTTTCTTATTGTCATTTCCAGTACATACGTATTACAATTTCCAGCACAAACCTCATGTAAAAATTATATTGCTGGTTCAGAACACAAGGAGGTGTGTGCTCAGCAACAAAGGGCATATGATTATCTCTCTATATACAATGTTTTATTTTCCAGCTCCAGTCTGAGCATTGAATCAAATGGAAGACTTTGGTTCTCATCTTCAAGGCCCACTGAGGGATTTGTTAGTTATCTGAGAAATTGTCTTTTGCTGTATGATTATACCACCCCTAGTATCTACTGGTTATCACTGGATTGATGGAAATTGTCGATTTTGGGACTAAGATTCTTGCTTACAGGAAACAGAACTTCCTCAGCGACTAGCCTGGGAGGCCATAGTTTCAGATGGAAAGATAAAGGTTTTTTAAAAGTAGAAGAAGAGGAAAGGAGATGTTCCACAGAGTCCTCTTCTACATACTTGGATTCTGGCGGTGTCCACAGTATGGCCAGTGCTTCTATTCATGACCCACAGAAGAACAGAGGGAGCAGGGAGTTCTGCAGTCAGGAATGTGGCTCCTGGGGCAGGTACTGGAATTGAGGTGCAATGAGTGCATGTCTGACAGATGTGAGGGCTGCTTAACCTGGAACCAAATTTTCTAATCCTAGTTGGCTTATTTCTTGCCAGAAAAAAGTGAGGCAGCACTGCCAAAGCTGTTATTGAGGAATGTGGGAACTGCTTCTGCCCAGAGAGCCAGCTAGACTCCCCGAGGTGCCCCAGCAGGACCATCGATAACGAGGACCAGCAGGAAACACAGACCCATTCTTTTTCCAGGCTACAATCTCTCCCCAAATCAAATGCAGCCCAGGGAAACGGTTGGATGCAAGACAGACTCATAAGACAAGTGAGCATAGGCGACTGGTAGGGGGTGCACAGGGGTGCACATGCCCCCTCTGATGGGGCTGGTACCTCCCCTGACAGCTGACACTGATACTAGTACCCCCCTGACAGGGTCTGCAGCTTCTGCAGGTGCCCCCCCAGATTCAGGAGGCACCAGTCACTCATGCAAGTCAGACACTGGAAATAAAAGTGTGTAGTTTTCCTCATTGGAGGGAGGTCTGGCTGAGCCATCTGCCACGGTAAGGTATTCCCTGCTAGTAACAAACTGGCGTTGTTCTACTGCCAAACGGCAGTGCCCACTCGAAGCACTCTCTGTGCCATAGCGCAATGAAGAATTGCCCGGTAATGCAGCAATAGAAAACATCAGCATCTCCCCCAAGCTATACGTTAACTCTCCAGTCTCAGCTTTAATTTTTATTTTTAAAAATCCTCTTCAGTTGCAGAGGTAACCTTGCAAAGGTGAACCAAGTGTAAACTGATGCGGTGATGTCTGTGTGAATCTGCAGAGAACAACAGCTCTGAAAGGTGTTAATCAATCGGAATTTTAATTTAGACCCATAACGGCACTATTTAAATCTCAACATCATTAACTATTTCACTGCTGATCAAAGCAAGGACAAAACAAGAGGAAAGACATTCTGAAAGTATATGCAAACTACGAAGCAATGCCTCTTTTTGGTGCAAAAGGAAAGGGTTTGAACTTGCCATCGATTTTCTTTTCCCATAAAAAGGGTTCAAGTCTAGCAGAGCTCATGGGTATCTCTGAATCTTACTAAGAGACAGTGGGACCCAGCAGAATCCAGAGAGCACACATGATTGTATCTTAAACATTGGTGCTATCTTGTGGAAATGGCCTCTCATTTTAGGCACCTCCAGATTACACAACATATTTCATATATGCAACTAAGAGAAGTTCTGCAGAGGTCATGGCTGTTCATTACTGCCAGTCTATCTATCAAAGACAGACAAAAAACAACATGAATAGGAAGATCAATTTCATCTTTAGACCTTAAGCAAGACATCCAAATGAAAGATGCCATTACAGATAATTCTTTAAAAAATTCTTGAGAGATAATTTTGCAGAAATGGGAGGTTCTCTCTCTTCATCTCACTCTCTTCCTAGGGACACCTGGCTAAAAATAACATAAACAACCCAGTGTCAAGTAAACATACCCCTTAAAACTGTGGAAAAAAGGAAAGGAAAGAGAGGAAAAAAAGAGATTTCTGCATGTCTGAATGTTTCAACTTCTTTCTTGGCCTCAGTGGTTTAAGATATCGCTATCTCCCTCTAGGATTCAGGAAGGCAAGGGAGACCCAGCTCTAGTACTCCCCACCTCTATAGTTCACTTTTCTGAGTGATGAGAGAGAGAATGCAAACAGACATAGAAAGTAGCCTTAGATGTGTCTTAGGATCATAGGAAAGTAGGGCTGGAAGGGACGTTGTTACAAGGTCATCTATTCCAGCCCCCTGTTCAAGGCAGTATAAATCCTGACTGAACCATCCCAGCCAAGTATCTATCCAACCTGCTCCTGAAAACTTCCAAGGATGGAGATCCTACAGTTTCTCTAGGTAGCCTGGTCCAGAGCTTAACTACCATCATAGTCAGAAAGTTACTCCTAATCTCCAACCTATATTTCCCCTGCTGATGTGACCAGTTCAGGGGGTTAATTAAACAATAAGTTTTTTTCTTTCATTCATTTTCATTTATATGTAAAACACAATGGATAAATAAGATAGATATTTTGTATCCAGAGTTCATTTAGGAAGAGATTCAAGAAAGGAAATAAGGTCCTGGGCCTGCATTATTTAAATACAAATTAAAAATAAAAATAACCATATGCATAGGCAAGAACAGATAGGTTCTGACTAAAAAAAGGGAGACCTCAATTCATGTTTGTACTACAAATGACAAAGTCGTGCTAGCATTAATCTACTGTATTTCTTCAAATACATGATGACATTTTTTTCCTCCAATAAGCATGAGGAAAAAAAGCCTCTCATCTTACATTTGCATACAAGGAAACCTCATTAAATACACTGTCTATCATTAAACTGCTGCCAAAAGCAACATGTGCTCAGTAATAGAAATGAGCTATGAAGTTAATTAAATGCAGCCAAAATTTAGCATGACTATAAAAGCTTGTCACATATTGGGCAAATGTGGAACCACAAGGATAATGTAGTGTATCCCATTTGAATAAGAGATGGTAGTGCCCACTGCCTATAGTCCGTCTCAGTGCTGACTCTTTTTCAAGTCACAGTGAGCCAATACACTGCATACATTTTGACCTCCTCTTCACTCCCACAGCTGAGCTGCGCCTTTCTTTCTCGTTTCCAATTATTCCTGTTTCTTCACCAGCCTTAAATATCTGGCAAACATAATCAAACAGGGCCCCAAACAGCCTGTCACATATGATTAGTGTGGCCCAGCCCACCATAAACATTTTTAGGACGGCAAGCATTGTGAGCAAACAGACATCCTAGCCCCTTGTAGTAAAAAAAAGTGCTATGACCAAAGGTAATCACAGTTAATACCACCTTAAAATGGGAGAACATCTGTTACTTATTGCGTGCCATGGGAAACCCTCTTCAGGGGATTCCCACAGTGGCATATCCGGCTTCTGCACCCCAACTCAGGTTATGCACCTGCAAGTAGAGGAACCTGCTTACAAACACATGCTGCAAATCAGGGCCATTGTCCTCCAAGATCAGGCCTCTGAAGCCCCAGCAGTGGCAGGTGCCTGATCTTGCAGGACAACAGCAACAACAGCTATGGCAACATTCATAGATGCTAATGACGCGGATCAAGATGTACTGGAATATACCCCTGCACGGCTGATTCCGCTCCAAAGAAAACATTTATTGATAGCCTTTGTTTGACCCGCTACCTTACATTTTCTTCACACTGATTTCAACTACACCTGATTTTGTTGGAGATACAATTAGACAAATCAAAAAAGAAACCAACCTCTTGCCGTTTGAAGTTTTGAACATATTCCTCAAACTGTTCATCTTTTGTTTCATCCGCTTTCCCTAGCTTTTGTAGCACCTAAATTGGAAAAAAAGAAGAAAAAAAGGAATAATTGCACCAAGTCTTGTGAGAAGAATATTTAGTCACAAGAGAACAATATCATCCCTTTAACTGCCTCTTCTCTTAACAGAGCAGCTGTTACACTTTAATGGCATTTTACTTTTTAGATATGGTATTCATTACAATATGTAATTTGTCTTCAAAATACATACATGATGCTACTTTGGCAAAATAATAAAGGAAGATTACACACACAAAAGGCAACATTTTATGTGCGTAGGTGGGAGCGTATGTGCATACATAGAACGTGTAGCGTTTCTGCTCCTTTCTTACTGAATGAAGTCTTCCTTCCTTTCTGACAATGAAACATCCCAAAGTCTCAATTCAAGAAAAGCTTCTGCCATACTAGTAATCTACCATATGTAAACATTATCCTAATGTTGCTTGTATGGCTCTGAGCATAAAGTAGTACAATGTGAGTGAAGATACCTAATTTGAATAAAAAATTATGGTTTATATAATAATTATTTAAAACATATTAGAATTAGTATTAATTTTCATATACATTCAGAATCCTTTACCTTGGATGGTAAATGTAGTATGATATATTTGCAGCAGGGCTCTCTGGTAATACTGGAAAAACATGATTCTGATACACTCTTCAGCTAGAATAGCTTACATATGCTCTACCACTAAATCACTTTCAGTAGCATGGAGTTTAACATTCCAAACTTTTGAGAACCTGCAAGTCACCACCAACTTAATTTTCAACTCAGCCCCACACAACAACTCAACAACACCATTTTTCCTTTCCCCAGAATTTCTATTACTTGTATGAGGGCTGAAATCCTGCCTCTGCTGAAGCCAAAACTCCAGCTGACTTCATTAGAGCTCATATCTTTCTAAGCTACATTATTGTTGGCTCTAGATCTTCCCAAGTTTCCCACATCAGAGGAGAAGAACAAAAGGCAGAGATTAGGCAAAAATTAAAAAACAGCAGTTAATTAATACCCTGCAATAACATGTTCTCTACTCTGCTCAGAATAAATACTGTACATGCCTAATCCAATTTGAGAATGCCTAATCTCTCTCACCTCCAGTAATCAGGCGGTGGACTGAGTGAGAGCTACAAAAGGTAGACAAGCAAAGGATAACAGTTGTGCTAGTGATGTTAGAGATGACTGCAACAGGACACGGATATTATTCATGTGCTTACCGGGGAGACTTTAAAGTGTTTTTCATATATCCATTAGAGGCAGATGCTTAAAAGAGTTCCCTTTGGTATGTTTTAGATTTCTTAAGTTTCTTAAGTTCTTCCTTAGTTTATTTCAATATTTTCTTTTTAAAAAGGTGTTGTGACTGATTTAAATCTCCTTACCTACTTTTCTGTGGGTACCAACTTTATACTATTTATCAAAAGAAAATAGTGAGGTAAAAACTACTATTGTCCCCATTTTACTGATGGGTAAACAGAGAGAGACAGTGAGCAAGAGAGAGAAAAATGTATTGACTTCCCTTAAATCACACAGGAAATATTATGCACAACAGAAAACTGAATCTGAGTTTCCCAAGTCACAGTTTTAACCAGTGAGCCAGGCATCCTCTCAACTCTACTACTTCCAAGATTTCATGAAAACAAGTGATATTTCAGACAAACTACACAGCATGAATGACTGCCCCTGTACAAGCATATTGGGAAACTTATGGGAAAAAAATCATTCAATGTGTTCAAAAATTCTTTCACAAGGTTTAAGATCTTCAAGGGTCATTACCCCATCTAGGGTGACCCTATACATTAATACAGGCCTTGAGATATTATTTAGTTAGCCCTATATTGAGAACCAATCATTTGTGGGCAACTGAAGCGTAACTGGGGATCCATGAAAGAACATCATTTAGGAACGGTACATTTCCTTAAACAGTAGTAACCAAATAGGACTACAAACCAGAGCAATAAATCTAAGTCATGTGAATACGAATAGTTAGCAGGCAAGTTAGAGACAAAGTTACTTGCAATAAAAGTAATAATCAAGATAAGCAATGTTATGATTATAAATGGACTTGCCTTTGTCAGGAACAATGAATATTTAAATTAGATTGTTCCTCCCAAAAGGAAAGTGTTATAAATGATAGAAAAACGGAAGTACATCCAAATAAAATGCAATGGTAATAAGAAGGGAGGTGCCAGGTTTATTGTCAATCCATGCAAATGTAATCATAATACAATGTAAAAATGCCTAGAGTACTTTCGGGCCATTCAAACCATAAATGCAACCGCTGTACAAGTATATTGGTTAGCTCCTAGCACCAGTTTGAAATAAATCCCAACAGCAATATAGAGAGCTTTTAATATGGGTCTCTTTGTAAACTGAAAAGACAAGATTGCTGTATGACACTTGAAATAAACAAACAATAAGAACAACTCAAAATAGACTGTGGATCTTAATGCAATATCATCTTGAGAAAAACATACAAAATGATTAGTGATTGCCCTCATTCAAAAAACTAAGCTCGTCTCTTATAATTAGGACAAAATGAGCCAGTGACAAAGTTACCTTTGCATGTTATTTAGGCCAGATGCTATTCAATAGTGTATGAAACTGTAGGGAAAATCCTACTTGTGCTTGGGTTAAACAGTAGTCTGCGAATTAGGGCTTTCGAATGATTAAAAAAAGTGACTGCAATTAGTTGTGCAATTAAAACAATAGTCACAATTAATCGTGATTTTAATCTCTCAGCTAAAAACTCAAAATAATGCACAGAAAAATTCAAAATTATACACAATTATGCAGGTACTTGGTATGGTTGGGAGTGGGTTTTGGGGGGGGTGAGGGCAGAAGTTGTGAAGGTACTGGTGGTTGTGGGTGCATGGGTGGGGTTTGGATCCTGGGGAGCAAGGGTCCCTATATGCCCTGGCAGGATGCATGGTACTGTGGGTCAGGAGTGAGTGGTGGCAGCAGGGCTGGGGGGGCTGTGGCTTGGGACTCAGGGGCAGGAGGAGGGCACAGGCATAACACTATCCCCCCCACAATCATATTACTCCCCGCCTCCACACGTCTGGACAAGCCTCCTGTGGCTCAGTCTCATGACCCACCTTGGCCCTGGGGCCCCATTCACCCCCGCCCCTGCCAAGTTGCATTCCTGACAACGTGCATGCTGTGGATGCTCGTGTGTGTCTGTGTGTGTGCCTTGCCTGTGCACACCCCCCACCCTCCCTCGCTTCCTGCTGCAGCAATCCAAAGCCCACACCCGGGCTGCCCTATGGTCCTCTGCACTGCCCCACAGGGCAGCTGGAGGTGGCAGTGAAGGTGATGGAGCAGAGTCCAGGCACAGGCTCCAAAACCACGTACATGATTGACACATGAAAAAATTAATGCAAGAACCAATTAATGCATTAATTGTGCATGCTAATGATGATTAATTGACAGCCCTACTGCAAATACAAATGACGAACTGGATATTTAACTTATAAGACCTGAGATGCAGAAGAAATTCCTAAAACATTCAGTTAGATCTGTTTCAAATGGGTTTTATTAAGGATATGCCATACAACTTGAAATGGATCCCAGAGTGCTGCTAAATGTACCAGTACCACATAAAGTTCAATTAGGGCTAAAGAATAAGAATAGTAAAATAAATTGCATCTGACCAGATGCTGGGTAGATCTAGCAGTTTTTAATGAGGTCATCACACGTTAATGCAATCACTTATCAATGCTGTAAATAGCGCATGTCTGGCATGCAAAATGCAAAATTATTTTAATTTGGATGTGAGCCAATGGTTTTGTCCAATGCAATACAGAAAGGGTAAAACTTTATATCTTCAGCTTTTTAGTTAGGGAGATGTTCTTCTAGTTTGTCTTCACATCAAGCCCACATGGCTCCAAATCTGTAAAGATCTGAATTAGATAAAATTAACCATCTATGACTTGCTGGTTCAGAACAAAACAACACAATGACAGCCTGCAATGTGCCAAAAAAACCCCAAACTAATATGAGCAAGAAAAAATGCTACACCAGACTGAATGAGATTAGTTATGTAAAACTCTTCAACAAAAAAAGTTCAATGTTACTCCATGCTAATGGAGACTTTTTTTTTCCAATAGAGAGACCCCAGAAAAGGAATCTATTCCAATTTGTAAAAAAGAATGTTGCTTAAGGACCATGCAGAAAATGACACTGGCATGAATAGGAAGATACACACTTTTGAGAACCAAAGAACGTTATCATGGAACCACTGTTATTGAAATATTTTGACCATAACTAAGAAAATAGCGTCATAAAGCCACAAAAAATAGATTAGAAAAATTAAGCATAATCCACAATGTCCACATAGTATTAAGATGTGTAAGAACAAAGTCTAACTCCAGCTAAGGCAGCCTGTTCTGGCTAGGCATGAACTTTTAAAACATGTCCTACAGTGAAATCCAAGCAGATTAGGATCAGGCCCTAAATACAGAAAACAGAATGCAAATAAACCAATTAAATCACACTAGATTCCTGACAGCTTACATACGGAGAGTTACAAGAGAAGTACTCCAAAAACATCAAGTAGTTGCCTCCTCACTACAAAGGACAGCAGAAGAAAAGAAATCTGTGTAGCACTTTGGTAAACTATACTGCAATGTCTAAAAATAAGATATCAATATTTTGGGTCTAATGAACTAAGCATTGCAGCTGTGCCAAGAAAATAGTACAAAACATTTAACATTCACATGTGAGCACCAAGATTTTTCTGTTTGACAAAGTCCAGCAAAACATCACATTTAGCTTTGGTGGTTCAGAGAATGTGGTGATTTTATCAAGGCCTGATATCTCCCCTTGCCTCAAATCCTTTCCAATAATAGTGCTTAAGGGATAAGAAAGAAGAAAAGTAAAATCTGAATTTAATGACCATTTTGCTCCAGAAAGCAAGGCTGGGCCCACTCCTCTGCTCACTAGTTGGAGCAGTGAGGGCTGGCTCACTGGCCCCCTCAGGCAAACTCCAGCTGGGGTCTGGGTCCAGGGAGCAGTGTTAAACTCACCTTCTCCTGTGTTACCTGTGACTGTGGATTACAAATCCCAGAAGCAACTAGAAGCAGGAAAAGGAAGTGATGAGCAACCCTGCAGAGTCCTGCTGCTGTGATTGTGAACTGCAAGTCCCAGAGATCTTGGGGGCAGCAGGAAGAAGTGAACACATAGCCCATGTTGGCTTCATGCCAGAAAGCCATGCTCTATTGTCCCCTCACTTCTGACTTGAGCCACTGGAGGCATGTGGCTGCATTTCCTGTATCAAAAGTGAATGTCTGTTCATTTGCTTATTGGTTCAATCTCTACTGCTTAGACTAACCTGCAAAGACTAAATCAATTTGGCCTTGGGCTTTTTGATTGTCTATATGTACTCAGCCTTTAGCACAATCTGGAGGCAGTGACCAGAGAGATAAAAGTCAGCGTTTTATGACTTAGGTACTGAAAGCAAATCATTTCATCTTCTTATATACCACCCTTTAGGTACTTCCATTTGAAAGTCTGCCAAGTGCCTGGATCAGACATCTGTTGTTCTTTTTAGCAAATGTCAGTAAGCCACTGAGGTGACTTGGTCTATCCTATAATTAGCCCTTTAGTTTTAGTGGTAGAGGCCTGGGTTTTGCAGTCCTCATGATCCAACCAGGAAGGCATTTTATCATATTTTATGGAACCTCATGTTCTTAGGTAAGTAATCTTAACAACCAAAACATACCTAATTAAAATGCTTATTAGGGCTGTGCAAAACTGCACCATTTCATTTCAACTTCTGTTTCGCTGTTTCGATGGGACAGTGTTTCGTTTTGAGTTTTGTTTTGTTTCGAAGCACTGTTCCATTTCGTTTAGTCAAAACTGTTTCGCTGTTTTGACATTTCACCCATAGGCTATAATAGGAAAGCACAAAGCTGCCTATAACTTTGTCATTTCCTACCTGATTCACATGAAACTTGCAGAGATGGCAGCCCCTTCTGAGGCCATGAAGCCTACCAAGTGTCAAGGAGATAGGTGCAGGGGTTTCTGGGAAATTGCACCTCAAACTGTTCAGAGCAAAACTTGTGTCACTTGTAAGTGTGAAGGCACAGAGAATACTTAGTTCAGACAACGCTTTTTATGCTGTTTTTCCATCCCTCCCCAGAGCACTGGGATTGGAAGGAACTTCAGGGAACGATCACAGTCACTGGCCAGCTACACAGTCAATATCAGAGCAGTCCTTCCCCCCTTTCCTCCTTGCTCTCCTTAGTTTCTCTTCAGCTGCACGCAAGCCCAGCTTCAAATCTCAAAATGTTTTGAAACTTTCAAAACATTTAGACTGCCCTCATTTTGTTTCGAGGCTGTTTAGAAGCCTTTTGTGTCATTTTGTTTTTGCTATTTCAAGCTCGAAATGAGTTGAAACAGCACTGAAATGAAATAGCTGGCCCAAATGCTTATCAGAAAATTGGAAGAAAAAGTACACATTTAATAAAACAATACCGTGTAAATATTTCCTGATTTAAACTGTAAGAGTAAAGACTGTGAGAGAATTCAAATCTGTGAATAATTCAAATTCAGCCCTAGTGAAAGTGGGCACAACTGCTATTGTCTTCAATAGGAAGCCTGAATTTCATCCTTTGTTTTCAACAGTCTTGCCAATTTCAGGAACACAGGGTTATCCTTGCACCATATTGTCATATTATCATTGCTTTCTGGCAGTGGCATCAATTGATGACTACAGAATGCTTGTACATGCCTCAATTTGCATTAATGTTTCCTCCATGGCTGCAGAAAAATCAATTCGTCATTCACCCAATGCAGAATATCTAACATCTAACAAGCCATTCAAAATGCAACACCGTGCACTTTAAATGTTTACTAAGGATATGTGGAAGACTTGGGGAAACATAACAGTAAAGCTGTTCACTGATAAATAATTGCTCATTGTCCCTTGATCTAGTGACTAGCTATAATAGAGCAACTCCAAGCAAGCTTAAGGACTGCAGTAAGCAACTAACACAGCAGCTGAATCATCATAAAGCACTGAGCTGCTCTTCAAATATAAAGAACTGAAACGTTAAGTGAAGAACCAATCATTTGCAAATTGTGCTCCATATCACTAATAAACCCATTCAGAGTACACATAAGACTTTCCTGCTTTTTCAAAGAGAATTACTTGCAAACTTCTGATTCCTCAGTCACCTGTTTCAAGGAACGCTTTCCCCACATGATCCCCCAAGACATAAGGCTCATAGAGCCATTTTCAATGCTCCGTCTTAAGAAACCATTTTAAACCAATATGAGGTTTCTAGTTCATTTTTGTCCAACTTTTAGTTAAAATGGTGATTCTTAACCAGAGTGCCATAAGATCTGTTGAGGGGATGCTTCAGGAAATGACGCTGCAGATAAATGCAGTGTGAGAAGATAAGTAGCTAATGGCAGGCTCATGCTTTCCCTGGCTGGCTGCTATCCCACCCCAATGCTTCACCCCTCTGCAAGGAGGTTAAGCATTGTAATAAATCAATTTCTGAAATGGGGTGCTGCTCAATTCAAAAAAGTTATTGATGGGTGCCTCAAGTCTAACGAGAAGTGCCTTTAGTCTAAAAATTAAGAACCATCAAATTAAAGAGTCCCCCTGTTATAAAACTGTTGTGTTAAAAAGTCTGGCATCTTTGAAGATGCTGCAAAATCCTTTTGCTACTGAATGCGTATTGTTATTGTAATAAAACTGCTGATTTACCCGGCACTCCAACTTGCCACCTTATCCCCAGCTGAATTCTTTTCTGAGTTAACTTAATCACTATTACAGAATATGCTGGCTAATGACCACCCTTCCAGAGGTGTGAGGAAATGAGTATATTGTCTCGTCTTCAAGGAAAAATTAAATTGAGCTCTACCCCTTTTGAACACATTTGAACTACTCCTCCTTCACAATCCTTTCATTATTCTGAGCCTGGAATCATTATTATTATGAATTTAGGATGGAACAATCACGTGTACAACCTGGGCACTGACTGGCCATGAAGCAGATCTGCTCAAAAAAGAACCTGAGGGTTACTGTGGACAAGAAGCTGCATATGAGCCCACAGTGTAGCTAACACTGGGCTGCATCAGTAGGAGTGTTGGCTGCGATCAAGGGAAGTGATTATTCCCCTCTATTCAGCACTGGGGAGGCCACATCTGGAGTACTGTGTCCAGTTTTGGGCCTCCCACTACAGCAAGGATGTAAATAAATTGTAGAGAGTCCAGCAGAAGGCAATGAAAATGGTTAGGAGCCTGGGGAATGTGACTTGTGAGGAACGTCTGACAAAACTGGGCTTATTTAGTCTAGAGAAGAGAAGACTAAGCGAGGATTTAAAACAGCCTTCGACTACCTGAAGGGTGGTTCCAAAGAGGATGGAACTTGACTGGGGTCGACGTGTGCCAGATCATAGCACATAAGGCCATTTCGCTTGGCACGCCACAGTTCTGAATTGCTCAGAACAGCTGCCCCCACAGCACTGCCCCTGCCTGCAAGCACCATCCCTCTGCCCCACAGGCAGGCCAAAGGCTGCCCTGCACCACCTCCAGGGCCATGGCTTGGGCCTGGTGAGTGTTTCCCTCTGGGGCATAGCTCTCTCAGCCATCATGTGGATGAGCTCTGCAGGGAGAGATGTGGATGGAGGCGGCAGGGCTGTCCTGCGAAGGGCTTCTGTGGTCACGCAGTTCACCTTGACCTTCACAGCCAGGTCGGGCGAGACAGGGATGGGGATGTGCCCCACTTGCCCTCCTGCTGAGCCCCCTCCTGGCCCCTGCAACCAAGTCAGGCTTTGCAGGCGTACAGCCCCTTGTCATGGAGCGCATCCCTGGTTTCTTCGCTGCAGTGGTCCCCGAGCCACAGGTGGCAACAAGCCCATCCAGGACTCCAGACCCCAGTGCAGTTACTTGCAGGCTTGTGGCTGCCTGCCACATCCAGCCCAAGCTCTGGGCAGCTACAGCCTGCCACGGAGCCTGGGCTGCTCACAGCCTTCCTGCCACCTGCTGCAAGCAGCCCTGGCTCTGTGGCCAGCAGCAGCTGCCCAGAACCTCGGCTGGCTGTGGCGGTCTCATCC
The DNA here is from genome assembly GCF_052110815.1 of Crocodylus siamensis. Classification (NCBI taxonomy): domain Eukaryota; kingdom Metazoa; phylum Chordata; order Crocodylia; family Crocodylidae; genus Crocodylus; species Crocodylus siamensis. The sequence continues at coordinate 121,476,353 of NC_143399.1, read as the reverse complement.
GACCTCGCTGTGAAGGTCAGGGTGAGCTGCGTGAGCACAGAGACCCACACAGGACAGCCCCGCCACCTCCATCCACATCTCTCCCTGCAGAGCTCATCCATCCTTGCTGTGCTCCCAGAGATGCACCTGCAGCCACATCCAGGAACAAGCAGGGCTGGGGCTCTGGACCGGTGCTTCTGCTTGCAGGCTCGCAGGTGCCTGCTGCAAGCAGCCCAGGCTCTGTGATGGGAGGCACGGGCCTGCCCTGTGCCTGGGCTGCTTGCAGCAGGAAGCCACAAGCTTGCAAGAGACTGTACTGGGGTCTGGAGTCCCTCTGGCAGTGGCTGCAAGTAGGCCTCAGGGAGCATGGTGGGGAAGGGGCCAGGGCTGCACTGCCACAACAACAATCAGGCCAGCAACCTAGACTTTGAACATATTGGCAACTCCCCCTTGTGTCCACCCTTCTTCATATGCCAATATCTTCAAAGTCCAGGTTGCTGGGCTTTCTGGCACTTGGCCCCAAAAAGTTGCCAAATGGGATGATACAAATGGTGAGGGGGCTGGGGGACATGACTTATGAGGAAAGACTGAGGGAACTGGGCTTATTTAGTCTAGAGAAGAGGAAACTGAGAGGGGATTTAATAGTCACCTTCAACTACCTGAAGAGGGGTTCAAAAGAGGATGAAGTTAGACTGCTCTCAATGGTGGCAAGTGACGGAACAAGGAGCAACAGTCTCAAGATGCAGCAAGGGAAGTTTAGGTTAAATATTAGGAAAAACGTCCTTACCAAGAGAGTAGTAAAACACTGGAACAGGTTACTCAGAGAGGGTGGTGGAAGCTCCATCCTTGGAGATTTTTAAGACCTGGGCAGACAAAGCCTTGGCTCAGATGGTCCTGCTTTGGGCACTGGTTGGACTAGATGGCCTCCTTAGGTCCCTTCCAACCCTCATATTCTATGCTTCTATGCTCTCTGAATGCCCATGTCCCTCTCACTGTCACTGTTCATGGCTACTCCCATCCTAAGCTTCTCCACTTCCCTCTCCATTACCCCTTACTCTCCAGAGACATTTACAGCTCCACTGCCTTGCTTTCTCTTACGTTTCTTTTTTTTTTATCCCTTGACCTTGCTGCTTCTTCCACCAAAAACAGTTAAAAGCAGTAGAGGAAAAGGCCACTTTTAGACCCTCTGTATAATTTTCAGAACAAATACTGGGCTTGTCCTAGATGAAGGACTTAAAACACAGTCAGTGCTATTAAAAGAAAAGTTAGACCTCAGCAGTCTTCTACAGATTTCCCTCGCTTTATGCGGGTTCTTTATGTGCAAATTCCCTCTTATGCAATGACCCTTTTACACCAAAAATCCATTATATGCGATAAAAATTCACTCTTATGTGACCAGTGTGGTAGAAGCCTGCAGTCAGCTGCTTTGTGGGAGTGACACGCACCAAAATATTGTCTCCCATGTGGATATGTGGTCCTCACTTATTGTCTGCGACACATGGTTCTGTAGTTGCCATCCTCATTATGATAGTGCCCTGTGCTTGTGTGTACTGCCTGCTGTTGGCAAGTACCAAAATTGTCTTATAAAATCAGTAGAAATGGGCCTGGGGGTCAGTACAGTCAAGGTCTTGGAACGTATCCCTGTTTGTTAAAGTGGGTTCCCTTTAGATGAATTCGAGTTATGCACCATTTTCCAGGAACGCATGTACATCATAAAGGAAGGGAAACCTGTAACTGCATTTCAACTGGGTTGTATGCACGTATGTATGTATGTCTGGGAAGTTCCAACATGAAAGGCTCTGTACAAATGTAAAATATTCCATTTACTATTGCAGGAAGCATGAAAATTTACTTTTCTAGTGGCTGGCTTTCCTCCATTAATTTTATGTCAGTATTTGCTTGCCAGTGCTTTGGGTACCATATAGGCCCATGATCCATGAAAACAGTTGGTTAACAAATAAGATCCACACAAGCAGAAAATACTGTCATATGGAAAGATTAGATTAATCAAAACAAAAGAGATAGGGAAACGTGGTCTTTCTAAAGAGTCTAAATCTAAAATGTGCAATTTATACCATGAAAAATTATGATAATCTTTTAAGATAATTACAGAACAGACATACAGATCATCCCACAAATGAAACAAAGCCACTGACAAGCTACTCCAAATAAACTTTATAATGATCAAAAAATGTGTGCTTTGTAGATTAGTGACTGGTATAAGAAATAATCAACACCATTTCCTGGGGGAGAGCAGAGCAGGATGGATTTTGAATACCTGAAAAGTCACTTGAGCCTAATTAACATCTAAAGGAAAAATCTTATGTACCTGTCCATAGTTTGAAATATGTGTTTGAGTGATTTAGGAAAACATTTTAATTAAATATGCTTTTAAAAGCAGTAGTAATTTGTTTGAAGACAGCAGGCACTTACATAGTAAAGAGATGGATGGCAAGCAAGGGTTACCATTTGACCCTCTGCAGGCACCCTTACAAAAATTAAACTGGATTATACAGGATAGCATCCATTTCCTAACATGACTGCAAGAAATCCAGCAACAAATCTAGGTACCCTGCTCAGTTGGAATTCAAGGAGCATAGGAAAGGGAAAGCAACCAGGGCCTGGATATAAACAGCAGCAACAGTGTGTTGCTTTCTATACAACTGCTTTTTTTTTCTGATGAACATCCATCAGGTCATTTTTACAACATTTAAAATAGTGCACCTTCATGCCTGTAACACCTCATCAAATAACTCCATGTAACTTGTGACCGTATGCAGAGGGGTGCTTATCTTTATCAAAAGTTAAAGAGCGTACCTGAAAACTGCTAATGGCTTCAAAGTGTACCAGTTTACTGTGCAAAATAAAATAAGGAACGCATTCTTCAAATAGAGTATCTAACTTATGGTGCCCAGTCCACTGTGTTTTATGTACCTATGTAAGGCAGAGCAGAACAGCCAGCGGGTGCGTCTAAACATGCAATTAATCCACCTGAATTTTCTGCATGGAAAAGTCAGGATCATTAGTATGTTCCTAGCCACCTCTACATGTGCATCCCTGTCACGAGTAAATTGTGCCTGACAGAATAACCCAGTCCAGGGCTTCTCCTGTCCTGCTCTACCTCCCTGCAGCAATCAAGGAGCTGCAGCAGTTGGGATGAACCCTATGTAACAGGCAGACAGCTGCCTCTGCAGCCGTTACAGCACCCCCTGCATCAAAGCTTAGCCAGGCAGCAGTGGGACCCCTGCTCCCCGGCAGCATCTACACATGCATTACAGTGCATTAGCTAATGCACCGTTTATCTAGTACCTGTATGCATTGGTACTAGCAAATGGTGTAATTCACTGTTACAGGATAAATTTTAAGTGCAGTAAGCCCCACGCGTGTATAGATAGTACCACCTTACTGTGCACTAGATTAGTCTAATGAACAGTAATCCCCATGCATATGTGGACAGTGATGCTTTGCTGCACATTAAATTAGTCTAATGTACAGTAAAGCATCTCACGTAGGCACGCCTACTGACCATCCAAAGGGGAGATGCTGCAGTACACAGCACAGTATTCATACAGGGGTGTGACTGGGAGGAGATAATGGAAGACGGATAAAGATCTATAATTAATTAATTAATTAATTAAACTATAGATGAAAGAGGAGTGGAGAACCAAAGAGAGATATAAACAGGAAAGAACCCTCTCAGTCTAGTGGGGAAAAATGGGATAAGATTGAAAGGAAAATACCAGGATTAGAAAATTAGCTGAGGTTTTTATGGCCTCCATTACCACAGGATCAAAGTTCAGTATTCTAACTCTGAGACTAGCAGCACAATCATGGGACAATCCTCTCTAAGACAGGAAAAGGAAAGTTTCTGGCATCTTCCACATTCCAAGTGTAGTTCCTAGAAAGAGAGAGCTGAAGAAAAGAGAAAAAAAGAGAGAAGGGAGGGGTGGCCAGAAGCATCTCAAAGAACTGGATAAGCCATCTGTTCATCCTTTGACTACAAAGAGATGATTGCATCCTTTTTTTGATCAAACAAGAGCTGAGTGAATAAGAGCATGCTGTAGCATCCCAAATTTAACTGCCTGATCAAACAGCAGTAGCATAACCAACTGCATTTCTATGCTTATTATTGCCCCCCAAATACATCTTCTGAATTAATGAAAATACAAAACAAATTATTTTGCTCCCATGTGGCTCTTGCTCAGTTGACTGTGATGTGACTTGAATTCCTTCCTATTAGTGGCAGTACTTTCTCTGCCCTGTGTTGGCTGGCTGCTTACTCCAGTCCTTTCTCTTACACTTCTACATGTAGCGTATGTCTATACTGCCCCAGTATGGCCCCAGGAGGGGCATATATGGATGTGCACACACGTGGAAACCTTATGTACTGCACATGCAGGTGTTTGCTGCACTGCTAATTTGCAGCGTAGTGGGTTTTTTTGACAAGGAGATTCCGGTATAAAAAAAAGTGCTGGCCCCAGTTTCCCCTACCTCATCTGGAGCATATTTCCCCACACTAACCCCATGTGCAGGACATGCACTAGGGCAAAGAGCAGTGGCATGAATTTGTGCCACTGCCTTTTTCCCTGCGGCAACTGCACACCCCTGCTTGTGGGGCAGCTAGGGAGTATTGTACTGAGTACTGTACCTTTTCCTTTTCTCTTCCCCTCTAACTTCTCTTTCCACTTAGTGAATTTCCTCCAGATTAACCCATTTTAAAAAAATAATGGAATTAGCATGCTGCTCAGTGCTATCACATTGTTCATTATACTTACAGGGTAAAACCCTTCCCCCAACTTGTGCTCCTCATCTCTTTAGACCATAAGTTCTTCAGGTCAATTGACTCCTCTGTAGCTGCACCATTCCTAACACAATGGAGCCTCATTTATCACTGGTCTTTACTTATTAACATAAAAACAATTAAAAATAGCATACTTTCTGGTGTTTGGCTCAGTTGAGTACAGCAGCTACTTCCTTTGCCCCAAATTCTGTTTCCAACACCAGGAAGAACAGAAACTAAACTAAATACAGCTACACAGAATGGTTTCAGCAGCATAGTTACAATGCTTTCTGAGGAAGCGTTTGTGAAAGTCACCACTGCTAGAACATCAAATATAAGAATATTAGGAAAAGAATAGGGTGTTTGGTTTAGAGTAAGGTCAGAAACTGGTTTATGTAGAACTTAAAAGCTCATGTTTTTTATGTTGAAATTATTAGTTATAATTTCAAGTGAATAATTAACACTAACACAAATGTTGTATATGGTTGAGAGCCATAAGGAAGGAATAAACAGACTGAAAAAGTATCTTCTCTACAACAATTAACCTAGTACAATTTATCCTACTGAGGTTTCCAGAAGCTACACCTGATACCCAATATGTTATCTCTAAATTAACCAAGTCTCCCCTGTGCCAAGAACAGAGATATCAATTGTAAAATTTTAATTTATCTGTGCCTGGCATAATTTAGTTTCTTAATTAGCCACTGAAATTCTATTTGAAAAAGGCAACACAGTCGTTTCTAGATTTTTCTCTCTGGATTACAAACTTCAACATATTGAGCATAAGTTGTTTCTTTATTGCAGTGTGGAGAAAAATAATGCATTTCACATGCTGTCCTTTTTAAAAGCAGAAGTCACAACCAAAATATATATTAATTATAAGGGACCTTAAATTTAAAATTTCAGTTTTTCCTCCCTATCACTATTGAGAGATAACACGTATTTTTGCACTTTTTATTTATTTTCTGCAGTTCAGATTATATGTTTTCAGCAAATCAAACAATCTATAAATAAAGTATTCTCTAAATCTAAATAATGGAGTTCTTATGCATAGCACTGGGTTAAATCTCCAGCATGACATCTGGCTCTCAACAATCAAACCAAATGACAGAATTTCTCATATCTTTTGTTACACTCATCAGATTGATCCAATTTAGGCCCAAGATACCTTGGGTTCAGGTATATACTAAAGGGAAGGAAATTCAATACATGATTCTCATTAGAATTATAGAAAGTTGATAGATGATATCCAATAACCTGGGAAAAGCTGGGAAATTGCCTTCGTGGTCAGACCCAGAGGGTGGTAATTGATGGAAGTCAATCGTCATGGTGCCCTGTGACCAGTGCGATCCCCCAAGGCTCTGTCCTTGGACCCATATTGTTCAACATCTTCATTAATGATGTGGACATTGGAGTCAGAAGGGGACTGGCCAAGTTCGCCGATGACACCAAACTCTGGGGCAAAGCATCCACGCCAGAAGATAGGCGGGTGATCCAGGCTGACCTGGACAGGCTCAGCAAATGAATGGACAAGAACCTGATGGTGTTTAACACTGAAAAATGCAAGGTTCTCCACCTTAGGAGGAAAAACCTGCAGCATCCTTATAGGCTCAGCAGTGCTACGCTGGCTAGCACTATGGAAGAAAGAGACTTGGGAGTCATCATTGACCACAAGATGAACATGAGCCTGCAATGCAATGCAGCTAGTAAAGCAAACAAAACGCTGGCTTGCATCCATAGATGCTTCTCAAGCAAATCCCGGGATGTCATTCTCCCCTTGTACTCGGCCTTGGTGAGGCCGCAACTGGAGTACTGCATCCAGTTTTGGACTCCATAATTCAAAAAAGGTGTGGAGAAGCTTGAGAGGGTGCAGAGGAGAGCCATGCGCATGATCAGAGGTCAGGAAAATAGACCTTACGACGACAGGCTGACAGCCTTGGGGCTCTTTAGCCTGGAAAAGCGCAGGCGCAGGGGTGATCTGATGGCCACCTGTAAGTTTATCAGGGGTGACCACCAGGATCTGGGGGAACGTTTGTTCACCAGAGCGCCCCAAGGGATGATGAGATCGAACTGTTATACACTACTGCAAGACCATTTCAGGCTGGACATAAGGAAGAATTTCTTTACTGTCCGAGCCCCCAAGGTCTGGAACAGCCTGCCAGCGGAGGTGGTTCAAGCACCTACACTGAACACCTTCAAGAGCAAATTGGATACTTATCTTGCTGGGATCCTATGACCCCAGCTGACTTCCTGCCCTTCAGGCAGGGGGCTGGACTCGATGATCTTCCGAGGTCCCTTCCAGCCCCAGTGTCTACGAAACCTATGAATAAACCATGTGAAACTTCAGGATATGAATTTGGGAGGCTTTGGATGGTATTAATGTTATTTAGTTGCTGGACAAGCTAAAATATAGCACTTGGAGAGAGAGCTGAGCAAACAATTTCAGAAAGAACAACATTTCTACAAAGAAAAATGACAAAGAACATTCTGTGAAACCATTTTCAGATTTCCCCCCCTCCCAACAACTTTTTATTTATTAGCACTGCCTGAAAATGACTTTTTCAGTTGCTGAAATAGGTTTTCTGTAAAGCTCTTTGTAAGCATGCAGGGGACAGTACAAGATTTAATTTTATTAAATTACAAGTGTGCGTTCTTGTTCCCAGATATTTCCACATTAGCTCCCCATTTACAAATGTAGACATGAATTTTCATGGCTTAATGGTTTGCCTTGTAATTTAATGCATCATAACAACCTGGCAATAAAGACACCCTGCCTTATTTACGTCCTCCAGTCTGGAAACAGCATTTTAAAAGACATCCCAGCTTTTCTAGAAAAGTATTGGCTGGTGCTATTAGGAACGATTCCTATGTTTGCAATGCATAGGAGAGGTGCGGACAGTACTAATTCTTTTCACCATCCTTTGCCTGTATGTGATGGATACTGTCCAACAAACAGTTTTGCTATGGAGATGTAAGCAGAGCCATCCCTAGAGTACAGCGAACTGGAGGAACTGCTCCAGGCTCCACGCTTTGCAGAGCTGGGCAGAGCAGCCACAGCCCCTTCCGCAGGCCCACCTGGAGCTGGTGGCTCAGCCCTGCACCACGGAAGAAGCACAGAGGACCCCCCCACACACTTTGCGGGGGTACCACGGCCCCGTGCAATGTTAAGGGGGCCCCACACAGGCTGATTTGCCCTGGGCTCTGCACCCCAGTAGGGTCGGCTCTGGATGCAAACATTTATTCCTGGCATCCCAGCTACACAGTGGATGCTGGGGTATTGTGAAAGTGAAGTCAAGAGTCTACTTCATGGTTTAGTGGCCTTGCTGGAGAATCTTCTAGTACCTAATATTTAGTGCCATGACAGACCAGCAATGCAGCCTTGATTTCTGAGATAGCAGAACACCATTGTGTTTAGCAGTACAGGATGCACTTTCCAAAAGAACTATACTTTGATGCTGACTTCACCTCTCATCTGAGATAACTAACTGTGCATTTACGTCACTCACTCAGTACTTACTGTTTACCTGATATAACAGTATCAGATACTGGGCTCTCTTTTAACTTTATAAAGATACCAAACTTCCCCCTTCCCTCCTAACACCCCACCGAAGTAATTTTATGGCTACAACTATGCAGCCATTTGCAGTACCATGTAAAGGTACTAGCTTGACTACTAGAAGCAATCCAGGCATGGTAGCACAATGTTCTGCCCGAGCTAATTAGAACAAATTAACTAAGAAGCAGGAAATATTAGCCTTTGAGGAGTGTTTACACTAACACAGCTAGACTGCTTCCAATATGTAAGCTAGAAATACAGCACTAGTTTGGCTGTTTCTACACAGACATTCCCTCTTGTGATTTATCATCTTTCTATCCTATGGTTACCTTCAAATAGGGTGGTAATTCAATGTAGCCTGCTAGGTATCCTGGGGAAATACTCTCTCCAAGTTAAAATAAGATGAAGCACACCCCTACTTTGTGGATTTAACAACCTATAAGTCTTTGATAGCACACGCAGTGACTTTTTTTTACATCTTTTTCTAAAGTATGAGATTCATTTTGAATTTATGATGAGAGTCTGTGGAGGCGTAACTCATAACAGTTTACAAGCACCTTGAGACACAGTGTCCATAAAGCAGTAATTAAAGAATAATACTTGCATTATACAAGGGAATAGTTTTTGTATTAATCAAATATTTCTGAGAAAGGAAAATCACCATAATTCACTTTCAGTCCTAATTATTAGGACATTATTCAAAGTCAAATGGAACCTTGAGGAAACACTAAAAGAAATTTGAAACGGCTCTGTGAATATATATTTCTTGTATTTCTGCTTCTCTCATTAATTCCTACTAAAGGATGTGTGCATCAAAATGGTATTGCATTCCCTCAAGAGTTTATGGGCATTTGTTGCCTACTCCTCCCCAGAGGTCATAATCTTTTCACTGCTAAAGAAATTACTGCAGTGTTACAAGGGGACCTGGAATTAAGCAGCAGTAGCAGATTAGTTTTTAGGAAAGACTTCTTCATGCCTGTAGCAGAATTATAAATAAAAGAAAAAACCAAAACTGGATGGAAACTAAGTATTTTAATAAACTATCTAGGCTCGATGGACTGGACACTGATGAGAGCAGCTGTTATAAAACAAACCAGGCCAGGTTCACATCTGCACAGCTGAGAGCAGTTGTCTTTCCTGTGTCTCAACGACCACTCTTCTGAGCCATGCAATGAGGAGGAGGAGGAAGCTACTAGATTCAAGCAGAGCGAGAAAGAATTGAACTTGTGGGAGGCTGCTGTATAACACAGAATGGGATGAGGAGCCTGAGGTGGAAAAAGTGGAACTGGAGGGAGGAAAGAAAAACTGAAATTAAGGGTGAGTGCGATGGGAAGCCTGGAACTGGAAGTCAGGGATAAAGACTGAACCAAAGGAGAGACTAGAACTAGATGGGTAAGTAGACAGTGTCTGAGAGCCTCATCCTGACACTTGGGAGCCCTGGAGCCTGGCCTTTTCACGCTTTGCAGCCAGCATTGAATCGTGTTCCTGAATAAGGGTAGCAACAGGCAGGGGCAGATCCAGAGTGGGTGCAGTGGCATGCCTGCACCCTTTTTTTAGACTGAACTTCACCAAAGGAGCCTCTGGGGACTTTGTAAAGTCCCTAAAGCATTTGAAAATCCTCCCTCCCTTCCCCTTCCTGCTAAAGGCATGCCTCCTCTCTACCCTTTCTCCCCCACTCCCCACCTGACTTTCCCAGGTGTCCTGGGGGCAGGGAAGCACTTGAGCCTTTCCTGCCTCTTCCACATGGGATGGGCTCAGCTGGGGATGGGGTCAAGAGCAGCTGGGATGGACTGGGAGGTTCTCCTTCCCTGTCCCTGCTCCAGGAGAGAACTATTCTCCCACTTGGCTGTTGCTGCTGTCCTCTCCCCAGCTGAGCCTAAGATGCACTCAGCCCAGGCTTCTCTGCCTGTGGGCAGTGGAGAAAGCAGCAGGCAGGGGAGCTGGAAGGGAAAGGGCATGCCACTGAGCAGGAAGAAGAAAGGAAGGGGGATTTTCACCTGCTTTAGGGACTTTAAAAGCCTGCCTGCACTCAAGTGGTGGGATGGGCAGAGGGGTGTGGGAGCAGGGAGTGCAGTCACCCTTGCAGTGCAGGTTGCTACTCCTGCACACCCCTTTAGGAAAACCTGGATCCACCGCAACCACAGATTTCAATTTGGATCATCAGAATGAAAAATCCTCAGGCAGGTTCAGCTTTTCAGCTAAGCCCTTCACTCACTCAGACAAAAAATCATGATTTCTTACATGTGTTTTGCATAATCTACATCATACAAAAATGGCCCTCAGCAAGATTTGACTGTTTTCCTGTAGAAAGGTAGTGTGAGCAAGATGGTGTGTACCTACACTGGAAAATTCTGCCATTCAAATATTGCTTGCTTCAACTCCCACAGTAGATGACACCCTGTTCTGTGGTGACTTCTCAACCATGAGCCAAATATTGAAGTCTTCACTGGATTTCATTGCCCTCATTCAGGCAAATTCCCACTGAGTCAGAGGAATATTCCTGAGTGAGAGTTATTTGCAAGAAGGAAAGCAGGATTTAGCCATATACTCATTCAGGAGAGGTACCGTATTTACCCAAAGCTAAGATGATTTCAAATTTAAGATGATCCCCAATAATTAGATTCTAGACATGGAAAATTTAAAATGTGCTATAATTGTCCATGTCTAGATTCTAATTACTAGGAGGGCATCTTAAATTTGTCCCTTTACTGTTTTGGCAGAAAAACAGCAGCAGGGGGGCAGACAATGGGAAAAGCAGAAGCAAGAGGGCAGGTGGCGGGGAAGCAGAGGTAAGCAATGGGATAAGCAGCAGGGAAAGCAGGGGCAAGAAGCAGAAGACAGGGAAAGCAGGGAAGATGGGTGGAGGAAGAAAGCCAAGGCAAGAGGAAAGCAGGGGTGGTAGACAACAGGGGGCATTCTGCCTCTCATCCTTGGTGACTACCATCCCACCATTTACCTCCTCCTTCTGCTGCTTTCCCCACTGAACGAGGCACAGAGCTGCTCCTACCCTATGCTGCAGGAAGTAGCTGTGCTTGGAGCCCGGCTCTGCACTGCCCAGATTTCTCCTCACTTGTTCTGCTCCACATCCGGGGGGAAATCCCCCCGCTTTACTCCTTCACCTGTGGTACTGCCCGAGCCGATGTCTGGCCTTGGGGACAAGCCTGGCAAGGGTTGCTTTCTCCCTCCCCCTCCAGGCGCACCCCCAGCTGGGGTCTCTACAGGCCAAGGTGGGGATTTAAAACCCTCCCCAATCATACTTAGCCATGACCCCCAGGTCAGCTTCCCTCCAGCATTGCAGCTGCTGAGGAAGAAAAGCTGCTCTAGCACCCCCAGTTTCTAGCCTGAGCCACTGTGGGCATGTGCCTGCATTTCCAGAATCAAAAGTGAACATCTGTCCACTTGCAAATTGGTTCAATCTTTGTAGATTAGACTAACCTGCAAAGATTGAATCAATTCAGGCTCAGGCTTTTTGAATGTCAGTCCCTAGCCTTAAAGAGGTAGCAACCACTATGTTTACATTTGTCAATTACACTTATCTCAACCCCAGGTGGTATTGTTTGCAAGGGTATGTCTTTTAAATAGCTAAACTTAGAGCTTTTAGGACCACTAAACTACATCAGTTATTCCCCTGTCTCCCCTCTTGGGCACGGGCATAGGGACCCCAGCCAGTGTCTGCTCGACCTTCCCCCCTGCTCCCTGCTCATGTGGTGAGGAGCCTGGCCAGAGCCAGACAGCATGGCCCTGCTATCTGCCTGGGGATGCGGCTGGGGCTGTGGGGCCAAGCTGGGACAGCCTGTGGGCACTGCTGATGGTGGACACAGAGGGACCAGCCTAGGCTAGGTCATGGCGGCTGGGTACTTTCCAGCAGGCTGTGGCTCAGGCTGGGGCTGCAGGAGCTGTGTGGCCAGATTGCTCCCAGCTCCCCTGGCTCCAGCTGTCAACCACCTTCCACTTGCTCTGCCCGCCTGCAAGGGCTGCTCATTGCACTGGATGGGTAAAGCAGGAAGAAGACAGCCGTAACTGGAACTGGATCTCCAAGCGCTGGGCAGAAACCGCAGGCCTGGTGCTTCCTCCCCTTCTGGTCTCCTACCACCTGAAGCAGTGCAGCAGGGGAAGAAGTGAGAGAAAGAGGAGTTACTGGAGGTGAGGGGAAGTTGAACACTGGCTGGGTCAAGAAGAGCTGTACTGTTCCTCTCACCTCCAGCTGTGGTGCCTGCTCCTGCTGCACCACGTAGCACCGCTCTGGACGGGTGGAAGCTTGAGACTGGCGGCTTTTGCCCAGCGCATGGAGTTCTAGCTCTAGCACTCCCAGTTCCTAGATGCCTTCCACCCACTCTGCCTGCCTGCACGGGCTGCTTATCACACCAGGGGGGTGGAGCAGGTGGATGGCATCTGGGAACTGAAGCCAGAGCTCCATGCACTTGGCAGAAACCACTGGGCTCAAGCTTTCTGCCCACGCACCCAAAGCAGCATGGCAGGGTCAGCTAGAGAAAGGCAAAACAACCTCGCCGGCCAGGGTCAGTGCACAGCGTGTCGACCAGCTGCAGCTGCCATGTGCTGCACAGGACAGAGGGCATGGTGGTAGCTGTGGTGGGTGGCTGCTGAGCCTGGGGCCCCTTTGTCTCAGGGAACCACGCCAAACCCACATCTGGCCATGCCCCTGCCTCTGCTCTGGCTAGAGAACAGAGGGGTGGCGCCAGCCCTGAGGCCTGAAGCAGACAGTGCAGCTCAGCCCAGGGCTGGAAAGCATACTGGGATGCTGAGGGACTCTGGTTCAACTTAAGCCAGGAAGGGGTCTGAAACAGAAGTCGCATAAACTGGTTTGACCCAAATCAGTTAAGTCTGATACTAAATTCAACCAGGTTTCTCTTAAATCAGTTTCAGGCATTTTGAGACTGGTTTATGTTCACTGAGCTTCTATTCTGTTACAGGTTTCAACCAGTTCACATTAACCACTTTATGTGCAACTTCTGTCCCTAGCCTAACAGTTCAGCATGTGAATTATTTCTGATGCTGGTTGTTTTTCAATGAAGACAAGGCCACATCAGACAGATAATACAACTGAACAATAAATCCTTCAATAAGAAACAGACACAGACAAGCTGTCACGAAAAATCAGTTGGACTAAGGTGCATTGCTGAACTTGGCTCATTAAATGGAATTGAAGGTGGCACTGAGTTAAGAGTTCCTTTCCCCTATGAACACTGGGGAACATTAAGGTACGTGTTTAAAGACCTGACCTTTCCTTTTGGAAATGATGCACTTTGAAATATATAGCCCAGAAAAATCAGGAGCTGGCTGTACATCAGGCACAGTGTAGCCCATGGCAAAATTAAAAGGAAAATGCTATTTTTGATTTCATACATAACGAAGGCCAGATCCTATTCACTGCACTCACAGGTAAGCAGGATTTAGTTCTCTATCCATTGCCCTAATCTCTTCTGCTGCCCAAAATCAATGCCATATCTGCGGTATCAAAAAGTTAGAGGCATAAAAATGTGATTAGTTATTAATATGTGCTTTGTATTGCCATAATGTGGTTTGAATTGTATTTTAAAAATGAACTGCATGAAATTGTTTCATGGGCAAAAAGACTTCTGTAATAGGAAGGTCTTTTGAAATGCCATTTTTAAAGACTATTGATTGTGTGTTTAAAAGCAGGATGTTTTTCACATAATAATCTACAATGGTTCTAAAAGACAAGCAAAACTTTAAAAAATACGTATGTTTAACATCTGAGATTCACAAAGATTAAAAGTATGCTGCATATCAAAAAAAAAATGTATTCAATATATCCCTCCATTTGCCCCTTATAGTTACTAAGGCCACTTAAATAGAAGTACAATTAGAAGAAGCACAGCAGGCACTTATTTATACATAGATTTATATTTAAATGTATACACAAATGTCAGTGATAATACTATGATCATGCCATATTCTCAAATATTACAGAAGCTTTTTTTAATTAAGAAACTAAGTCTATATTTCTGTAGCGTATGGTCTGGATGTACAACCGAAATAACTTCTACTCATATCTCCTTCATGACACATAAGGCCTTGACTCAACAGTACGTGTAACCTGTGTCCTGGTGTAAGTACACATCTACCACACACTTCAAATTTTGGGGAAAACCTCTTAGAAAATTGACAGAGTGGTAACTTTATTACATGGTAAAAAATGCCAGAAAGCCACCACTGCAATCAGACAGATAAACAGTAAACCTAAGGCAACCTATGGCAGCAGTACTTTAACCCCAGGTTCATTATAAACTAGCAAGGCACACTATCCTGAAGTATGGAAAAGGTAGCATGGGTCAATACATCATTATCTGTAAAACTATAGGGCTTTTAATGCAAATAATACAAACATTGGCATAGGAGCATTACATTGATTTCTGGGAACATACACATATTAGCATTAATCAGCTGACAGTCTTCATAGCTTAAGTTTGTTAAACCTCTTCTTCAGAGAGTAAATTAACTTCTCAAGCATTCTGATCCTAAATGTCCCATGCCTGCTTCAGCTACCGTTGTCATAGACTGTTTAGCGCAGGGGTGATTGTGTGGACCAAAAATGATTCACTGGACTATAGGAACTACAGTGCAATAACGTATCCAGAAACCAAATCTGGGTGGGTATCATTAACATGGCTATACAATACTTCATTTTATGCTGATCTTCAGCATAATGTCAAGTTACTAACATGGTCCTCGGTCAGTCAAACTCATTCCAGGTGATATAGCATCTTATTCAATACTTCTCAATACCCTGAGCTCAAAAGGCTTTTGTGATGCCTCCTATATATTATCAGCCATCTCCTACAGCATGCACATTTTGTTCTGAAAACTGTGTAATAAAACACAGATGACCCTGGATTAAATACCAATCAATTTACTATTTACTTGCCTCTCAAAAGATTAGGTAAACAAACACTTGTTCACTTCTAAATTCTCTAAGGAGCTAATATATAATAATTTATACACAATGCTGTCTTGCACGATCTCTTTAATATAGAGTTACTGGCAGTCTATATACTATAACATGTTAAGAAAAAAATACTGAAGGTATTTGTCTTCTCTACCACACTTCCCCTTGCATTACAAAGAAGCTCCATGTGCAACTAAATAAGAACAACTCCACTAAGGAAATGCAACTTTGTCAAACCTACATCCGTACCCTTTCTCAATTCCATCAATAAACCACAATATTACTGGAAGCTAATGCAGCAGAAGAAGCTTTATATTGTGCACTCTTGAAACTCATGAGGCCAGATCTTCAGCTGGTGTAAGTTTACACAATTGAAGATCTGACTTTTACTATTTATATAAGGAGGTATTCCAAACTGAAGGGAAAAATAAAACCTTCAGCTCACATGTAAACTAATCTGCTGGAACCAAAACTAACAACTGCCACTGAAAGATGCTTCCCTTTAGGCAACTCATTGTGGTATTTGGAAAAACCTTTTCTGTATAACAAACAGGGGCTTTTACAAGACCTCTCCTAGCTGACATTTGTGGTCTACCAGTTTCATCCTAGCTTGACCCGTGCTAATCCATCCATGTGATTTCCTTTTCAGCTGCCAGAGGCTAGGGCTTTTTTGGTGATATATTTTATTAGACAAACAGAAGAGGTGAAAGAAATGTCCCAACTACTGTCTCGACAAACTACAGAGTTGGCCCAATAAAATATACCGTCAAATAAAACTTTCTTCTCATATATTTCCTCAGCAATCAACACTACAACAACACTCTAACCTTACTTTCAGTTGCCAACACTCTGATACCTCTGAAGGAAAGATGAGAGAAATATAAAGGGAGGTAGCTGTTATATCAAGGTAATGTCTCTTAAACAGTGATCACCCAGGGCAATCAGGGTTTACAGAACATTTGAAATTTCATTACAATCTGATGCAAAACAAACCTCACTCTCCCACCTTGTCTTTAAAGGCCAACCAAGTGTTTTTAGTCAACATCTCAAAATGCACATGGACAAATGATTGCAGTGGCTTATCAATGTCATCATCAATTCATTTGTTAAGCTTACTTGTATAGAAAATGTAAGAGGCTTGTGAAAAAATGGCCTTGAATAAGGGGTTATCAACCTTGAAACAATGGAAAAGCATGCATTAGCACACAATGCAACCTTTTTAAGACTTACTTGTGGCCATATGATTTTATACATCAAACTGTCAGACTGATCTACCCTAAGCAGGACTGTGGGCATGGTCAGCACTTGGTCTGGTGACCTCAATGGAAAGCCCACAGGCTTTAGGGAATGATATTAGTTATTCTGTGGCTGACATAAGTGAAACAGAAGCCAGTGCCTCAACAGATTGTAAGAAAATCAACAGTCATTAGAGATCTCATCTTTTCAATAAGATGTAATATTAAAGTCTGGACTACATATAGTCACAACATTTTCACAACAGTAAGAGTGGTAAAAATGCCAAATTCCAATCTGGATACCTTTGTTCTGCTTTCAGTTCTAATTTAATATACTCTTCCTTTTCTTGTTCTGTTCACAAATGCAGTATGGTGACACTTTGTGCTCTTAACCATTTCCCACTTTCCCTGTAGAGGAGGCTACATTTCAGGAGTGAATGAAGGCAATCAGAACTCATAGTAAAGATGATATCTTTTATTAGACCAACAAGATTTTTGCAAAAAAAATTCTTTAACTACAAGCTTTTGGGCACAAACACCCTTCATCAGGCATTGGAGAAAAGATTGTAGGAGTGAATGAAGTAATCCCAAAATAAAACTGTGGCCCTTCTTGATAAAATTGAAACTCTATAAATGTGAAGCTGTGTGATTAACATAAGACTGTGTAATTAAGTGCAAAGAAGTGTGATTAACAGGGCTACATCATACAAGTCCTCTGGTTTCTCCTTCCATAATTAACTCAATTAATTCTAAATCATTTTTTTAAATTAGGCTGACAATATTTAAAGCAAGGCAAATTTTTCAAATCCAAAAGCATCATGTTGGTGCTATATCTCCAATGTTAATATTCAACTACTGGTTTTTATTACACATTTCAGAATTAATAATATACATCAGAATCTTTAGAAGGTCTTTCCCAGTGTAGCAGATGCCAAAGGAATTACAATGCATAGATAAGAATCCTGGTCTAAGTATAAATATTTAAGTGTTCCCCAATCCCTTTAAGGTGGGCAAAAATTAGGGAGCCAATTAACACATCACAAACTGCTAGAGACATTTGGCAATAAGAGAATTAACTTTTGTTAGAAGCTGAAGTTCAGCTATGACCTCAACTAATGTTTTCTTACAGACCATCACTCTTGTCCTTCCCACAGTCATTAGGTCATTCATTTGAACCAAAAATGTTGACAGTTACAAAAGATTTCTAATAAAGCTCTAAATAAAACTGGGCACAATCTTTTGGCATTACTGTCCAGGTAGCTTTGTTTCAAGATCAAAATCAAGCTATTATTTGCTGACAACACCAAACTACAGGGGAGGGTGGTCATACTCCAAGACAGGCTGGCACTACAGGTTGACCTGGACAGTCTGCGAGGTGGGCAGACCTCAACCTGATGTCACTTAATACAAAGAAATGCAAAGTGCTCCATCTGGGGAGAAATAATCCCACACTGACAGGCTCGGCAGTGCTACACTTGCCAGCACCACAACTGAATGAGACCTGGGTGTCATGATAGGCAACAAAATGAACATGAGCCACCAATATGATGCTGTAGCTGGTAGAGCTAACCAAACACTGGCATGCATCTGCTGAGGCATCTTGAGCTTTCTACTCGGCCTCGGTAAGACCGCAGCTGGAGTACTGCATCCAGTTCTGGGTGCCACACTTCAGAAAGGATGTGGAGAAACTTGAGAGAGTCTAAAGGAGGGCCATGCACATTATTAGAGGCCTAGAGAACAGGCCATATGAGGAGAGGCTGAAAGGGTCTGTTCAGCCTGGAGAAGAGAAGACTCAGAGGGGACTTGGTGGCAGCCTACAAATATATCAGGGGAGTACATCAGAGGCTGGGGAAGCAACTATTCATCAAGGCCCCTCAGGGGAGAGCTAGAAATAATGGGCACAAACTGATTGAAGATCGCTTCAGTCTAGACATAAGGAAAAACTTATTTACAAGTCAAGTACCAAGGGTTTGAAACAGGCTCCCCACAGAAGTGGCACAGTCACCCACCCTGGCCATCTTCAAAAAGCGTCCTGATGCCAATTTTGCTGGGGTCATGTGACCCCAGCGGTCTTTCCTACCCAAATGCAGGAGACTGGACCTGGTAATCTGTATGGTCACTTCCAGCCCCTAACGACTATGAAACTATAACATCACTAAATTTCCTTTCCAGAATATCTGGCTCCCTTGCACAGCAGCGGAGTCACAGCAGTTAAACTAAAATATTAAAAATAATTTTAAAAAAATCAGTAAAACAGAACTAAAAAAAAAGGAGAAATAAGAGCACTCTGGGGTGCATTGTTCTTCCGTAATGGAAACTCTTAATCAAAGAGAGAACTTGGTTGTTCATGACTGTGCAAGTACATAAAATTTTTGTGTGTGAATCCTATTAAGTAAGAAGCAATTTGATAAAAGTAAGTAAAAAGATAAAAGTACTCTGTGTCCAAATGAGAACAACTTACTGCATTTCTCCAAGGCACTTGGTGCCCTTAACTGTGCAGCAGACTAATTCACTGCAGTCTAAAGCATCACAGTCTAAAAATACGATGCTATTAGACAGCAGCAAACTAATTTTTGCCACCCTAAGATAGTACTGTCGGGGACAGTACTATTTTATGGCGGTGAAAATAACTGTGCCTAAATGTATGTGTAAACACTGACCCAAGTGTAAATTGCACAGTCAGCCCAGGCAGCAAGAGGCCAGACCCACACATGCCATCTAGCCACATGGCTCTGCTCTTTGGGAACTCTTGTGCCCAAGCCAGCCGCTCTGCCACCTGGAGCCTGGGGCTGATCACAGAGCTGCTCCACCCTGGCTCAAACTGCTGCAGTCCTGGGCACACAAGAAAATGCTGACTCCAGTGCAAGCTGCACCAGCGTTTACTGAGGCGCACTAATTGCATGCATAGATGCACCCACTATGTGCTAGTCAGCATCAACAAACTCAGGTACAAAGGAATCATAGTAAGGATATGGAAAATGCCAACTTTACTAAAATAATATTTAAATTCTGAAGTGCCTTACAAATTAGGTATGCCTCAGCTATGGATGCAGAAAAACCTTTAGCATTGATTATGTTGAGCGCTCAAGCACTCAAAAAATGCTACAAATAAATTGTACTGCCCCAACCTGAGCTCTAGTTCCCAAAGGGCTGCACTCTGAAGGAGAGCAGGCCATGTTGCTACTGTCTGCCCTCCCTTAGGATTTCTGCTGGTCAGGAACAGCTGTAAATTTCAGGGGATATTTAAGAGATGTACCAGGTAAGCATTTGGGACTCGACTAGTCCCAAGATAGAGTAGGGTCTTCTGTCCTGAGAATTCACCCTCCCCTTTCTCCTTTGCAGATTAAATCTTCAGGCTAAAAGTTGTAATGGTTTGTAGTGGGAAAAAATATTTTTCATTCTCTCAATTCCAAAATGCCTAAAATTGCTTAATTAATGTGCTTTACAAACTTGGAGCAAAACAAAACCAAGCTTGCCAAACAAATGCACCATCCATTTGAATAAAGGTTAAGCCTGAAAAACTCCATCACCAAATCAGAATGATGTGGAAAGTGATCACCAAGAGAAAAATGTTATAATGAAAACCAGACGGAAAGTGACCATGGGCGCATCCCCACAAGTGCGCACGTGCCATTTGCAATGCTACATACCTATCTGCTGCACTGCAAACCTCACCAGAGATCCTGGTGTCAAAAAAAGAACCAATCAAAAAAAAAAAAGTGGAACAATACATGTGGCTGCAGTGTGCCTCACCCAAAATCAGAGTCTGACTGGCCAGGACCATGCTCTGGCTGCCAGCCAGGCTCTGTGGACCTGAACTGCAGCTGCTGCAGCCCAGGGGTGCCCCCAGGACCCGAAGTAAGGCTGCTAGAGCCAGACCAGGTGTTGGCCCCAGCTCCCCTACCCCACCTGGGGCAATATGCCATGTGCCAGAACGCGGCACATGCAATATGCCAGAACATGCTTGCAGAATCATGCCCAGGAACAACTAGCAGCAGCACAAATACGTGCCACTGCTATTTGCCCCCAAGGAAATGCATGTTCCCACTCGTGAGGAAGTGCCCCATATGTTTATTATAGCACAGCTGATTTCACCCACCACTAACATAGGCTCCACTGGAACAAAAAAGAACAGCTATCTAATAGTGCACCCAATAAAATACCACAGTTTAGATCAAAGCAAAGTTTATCATTTTTAAAGCAAACTGCCAGGAGAGTTTTCTTTGGGAGAATGTAATTAACTACACTGGACTGTGGCCAGTTGCCTTTCAAAGCCTAATATAGAGCTCAGGGAGGAACAGAATGGATTACTGTACACATGGAAGGTAGACATTTATCATGCTTTTCTTAATATGGCAGAAAATTAATAAATGTGATTATAAAGTTATTTCCTCTTCAACTACTTATGATCTCGTCTGCCACTGAAATACAGTGTTATCAGCGTGGGTTAATGTTAATATATTTTTGTCCTATGATGACTTGTTTTTTATCACTTTGCAGTTCAGTAATAAACAAAGATGCCGAAAGAAAAAGAGAGGAGCCATCTAGTTAAAAATTTCAAATATGTTTAAAAATGCAGGCTCCTAAACGATACTTGGGCATCGAAGAGTAAGTTACTGAGGAACCTAAACATAGTCATACAAGCCAAGCAAGAATCTTCTTGCCTATGAAATCACCATCCCCACAATTACTTGTTTGCCACCGTGCCACTTCATGGTGCAATTTACCCCAAAATATGTCTTCTTTCAGATTTTCAGTTGAGAATCTATCCTGGCAAAGCTTGCCAATGATTACAAAAGAACAAAATTTGAGTATCCAGTAGCACAGTTTGAACATGTATCAATTTTAATCCACTTCTACAATTTTGAAATATGTATTAAAAATGTACACAGGAAATTACCTTTATTCCATTAAGCTACTTCTTTTTCCATCATATGACTCCATATCTTAAATCTGTATACAAACGCCTTTACTATTTTCAGGTACTTAGAGAAACCAAGAAATACATGGGGTCTGAATACTAACTACATCTATACCTCTGCTATGCTATGTTTTGCTCTTCATGTTACAAATGAATTATTTTTTCCATAACATACCAATGATCCTTGTTACAGGTATTTTTCTGTTGACCTACAATTTATCATACAACCTAAATCAAGCTCATCTTTGGTACAGTATCACCACTAAACAATTTTTTCATGCTTAAAGAAGCTGGTTTTCCATGCAGATAATATTTCTGAAATGAAAATGTGTATCTATAGTACTTCAGAATAGTACATACAATGGTAAATATATATACTCTGTCCACTTATCAAAAATGCACATGAGGGAACATCCAGTATTTCTAAAACAAAGTCAAAACCCATTTTTGTTATTAAGCTATAGTGCAGGAGAAGCATGGGTTGTTCTGGAAACCATGCCAGAATTTCTGTACTATTTTATTAAGGCACTATAATGAGATTTAGAGAGTCTGTCTTCCATGCATCTGCAACAAAATGATGCTACAGCAGCATCTCAGAATTTTAACAGCAATTTGAAGTGGGAGCAAAGTGATTCAGGAATTGAATAATTTTAGGACAGAGCTAATCTGACCAGACAGCCATTTAAATATATTTTAGTAATCTACAAATTAGAATCCATTCAAGATTCTATAACTATCAGAAATAAAAATTCCCCAGTCAACCAAAGACATGAAATGTATTCCTCTCTGTTACATAGTGTTTGCCTTGATTACATTCAGTTGTGTTTAACAGATCCTTTTTCTTACAGTAAGAGTCTTATCATGAAAAGAGCCTATGTAAAAAGAGCACTGTTTTAACAGATTTATTTTCTGCACCTTTCCAGTCATATCTTCTCCTTTTGCTGAGCAAAATCTATTTTCACTATAGAACTTCAGTGCATATACAGTTATGGAAGAAAGCGATGAATTTTTATCTCATCGTGTGATAACCCACAGACCCAGTCAGCAATAATCTAGTTTAAATCACAATCCAGAGTCTCAGTTCAGAATATCATTCTTTTTAGATAAAAATTGAGATTTAATCTGGAATTACAGACACAAAGAAAGTATGGAATTCTTTCTACAGAATGATGCAATTTATATGGAGTGATCATTTTTCACAACACATCCATACTTTTAAAAGATTCTTGATTTCCAACCTCTGTACATGATCTGTGTTGGTATATGAGATGTTTATGCAGTGACATATGAGTAGCCGTATGGCCAGTGTTTATACATGTACTTTACAAAGCATTAGCATCACCATCTATACATGCACAGCAATTACTGTGCAATAGATTAATTTAAAGTACCATTTGCTAGTACCAACAGATACAGGCTGCTTACAGAAGTAACCCCTCCCCGCCCAAAATGATGCTTTAAACTCTGCATGCCCCTGTGCCAAGCCCAGCACATGTCCAGAAGAGGCATTACACTCAGCTTGCCCAACATCTGTATAGATCCGGCATTTAGTGGGGTTACCAAAAAGCCCCACTGAAACACCCAATCTATACAGACAGTACAGAGCCAGGTCAAAGTAATGCACTGCTTCTTCTAGTAAAGCATGCTCCCCCTCCCCCCCATCAGCATCCACTGGTATTAGAAAATGTCACTTTAAACTAATGCACCTAAGTGCACATGTAGATGCTGACCCAAGAACAAATTGCTCCCAGGCAGCAAGGGGCCACAACTGCTGCCTGGCTAAACCCCAAGCTCTAGGGGAGGAGGGGCAGCTGTCCAGGGACAGCTCCAAGCTGCATGGAGCTCAGAGTTAGCTCAAGCTCTGTGCAGCTTGGAACTGCCCCCAGTGCCAGGGAGAACTCCTGTCTACCCCCTGGAACCCAGGCCTGACCCCCTGGGTCCTCTGCCAGCCTGGGACTGCCCCTGGAGCCCCCAATGCCCCATGCTAGCCCAGGCTGGCACCTGCGGGAGCCTGGAGCACCCCTTGCTGCTGTATGGTGGCAGGGCAGGAGCAGCCCTGGACTAGCCTGCTCCTGTCAGGCTCAATTTGTTTCTGCCCTAGGCGCATGTATAGACATGCACCCAGTTGACTGTGTCTGAATTTACTGCACAGAAAACTCAGGTGCATTAATTGCATGTGTAGACTGAGAAACATACAATTCTGTATTACACACTGCTGTCCTCTCACAAGCATGTAGGCAACCTTTGACACTCTCCACTCTTTCACCACAAAGGAAAAGGATAATACTGAACAACACCAATACTGATCTGCTAGTCAGCCAAAGTTTTTTTTGTGTACTTCAAGATGGGAAGAAAATAATGCTAGAATCAAATTTTTAAATATGGGGAAAAAATAATTAAGTCACCTAGCCTTTCCTCCCCAGAATATGTTCCTGCTATTGTGTTCTTGGATTTTTGGCTGCTTCAATGCTGAACATAGGTGATGGCACTCACACCACTTCCTGTCAAAGCCACAGTCTTTGGGGAAAGAGAAAGATGTGCCACAATTCCAATGAGGAGTTTATCATTGTTACAAATGCATTTAAATAAAAAAATGCCAAAAAGCAAGCAGCAGACAAACAACAGTGCCTGCAAAACAGAGACTTATTATTATATGTGAAAGAGTCACCACATTTAGAAAGACAAGGAACAAAAAGAGACAAAATGTCTTGATACCAAACACCAGACAAAGCAGTAAAAAAGGAAATCTAAAAGTTTATTCTTTTCTTAAAGCTTTCCAATAATGTCACAGAAGTATTCAGGTAAATAGTCAATAGAAGGTTCTACAAGGATGGAATTTTTATTCTTCATTTACATGCACTTCCAATATTTAAACAACTGATGCTCACAACACATTTTCTCTTTTACATATATTTATGTATTTTTAAACTGTGTGCATTCTTGCAAAAAAAGGAACCAGTTCATTTGTTTCCTCATTTAAACAAAACACTTTTCTGTAACCAAAGGAGAAAGCAACACATTTGGCAAACAATTATAACAACCGTGAGCCTCGGGTGCCTGGTTCTGAGATTCTGCATCGAGGTGCTGAGTTGCTTTGCTGACTCACCCTGGGAACAATCCAAGAAGTCTCACTAGCTCAAAATCATGAAAAAGGTTGAGAGTTTTCAGTCTGATGGAAGTAGAAAGGAGTTCCTGTGAGGAAGAAAACCTAGAAACAGCTGAGCTCAGTCTGAGGGCTTTCTTTCTGTTTAATTTAACAAAGGCCCATCAAAGAGGGTGTGTTTGGGCAACATCCAGTGTTTGCATGTATATTATGCTAACTGCCCAGTGGAACACCTACCTAGTAATAAAGTGCCCATGTTAGAAATGGGAATACTTTGTCCCTAAGTAAGTAATGGATGTGCTGATAAGGAACCATGTTGTTCAGTTTATACTATCTAGCCCTATAAAGGATACTACGATAGAGTTTTATTCAAATCATTTAGACTGCAATTCTCATGTAGAAAAATACGTCCTTTATATAAAGTAAAAGACCAGACTGTTGCTGAAAATTCCAAAAAGATCTCCGAGGCCAAGTACAGACATTCAAAAATCCCAAAGCAGAAGCACTCAAAGTATCACCCTTTTGCTCAAAGCACTCTAGACTAGGTTGGGACTAAACAGAACAGTTGCGGGGGGGGGTAAGGCTTAGAGTCTGCCTGCGCAGGCTGAGGCCAGCCGCCTGGGGGCACTCTCACATGCCTTCCAGTGTGCCCCATGGGCTCCCCAGGCTGCTACAGACTCCCAAGTACAGCTGAATGGGCAAGCCACCCCTGAATGGCTGCCTGACACAGGGGAGCAGCACCTTCTCCCCCTGCCTGCTGCTCTCTTAGTGACAGGAATCAGAGAATTAGAGAGAAACAGGGCTGAAAGAGACCTCCAGGCTGGGCTGGGGCTCCCATGGGGCTGGGATATGGGTGGGGGAGCCCATTTGCCAAGTGCTGTCAGGGGCAGGCTGGGCATAGGCATCTCCCCAGAGCTGTGATGGGGACTGGGGGCACCTGTCCAGCCTAGATCTGCCACAGATCCGGGATGGGGAGAGGAGGGGCATAGGGCAAGACCACTCCAGGGCACGCTGGACACATATACACAGAGATCTCTCTCTCATACATACAGCCCACAGCTGCCACTCACTCACTTGGCTCTGCCTACCCTGCTGTCACCGCCTGCTGAGGGGCCTGACTCTTCCATCTGTGGAGCACCCCTGCCATGCCTACAGACACTGCATAATGCTAGAAAAATACAGAGAGACAGACACTCCCTTGCCCCACCTGTGGCTGACACTCCCAGCCCATCTGTGGCTGACAGCTCACAGCAGCTGAGCAAGCTGAGTCCCAACATGTCTCCATGCATGAAATCACTTGGGATGCTGGCAGAATGCAACCTACTTGACACACAATGGGGTGTTGCACAGAAGTTCAATAAAGTGCTCCAACCTAAAGTGCTTTAGCCTAAAACCACTACATCCATCCAGGGTTAACTTGGAGCAGGATCTACCATTTTTAAAGTGCTCTATGTGCCATGAATGTCTGTTCAGTTATGGGTTTAGAGAGCTTTCCATGCACTTAACATGTGATAAGTATAACTTCTATACAGGCCCCAATTTATTTTTCATTTCATTTCTTCTGATTTCACATTTTTATTTACCTGCTATTAACATTTCTAAAATTCCAACTTGCCTTTAGTATTTTGAGGCTTTTGTAGGGGAAGATGGTGATAGCAAAATACTAAATGTGTACTGCTGAGTTTGCCTGCACATCACAATACAGTGCTCTGCAGAAATACATGAGCTAACTCTTAATGAGCTAGCTTAGGCACTAGTAGTAGCATAGGTGTATTTGTATGGTGCTGTGCCAGGGCAATACCCTACTGAGCTCATACTGTAAGAAGCAAGGCTAATTAGGCCCAGGGGGAGTGCCACACTAACACAATCCACTGCTTCTAATACCTGAGCTACATCTTTCAGAACTGGCTTCGGTATAGCTGTGCAGTATGTACTATACTGGGTAGATAATATCCTTATTTATAAATCAAATCAATCAAAACACAGGACTTAAATAGGCCTCCCCTAGTGACATAAACCCCAAATGCATATAGCCCAAAGTAAGGTCTTTCAAATGATTATACAAGCTGGAAGGAAAAGGAGAATAAGGCCTTGAGTATTTTTCACAGCATTCTATGCAACTGGAGTATTTCACCTGTTTCATTCACATAAACTACATTTTGTCCATACTTTGGTGATGGGCTAGCTGGCAGTGACCTAGCCCAGGGGTTTTGAAAGGGCAAAAGATGATTGGAGGACTTGGGATTCCCTTTTCGCACCAATCAGGCCCCAGAGACTCACCCCCACCCCATGTCCCGATTGGCCCCTTGGGTCACCTGGAGGGGGATAAAAGGGGCAGTGTGGGCTGACTCAGGAGAGAGACCAGTGAGGGACAACAAGGAAGCAGCTTCACAGAGCTGGCAAGAGCTGAGCCAGTGGGGCAGGAGCAGTGCCCAGGAAGAGCCTGAAAGAGCAGGACCTGCAGGCAGCAGTGGGACCCTCAGCAGCATGGCATGTGGCTGGCAGGAGAGGCTCCCCACTGGGCTCCAGGATCCCCTGGGAGAGGCTGCAGCCAGCAGGAGAGGCTCCCCCTGCTCCAGCAAGGATATGAGCAGCGACCTGAGGGGTTCCCAGCTCTGCTTCCTGCTCCTCCAGTCAGAGGCCAGGCAGCTCAACATGAGGCCAGGGCACCGGGAAGGTCAAGACCCATAGCATAGCTGTGTGGCAGTATTCCTGCCTACCACGTGGGAGATCTGGGGTCAAGTCCCAGCTGAGGTGACTTGGAGTGAATAAGATGACAAGAAGCAAATCTTCTTGCAGTGGAAAGGGGCCATTGTGTTTTCCCCCTCCAGGTACCAAGGCCCTATTATTTCCTTGTCATTTGACATTTTGCGCCTTTTTATATTTCACCAACCCGTATTGTTTGTTCTGCTGTTTGTGTTTTATATTTTGTTAACCCTGTTTTTTGTCAATGATTGCTAACCTTTGTTGAATCTTGTCCCCTTGGGGCACAGTAGTGTCCACTATACCCTCTGATTTATGCCTGTTATGTTCCCAGTATTAAAAAGGTATATGGTTAAGTCCCCATTGGTGGTCTGGCTCTGCTCTATAGGGGGAGGAGAGTCCCTACACCTCCCACAGCGCTTGTGCACCTGCTTTGATCCCTTCAATTGGAGAAGGGGTATCTCTTGGAGTACCGCCCAGGTTACACTTTACATTGAACATGGGTACATCAGTGTTATTTAAGGAGAAACTATATTGCAAGCAAGTTCCATTGGGCTACAGTATACATTATACCTTTAAAATGAAACTACTGTCCCTAAGGTTTCCAGTTAGGGACAACATGCCCTGTACTTTTTAAACCCCACGACTAGTGTTCAGGTTTGGTCCATTTCTAATATAAGTGTATACAATTACCAGTATGTACATCTATCATATCATCAACATAGCAACTGAGCACAAAACTACATAGAAGATTCAACTCATGACTATATAGTGCATTGCAAGAATGAAATTGCGTATCAACTCCCACAGTGGATATTATACGAATATGAGGATGATGGACAATACTAGTCAGAATAACTATTCATGAAAAAATTCAGTTGGAGATTTTAGCTCACATATACTAATGAAAAAACTTGAGACATTAACAAAATGCTAGCTCTCTCAGCATGGCAGCAATCTATATTCACTATTCTGGGTTATTATTCTGAAATCCTGTGGGTTTGAAAACAAGTCAAAAACACAGAGACAAGATATTTGACTGTTGTCTGGAACATCCAGGCTCTTGAGCCTTAAGGTATAAACAGACATAACAATTGTATCAGTTGTATATAAACTGTTACAAGTTAATTATTGTATCTTCATGGTCTTATAGCAATGCAAGTGTAGCAAAGCCATTGCAAGTTAAAATCTGTTTCATTCATGGAGACAGCACTACCAAGACCTACATTTACAGAGTAACAGTTAATGGATGCTCCCAAGCAGCAGCTCCCCCTCCCCTTTTAACACTATTAAAAGGAACAGCAGTCTACAACTGTAGTACAATCTATTGCAACTATACCTATTTCCTTCCATGTAAATACATCCCTTCTTCTTCAGTTCTGCTCTGTTTCCATCCAAGAAAAATTATTGGGCATGGTGAGGTTCTGCAACCTACTTTACAAGAGAAGCAATGTGGGCAATAAGGTCTACATCACTTTACGATGGACCTTGATAAATTCAGGAACGGGATTACGGAATGCAATCACAGGGAGCTGGAAGTTCCATCCAGCGCTGCACCATGTCCACAGCTCTTGCCCGCTCTTCTCTCAGCTCCAATCTTCCATGTTCTCCCAACCCCCTGCCTGTTTTATTTGACCCTTTTTTAAGTTTCAGACCATTTCAGAGTGAAATTTTCTTAAAATGACAAACTATTTGTGAATAGTTTGTCTCCCTAAAACTACATTTTTGGTTAAATGTATTATTTGCCAAAAAAATCTCCCCAACTTTACCTTTATACCATTCTCCCATCTCCCAGGTCCAACATCTCTTCTTCCTTTTGAAACTGTGGGCATTTACTCCAGTGTCTAGAGCTGAAGACTCCTGTTTGCCTTTTTTTTCTTAATCGCTCCTAGTAATCCCAGTGTTTCCTTTCTCTGCCTCCTTGGTCCTCCCCTCATTCCTCTCTGACTCCTCATCAACAGACCATAACAGTTCTTTAGTCAGTTTCTTTTCCCTTTTCACTTTTAAAGATGTCATTGTACCCTCTCTTCTTAAGATCAGCCTCCTTAAATCAAATGTATCCTCATCTACCGGGGTGGGCAAAATGCGACCTGCGGGTTGGTTGCGGCCCACCAGGCCATTCTATCCGGCCCACAGGACCCCTAAAAAAATTAGAAAATTAATACTTATCTGCCCCTGACTACCTGTCTTTAGGCCCTTGATGGCTTGCCAAAACTCAGTATGCAGCCCTCCTCTGTCCTATACAAACACCAAAAGCCTCCGCTCAGATACTACTTTCTCTGTAACTTCTCTGCACTGGTTTAACTGAAGGTCTGATTTTAAACCAATTTAAACCAGTACAAGCCCTTGTGCTGACATTTAAGCCAAGCTTATTGTGGCTTAATTCAAGTTAGTTATTAATTTAAACCGTACCAAAATTAAATGTCCAATTGTCTTAACCAATCTGTGTTACAATGATGCAGTTTTCTTGTGTAGGCAAGATGTTCGATGATCAAACAACACAACTGTCAAAGTAACAGAATAAGACTTGTATATTAAGAATCTGTACTTGGAGGAAACATTTTGAAGGGTAATTTGAAAAATACATTTGAGCAATAAATAAATGTGAAGATATTGCAATCTGGTTAAGAATAAAATATTATGCTAGAATAAAAAGATTAAATTTAGAACTATATTATTTCATATGAATTATTCATCCAGCTCTAATTAAAACAAGCATTCACATTTTCTGGTTCTCATTTACATCCATTTTAAGTTTCTTTAACATTGCTAGAATGGTGCAAGGATAAATGAGAACTGGTCTCACACAGATCTAACTGAAGGAAACAGTTTCAGATATCTAAGGCCTCTGACATAAATGGTTCAGAGCAGTCTCACAGAATATGGACATATGTCCGTTTCTAGCAGTGCAAATTTCTGGGAAATTTTCTCTACTGGACTGGGAGGAGAGTGAAGCAGTGGGGCAATGCCTTCCCCACAGGAACACTGGGAAAACCTGAGTCTGAGGAACAGGTGGGGAGCAGCAGAGAATACTCCCTGCTCTTCCTCTAGTTTCCCCAGTCTCTGGAAGGTTCAGAGGGCTGGTGGCAGCTCAACTCCCCCATGACCAGGAGATGAGCAACGGGGAAACACGCTCTTCTGCCTCCCCCCCATTCCAGGAGTCCCTAGTTCAGGGGAAGGAACAGAGGAAGATACTGCTCAACTCCTCACAATCATGGAGGAGGTGAGCAGAAGCATACAGGCATTCATTCTTATAAGAGAAACTCTCTCATAGGGATCATCTTCGAGGTGTCAACCTGAAAGATCTTTCATTCAGAGAGGGCGTATTTCCTCCATGAGAAATTGAACAGATGCTTGCTTATACATTCCTAGTTTCTACTGGGAGAGCAGCAATTCTCCTGGTAGAAATGTAAAGTCTGTATATGGCCATATTCTTTGTGCAATACTTCTCTAATGTTTAGTCTGGTTAAATTACCTTTCCAAATGAAAGATACAAATTTTAGCCTCTCTCTCATGATAATGTCAAACTATCAATAAACAATTTTTTTCCCCCTGGAGGAAACATTTAAAAGGAAATTGTTAAAAAAAAATCTGTAGCATAATGATGAGTGGAAAATGGGGCATAGACTTCAATTGTTGCCTAAAGAGGGAGCAGTGGAGTGGAGCTAGGGGAGTACCTCATCCTCCCATCCCCCTTCACCCTCTGCACCATCCTTAATGCAGCTCTGTTTATGATTCTGGTTGGGCTCTGGCAGCAGTGAGGACAAAACATCAATGGTGGCATGTGGTATAGGAACAGCATCCAGAGGTTTAATGCTACTGTGGGGAATGGTCACTTCTTTTTTTCTGCCACTGAAAATCAGTGTTTAAATGGTTGCTCAACATATACATGGCCAGCAAAAAAAAGGGGCAGTGACCCTCTCCCCTCCCTTATCCCTGGCAGCAGTCAATATCAAACTGCTTCTCCTGCACTGCTGCCATTCAAGGCTAGTTACACCTCTTAAAGGAAATCCATTTAATTATATAAAATATGCCTATTATTCCCTAACAGCAACAAACACAGGTAACAATTAATTGGTTATTTTGAGATGGAAAGAAGCTCTCACATAGAAAACCACAGCACTGTAACATGATACTTTTCCCCTACTGGAAAACTGGACTATGATTAAGTAATGTCAAAACTTCAGTATGGCTCTTATTCTGGGTTTATTAGAGCCTTGAAATATCAAAGCCACCTGTTCAACAGGCTTTCAAATAACTCTCCACAGCAATGAACACCAGCACTTCATTAACGAGTTATAAATCAGGAATTGTTAGGGAATCAGATACACCGATTGCTACCAAAAATTTCAGTTATACACAATAACAGTGAAAAAAGGGATTACATTTTTTAAAAACTGTAAAATCTCAGTTTTCTATTTTTTCCTTTCTTGGCCTAAAATTCATTCCTTCAATATCACTTTACTTAAAATGGAAATAAAACAGAAAAAGCCCTAATGCTTGTTGGATTTTTATAAATAAGTACCTTAGTTCTCCAAAATGAGCAATAAAAATAATTAACCTACATATTAAGCATTCATGCCACACATCATGATTAATTTTTAAGTATATTTAAGTTCACTGTAAATGAAACTGTAAATGATTAACATATGATAAATGCTACAATTATATTTGCTTTATTTATAAAAGTGAAAATGTAATAAGAAGTTCATAAAAAAATATTGTGAGATAAAAGTAGTACAGGTGCAATCGAAATGAGGGACTATACACTCTGTGTTATTAAGCTGAAATGTTGATGTACTGAAGGGGAACAAGGAAAAAAAAAATATCTTGACCAAAAAAGAAAAAAAGTCAAATGAGTCAGCTTCAAGATCACATTTTTCCTTCAGGGATTTTTGTAGGAGATGTATGAATTGGTGCTGTAAAATCTAAATCTTTTCTCCATTTCAAGGCTCTATATTGATAAATACGCTCATAATTTAATTGATATTAATTCAGTCACTTATTGAACGAAGTGTCCAAAGAAGATCAAATATTTTGATTTAGAATTTCTTATCTTCACACACACAAAAGGAACATCTATGCTTCCTGTCATCCAACCTACAGGAATTAAACATGTGAAACAGTAGAAAGTAAAAAGTGACAAGGAATCATAACGATTTTGTTATCAAAATCATATCTTAATATGGAAATATAGTTTTACCCATACAGTATCTTGTATTTGAAGCTGTCTAGAAGATCTAAAACTCCAAGGCGTAGATTCTGATTTCCTCTGTTCAAATATGCAAGGCAGAATTGCTGGGCGGGTGGGGGTAGGAATGGAGGGGCAGGGATAAGGGAAATTTGGAAAATGATTTTCTCTTCCTTTTTTCATCTATACAAACAGCAACTGGATCTTGACCTCAGTGCAAAGACAAGGGAGGCACTGTAGCATAAGGTGCATGAGACAATTTAACATACATAGGGCACACGGCCATATATCTATCTAAAACTAGTTACAGATTCAAGGCTGACATTGGGAGAGTGATTGCAGTAACTAAAGTACATGCCTCCATGGCCAGCTGCCTACATCTCATCTCTGGAGGTGGAATGCCTCCAGCCAGTAACGTAAGGACTTTTTATAATTACTCTGTGATGATTTAGGGAATCTGCGCACAGCTGTCTTCTGGTTGATATAAGAAACTTCATGTACATGGGTCACACTCTACATCCCACTTTGAGCAAGGGGCTTGTTTACCTTCTCTGCTCCTTTTGAACTATAAACCAGAGGTGGTAACAGAAGAAATACTTTCACCTGCCCCAAGACTAAAAATAGAGGGTATTTAAACTGACGATCATCCGTTCAATGAAGCATCTTTGGATAAATAACTGTCATCCAAGAAATAACTCTTTTTTCAATTCTGAACTGTAGGGAGGTGGTAACTAAAACAGACCACCTGGTAGAGGGCTCCGATCATCTAGGGCAAGGGTTTTCAACCTTTTTTAATAAATGTACTCGTGGCAGCCGGGCACGGAGCAGGGGGAGAGGGGTAGCACATGGCCGGACACAGAGCAGGGTAGCTGGGTGGCAGATGCCACATGCGAGCTTCTCCCTCCCTCCCCCCTGCCCTACATCCAGCTGGCTGGGCAGCGCCTGTGTGGCACACAGGGGGTTTCACTGCCCTTGCCCCCCCCACCCCAGCCCTGCTCCTGGGAGGGAGCAGCACACGATGGTGGGTGACAGCACTCCATCCCTGCTCACCCACACATACTCCCTAGGGCCTTCCCAAGTACCCTTGGGGGTATGCGTACCCCTGGCTGACAACCCTCTTCTATTTGTACATGTCATGTTAAAATCAGGGGGAGAAATTAAATGAACAATCTAATTAACAAAATCAATATCTAGACATTTTGAAAGTAACACAAAACCTCCAACCCCAAATCTGAAATCCTCTAAGCTCCATACAGACTGAAGCCCACTACTGTAGTTTCATAGCAAGGGAGTTTCATTTAAAAAGAATTATGTTGCTACTGGAAAAATAGATCATTTTAACTGTAATTCTACTCAGATTAGTTCTTTCAGTTGGCGATACTACACTCCAGCTTTAGTTTAATGTTTATAAGAAAGCATTAACAAACAGCTATAATCTCCTTGTCAATCAAAACACGAATTTACTTAGCGCCAGAGTAAAACAATGAAAACAATACAAAGTAGCTCTATGCAGTATATATACTTCATATATATCTCTTAACTCTGGCTCTAAAATATGCAAACACTTGTTAATTTTAGTTTGCTTACTTAACTGTTCTAGCTCAGCTTGCCAGATCTATAATTACTACCATTTTTGTTATTGCATTTCCATTAGAATGGGAACATACTTGGCTAAATTCAACCCTCATTCAGGTGGAGACTGAGGAGACTGCAAGGATATCAGAGGTACCTAGTCAATGCAAGATCAGAAAAAGTTCATGTTTTGAGAGGGGGCATCACTCAGCAAGGGCATCATTTGGAACATCAATGGCAAGGTAAAACATTCAAAAAGCCCTAGGCAGAATTGATCAAACCTACACGGATTTCACTACACTGAGTAGGTTGGATCAGGAGCAAACAGCACACACATTCACTCTTGGTTAGGGGGTGGAGAGGGCACATAGGCTGCCTGTACCGGCCAGGCCAGCAGGTTGGGGGTACTCCTGCACACCTCCCAGCGTGCCAGAGACTGCCAAAGGCAGTTGAACACACCCAAGCGGAAGCCACCTTTTATTAGCTGGCCAAGCACATGCCCCCAACCCCCTGCTGTCACCACAGACCCCTGTCCATGACAGCCTGGAACAGCTGAGTACCCAGCAAGTGCTAGTGCATCTGCCTGTGAGGAGGGGCAAGCAGGGGAGAGAGGAAGGAGGCCAAGAAGCACCTGGGAGGCTAGTGGACAGCAGCCCAGCATGAATTGATAGGGAATCTGGTACAAAAGTTCAATAGACTTGTCTAAACTAAGGGCTAGTGACAGACTTTATACATAAACTGGTTTAAGTGATCAGAAACTGTTTTAAACCAATTTGAGATAAACCTGTTTGAATGTAGTATCAGACTTAACCGATTTCGGCCAAACTGGTTTATGAAATGTCTGTCCCAGACCCCTTCCTGGTTTAAGTTAAACCAGACTCCCCCAGCATCCTGGCATGCTCTCTGGGCTGGGCTCTCTGCTCCACAGCAAAGTTGGCCCCTCCCCTCTGCTCCCTGGCTACTGCTCCAGCAGACTACTTCTGTTCTATTCTGGGTGTAGGCTGGATTTTGGTCACTAATACTGGTTTATTTGTAATGTCTGTACCTGGCCAATGTGTTTAGGACTAACACATAGGGTAAGCTTGATTCTTGAGATAATAGGTAGTGGGTAAATTTTTCAATGTCTGGGGCCCCAGTATTTCCTGCCAGTGAAGAAAAAGGTATTTGGCTTTCAACAGTATTTGTTACACTATGAGATCAACACCCCCAAACCCATTTTGTTCACTAAAATTACATAGAATTTGGATCACTACAGCAATGTATTTTGTAATTAGTCATGCAGTTTTATTTTGCTTCCATAAGCAAATAACATAGCTGATCATGTTTATAACAGAGGGAGTATTTGCCCAATACATGCCTAACTCACTCAGGTGACTACAGTTATATACTTATGTGCATACCACTCTTGAAGCCCACAAAAAGTTTCTGTGAGTTAAACACAGATCAAAATCAAAATGTATCCTTTGTATTATGACTTTGTAAGGTGAGTTGAGAAAAAAAATAGCATACCCTTGACAAAAACAGTGTCAGGAAGTTTTGAAATTCAGGAAATAAACTATACCAGAACTAAAAAATTAAGGGGGCCCACTGGGATTTCAAGTTACAGCCCTGTACAGGGTGGCAGCATGGTGGTATACTGCTTTCAGAAATGGTATGGTGCTTTGGATTGTAGGGGAAGTAAAGCCACACCCTCACTTTCCTTCTCTGCCTTGTCATTCCTACTACCTGTTAGGGAGCCGCTCCTGATAGAATCTTCCCTTCTCTCTTTCAAATCCCAACACAAGCAGCACCAGCAGCACCACACTGTGCCTTGGAAAGGAGCATGAGAAACCCAGGCTCTATCTACCTCCATGCACCTCTGAAGCCCAGGGCTGGTTTGTCTCACTAACACAAATCAGTGGACTCTCAAGAC
Source organism: Crocodylus siamensis (assembly GCF_052110815.1). NCBI lineage: Eukaryota > Metazoa > Chordata > Crocodylia > Crocodylidae > Crocodylus > Crocodylus siamensis. Next base: position 121,440,473 of record NC_143399.1, on the reverse strand, counting down.
TGGAAACTTCCACTTGGAGATCTCCCCCTATACAAGGATATTCCCTGGCTGCTTTATAGTACTCCTAGGCTAGGTACAGACAGTCAAAAAGCCCAAGGCTGAATCGAGTCAATCTTTGCAGGTTAGTCTAAACTGCACAGATTAAATTGAAAAAGAAGTGAACAGACATTTACCTTTGATTCAGGAAATGCAACCACATGCCTGCAGTGGCTGAGCCCAGAAACCAGGGGGCACTAGAGCATAGCTTTCAGGCTGTGTGTCCAATTCCTCTTCCCGCCACCCCCATGGTCTCTGGGATATGCAGTCCAGACTTACAGCAGCAGGACTCTGTAGGGTTGCTTACCACTTCCTCTTCCTGCTTCCAGATGCCTCTGAGATTTGTCCTCCACAGTTGCAGCCAGCAGCAAGTTTGAGTGAGGGAAGGGGTATTTAACTCCTGTCCTTGGCCCCAGATCCCAGCCAGAATTTGCCTGGGAGGGGGGGGAGAATAGTTCACCCCCAGGCCCCGCAGACTGTGCTGCATCCCCAGCCGAGCTTTGCCCTACCCCCCACCCCCTAGCCTCTTGTCAGCCAGCCCTCACTGTTCCAGCTAGGGGACTGAGGAGCAGGGCCAGCCCTGCTCTCTGGAGCAGACAACGCAGCCCAGCCCAAGGCTGGAAAGCATGCTGGGGGTCTCATTTTACTTGAACCACAAAGGGGTCTGGGACACAAATTTCATAATTTCATAATAAATATTTCAAAATTTCATAATAAAGGGTTGCAGAGCGACCCTTGCAAAGCCAGCGGACCAAGGCACTTAAGGGAGCCCACCCCTGCCCCAGCCCTGGCACAATCTGTGGGCAAGGCAAGACCCCCCAAGGGCACACTTGCCTGCCTGTACACTAATGCCAGGAGCCTGGGCAACAAGCAGGACGAGCTCGTCCTCCTGCTCAGTGCAAAGAAATATGATGTCACTGGGATAACGGAGACCTGGTGGGACTCCACCCATGTCTGGACCACGGGTATAGAGGGCTATACCCTGTACAGGAGGGATCGTGTTGACAAAAGGGGCGGGGGTGTGGCTCTCTATGTCAAGGAAAGCTACATGTGCCTGCAAGCTGATGTTGGCGACCGGCATGGACAGCTAGAGACCCTCTGGGTAAAAATTCGTGGGGAATACGGCACAGGGGATACAACGGTGGGAGTCTACTACAGACCTCCCACTCAAAGTCCTGAGCTTGACCAGGAGTTCGCCCAGGAACTGACTGAGGCCACTTGCTCCAGGACCTTGGTTGTCATGGGGGACTTCAATTACCCAGACATCTCCTGGGAAGATCACTCAGCAAAATCCGATTGGTCGCAAAGCTTTCTCTCGTGCGTGGATGACCTCTACCTCACTCAAGAAGTCTGTGGGCCAACGAGAGGCAAAGCGCTGCTCGACCTGGTACTGGCTACGGGGGACGACCTAATCGGCGACCTAGTGATCGATGGGAAGCTGGGTGACAGCGACCACGAGCTGATCACCTTCACCATCCGCCGTAAAGCTGGCAAGTCAGTCAGCAACACAGAAGTCCTTGACTTCAGAAAAGCCGACTTTGATAAGCTCAAGAGGCTAGTCAGTCAGGCCCTCAGGGACCATGACCCCAGGGAGATGGGAGTTCAAGAAGAGTGGTTGCTTCTCAAGGAAGCGATCCTCAATGCACAAGCTAAATCTATCCCAACACGGAGGAAAGGCAGCAAGAAGGCACAGCAGCCCCCCTGGCTCTCCAGGGACCTAGCGGACCTCCTGTGGCTAAAAAGGAAAGCCTACAAAGGATGGAGGACGGGATTCACCTCCAAGGAGGATTACTCCGCGCTGGTCCAGTCCTGCAGGGAGCAAACCAGGAAAGCCAAGGCTGCAACTGAACTCCAACTAGCTTCAGGCATCAAGGACAACAAAAAGTCCTTTTTCAGATATGTGGGGAGCCGGAGGAAAAGCAAGGGCAATGTTGCACCCCTGCTAAACCAGATGGGGCAACTGATGCCCAGGAAAAAGCCAACCTATTAAATAGGTACTTTGTGTCAGTCTTTCATCAGTCACATGGGATGCTCATGCCTGCTATGGGACAGGGAAATCTGGGTGAGGGCGATCCCCTACCCTCCATCAATGCTGACCTCGTGAAGGAACACCTTGAGAAGCTGGATACCTTCAAGTCAGCTGGCCCTGACAATCTGCACCCCAGGGTACTCAAGGAGCTGGCGAGCGTCATAGCCCAGCCCCTGGCACGGATCTTTGAAAACTCCTGGCGCTCTGGTGTAGTGCCCGAAGACTGGAAGAAGGCCAATGTGGTGCCGATCTTCCAGAAAGGGAGGAGAGTGGATCCGGCTAACTACAGGCCCATTAGCCTGACTTCTATCCTGGTGAAGATCCTAGAAAAGTTTATTAAGGAGACCATCCTTGAGGGACTGGCCCAGGCTAACATTCTAAGGGATAGCCAGCACGGGTTTGTTGCGGGTAGGTCTTGCTTGACCAATCTCATTTCCTTCTAGGACCAGGTGACCTATCACCTGGACAAGGGAGAAGAAGTTGATGTCATATATCTCGACTTCAAAAAAGCTTTTGATCTGGTATCCCATGATCACCTCTTGGCCAAACTGCCCAGTTGTGGCCTTGGCTCCACCACGATCCACTGGCTGGGAAATTGGCTCCACGGTCGGACCCAGAGGGTTCTGTTTGATGGCAGTCACTCATTGTGGTGCCCTGTGACAAGTGGGACAAGGCTCTATCCTGGGACCCATACTGTTCAACATCTTCATTAAAGATGTGGACATTGGAGTCAGGAGTGGACTGGCCAAGTTCTCCGATGACACCAAACTTCGGGGCAAAGCATCCACGCCAGAGGACAGGCGGGTGATCCAGGCTGACCTGGACAAGCTCAGCAAATGGGCAGACGAGAACCTCATGGTGTTTAACACCGATAAATGCAAGGTTCTCCACCTTGGGAGGAAAAACCTGCAGCTTCCTTATAGGCTCGGCAGTGCTACGTTGGTTAGCACTACAGAAGAAAAAGACTTGGGGGTCATCATTGACCACAAGATGAACATGAGCCTGCAATGCGATGCTGCGGCTAGTAAAGCGACCAAAATGCTGGCTTGCATCCATAGATGCTTCTCAAGCAAATCCCGGGACGTCATTCTCCCCTTGTACTCGGCCTCGGTGAGGCCGCAGCTGAAGTACTGCATGCAGTTTTGGGCTCCTCAATTCAAAAAGGATGTGGAGAAGCTTGAGAGAGTCCAGAGGAGAGCCACGCGCATGATCAGAGGTCAGGAAAACAGATCTTACGATGACAGGCTGAGAGCCACGGGACTCTTTAGCCTGGAAAAGTGTAGGCTCAGGGGTGATCTGATGGCCACCTATAAATTTATCAAGGGTGACCACCAGGATCTGGGGGAACGTTTGTTCACCAGAGCGCCCCAAGGGATGACGAGGTCGAACAGTCACAAACTCCTGCAAGACTGTTTCAGGCTGGACATAAGGAAGAATTTCTTTACTGTCCGAGCCCCCAAGGTCTGGAACAGTCTGCCAGCGCAGGTGGTTCAAGCACCTACATTGAACACCTTCAAGAGTAAATTGGATGCTTATCTTGCTGGGATCCTATGACCCCAGCTGACTTCCTGCCCTTTGGGCAGGGGGCTAGACTTGATGATCTCCCGAGGTCCCTTCCAGCCCTAATGTCTATGAAATCTATAAACCAGTTTGACCCAAATCAGTTAAGTCTGATACTACATTTAACCAGGTTTATCTTAAACCATTTTCAGACATTTTGAAACTGATTTATGTGCAATGAACGTCTATTTGGTTACAGGTTTAAACCAGTTGCTGATCATTTAAACTGATATAGGTGTAACTTCTGTCCCTAGCCATAAAGAACACAGGACAGATGCACTAAATGCTGAAACAACTCATGTCCCTTCACACCCTCCTTTTTTATCTCTATGCAGATGTAAAGACTTTTTCCTTCCAATATACTTAACGGGTCATTTTTTACTTAGTGAACTAACTTTTGAGAAAATATACATCTTTACTGCTCCTATTTAAAAAGGGGGCTGGTTTACCCATTGCTATTTTAATTCTTTTTCTGGCTGCAAAATCTTAGGTCACAGTAGGATTTACACACCCACACAGATGATGTATTTGGGTGTTAAGAAGAGTAATACAGGTACATCTAAGAAAGAACAGATCTCATCAGATACATTAAAAAAAACACACAATATAAAGGGTATTTCATGAGGTTTCTCTACAGACATTAATGATTCTAACAGTGTATATTTTCCTTAAAATTATCAAGAGCATAATCGTGCTTAAAAACAAGCCCACAGTGCATTACTGCATTCAAATTCAAGACGGTATGAGATAAATGCTTAAAGACTGGTTTGCCAATTTGCAGAATTCACACTCAGACCTTCATTACCAACACATAATGTTAATTTAGGAAGAAATAAAAACCAGGAGTATCAAAAGATGCAATAACTTTCCCATTCCATTATCTAGGAACATATTGAATGCTGTGTTCTCAAAAGACGCAACTCCCATAATACAATTCTAGGGAAATATTTTAAAACTAAATCTGACCTCATTTACTTCAGTTTTACAATGGTATAATTTAGTAACTCCTGAATTACAACAGCATAAATAAAATAAGAGCCTGTTCCATATAGATAATCACTAAATCAAGTCGTAAAAGTCATATTACAGCCTAAATTTTCAAACCTGAATAATTAAATCTGGCTATTTAAACACATTTAGACAAGTAAGCTAGGGACAGAAGTTATACATAAACTGGTTTAATCGATCAGAAACTGGTTTAAACCTGTAACAGAACAAAAGTTCAGTGCACATAAACCAGTTTCAAAATGGCTGAAATTGGTTCAAGATAATCCTGGTTGTATGTAGTATCTGACTTAACTGATTTAGGTCAAACCGGTTTATGAAACTTCAGTCCCAGACTCCTTCCTGGTTCAAATTAAATCAGAGTCTCTCAGTATCCCAGCATTTTGCTGCCCTGGGTTGGGCTGGACTGTGCTGTCTGCTCCAGAGAACACAGCTGGCCATGCCCCTCTGCTCCCTAGCTGGCTCCCTGCCTCCTGGGAAACTTCTGCTGGGGCCAGGGCAGGGTGTTAAACACTGCTTCCCCTGCTCTAACTTGCTACTGGTTGCAACACTAGATAGACTACAAGCACCTGGAAGCAGGAGGAGGAAGTGATGAGCAACCCTGCAGAGTCCTGCTTTTGTGATTCTGAACTGCAAATCCCAGAGACCTTGGAGGCAACAGGAAAAGGAAGTGACACAGCCAGTGCTGGCTACCCCCTGTCTTCTGGCCTGAGCCAATGCAGGCATGTGGTTGCATTTCTTGAATCAACAGTAAATGCCTATCTAGTGGTTTTTTAGTTTAATCTCTGCAGTTTAGACTAACTTGCAAAGACTGAATCTATTCAGCCTTGGGTTTTCTGACTGTCTGTACTCAGCCCTATAGAAATGACATGATTTTTAAAGAGCTGCTGCATACCTGTAACATATTATTATTACTGTCACCACTAACAACAATAATATACTTATTCCTAATTTAAGTTATGTAGGTGCCCACAATCCAGCACCTATGTTGCAAAATATTTATCTATATACCTTATATGATTTTAAAGAAAGGAGCAAAAAAGAGAAGGGCAGGGCAGGGGAACAGAGAATATTTCAGAGATACGTTATCTCAGAGTTATTTCAGAGATAATATGTTAAATGATATGTTAAATAATGTTATTTCAGAGATAATGTTAAATAATATGTCCATACTAGGAGATCATACAGTCCTTCTCTGTAGATAATCAAAGCTGTCAGTCATATGCTACCTAAGTGATACAACCTAACCTCTAAACTTTGCCACTAGAATAAGTTTCCTTTGCTGTAATTGTGTGTATCCTCTGTATTTGTGTAACACTTGGTGACTCCACCTCATACAGGGACCACACCTTGTTATGCTCTGTGCCCACACAAACTGAGAGATGCATGTTTTTTCTGGGCAGGACTCTGGCCTATATTTTATAAGACCTGTGTTGCACTCCCAGTTTTGAGCATATCATTTCACTTTTCTCTGTTTCTGCTTTGACCATAATTTTATGTCCAGTAATATCCACATTTCATTAGCTTGAAAATGGTTGTTTCTTATATACTTGAGAATCTTACTAATATATACCTTTTCTTGCATGTGCACACCAATCTTTCTTTTTCTCTCACAAAAGACTTAACACTAACGTTACATACCTTACTATCTCTGGGCAACAACAGAGGCAATGGTGAGTTACTGTATAATTAAGGTCCAATTATTTTTACATGATAAACTACAAAACTATTACATCAAAGTTTTATCATTAATAGATAAAACTGGCCCACGTTCATGATAATAAGTGCACAAGCCATTTGGTGATTTTCTACGTAAAACCCACTCCTTTGGGTTTTCTCATACATAATAATCATCTTTACTATCATCAGCTGACAGGGAGGAGAGGTAAAATTGTGGCTATATTATTTAATGGAAAGTAGAATTGTAGGTTACCTTTTTACCTCTAAATGCTCATCTCCATTCTATTTCCCCACAGGACAGCAGCTAATGACGAGACATCGAACAAAATAAGAAGGAAGATCAAAGTCAAAGTAACCAGAAAGAAAAATAATTAAACATTCCTCTCCCATATAAACAGTACTACTGTATTTAACAGTTCAAAGGCCCATTTACAGCCTAGATGACCCACTTCTCAATAAAGTTTGCAAGTCCAATTTGTAGTGCTTTCTGAAAGTATAGCATATTACGTCACTTTACAGCTCTACAAATTTTGTCTCTGGGCGCTATAAGATTTTTCTGTACATAAAGATTTTGCCCTAGTCAAATGGCCCTTTGAGTGTGTTTAAGCCTTTTATGGCATCTGCCTGTAAAAAGAAAATTTCAGCTTTTTCTTCTTTTGGATGAACCTTGATCTGAGATTAAAAAAAACATGACAGGCCATTTTTTTTTCAAATCTTTGTTTCTTTTTAATCATTTGCTGGGCAAACTGCTGGAAAGTTCACGTAAACTCATTGAAAGCACTAGTTGGATCTAACTGAGCTTGAGATTTTGTAACCTGCATAATTCCCTCCCTTTATTTTGTCCTTAGACTAGCTTAGACTCAGAACCATTTATCTTACACTTAAACAGCACCTTCATTCTTGACATACCAAGTCTTACTGGATGAGAGGGAGTATACCTGGGTGTAATGAAAAAACCAAGGAGGGCGGAAAGACAGGAGTTAGCAAGAAAATACACTAGCCAAAGACTGTGAGACCAAGCATATTAAAGTAGCCTTTATCTATGTTAAACTGCAACCTCTTCCAGTTCTTAAACATGCAAATTACACTAATTTAGATTAGCAAACCAGTAAGTATAAGGAGATGTAAGGAAATCTATGTATGTCAATTTATTCACAGTCTTTGCTTTTGAATGCTGAAGGGGCATTCTGCCCCCATGTGCAAGCTGGCTTAGCTTTTTTGCTTTTTCACTTCAGACTGGGGCAAAATAGGAACTTTATTTTTTTAAATAGAAGCATATTCTTTATGGAATAATGCATTCACCTGTAAAAGCTGACTATACTGCTTTCTCCGAAATATGCAGTCCTCAGCTAAGATCATCCTTGATGTCACTAATACCAATGAGTTGAACCTGTATAATAAGTAACTGAAAAGACAGCTCCAAAATAATCTTGCTGATATCCAGGATAAGGTAACTACATTATAATGAAGAAAGATTAACTATTTGGATTTAAAAAGTCCATTAAGATTTCACAGAAGGTAACCCTGATAGTGTTGGAAACAACCATACCAATATCCATATCCATAGCATTCACTGCAGTCAAGACAATCATATCCATATCATGCACTAAAATAGTAGATGTGTGCTTAGGGTATGTGGTATATTTCTCAACCTGTCCTTAATAGCATTAAAAGAACAGGGACTCCACAACTCCCTCAGCAGCCTGCTCCAATGCTTAATTATCTTGATTGTGCAAAAGTATGCCCTAAGAACTAACTTAAAACTTTCTTTCCTTCTTTTCTTTATTCTGCTGATCACCATCCTCTTCATTATAACATTTTACATATTGGAAGACTATGTACCCTTTAACTCTTCTCTTTTTTCAAGACTAAATAAACCCAGTTCCTTCAGCTCTTTTTCATCTGTTTTGCTAAACCTCTTCTACTTTTTTTAGAGTATACCTAACTTCTCTAAATATTCTTTAATTTGTTTGTTCCCTAGTCAGATCTTAACTATTCCATTAACGTACTCAGTCACAATTCACTTCTCTCATTAACATGGAAGCAAACAAGATATTCTGTATTTCAGCCTTACTTATATTTCATTTAGATTTATTTGCTTTCATTCCCCATTAGATCTATACTTTCTTTGTGTTATTTCTACTTTTAATATATTTATATAGAACCAATTCTTGTTGCCTTTTATGCCCCATGAAAACTGAAATTTAATTTGTAGTGTAGTCTTTCTGACTTCATTCTGATTTCATTCTGAAATGCTGAATTCCTTTATGACCTGACATTATATGCCCTTGTTTCCACTTTTTGAACTCAACATTTTTATGATGTTTTACCTTGGTTGCTTTCTACCTTTAGATTTGCAAACACTTCTTCCCTATCAGTAGAACGCCATCTAAAATAGACTTTCCCATATTAATTTTCTACCTGCTAGCAGAAAGTGGTCTCGAACAGATTTCATAATTCAAATGGACTATGTCCAGCAATATCACTTTTCCAAAAGATAACCAGGCAATTAAGTTCCTCATTACCCACCGGGTCCTCTCGCAGCTTTTTCTCTCAGTTGTTCAAAAAAAAAAAAGTCATTTTTTTCTTTGGCTAGGGACAGACATTACACATAAACCAGTTTAAGTGATTAGAAACTGGTTTAAACCTGTAACAGAACATAAGTTAAATGCACATAAACCAGTTTAAAATGGCTGAAACTGGTTTAAGATGAACTTGGTTGAATGAGCCTGAGCCACTGCAGCCGTGTGGTTGCATTTCTTCAGTCCATAGGGAATGTCTGTGCAGTTACCAACCAGTTTAACCTAGGCAGGTTAGACTAAGCTGAAAATTGAATCAATTTTTAAATGTCTGTCCCTAGCCCTAGTGATCAGGAGCTCAACAGCAAATCCTACCATGACATTTGTCATGGTTCTTTTCTTTTCTTTTCACCTAGAGATGTTAAGTAAATCTGATTCTCATCTCTGCCTGAACTTCAGAGGCAGGTAATACCTGCTTATATAGATTGGCCAATTGCCCATCAGGGAGCAGGGGGGATGACCTTGCCGCACCATCCTCTCCATCCCCCTCGGCTAGCACCGTATGCTCCTGCTGCCTCCAAGGAGCAGAGATGGGGGGTGGGGGGGGGGTGAGGCCAGCAGTGCCTCCATACCTGCTGTCATGGCGGTGCTCTGCCACACTGCTGCCACTGCCTCCTGTCCAGAATGCTCTGGATGCAGTCCGGTTGTTTCAGTAACCAATCAGAATGCTCCAAGAGCATTATGGACAGACAGACAAAGCCCTTTATTAGAATACCTTTCCCTTTCTTCCCTCTCCCTGTCTTTCCTGAACAAGCACTATGATTCTACCCTAGTCTTCCCATCTTGTGAACTGTCTCACAAGATGTCTGTTATACCAACAATGACAAAGCTCGGGTTCTGTACTAAGTTTCAAGCTCTCCCAGTTTATTCCCTGTGGTCCTGATATTTGCATACAGCCCCCAATAGAGTCTTGGCAGACTGCCCTACTACTCTTCTGGATTTTATACAAGTGCTGCTCCTCCATAACTCTGGGAAAAAGCACATTTTGAGCTGCAATCCCTCCATAATAAGCAGTCCCTTCTGAGAGGGGTAGGAACCAGGCAGATATGTCCTCCTCAGTTCTTAAGGCTCTGTTTCTGTCCCTCTCATTGTGCTATAGCTCTAATTCCCATCCCCACCCATGCATCTATACTCCATTTTTTTTTTTATTATGATTGCAGCCTTATTCTCTTCTATGTGGGTGGATTTCAGAGATGTGGCATGATAATGCTCACATAGTCCTCTTTTTTCAACATCTATAATATACATCCTGCTTCCCCTTTCCTTTTCTACAGAAAAGAGAAACCTACAAATTTTGTCCAGCTTTATTAATGTGGGTGTAAGATCTGAGAAACAGAAAATGTATATGATCCAACCAGTCACTTCTCCAGAAAACCACTGCTCAGATTCTTTTCCCTTTGATTCCAAACTCCCTAGGCTGAAATAGGAGACTGGCAAGAGCAACAAGAATGTGTAGGTACAGAACCTGAAGTGAATATGCTTTCAGCATGTTGATTTATTTCAGACAAGTGACTCTGCAACCATTTCTGGAAGAACCAGAGCAAATCCTCTCATGCTAAGTCCTCTGTGGGGCACTAATGAGATAAAAAAATCTCGGTTGGAGGCACATATGGATTTGTCTATGATACTGCAACTCCACTGGGTGCCTTCAGGCCCTGTATATAATGAGATACTTTACTTCTGTGTCTGATCAGTAACAACACATCTTGGAGTTTCCAAAACCTTTATCTGCCTAAAATGCTCTGTTGTACCTGCTTTATCTCTTCATAGACCAAAGGTTCTCCCACTCCCTGTTACACACAACTTCTAAAGGGAGGAGATTAGGATCAACACCCAACAGACCAAGGGTGGGCAATTATTTCAGTCAGTGTGAGGCTTGTAAGGGGATGTGGCTGTATGTGTGGAGGGGCAAAGGGTATGTTGGCAGGGTGTGTGCATATGTGGGGAGGGATATTGGGGCAGGGTGCGAGTGTGTGGCATATGTGAGGTCTGAGGAAGGGTGGAGGGATGTGGGGACTTGGAGCAGAGCTGCACATGGTGACAAGAAGCACAGCCAAGCTGGCCTACCTCTGTTATGCAGGGCTCCTCACCACCCACGTGCAGCTCCTGGCACTTATACACCAATGGAGGGAAGCCCCACATGATGGAGCCAGCTGCCTTCTCTGCCATTTACAGCTGCCAGGACTTTGCTGGAAGCAGTGGGGAGCCTGGCGCCATCGCATATGGTTTCCCCTGATGGTATGCAAGTGGCAGGAGCTGCACGTGTGCAGTGGGAAGCCATGCATGATAGAGGTGGCCCAGCTGTGTTGCACTCCTTATCACCATGTACAGCTCTGCCCAGAGCCATGTGCCTGCGGGCAGCATTGCCACGAGAATCCCAAGGGTCCCAACTGCTGTTGCTGCTGCCACTGGCAGTGGGAGCTGTATGCCATGGGGGGCATGTATGGGAGGTCTGCACAACCCCCACCCTCCCTCACTCTCATACCCTGCCCACCCTAGCTCTGAATTCCCACCACCCCGCGGGCATGGGTTCCACACTCCTGCCAAGCCCACGCTCCCGACCCCGACTCAGCTGCAACCCGCACCCCCACCACTTCCCTATCTGGTGCCTGGAGCAAGCGCTACAGCAGGGAGACAAGGAGGAGCTGCTGGAGGCCAAGGAAGCTGTGCAAGTCCGCCAGCAACTGCAGTAGTGTCATCAGCAGACCCATTCATAACCTGCGTGCTAGCTGGACCAGGCCCTTCTGCACACCAGGATGGGAGTGAGGTGCGTGGGCTGAGTGGGGTACAATTAATTGGTGGGTATCTGTGGGCTGGATGGAATTGCCTGATGGGCCAGATCTGGCTTGCCTACCACATTTTGTCCGACCCTGCAATACAGTCCAACCTGGCATGTTTACAGGAGCTAATTTTGCCCATTGAGGTTGTATCTGAACTGTAGCCCTGAAGGACAGCTGTGATGAGCACAACATTTTTGTTTGATTATAACTAAAAAACATGGTCCTAAGTCAGGCCTTGTGTAAGTTACACATACACCAGTTTAAGTGATCAGAAACAGGTTTAAACCTGTAACAGAACAGAAGATTAGTGCACTTAAACCGCTTTCAAAATGGCCAAAACTGGTTTAAGATAAACCTGGATGGATTTAAAATCAGACTTAACTGATTTAGGTTAAATCAGTTTATTGAACTTCTGTCCTAGATCCCCTCCAGATTCAAGTTACCTCACAGTTTCCCAACATCCCAAGATGCTTTTCACCTCCCCCACAATCACAGGGTGGGCAGGCTAGCCTTTTCCCAAGCTATCTGCTCCAAACAAGCAGGGAGGCGTGCTCTAGCATCCCCCAGCTTTGGGCCTGAGCACGTGGCTGCATTTCCAGAATCAAAGGTGAATGTCTGTTCACTTGCTTATTGGTTCAATCTATGCAGTTTAGAGAAACCTGAAAAGATTGAATCAATGCAGCCTCAGGCTTTTTGACTGCCTGTTATTAGTCTAAGTGAGGAAGTGGGGAGAAAGGTAGACCTCATTTATTCTTGAACTTCAAGTACCAAATAAGGGGATGGATAGAGGGAGAAAAAAATGAAAAATGAAGTTTAGAAATGTTGACATTTCTAAATTTCTGCTCTGACAAAGGAACAAGAAAAATATTTTTTAAATAATTTTTAAAAACTATAAACTTTACATAAAGTATTCTGGCTTTCAAAAATATATAGTTTTAAACACAATTTGGACCTGCTATTAAGTCACCTGGCTGCAAAAATTAAAGTACAGGCAGAAATATTTATTGTAATCTAGATCACCTGACTGAAGCACAGATTTTATGCTATAGCCATTGTAATCTATATCTGCTGATTGAAGAATGGAAAAATATTTATGAAATACAAAATAAATTAATGCTCATTTTCAACCCACTGACCTTTTTCACTGAAAAACTGAAAACCAGAAATTTTCAGCCAAAAACAAAACAAGATTTGATTCGGGATTCTTTGGATGTTTTTCCAACAAAAATGTATCACTTTCTATAAAAATCAGATATTTTTCATTAATAGATTACATAATTTTGTTGTATACCTGTTCTTCTACAGAAAAACAATTTCGAAGAAAAAATTTCAATTAGTCCTAATAGTGTTATCCATGTTCATTCTGACTTATTCCTGTAGAGCTGGTTTGGAAACATTCTAATTGTTGTCACTGCACCATAGCAAAGAAATTTAATTACAAATAACACAGAAAAAAATTCTTGTGACCCCATAGATCACCTGCCATAAGATTACAAAAATAAAACTCAGAGCTAAAGTATTACTAATATTTAAAGGATAACATATTTCTAAAATGGGAACTAAACTAAAACTAAAATTTTTTTTCCAATGTCTCCTAAAAACAGAGGCAGAACTTGCCACCTGTACTGCCTGTTGCTTAATAGCTTTCTAATGTGTCTCTTTCTACAGAGAGAGACATCGGTATTTTGGGGAAAGCAACATGGACTACTTCTGTTGTCCAACTGTTCTTTGTCTGTCAGAGGACCCACCATAAGGTTTTTCACTGACATTTCAAGAGAGTTTTATGTTTTGTGTTACACAACAATATACAATAACAAAAAACAAGGGGCTAAACCATTATATATTTACTCTAGCTGTCCAAACATTGACAACAGTACCAATTACAAGTCCCCACTTCTGCCTCCCCCACCACTATATTGAATATATTTTTTTTTCAAGGAAGAGAGAATAAAAGGAAAGTGGGGTTTGTCTGAAAAAATGTAATTTTGTTTTGGTTTGTGCTTTCAATATACAGAATATTAAATATTATGTCCATTCAGTATTTAAAAATACATTGGCTTAGGAGCTAGTCTGCATTTTGGGTTTCATTACATTAACTCTAAATTAACTTTGTAAATGTAAGGAATTGACAATCCAAAAACCCCGCTTCCAAAATGAGTCAACAGCAAATGCTACTATGAAAATACTGTTAGTAACTGAATACTTGAAGTATATTTAATTTCATGAAGTGTTACCCATTTCCTTCTTTCTGAAGAAAGGGGGAGAGAGTGAGCGAGCACACATACATGAATATTCATACAAGCTAGACGAGCACTGAGTGAGCTGAATTCAGAACCCAAAGAGAAAAATATACCATATATACAAAGTTGGTATATTTCCAGAATCACATGATTTATACAAAAGTCTACCAATTACTAGACGAAGGTAAAATAAAGCATCTGATTCTTTTGTTGGGGTTTTTTGTTGGGGTTTTTTTTTGCCCTACTGCTTCTGTAACTATAACACAACTATTTTACACATACTTTGCAATAATGTAAATAACTACATATAGCACTGGCAAGAGAGAATGAGGACCAACGAGCCACAATACTTAAAACAGAAAACAACCGTAACAAATACTGAGGATTGGAGTTATAGCCATGCTGAGAGAGAGAGAACAGAGAAAGCTTTTTATCCCCCCTAACTCTATAGGTATGCACAGGCAGCAGCTTTAGGTTTCTCCCCTGAGCAGTACCCAAAAGGGACACTGCCAAAGTGGTATTAGCCACATTGTAGGTGCTTAACTGTGCATTAGCATAGTTTACTGTGAAGTAAGCATGTATGTCTATACATTCACATGCTTACTACCCAGTAAACTGCCCTAATCCCAAGTAAATTTGCTATCTGCAAATGTAAGTAGCACATTTTCTCAAGATTAGTAACAGCACAGTAGCTCTCATGTCAACACATGACTGGGAACAAATTTTGCTCCTGGTGAGCCATCCATCGGGGGTAAGAGATAGCTCCCTGGCCCTGGGAGCTGCCTGCTACCAGGGTGGGCTCTGGCACAGAAGCCTGGGTGGAGACCATGTACCCCTCCCCCAGCAGCAGAGAGCTCCAAGCCCCCTGCTCTGAGATCACAATCAGGGAGCACGGTCTTGGAGATCTCCCAGACCCCACTCCACCATTGTGATCAGAGAACCGGGAGACCCTTATCCCCCAGTGCCAGCTCCGCAACCACAGGACTGGTGCTGGGATAACCTTTATCTCCCAGCGCCAGCTACACAACCATGGGGCAGAGAACTGAGTGGGAAACAAGCTTCTAAACTACTGCCCTGTATGCAGGATGGGGGCTGGGAACTATTTTGGTCAGGGACAGGTCTCAGCCCCATGCAGTAGATGGGGCAGAAGGCTGGGACCTACCCCTCCCCTATAGCTGTTTCCAAGTCCTTGGCCCCTGATCAAGGAGCCAGGGTCAGGAGCTTCTTGCTGCTGGGCAGGAGGACATGGCCCCTGCTCCAGCAGCAGCCATCCCCATGGAGCCAGGAGAGGTCCAACTCCTGGCCTGGTGCTCCCTGCCAGCCCTGGGCTAGCACCTAGGGGAAGCGTCAAGCTCCCCCTGGTGGCAGCAGGGGCTCACTGCAGTGCTGCAGGAAACCTGGGGTAAAGAACAGCAAATCTAGTCCCTAATCCCCACATGTGTAGATGCCTGCCTGAAAGTGCTTACTCCAGTGTACCTTACAATGGAGTAAACTTAGGTCAGATCAGTGCAGTGTAGATGCACCCTATATATCCTCGTCCTGACCCTGGCATGGCCCTTCCTCCCCCACAATCATACTTCTTCAACAGGGAGGAAAAATGAGTAAAGTGGGTAGGTGCTCTCAGATTTAAGTACGCAATTTAAGTCACGGTTACACCACTGAAATGAAAGCTTAACTGATATTTGCTAATCACTAAGAACTACATTAATGTTAGCCTTTGACATGTACATAAGCGGTATTATAGTAAAAAATCCTCATTAAAATTGAAGCAACTACACAAACAGGACAGTCTCCACTAGAAGAGTGCCCCCATGGAGGCTGTGAATATCTGATGAGCAAGTCTCCCTGAAGCAAAATGATTCCAGTACTCCAGATGGTTTGCTCAACTTAGTCCTTTACACCAGAAAAATCCTACAAGAACATTTTAACAGAGATGCTCATGAAAACAATGAATGTGCTCTGAACTGTCAAGTGTTAAGGTGGGTTTTTTGTTCATTTTCCCCCTCCTCCCCCACTTTAGATACATTTATGTTCAATACCTGGACAGTAGATTCTGAAACCAGAGAGAAGCAATTTTGAATTATTTTTAGGCTGTATTTTTTCACCACAATGAACTGAATCTTGCTTTGTTAAACTATTGTAAACAGAGCAATTCAATTTGACCTCCTAACCAGGGACCTGGCAGAATGCACATTTATGTGAATAAGAATTTTTTTTATTGACTTCAGCTTGTGTTGAATCAGATACTTATAGGTTTGATTCAGCAAAGCATTCAAGTATGCGCTTAGCTTCAAATTAATTAGATGTATGTACATGCTTAAATGTTTTATGGAATAGGGATGGATGGAAACATGAGCCTAACTGTGTTTTGGAAGCAGTAGCTCATATACTGCTAAAATGGGGGCCATACAAGAAAAGAAGTAGACTGTCAGGTATCATAGGTGGACTGACAGGGAGTAATAATTCTAGCTATGGTACCATTGCACATTCTTCATAATGGGAAAGGCAAGGAAAGCAGTAAGACCTGTAAGGGAGCAGCTGGATAAAAACAATGCATACAGAAGGAGCCACACAATGAAATCAAGTCAAGAGGAGATACTACTCTTTGTGGCCTCAGGGGGCACAAGAGCAATGGCCTCAAACTTCATCAGGGGAAACAGAGGTTGGATATTAGGAAGAACTTGCTTACTATGAGAATAGTTAAGCATTGGAACAGGCTGCCCAGAGAGGTTGGGAATCTTCATCCTTGCATGTTTCTCAGAGGAGTTAGACCACGGGTGGGCAAAATGTGGCCCGGAGGGGCCCTAAAAAATTTAGAAAATTAATAATGATCTGCCCTGGGCTGCCCATCATGCAGCCCTCAATGGCTTGCCAAAACTCAGTAAGCAGCCCTTTCTCCAAAATAATTGCCCACCCCTGAGTTAGACAGACACTAGATTGGGATGGCTTAGTCACTGACCATCCTGCCTTGAGCAGGTGGTTACAAATAAGATGACATCCAACTCCATGATTCTATATCACAAAACAATCCTGGCAATAGACAGTAGCAGGCACAATTTCAGGTAGTCTTAGTGGCCAAGATAAAGACCAAATGGGCTCTGCCTCTGGACAAGGGTCTGCACAGGGGACATGGGCACTCTTGAACAGAGCCCTGTGAGGATGTTTTCATATCAAGATGTGAGCAAAGAACCTTTTTACTACCCCAGAAAAAAAAATCACAAATTTAGACCAAAAATGAAAGGATAGGAGGGGAAAAATGTATGCAATCTTATTTCTCCCAAAAGAACCATGTGTGAAAATGAAAGAATACAAACATTCATACAAAAGCATGAATGAATTCTTGCTTGCAGAGGATAATGTAGTAGGACAAAGAGAAATTCAAATATGAGTTATACTGTCTACAGGAACTTTGTTGAACAAAACTGATTTACTACAAAAAACATCTCCCATCCAACCCTGACATATGTGGGCATATCATTCATCATTACTGTACTCCACAGAATTGTTGTGAGGATTAGTGATACAGAACTTCCACCATGTAAAGTTCTCAAAAATGCTGCATAACTATTACACCTGTGTTTCAAATGAACAACAGTAATTATTTATGTATGTTGGTAGAATTAAACTCTCGGTGATTTAAACGGTGAACCAGCTTATTGGCACCAAAACCAATGAAGAAATTCTTAATAGTATGCAGTTGTGTGATAATATAGCCCTTGCATAGGAGAAAGAGGTCAGCGAGACCTTGGCCTCTATACATACTGTGCAAATTTGGGGCTATACTCCCCTGCTAGAACTACTTTATTCCAGGAATATTCTCCAAAATACGGTAGGAGTACTCATGAAGTCAAATAGTATTATAAAAGCACGGATGTCTAAACTGGCCCTGAACGAGCCACAGCTGTTTGTGGGCTACATTAACCTATACACACTATTAAAAATAAAGTGCAGCCCTCAGTTACACTCAGTCTCCCCAGTTGACTCCAGTAGAATCTGTAAGCAAACTAAAGGTACAGTTGGACTCACAGAATAGCTAATGTGTCCACATAGGTGGACAGACTTTTGTACAGTATTGTACAGTGGTACAGTGACATTCATCACATTTTTGTACAGTTCTATTTTTCCTCCTCTTCAAGATACATGTTTCATAAACCTGCCACACTTTGGGAAGACATCTATTTTTACACAGCAGAATGCAAACACTATGGGCACATCCATGTGAGAGCACACGTGCTTCTTGCAGCATCTCAAAGCCCTCCGAGACGCTGCAAGAGGCACGTGTGGGAACAAAAAGAAGTTCTCTGTGCTGCAGATTTACAATGCTGGGGCAAAATTAGACCCCTGGATATCCACGGGTCAAAATAATCCATGGGGGAAAAAAGTGGGGCAGGGCACAATCAAGGAGATGGACCTGGGCTCCATACTGCTAAGTAGGGGATGAGGGGGATGGAGGAGGGAAACATGGGGGGACCCCTGCTGGCCCCACCCACTCCCCTAGTCCCCAGATCGCTGCCCCACCTGGCCCCCCAGCACCCCCAGTCATTGCCCTGTCCAGCCTCATCCCCTGCCTGCCCCACCCAGGCCCAGCATCTCGGCGATTTAAAAAAAAAAAATGCCCCACACTCACAGGCAGTAGCAGTTGCTGTGAGGGTCACTGGGGCCACATGTCAGAGCCCTCCTGCACAGCAGAGAGCCCAGGTGACAGCTGCAGCAGCCCCAGCTGCCTAACAGTGCATGGAGCCACACAGCACTCTGTCGACCCCGGCTGCACCCACATGATGGGGCAGTGGCAGTGTGGGTACCAGGTGGCCAGGGCCAGTCCCGCTGCCCCATGCCATGTGGGGGGGCTCTGCCACAAGTCCCCAGTGACCCCCAACGGCGGCTGCTACTGCTGGTAAGTGGAAAGCATTTTTGAGGGTTTTTTAAGTGCCAGGAGGCTGGGGCTGGGCAGGACAGCCATTGGGGGCTGGGGGAGCGAGTAGGGTGTGGGGCCGGGTGGGACAGCCATTGGGGGGCAGGGGGTGCAAGCAGGGGGTAGGGCTACATGAGGCATCCATCAGGAGGGCTGCAGAAGCTGCCAGGGTATGGGGCCAGGCAAGGCAGCAATCCAGGGGGCTGGGGGAGCAAATGGGGGGTGAGGCATGTGGGCCCTACAGGGCGGTAGTAGCCCCTGTGGGGGCCATGTGGCCCCTGTTGGGCAGGCTGTAACCCCTGTGGGGGGCTGTAGCCTTGTCAGGGGGGTAGTCCATGAGCTGTGCAGGGGAGCTGCGCCCTGCAGGGAATAGGGGACACACCCCTCCTGAGCAGTCCCCCACACAGTCCCCCACAATCCACCCACACCTACCTACACACCCCACGGCCCCCCATATCCCTCCACGGCCACCCACATCCTCCCACCCCACTTCCCACTCCCCCCAGCACACACCCTGAGTGCCCAGCTGCCAGACAGGATGAGACCTGCTGACAGGAGCTGCTGCTGCAGGGGTAGCTGTTCCCTGCTGGGTAGTAAAGGGGTCATAGGGAGCTCTAATTGCTGTATGGTAAGAAAACCAAAGGCAAACAGCAAAACACATAGGTATTTAGAATTAATTTTATCATGATGATAGAGACACTGGTAGGCTTCCAAATTGTTTTAACACTGTAGATATATCAATAAAACATTGCCCAACTGATCGCTGTCTCTGTCTCTCACTGTCTCTATATATATAGTGATCTTTTGTTTTAATCATGGAGGAGCATGGATTTTGGGGTATTTGACAGAGTGACTTTAGGATTTTTTTTTTTATCAGGGATGCAAGTGGCAGGACCCAGACAGAAGAGCCTACTTAGAGCTGGCACCTTGTACCCAGCTGGAGGTAGCAGACCTCTGGCCAATTAAGGCCAGGAGGACATGCTTTGACAGTTCAAAGCAGGCCACTACACTGGGAACATCTTCCGGGAGATAGCTACCCAGATGGCCAGACAGGGGCACACATGGCAGTAGTGCTGCACAAAGGCCAGCCCTGCAGCCACAGTCCACTGGTAGCTGGCCCAGAGGGGCAGATGCCTCTACTTGCTGTGCAGTCCCCATCTGGATCTGGCAGGTGCACAGCAGGTCACAGCCAGGCAGCAGCCCTCACTGCCAGACTGCTGCAGTGGGTAAAGGGTGCAGGGAACTCTCAGGGCTGCTTCAGCAGTCCAGCTGGCACAAGGTACCAATTGGCTGGGCCCCAGAAGCTCCTGAGAGCGAGTAGCCCTGAGCTACTTGACAGGGCAGCTTGTTATACTGCTGGGGACAGCATAGGTGCTGGCCCCAGGCTCTAGCTCCCCTTGGCTGCAGATCCAAGAGAAGCCAGGCAGGGTTACCCCAAGCGGCACAATTTGCCCCACACCAAAGTGCATGTCCAGGTACGTGCGCTGAAGCAAAAAGCCCCAGTTCAAATTTGCACCCCTTCTATCTGAGCTGCTACAAGCACACGTGCTTGCATGTGTGGATGTATCCTGTGGGTGCATCTACAAATTCATTGTGACATAATTATGGCATGTTAAGGTAACTTTAATGTGCTGTAATCGGCGCTACTGCACATTAGCACAGATGAACAGTTTTTTTGTGATGCTACTGCACATTAGACAAAATCTACTGCACATTAGCGCAGACTTTGCCTGCCATGCTAATGAGCAGTAGTATTAGTCTTCTGTGCATTAAGCATCTCATGTAGATGTGCCCTGTGTAACCTAAGTAACATAATAGGCCAGTTTGTGAATTCCACTTATATTTATTACAGTGAAAGTACAAGAGGACAATGGTTTTAGTGCTTATCAATCTCATCAAAATATCTAAAAACTTTCATTTTTTAAGTTTTGGAACTCACCTCATCTGGTATGAAGTACCATAATTCTACTTAAGTCAATGAACATATGCTGAATAATAGCAGCTGAAGATCTTACCCCCACATTTTTTTTTAATAAAGAGCCAAAAAGAAAGCCGCTTTAAAATAATATTTACCTCTTGTATTTCTTGTGACAGTTCTTTTTTATGGAAAAAAAAAATTAATTGTATTTTGTAAAAATAGGAAAGAAAGGATTTTTAAGTGGTTACGAGTTCTTAGGATTTGGCCCATATAATTTCTGTCTATGACTAAAATGCAACAAACAAATACTGCATAAGTGTGTCCTAAATGAAAAGGGAGCAATCAAACTACATGCATTTTCCAACCACCATACAACTGATTGGTACAAACAGGCAAAGAAAAATTACCAAGATTAAAAACAGTGACAGACGGTCCCAGACTGATCTATTAAGCCCTCTGTACTTATGCGTGGGTGTTTGTTTGTAGGGGGGGGAAGGGGAAATAGGCTGAGGTGAGTCAGTCTGCACACGGTCCTTGTGAAATTTTAGCACAAAGTCAGTGTCGGGCATTTCCCTGCAATGGGATCTGATGGGTAGGCAGGTTTACTTCAGTCTGCTGGCACAGGTACAGCTAGCTGAATACCTCGTGGTATCAGCAAAATACGAGTCTGCTGATGAACAGAATGAGCAGCTTGCCTGATTGTCATTGTCTGCATAAATCATTCCGAAAAGGAAAGGTCAGTGAAGAAATTTTTAACTGTGCACATATCCTCTGCTAGTGAAAACCAGCACAATCCACTCAAATTTGCAAAGCTTCATCAATTTACAATACCTCAGGATCTGCACCCTTGCTTCTAGCACTGACTGAAAACTAAAAAGCACTTGAATTTTCAGAACATACTTGTGTGAGTGTGTGTGCATGTACACACATATATAAATATGTATTAGAGGAAGCGAACCATTAAGGCTAAGTACAGACAATCAAAAAGCCTGAGGCTGAATCGATTCAAACTTTGCAAGTTAGTCTAAGCTGCATAGATCCAACCAATAAGCCAGTAAACAGACATTCACTTTTGATTCCAGAAATGCAGCCACATGCCTGCAGTGGCCCAGGCCAGAAGCTGGGGGGCACTAGACAATGCCTTTCTGCTCAGATAGCTTGGGCCAAGGATAGCTTACCCACCCTGCAAGGGGGTAGGGGGCTTGGGGAGGTGCAAAGCAATTTGGGATGCCCTGGGACTGGAAGTTAACTTGAATCTGAAGGGGATCTGGGACAGAAGTTCAATAAACTGATTTAACCTAAATCAATGAAGTCAGATACTACATCCATCCAGGTTGATCTTAAATTGGTTTCAGCCATTTTGAAAGCCGTTTATATGCACTGATTTCTGTTGTGTTAACAGGTTTGAACCAGTTTTCCATCACTTGTACCAGCTTGTATGGAAATTCTGTCCTTAGCCTAAGGATTAAATTCAGGCTTGTGAGAGCGACAGAAGAGCAATGAATCACTAGGTCCTGTATTAGCACTGGACAAGAGCACTGGACTACATTTAACTGAAAAACTGCATTGTGCTGCCACTTGAGCTCAATGGGAGCAGCATATACCTCCTAAAAGGACAGTCCACACTACTAATGCTAGTCAATGATACCAAATACAACACAATTTACATTCAGACTAATTTGTACTAAGCAAAACCTTAAATATAGTGATGTACCTAAGAAATAATACTCACCAAACTACCATGGAATTCAGTGGGAGGGGAAACCGCGCAAAGTCAAGTTTTACTATAACAATGTGGAACATAAATATGGGGAGAAAAACAAAGCGCCTAGCTGGAAAGTTAGTGACTCTTTCTCATGCTCTAGGTAGGCCCGTGGATTTCAGCTGACTCTTCACAGAGTAAGATACTATTCATTCTGGCTTTGAATGTTTTGAACCATAAAAAAGATAGTTCAGATGAGGAGACAGTTCCCAGGTTTACCCACACACAAACAAATCTCTGCCTTTTCCAAAAAGGAAACACGAAAAGGAAGAATGCTACCAGTCCAGTAAATCTTCAAAGGATTGGTCATATCCCAGATGAAAGTATATAAAGTTTATTGTGTCCTTGGTAAAATTAGCTATTGTAGACTTTAGCAGAGCAAGCAATGATACCCATCAACATATCCCAGATTGGAAACTAGCCCATTGTTCTGAAATTATGATGTTCTTGACTATATCTCTGGCATACATAATACAGCAGTAAATGGAACGACAGTTTGCAGTACGTATAAATTCTGCTGGCAAAGCTATTGGATTTTAATTGTTGACTTTTATTTTTAATTCCAGTACTGCAGTAATTATGGTTTGTTTGGTTTTTACACCAGTCACATCAGCTTTCACCTTTGTTCAAGGACATTTGAACTACAACTCACCTTTTCCTTCATCCTCTGGCATATGCAAAAAAGATGTGACCAAAAGGCCCAATAAACTATTTTCCTCTAGACAGCTCTACAGCTACTTTCAGCCCCAACACAGGCATTATGACTGCTTAACATAATACATCAGTGCATTAATTCAGTTTTACACTAGTATAATCTGACTGATATCAAACCCATTATTTTCAATGCTTACCAAATTGTAAATGCTTTAATTCACTGTTATTTAATTTTCATAGCATCATAAATTATATAAAAGTTATCTAGCCATCTGTTCATATCCTACATGCATAACAAGTGCATACTGCGTATGTTTTTTTTCCATATCTTACATGGAGATGTGGCAGAAATTACTAAAAATAAATGTATATATTGCACATAGGCTTGCTAACCTAGCATTTACACTTTTTATCTTAATTTCAAAACAAAATATAAAAGAACATTGTAGGCAAATTTAATCCATTTATGAAAATTAGTAAAAGAGTTGCACTTTCCTATGAAGCTAGCAAAATTAAAAAACAAAAAACAGATCTAGCTGCATCAGCTATTGATAGATCCCAGTGGCACCATATAGAAAGCTGGAGAATTTAGATACTGGAGTATATTCTGGCCAGTCTCTTAGGGTGGCCTTTCAGCACCTTTGTGCTACCATAAAATGTTGAATACTGAATTTAATCCTAATAATTTATTAAGAAGCTTTAATATCTGGGAACATACATTTTGCACAGTTATTTAAAGAAGATATATTTAGATCTTTTGAAGGGATACAGCATACTGCAGGTAACATTAAAATCCCATTTTTCCAATACCTGCAATTAAGCCACTTTTCAACACAAAGAAAGGTAAGCCACAGTAGAAATCTGACAGAATTTGGGAAAATGTTGGTGATGCCTATGAAACACACAGGTCTATTGTCTTTGTTATATAAAGCAATTTTAACCAGCCATATGAAAGTAAAAACACTGTTTATGACAAAGTGGGGTTATTGACACTGGATCATAAATTAGTGCTGAAGAATGGGAAGCCATCTAGAACAACAGTCCTCACATCCCTCTACACAATAATAAAATAAAAATGTTTTAAAATCCTGTATCAGTGGTAACTCACTCCACTCAAAATTAAATGCATTTATGGTATAGGACCAGGCAACTAACTGTTGGAAAGAACGTGGTCATTTGGGAGGATCCTACCATATACTGGATGTGTCCCAAAATTAAACTGTTCTGGAAGAAGACTGGAGACATGATGAGGGAAATACCAGGATGCCAAGTATCAGATAACACCTTAAGCTAGGGACAGAAGTCATACATAAATGGTTTAAGTGATCAGAAACTGGTTTAAACCTGCAACACAACAGAAGTTCGGTACACATAAACCAGTTTCAAAATGGCTGAAACTGGTTTAAGATAAACCTGGTTAAATGTAGTATCAGACTTAACCATAGGCGATGTGTAGGAGGAGTATGGGGGGCATGTGCCCCCCCCCCCAGTCAGTGATCGGCCACTGGTGCCCCCCAGTATCAGGAGGCACCAGTCGCCCATTGACTTAACTGATCTGGGTTTAACCAGTATGTGAAACTTCTGTCCCAAACCCCATTCTGGTTCAAGTTAAATCACAGCCCCCCAGCATTCCAGCATGCTTTGCAGCCCTGGGCTGGGCGGTGCTGTCTGCTCCAGAGAGCAGGGCTAGCCCCACTCCTCTGCACCCTTGCTGGAGCAGTGCGGGCTGCCTGTGGTTTTGAACTGCAAATCCCAGAGACCTCGGGGGCAGCAAGAAGAAGAAACAACCACACAGCCCATGCTAGCTATGTGCCAGAGAGCAGTGGGTCTCAATTTTTTTTATACCAGGACCCATTTATAAACATCAATGGCCAGTCCCAACCCAGTGCCCCTCACTCCCAACCTGCTTCCCCCTCTCCCCAGGCCACAGCCCTCCAGTGTGTGGGGCATGGGGTGGGCGTGTGGAGCAGGGAGGGCCACATGCAGCCCCTTGCAGGCTGGGCAAGCCATAGTTTCCTACATTTTTCTTCTTTAAAGTATAATCTATTTTTAAAGTTTGTTCACAACCCTTTCATACATTCTTACGACCCACTTTTGAGTCGCAATCCACAGGTTGAGAAATGCTGCTCTAGTGCCTTCTGGTCCGAGGCATGTGGCTGCATTTCCTGAATCAAAGGTAAATGTCTGGTCATTTCTGTTTCAATTTGACCTCTGCAGTTTGGACCATGGATGGAGAACCTCCGGGCTGCCGGTTGGCCAGGGACTCCATTTTTCAGGCGCCCCTGCCCACATGGCTTGTGCCGGTCACCATGGAGACCTCAGCCTCTCTGGCAGCACATGTGGCAGAGCAGTGCAAGGGGCTGCTCTTGAGCTCCTGGGAGCATGGGATGGGGGCAGCTTGCTCCGTAGCCACGATCTGTAGCCTGCACATATGCAGGGGTCATGCAGGGGCAAGCATGCAGGGGATTGTGGCTCTGCCCAGGCTCCTCGCGCAGTGACAGCCTGTCTGGAGCCAGGGCAGAACCATGATCCCCTGCACATATGTCCCTCCCCAAAGCGTGCAGGTTACAGATTGCAGCTCTAGATCAAGCTGCCCCCCGTCCCACGTTCCTGGCAGCTCTGGAGCAGCTCCCTGCGCTGCTCTGCCGCACATGCTGCTGGCATGGCTGAGGTCTCCATGCAGATTAGCACAAGCCATGAGGACAGGGGTGGCTGGGAAATGGAGTCCCCAGCTGACCGGATCTGGCCCGTGGACCAGCCACTCCCCATCCCTGGTTCAGACCGACCTCCAAAGACTGAATCAGTTCAGCCTCAGGCTTCTGGACTGTTTATACTTCGCCTTAGTGTTCCTAATGAAACTTCCTGAGAATTTTGCAACAAATAAATGTCATAGGGAACTGATTAACCATCTTCCAGAGGCTGCAAGAATTACAACTGTGAAGGTCCCGAAGAGAACTGGCACCCCTAAAATCACTGACTGGTTTTAAAAAGGTTGGGGCATTTTAATAATGAAAGGGCTGTCCTATCAAATCAGTATTCTCCAGAGAAGGCAAAAAGATGCTTACTTGGAAATTTGATGGAATATTTTTGTATTTGCTAATGGAAGTCTTACCATTAACATTAAAGGGTGCTGGGTCAGGTTACATAACCACCATCACAGACATGTCTCTTCCCTCTCTCTTTTATATTGTTATGTGATTTATGTGCTGTTTGACTCTTCATCTTGGATACAATTTATTTGAGGTTACTGGTTGCTTCTTAAAGTTCCTAACATATACAGAGAACCATCAATATGACCATACAGAAATAATGTACACAGCTTGACTATCATCATTATTATTATTTACCTTACTTTGTATTATTTATATTACCATAGCACATGGCAATCCTAGTCATAGACCTAAACAATACATTACTAAGAAACATGGAATAAAGGCTCAGTTCATTAGTCAATAAGGAAATTATATTTATCAGTCAATGTGAGAGGCATTAGTCTCATCATACCAAGGACCTAAGAGTTGTCACATCTTTGCAGGCATAATGGCAGAGGAGGTGTAGGGGAGGAAAGGAGCCACAGATAGTGCCCCCTGGCATCGGGGCAGGAAATGCGCAGCCTCCTGCTTAATTAACATCTATTAATTAATTATGCTAACAAGGCATGGCGGGCGAGGAACACAGGCGGTTAACCCAGGAACAGGTGGGTAGGCCACGGTTGAATCGGCCCCAAGCAGGCCCTGTTACCTCCATATATGCTTTAACCATTCTATTCCTCTGAAAGGTGTTGAAGTGGATGTGAGCAAAACCTACACTGAAGTACAAGGTTAAAAGTAGTTATCTGCTTACTACTGTTACTGAGCACCAGCACCCCTAAATTATATCAGTGAGTTCTGTTTATCCTCAACTCTTGTCAAAAATTGCTCTTTGTATATCAAGGGCCCAAAACCTTAAATAACAAAAAACCTTTTAACAAAAAATGCTTCATAACACTATCAGATTGCTTCAGTTTAGGATAAAACAGCTCATGTACTATTTCTGTAACTAAACAAGGCCTAACTATGGACATAGGTGTCGCTTATTATGGACCAAGAAAGAGATCTCAGCTTTTACATTATCTTCTTCTGAATGTTTTTTCATGATTTATTTTATTTTATTTATGACAGTTTTAATGCAAACCAAGCACATTCATCACAATCCACTAGAAACGCCTTTTGTCAAGTTTTAGTGATAACACCTTGCCTGAAGCATCTCTCAAAACACTTGCTTCAAGGAAAGAAAGAAGAGACAAAGAATTGTTTGCACTGGAGATTAACTTTCCACTTAAAGAATGGTTTCAAATACAGTAGATCTTAAAAAAAAAAAAGAAAAATGAACCATGGGGCCACATTAATGAGTAATATAATTTGCTGATGGTCTTTCAGTTGATCAGATACTGAGTTCATATTTACATAATGGACAAGGGAAGTTATCCCCTTTTGAAAATAAGAAAATGATTCCCATGGAAAAATGCTACCAATCAGCTGTTGCAAATATTTCTAGGCTTAATGCTTACAATCCAGGACAGTCCCATGAGAAGAGTGAGACTACTCACACATATCATACCACGTACAAAGTGTCAAATGGATGTGCTCTGTGGCACTCTTCAGAAAACATGCAGTGGTCTGGTTGCCATGTACCCCACTAGATTTAATCATTAGGGTGAAGTTGCCTGCAATAGAACCTATTTATAATGTGTTCTTTTCTAACAACCCTAAGAGTGCAATGTCTCCCTCAAAACATACAGTTAAATAGTGTCCAATTTGTGCTAAAAATCCAAATTCTTTTCTTAATCATCATTATGTAAAAAAGCCATGAACCGTCATTGCTTAAATTCTACCATGAATGTTTTATACTGCATCACCAACCAAGACAGACAGTGTTTTGATCTACCCTACAATGACAGCTTTTGCTGAACCGATGTCAGCAAAAGCTTTTACACAATTTTCTGCTAATGCATTTCAAACTTGGAATCACCATTAATGGATGAAAGAAGGGAATGTCACATTGATGTTTGTTTAAATCCTTGGCATCTCTTGCCAAGGAAGCTTGTATTTGAGATGGTTGTTTCAGAGTTCTGTCTACTTATTCACCCGCTGTAGGAATCAGACAAGCAGCTCCTTTCACATAGGCTAAACAGTAATGACTTGCAGCTCATCAAAAGTTTCCTACTATTTAAAGGTGGCTCCTTAGGAGTTTTGTTTTTTTAAAGACTATGTCACAAAAATTAATACCTGTTTGTGAGCTAACAGCTGCCTAAAATCCTTTCCTAATTTTTTATCGCTCTGGCAGTAATTCTCAGCCAACTTGTGAGTCACCATTTGGACTTCTGTTCCAACATGAGATTTTATAACAAAAACTACTAGAATTATACTTAAAACAAATCTAATGCTGGAAGGCTGCTTAGAACAAGAAATACTGGAGAAGCCTTACAAAAAATATCATTAGCTCTCAAAAAACCCAGCCTGGTTTCTTTTATTTTGTTACTTCCAGGTAGATAAAGAACTTGTTCCAATCTCATAAACTCAAAAACCAAACATAGTCTGTGTCCCAGAGCATTTGTGTTTAACATCTACCCTAAGACTAAATCCAGAGAACCAGTGTCATTAGGTCAAGATCTAAATCATTCAAGCCAAACTCCCATTGCAGTCAGGTGAACATTGCCTCAGTTAAAGACCATAACTTTAGCCCACAACTCATTTCTGAAATATTTGGATTTACGCTGTTGCACTCTATGTACTGCTGCTTTAATTCCTATTCAGCCGTTCTCTTCATGATTTTTACCCTTCCCTGGAAGTACTCCACATTGACACTGAATGCTGAATGAATGGAGGACTTTTCAGTCTGGGATGTTTTCAGGCAAAGACCAAAATTCTCAAAACAACCATCCTTGACCTTCAATATGCTGATGACTGTGCCATCCTTATGCACACTGAGAAAAATCTTCATACTGTGCTGGATCTTTTCAGAGAAGCCTACCAAACTTTTGGCCTCTCACTCAACATTGAGAAAACTAAAGTGTTCTATCAACCTGCTCTGGACCACAATTACGCCCCCCACCTCCCCAAATTACCATAGAGGGAAAGACCTTGGAGGTAGTCGAGCACTTCCGCTACCTTGACTGCCACTTCTCTCAGAGAACATTGATGACAAGATCCAGCACCGGACCCAATGAACAAGTACCACCTTTCAGAAATTGCTTTGTGATGTTTTTATTCATTGCTATCTCCAGAAACACACCAAGATCCAGGTCTACAATACAGTCATCATCCCCACTGCCTTCTACAGATGTTAAACTTGGGTCACCTACCATCCTCGTATCAAGAGCCTGGAGATGTATCAGGCTCCCGAAAATCTTTCACATCACATGGGAAGATCCCCACAAAAATGCCAACATCCTTGCTGAAGTCAATGATATCACCATTGAGTCAGTGATCCTCAAGCACCAACTGCTGGGCAGTGCTTGGGGATCCCCCTTGCTCCTTGTAGGTGGCAGCAGCGGTGGAGAAGGCGGGGGGTGCAACCAGGCCCAGCCTGGCCTCAAAATGGAGGGTATTGTGGGGGTTGTCTGGGCCCCGCAACAGCAGTGGGGGGGGGGGCCAGGCTCAGCCACATGGCAGAGTGGGGGAAAGGGGGAGCGCTCCCCGCTCTGTAGAGGAGGCGGCGTGAGGGGGGAATGGGGTAGTGGCCACCACGGTGAAGGGAGCAACAGGGGAAGTGGCCCCAAGCCCAAACTGCTGGAGGGAACGGGGTCAGGCCCAAAGCAATGGGGGGGGCGGAGGAACAGGGTGAGGCCTGAATTGGGGGAAGTGGGGCCAGATGACAGGAGCAGGGGCACAGAGCCAGATGCTAGGCTCTGTCCCTGCCAGCCCCCTGGGTGGAGGGAGTGGCCCCAGCCTCAACATGGTGATGGCAGGGGTGGGAGTAGTAAGACTAGCCCCAGGCTTCCATCCCCATCTCCCCCAGCAGGCTACAGGTAGATCGGCCAGTGGCGCTGGCCCCCTGTCCCCCCGCAGTAAGGCCAGCACCGGTGGCCCCAGCCCCCTGACCCTGCAGGTGGTGGCAACGGAGTGGATGGTGGACCCATCCCCACTGTTCCCTGGAGGCCAAAAATGGAGAGGATGGAAGGGCAAGGCCAGCACTGCTGGCCACACACCCCCAGCCTTGCAAGCAGCAATAGAGCAGAAGGGGGGCGGGGCAGCAGACAGAGGGAGGGCAGCCTAGCTCTGGCCCTGGCCCTGGTCCCAGCATTGCGGGGGAGCAGAGCCGGATGCAGACCGCCCCCCACCCATCATTTTTGACATGCAGTTGGCTAGTATATTTCATAAAGACCTAAACATGATATAATCAATTCAGTTCTTACCACCCAAATCAGAACCATTACTCTCCCCCTGCTATTTTACATGCATTCCCATTGGCCTATTTTTAATTATCCACTACTTTCAATTTCAATGGAACATCAGCATTTAGGAGAGATGGGGTTGCCTTCTTCTGTAGCATGGGGTATGGTTCTTTCACACACTTTAATAGGGGTAGTAATTAGCTATTTTTCCCACTGTTGCAGTTATAGGACATAAGCAATCACCTTCTCTCCATGCCTTTTACCTGTGGCATGGTATAGAGTGTTCTTTGTGGGTGCTGACACATGTGCAGCTTCCTGCTGTAACTCATGGTGCTTTACAGAAAGTGCCATGAGTTGCATCAACCCCCCCCGCCCCCCACACCTGACCCAACAAACATTTGATGTTGGCTCAGGGGGGTGGAGGATAAGGTCCACTTTGGAGCCAATCCAGAAGGAGCTGCATGTCTGCAGCCTCTCTCATTGCAGGCTGGGCAAACCCCAACCTGAAGCTCCATCCCCTCCTTTCTCCTATCATGCAGACGGCATCAGGTGTGGGGCTGGGCTGGCCTGCATCAGCCCAGGCCTGATCAGACAGAAGTTAATGAAGATGCTTCGCTTTGGACTGCCTTCATCTGAGCCCTCATGTAATGAGGTTTATTTTGTCACATGACTGGGCACTTTTAAAACACTCTGCAACTATGCACTTGTGTCAGAGCATGGCTATAGAGCACTTTCAAGGAGCCAATTGCATGACAAGTGTCACTTCTGTCAGCACCCTGTGTTGCAGACGTTTTGGGGACAAGGGTTTGGAATGGCAATTTTGAGGATCCTTTGGTTAATGATAGCCTGAAAACATAGCGGACTGGACTCAATAGCTTGTAAGGCCCCTTTTAATCCTATGTTCCTAACAGTAGATTTCATTTCAGTGGAACAACACATAAACTTTAAATGAGCCCAGGATATGCGCAGCAGTTGCACCAGTGTTAAAAGACCATGTTGCACACCTCTAAAATTGATTTACCAAGGCAAGCTAAACTGCTGCAAGGCCAGTTTAAAATATGTAAAAGTAGCCACATACAGCAACATGCTGGTTTAATTAAATTAAATTCCCTTTATTTGCACCATGGCATTTTCTATGTGACATGCCCATAGGTACTTTGCTGACTCAAGACCTATTATACATGCTTTACAGCTGAAGTGTCTAAGTGTGATTCTACACTGAAACATGAGCATGAAAAATGGGATCCTTCTGATCTGCCCTCTAAATGCTTCCCACCCACTTTGGAGACAAATACAAGTTTTATATACTTTTTGGCCATTTCAAGATCCCACAAGTTACCATGTCTGGAAGCATCCCCCTCCAATATCCTACGCTGCTCCATACAGCATGACTCTTGAACCAGAAACAGTGTAGCAGCCTCTACACAACATCCAGAGTACAATTTTCTCTCCTTCAGTGTTGTAAAGGCAACATGTCCATGAGTCACTCAGCTGGAGTCCATACTCATAACTATGCATTATCCAAAGAATTAGCTACCTTATAACGATACTACAGGCCAATTTCTATCCTTAGTTACACTTGTGCAACCCTTTTGTTTTCTGTCAAGTTATTCAGATGGGAGTGCAGGTAGAATCTGGTATGTTTATTAGCAATGAGATATTGGCCACTGGGTTCACAGATGTTTTTTTCTTCAAAAATGTTAGTTAAAAAAATTAATGATTATGATATCTTTGCTATTATTGAAAATGTATAATATAGATGGTATCTTCATATAAAGATGTAATTACAGATTATATCTTCATATAAAACATACTCGTGTGTGCATGCAATAAACCAGTCTTAATTTAAATAAATGTTGCAAACTGTTCCTGAAAAAATGGGGCATTTTTGGCATAACAGAAAAAAAGACCCTGCAACCTAAGTGGATGATAGCCCTGGTCTGTGGCCAGGTCAAACTCTACCTGTTGTAGGGCCCCATGCACATACTCTGCCCCTCACCAGGCCCCTTTCACACCATCCTCTCTCACAAGGTCTCTTTCACGCTGTGCACCCTCACTGGGTCTCTCACATACTGCCCCTTCCCAGGCCACTCCCAACCTGCCTTACTCCACACAGCACTTTACACTTCCCTACTCACTTTCCAGGCAGATATAGCACTTCAGGCCATCCTCTCACAGACCCTACTCTACGTGACCAACAACCTTATGCCTAACTCAAGGCTGAACTCAGCCTCTGGCCCCTCTCACATATAGCACTTCAGGTTGACCGCGCACCCTACTCTGTGTGGGCCTCCATGCATTTCTGTCCCCTCACTGGAGCCATTGAGGTCTTTCACCCTATAGGGCACAGGTGCCTCTCCTAAGCGTGCCTGCCCCCCCTAACAATAGGGTATTTCACCCTGTGGGCTCAAGTGTCTCTCACTAGGTGTGCCTGGCCTCATGCTATCAAGGTCTTTCACCCTATGGGTTCAGGTGCCTCTCTCTAGTTGTGCCTGGCCCCATGCCTGTCCCTACCTCATGGCAACCCACTAGGATATGGAGGTTGCAGTTTTAAGGTGTCCCTACCTGAGTTTCACTGGGGAGGCAACTAGTCTGCCATTTCTGGGGAACTGCCCCGCCATGAGCAGTCCCACCAGGCCACCCTTCCCCAGCAAGGTGCAGTTTTCCGTCATATCCAGGACCAGGAGCTCCATCCCCATAGCTCCTTCCCTTACCTCCAAGATGTTCCAAGCAGCAGCTCAGCCAGGTGTTGTTATTCTAGCTGAGAGCAGCAGGCTGCTGCTCCAGCTGTGAGGCCTGGGTTAAAATGGACAGGAAAATGGACTGTTAAAGGAGAGGAGTCAGGTGACCTGAATTCTAATCCTGGCCCTGCCAATGACCTGCTCTGTGATCTCTGGCAAGTCACTTTGCCTCTTTCTGCTTCCCATGCCACCTCTGTCTACTTAAAACATAAGATCCTTAAATCAGAACTCATTACATGTTTGCAAAGAGTCTAGGTACAATTGCCCCCATCCTTAGATTAGGTTTTTAGGGGCTGCGTTATTGCAAATACCAAAGGGTAATTACTGAAAAAGCAGAAAGAATAGAGTGGCAGCCAAGAACTGCAGTACTCTGGACCAAAATATTTTCCTATGGTTCTACAGATACCTTAAGAATATACCAAAAACATCTTGCATATGCCTATCCTTTCTCTTACATCCTGGAATTGTCAAACACAATCCAACTGGCAAAACAGCCTTGTGTGACATAAGACAATTTCACATTACTGCCTCCCTAGTTGGGCTTTGATTTCTGATTCTGGAAACTATTGACCAAGAAGGCATTCATTGTACCAGGATTAAATTATCTTGGATCCAAAAACAGAAATGGCTTAGCATAGCGCAACACTGATGCAGCAGTGTAACAAGGGAAAAAGAGATGCTGCACTTGAGATGTTCAACACTAAGTTCATTTGCAGCAGCAAAAAGTGAACTTAAATAAGCCTAGTATTCCCCCCTACACTGAGGAAAATCTACTTATGTAAAGCTTGCAGAGACAGTGAAGCCACCACTACCTCTGTTGCCTCTCCCACCCCAAATGTAAGTGGAAGGAATGGTGCATCAGGGATGGAGTGAACAGAGGTACAGTGGAACTGACCTTCATTCTGGCCCAACTCCTCACTGGCATAAACATCTCTGCTTCAGAAGCCTGAAGACACCAAAGTTATTGGGCGAAAGTGGAGAGGGGAAAAACTATTGCAAGAAGCGTGATGGTGCTGCCTCACCAATCATCCATTCAACAGAGTACAATTATCTTACAAAACAGACCTTGAGGCTGAGAGCTCCTATACACTTCAGTCATTTATGCACTTAACCAATATGCAGATAACTAGAGTTTGTTACAAACTAAGCAGCACGTAACAAACTGGGACTGCCATTGTGTTTGGCAATTGAATGATTTATGCTCTTACCAGATACGAGCATAAGTGGTATACACTATACACTGTATAC
This sequence comes from Crocodylus siamensis, assembly GCF_052110815.1. NCBI lineage: Eukaryota > Metazoa > Chordata > Crocodylia > Crocodylidae > Crocodylus > Crocodylus siamensis. The sequence goes on along the minus strand of NC_143399.1, from coordinate 121,405,954 downwards.
CATGAGAACTGCAGGTCAGCCTCAGTACAATGTATTTAAACTGCAGGTGTATATTATGCAGAACTATATTCCTGTCAGGGTGGATTAAAATCAACAATAAAAAAAAATTAAAAATCAATTTTTTATTTAAATCAGATTTTTGTATTTAATCATATTTTGTTAAGTTTTTTTTAAATAAACATATGAAGATTGTTTTAAGATATGCTAAAGCTCAAAGATATCATCATGGAATAGAGATTATAACTTCTAATTATATACTATTTGAAACAATATATTCATGTAACTTTTTTGGAAATGTTATAAATATGTCACAACAGGCCATGGACTACATTAGGGGTCCAATCTTTTCCCAGAGACTTGTCCATAGATTAGTGAGGATTAAAGAAAACACTCTACCCAACGGGACTCAGTGCTCAAGCTAGACGATCCCATTAAGCATCTCTGTGACGCTTAGTTTCAGTTCTCAAACTGTGGATTTGTGTCTCCAGAGATTGCAGGCAGACAAGGTTCTTTGGGTAGATGCGAGATCTTTTATTAGACTAAGTAAATAGCTGGAAAAATTGTTCTTTGCAATCTTTCAGGCACAACTGCCCTTCTTCAGGCATAGGGAGAGTTTGTTGTCTCCAGAGATAACATCCTTGTTAACAGTAGTATATGGAGATGAAAGATAAGACTGGATACCCTCCCAACAGCCCTATTGTCTTTCTGCAAGTTTGTATACACAGAGTCAAGCCCTTGCCTTTCTCTAAACGTGCAAAGTTTCAAGAAGCTAAATGAATAAAGGATATCAAACAACAAGTATGCATTTTTTTGTAGAAAACAATGATTAAATTGAGGCTTCCTGGTCAGTGATTTAAAACATGATTTAAATTGATTTGATTAAATCAAAGCTACCCTGATTTCTGTGCACATGCTCTTCACCAATTTGCTGCAATATAAATAAGGTTATCATGCCATTTTATAATGATAGCATCAGAGTGATGGTCCAGGAATTATGCAAGAAGCAAGGATTTCTTAAGGTAATATCTTTTATTGGAACCATTGTATACTTTGGATATATTTAGACAAGCTTTAAAATGTAAGACATTCTTCATCAGGTCCCTCCATCCCAACTATACAGTTGAGCCAATAAAAGATAATCACCTGAAGAAATCCATCTTTAATTACATAATCAACTTATCTAACATTTTAAAACAACTTTAGCTGTTTTAATTTCTGTGCAAACCAGAACAGATAACATGCCAAGGGTTATTATATTTAAAAATCAACTTACTACACATCTAATCTCAAACATCATGGGCCATGCAGCGTGAGCACACTCATGAATACCACACTGGAACTAAAGTTTTAACCTGGGCGAGCAAATCCACTGTCAAGCTTGGTTTGAATTCAAGCTGCTGATCTACGTCACTGCAGTGTCTAACAGCTGCCACATTATACCCTAGAGAGGTGAAATTTGTAAAACACTATGGAAACCCTTAAGGAAAAAGGCACTTTTAAAAGAGCTATAATCAATATTCAAATAGCTAATATACTTATGTAACAAGGAAATACGTTCATACTAAATGTCTTCGTTACTATTCCAGCCCATCCAAATGAATGTGTGGACATATGTTTAGACTAAGTGCCTTACACTTTTAAAAATGAGATTTCAGGTTCTCAGTTACTCATTTACTCTTGAAAATTTTACCCTGAGCCTGCAAATTTAACAGTTTGGGTGGTGCTCCTATCAGCTGGCACTAATAAGCAGTCTCTGGTGGGTTTGGGATGGAAGGTCTTCAGGGAAAATATTATATAAAGCATCATAAGTCTATAGGCTACCCACTTCTCTCAATCTCAAACCATTACCTAGATAGTTGGGTGCCAACCTTTGAGGTAGATGTTTCATAAAGTAGCCCTGGGCCATCCCCAGGTGCCACTCTAATCCCCTTCCCTGCCTGATCCTGTGTTGCTTTCTGCTTCCTGTCCTATGTGCGGCTGTGCTGCCTGTCCCAGTCTGCCACATACGGCATACAGAGGCTGCCCATACCACTTGTGGCACAAATGCCACGTGTTGGCCACACCTGACGTAGCTCATGGCAAAGTCAAGGCCAGTGGGATACTGACGTCCCATGTTTGGTCTGGGATTTAAAACTGAGTATCCAATTATTTGAGATTGTTTAAAATTACAATGCACTTTTTCAGTATTAGTCTGTTCAAATTCCAGTTTAAGTAACTGTATATTTCATACAGTTCTAACTTAAAGAGATTTTCTCTCTCTTTTGGAGTCTTAAACAGTTTTGTAATGTCACTGCAGTGTCAAACAAATGCCACATTATACCCTAGAGAGGTGAAATGTTACAATTTGTAAAACACTATGGAAACCCCCCAGGAAAAAGGCACTTTAAAAAGATCACAGTAAATTCAATAATATCGACTCGCTCACATCTACATCTGAATTTTTAAAAATCAAGATAATCGCATCATATAGTATGAACATATTCATGAATGCTATAGGTTCAACTTAATGCTTGATTTTCCTAGTATTTAAATAGCCAATATACTAAGGTAACAAAGAAATGAGTTCATCCCAAAGTATAATTTCTGTCAAACACTGTGCATCGGTCCAAAAATGTATTGTGTGTGTGTGTGCACTAAATGAATTACTAGATTTAATATTTTTCCAAGAGTATAACGAGTTGAAGATCATGACATTTGTCATTAAAAAGGTAATTTTCCATAAACAGGCTATAGGAACTGGGATCTGACCTCTGACACTGATCCCTCAAGATAATAAAGTTCTTGACACAGATACTGTAGTAACTTAAAAAAGCATAAAAATATTTATAATTCTGCTAGACTATTAAAATTTAAGGATAAACTGAATAATAGAACTCATCCCCACCTGTAATTTTTTTATACAGATAGTACTCTGAAGTCAGTGTGGTTACTTCTATAATATGTACATCACAGACAGTCAAATTCTATTTGTGAAGTCAGAGATCAGACTTTTAGGCATTTCAAACTTTGTTAGTTTATGTCACTCCCATTTAAATTATTTTCAAATGTTAATGTATATATTTAAATAGATACACGTCCATATATAATACATATATGTATTTATACAATATTAAATAAATCCATATTTCAGAATCAAATTTCTGATCCTCATTTTTAGGCAAATTTTCATTATTTTGACAAAAATTAGTTAAGGGGTTTTGTCTCATATGACCATTAAGGTAATCCAAAGCTAATTGGTAGTTATTATGGAAGACAACCCTGTATCACAAAGGCAAAAAAAAAAAAAAGAGACAGCGAGAGAGTGCAAAGGCATGAATGAATATGGAGATATAAAATAGTAAGTGGGTATTACTGGCAAAGGGCAGGTAAAGAATTTTATGGGGTCAAAAAGAAGACTGGCTATAGTATGGATCCATACTATGGATTTTAAAAGTGAAAACATAACACCACATAGTAAAAACTATGACCTTCTGTAGCTATGATTTACATTATCACTAGATCCACAGAGAAAATGTATTCCCCAGTAAATAAAACTTATAGTAGTGTCATTAATATTATACATTTCTATTACACTACATTAATAGTACATGCACACACATATATACATGCAAATTGAGTCTGTGTGAGATTGCATGCATGTGTATACACAGCACAAGTTAACTTTGCTCTAGGTCGGGGCTTTCAACCTTTTTTGGTCGGTGTGCCCCGGTGGCCGGTCGAGAAGCAGGCAGTCCCCCCTGCAGCCGGCTGATGAGCAAAACCAGAAGTGCCGGCAGCTTCTCCTCGCTGCTGTCGCATACCTCTTGGGGCCTTCCAAAGTACCCCCAGGGGTATGTGTACCCCCAGATGACAACCCCTGCTCCAGGTACCTGAAGGACTTCACATGAGCCTGTAAGTACTCAGGGCCCTCAGCTGGCCTGCATGGTCCATGATGAAACCTGCGCCAATACATCTTGACTGTTATTATTACCTGAGCTCATGAATGTCTACGCATGCTGTAATCATACCTCAATGACTGCAGTATAGACATAGCATCGAGAAAAATAGTTCATCTGCAGTACATGCTTCACTGCTTTCCTGGATTGGGTGATATTGATACCCATTTGATAAACAGCAGAGATATGAGTGACATGATGAATTGTATATTTTTCCTACACCTTTGATCCTTTTGGCTACATTCTGATTGCTATCCATATCTCCAGCACTTATGAAGAACTTGAAAACCTAGTTTTCCTATCTTTAAATAGTAGTGGTCTGAATTGTAAGATGGCAATGTTTAGCCATTGACTAATACCTGGTTTAAAAGTCCAATAGTTTTGTGACCCTACATTAGAAATGAGCATTTTGTGGTCATCTGTAAGAAGAAATACAATATGTGCCATTAGCTTGTGACAGCTTCAGATATTAAATCCTAAAAGAATTACATTATTTATGGGAGTTTCAAAATATTGGCATATTTTTTCCTCTCTTCAGAGCTATGCAGGGTAAAATATATGGCACCAAGATAGCTGAGAATTATAGGCGGCAAAATAAAAAAAAAATATTACTGGAACTATTTTTCATACCTCTCTAGAGTGCCGTTATGTAAAATGTGTTGCAATACAAAATACACAATGGTGCAGATTTTGTGTGGTATTCAGCTGGGAAGATTTGCATAACTCACCCACGACTTTGCTACTCGCATGCAATGTAGCAACTAAGAACTGATGCTGGTAAAACTTTCAGAGTTTACAATGCCTGTAAGTGTTTTCCTCACATAAGTGTCCACATGCAAATATTTTTTTCCTGACCTAATTGAAGGTTGTCTTTATGCTTCCATAGCTGTGAGAATGTTAAAGCCAGTAAAAAAAAGTTATATGACAGATTTACAACTACTGGCTTCATTTAATAAAGGTTCATGAAAATCATCAAAAACCAACAGGGTCCTGATCCTGCAGTGCTGACTCTTGCCAATTCCCTACTGACTTCACTAGCAAGTTAATCTGAATATGGACTATTGCAGCACTGGGCTCTAAGCTTTTTTAATAACAACTAAAATGTGACTGACCACATGAATTTCCTGTCAGGAGTAACCTTTTTAAGAACTGAAAAAGCAATCCCATTTGCAAAGCTGGCACCAATCCCTTAAGCAGTACATGAAGTAGCCTCGATGGTAACTGAGACAGGCGACTGAGAAAGCAGCTAGAATCACCTCTGTTGCTGGACTGCTCAGCTGTCAAGTGAACACAGAGAAGAGGATCACTCCAGTTCAAGACTGGCTGGGGTGGATATTAAAGGAAATACAATCCTCTTAGTGTGCTGAAAGCATGCATGTGTGGAGGTGGGGACGAGGCACAGCCAAACCTTTATTTCTGTGCACGGATCAGAGCGACAGATGTATTCCTTCTAATAGGCTGCTGCATGCTACCATTTGGCCTAAATTCTCTTGATAGTCTGCCTCTCTTCTTATGGAATAAAAGCAGGGGGAAAGGTGGGAAATATGGACTGACTGGTCTAAAACAGTGCAGACCTGTCACTTCTGATGGAGCTGGGTTAATTTACACCTGCAGAGGTGCCAGAGCAAGATTTGCCAATACTTTCCTCAAGAGAAGAGACTCCAGGACAGCCCAAAGGGTGGAGGGACAAAGAGAAGGGGGGCATAAAATACAAGCCAGCCACACTGGGGCCACAAGTTCCCTCCCCCCCACAACTTAGAAGGTGATTCATCCTGCTTAAGGCAGAGAGAGTGTTTCACGCAGGGTAAGAAATAAATGGGCCACTAACATAATATACTATACCATAATATATTACTATATGCTATTGTATCATATCACATATATCATACGTCACATCATACCATAGCATGTGTCATACAATACTACACATCCTACCGTATCTCATATTATGCATCATATATCACATACCACATCATGTCATGTCAGCTAGCATGTGATACGGTATGTTATATCTTACAATAACATATAATGTCCTATATCATACGATATGATATGCTATTATATAACGTGGCAAAATATCATATCCTATAGCATATCATTTCATGTCATGTCATATAATAGCATACCATCATATATAACATCATACACCATATATCTTAACACCATACAACAGATCATATCACATCAGATATCATATAATATCATATATCCAATAAAAGCATATGCCATTTCATATACGTCATATAATATATGCTGTATCATATAACATATACATTGTACATTGTATCATATTGATAGACACCATGTCACATCACATCCATCTATCATGTCACATCATGGTACCATATATTGTACGATATCATATATCTTAGACAATATCATGTACAATAGATGATATCATATCATGTGGTATCATATATTATATGATATATTATACTATCATATATGACATAGGATATCCTATGATATCTTACAGCATATATGACATACCATGTCATATACCATAAGGTATCATATATCATGTCATATGCTAGAAGATACCATAAGATATCATATATGCTATAAAAGATCATAGGATATCATGTCATATATGATATCATATAGCATATCATATATGCTATAAGATATATCATGCCACGTGCTAAGATACCGTGTATCATATATGCTATATCACAGGATATCATATCATATAGCATATCATATATGCTATAAGATATATCATGTTGTGCTATATCATGTCATATATGCTATAAGATATGATATCATATCATATGTCATATATGCTGGATCATGTGATATCATGTAACATACAATAAGATATCATGTCATTTAAGAGATAAGATATATGGTATCATGCCATATGTGAGTTATGATAACATATCACAGCATATATTGCATGTTAATACATGACACATATGCCATCATATACCATACCACATCCCAGCACGCATCACGTAGTACCACATCTCCCCTCAGGCAGCGGCAGTGCCCCTGCAGCCGAGGCCGGGCCGCTCCGCCAGGCGGTGGCGATGCCCACGCCCGGGGAGAACAAAGCGCCCCCCCCCCCCCCCGATTGCGGGGAAGCCGCGGGGCAGCGGGCACGGCCGGCGCTCCGAGGCGCGGGCCAGGGAGCCCGCCCCGCCCCTGCACCTGCCCCGGCCGCAGCCCCCCGGCGCCGTCCCCGCCCAGGCCCGCACCTTCTCCTGCGCCCGGTTGAGCCGCTTCTGCACGTTCTTGGCGAAGATGCCCGACTTCATGTCCGCCATGGCTGCTGCTCCGCGGAGCCCGAGCCCGAGCCCGAGCCCGAGCCCGAGCCTGCTGCGGACGCGGCGGCAGAGGAGCGGCGGGCGCAGCGCGGCGCAGCGCAGCGCGGGAGGCGGCGCGAGGAGCAGGCGGGGGATCTTAAAGATACAGCGGGAGAGCCGGCGTGTGCCGCGGGAGCGGGGCCGCAGCCGCCTCGGCCAGGGTCCTCCCCCTCCAAGCCGGCCCCCCCAGCTGTCCCCGTAAAACCGTGTCGAGATACTCTCAGGGAGAGGCTACGGGGGAAGGCAGCAACCCCACAGCCCTATCCATCTGTCCACGAGGTCAAATTCAGTGCTCGGGTCAAATGGAGGGGTGGCCTGCCCAGGAGCTGGACCTGCTCGCTAGGGCTTTGTCAAAGTGCCCGCCTTGGCTCTAGCCAACACCCAGCGCCTAAACCCCCCCCGGCACAGCTGGCAGAAAGGGGAGAGGGGAGCAACCAGCAAAGCCCACCAGCCTGGGAAATGCCCATGGCAGAAGGTAGACACAGCTATGCCTCCATCACCCCCAAGCAGTGGTTGTCCAGCCTCTCCATGAACACCTCCAGTGGTGGAGGGGTGGACAGACGGCAAGAGGGGCAGCAGCAGGAGCTGGTTATTCTGTAAGACGCAAGCTTCTTTCATTGCTGTCAGTCTTCCCCCGGGTGACACAGCACCCTGAGGTGCCTTGGCGCCCTGCTAGAACCAGGAGGGGCACCAACAGGATCACATCGGGGGATGTCCGATGGGAACCCAAAACATCAAAGTCAGGCGGGCCTACTGGGGTCTTCCCGATCTCTTTGCACCAGAAAAATCGCTTTCTTTTTTGCCTATACTCGTAAAACTGAGGGAAAAGAAAGAGCTGGCCAAGGCCCCCTCAAGTCTAGGAAGGTGGAGAGGCACAGCTGTAGGCTGACAGACAGACATACCCTTCAAAGACAAAGATACCAAACTCTAAGAATATCGGCCTTGAGCACACACCGCACATTCATGCTGTCCCCTGCTGCCAGTGAGCCAAAGTGCTTCACCAGGATTAATATCTTCCCCCACTTCTGGTGAAGTAGCCAAGTGTTGTACCCATTTTACAGATGGTAGGAGAAAGGCAAGGAGAAGTTAAGCTACTCTAGTACTTGGTGACTCCAGATTTCAGACTCCTACCCCTGTGCTGCCACTGCTGGGCCTTATTTTCAAAGCTCTGCAGAGCCACTGTGGACTTCCAGCACTTTTGCAAAACCTGGACCAATTGCCTCAGCAGCTAAATCCATATTCAGATGCCCAATGGCATCTAGTGCTCGGGCTTCAATCATCCTACCGCTTACTGTTAGGGGTCTACTTAACATGTAATGTGGGGCCCCTGCAGGATATGCTTGGCAATCTGGTGGTTGCGCCAGAGGAGGAAGCAGACCTCTTTAACAAATTCTTCACCTCCATTTTCTTCTGCAGGGACCAGAACTCCCCCACCAAGATTTCAGACGGATTTGGGAGAAACGCCGCCAGGCCTAAGGTTGGGGAGGACTGGGTTAGAGAGCTTCTGGAGGGGCTGGGCATGTTCAAATCAGCAGGTCCAAATGCTCTCCACCCCAGGGTTTTGAGGGAATTGGCAGGGGTTATTGCAGGGCCCCTGGCATGGCTTTATGAGCACTCATGGTGCTCAGGCCAGGTGCCAGATGACTGGAAGAAAGCCAGTGTGGTACCCATCTTCAAAAAAGGGAAGAGGGAGGACCAGGGCAACTATAGGCCCATTAGTCTTACCTCAATCCTGAGGAAAGTCTTTGAGAAGATCATCATGGAACATATCTGCGATGGGCCAGCCTCAAAGATGATGCTCAAGGGCAACCAGCATGGTTTCATTAGGGGCAGGTCCTCTCAGACCAACCTGATTGCCTTCTATGATCAGATCATAAAAGCACTGGATGCAGGTGTCGCGGTGGATATAGTCTTTCTGGACTTCAACAAGGTCTTCGACACCGTCTCCCACCCTATTCTCATCAAAAAATTAGGTGACTGTGGCATTGATGCCTACACAGTCAGATGGATTGCAAATTGGCTGAAGGGTCGCACTCAGAGGGTGGTGGTGGACGGGTCATATTCGACCTGGAGGGAAGTGGGTGGTGGAGTCCTCCAGGGCTTGGTCCTTGGGCCCGTGCTGTTCAATTTCTTTATTAGTGACTTGGATGACAGGGTAAAAAGCAGCCTGTTTAAATTTGCTGATGATACCAAGATATGGGGTCAGGTGGGCACACTAGCAGGGAAGGACAGATTACAGCAGGACCTGGACAAGTTAGAGGGGTGGGCTAACAAAAATAGGACGGGTTTCAATACTGACAAGTGCAGGGTGCTGCACTTGGGCAGTAGGAACCAGCAGGACACTTATAAGCTAGGAAACTCCCTTCTCGAGAGCACGGAGGCAGAAAGAGATCTTGGAGTAATTATCGACTCCAAGATGAACATGGGCCAACAATGCAAGGTCTTGGTCAGTAGGGCTAACCATACCTTGTCATGCATCCAATGATGCATCTCAAGCAGGGCCAAGGAGGTGATCCTCCCCCTCTATGCAACACTGGTCAGGCTGCAGCTGGAGTACTGTGTCCAGTTCTGGGCACCACACTTCAGGAGGGATGTGGACAGTATTGAGAAGGTCCAGAGGAGGGCCACCCGCATGATCCGGGGACAGCAGGGCAGGCCCTATGAAGGGAGGCTACAGGACCTGTTTGGCCTTCAAAAAGAGAAGGCTGAGGGGGGACCTGGTGGCCGTCTATAAACTCACTAGGGGGGGGATCAACAGGGTTTGGGAGAGACCCTCTTCCCCCAAGCGCCTCCCAGGGTAACAAGGAATAACGGCTACAAATTGTTAGAGAGTAGGTTTAGACTAGACATCTGAAGGCACTACTTCACAGTCAGGGCGGCTAGGATCTGCAAACACCTTCCAAGAGAAGTGGTGGTGGCTCCTACCTTTGGGTGTCTTTAAGAGGAGGCTTGACATCTACCTGGCTGGGGTCATTTGAGCCCAGTTTTCTCTCCTGCCCTGGGAAGGGTGTCAGACTTCATGATCTACAACCCTATTTCTATGAATCTATGAAACATGCAGCAAGACAAAGTAAAGCAATGCTCACGGCTTGGTCATGGCACAAAGAGACAATTTCATTGGCATTTCCTGGCAACCCCACCCCTTGCTGCTGACTGGCATTGCCATTGCATTTAACTTCATAAAAGATGTCATTGAAACATGTTCAGTTCACTGACTGGTGCCTTCACTTTGTGTCACTAGGAGACGATAAGGTAACTCTCAGTCACCTGATCTATGGCTCCAGTGACTGATGCGTTGCCTTTGTATTGCAGAAAGCATTGGGGCATTCTAAAACTGCATATATGAATAATATATGCTGTTTTGCTTTTAGATTGATTTTGAGGGAAATCACAGCCAATGCAATATTTCCTGGCAATCACAGACAACGCTGTTTTTTGCAGCTTCCACCTGATCCCCAGTGCACCTGACTGCCTAGTGCAGCAGGGCTGGCCCGATGATCTTCCAGGTCCCTTCCAGCCTTATAATCTATGAAAATATATTAATTAAGTGGACGGCTACTTATCGGCAACAAAACAAGTTCACCTTCCACTCACTGATCACCAGTGCTGGGAAAAAACAAACAAACAAAAAAATCAGGCCACTCATCTAAAACTATGTTCAGCCACCTAACGGAAACTTTGGGTTGCAACCAGGGGTGAAAGTGGTGGCCCTCAATATTTCAAACCAATTTTTTTGTTAAAACGGTATAAATTACTTGGCCAAGGCTAAAATCAAATATACACCTGAGCCAAGCAGAAAGCTTGAACCTCCGGCACAATGGCATTTCCCTCTTCTGAGTCAGTTACCTATAAAAGTCTTGTGCTTGATAACATTGTTCACCACCACCCTCTAAAGGGCAGCAAACTCAGGCCTTCAAGTTAGAGAAGTCCTAATTCAGGAAAGTTCCTGTTGCCACTTTTTGGAGTCCCTCATTGTTTAATTAAGCACATCCTTTCCTGAACTGGGCCAGCCCTCCCCTCCACTGCATAGCACCACAGCATGGTACAAAGAGCAAAGTGATACACTGCTAAGCTCCAGCTTCCAGGCCAGTGGATCTTGCTCTGTATTATGGTACTGTTCTACATTTATAAAACTCTTGATTGATTTTTCAGATTCATATAACACCCAGACTGGGAGATCACCACCATTATACAACACACACACCAGGTACGAGCCGTTAGCAATGTCTTAAATATAGACTTCTTAGCATTGATATAGCAGCACCACATAGAAACCTCAGTAGGTTCTTAGTATCCATCACACCTCCATACAAGTCTCCCATGAAAGGCAAGACAAGTGAGTATATGGGCTATAGGCAATAATGAACAGGGCTATAGTTCCATTAACAGTGGAGTTTGGACCAAAATATGCTGTATGCAACCCACCACAGGCTGTTAAGTCTACTATACTCATGTTAGCCAGATACAAAGATCAAAACACAATCCCAATGTATTCAGATCTTCCAAAAACACTCTTTGAAGTAATATTTAATATCATCTATTTAATTTATTGTTTGGCTGGATTGAGGTTCAGTTCTGAAAGGTCATGCAGCTCTAATAATAAACCACACAATAGTGTTTGTTTTAACCTGAACTACACACGTGTTTTGTTCATACTTTCATACTAGCATGCAGATACTATGGGTAATGCATTCAGGTGCAAATTCATATTCCTGCCCTGCAAGAATAAGTAAACAGTTTTTGTCCTTTATCTAATGCCACTGAAACCCATGTAAAGATTCTCGCTGCATTGGGTCAGGCTGTTAATACAAGGGCATCTGCAAGAGCTGTGGCTGCAGTGCTGCTCTGCAGCTGACACTATACCTTTTCTGTAACCTGATCTTAACGGTGGGAGGAAGGGAGTTTTTGGTAGTGGATCTCATGGTATAGAACTTAAAAGTCTCTCTCTGCTGGTTTGTTAGGAGCCTGACTATGCAAGGCAAACAGACCTGCAGAGGCATTTAGCTTTCCACACTGCAGAACTGCATTGGTTTTGCTGCAGTCAGGGATTTCTGTGGCCTTGGAGATAAAGCTAGAAGTGGTTTCTTCAAGGGACAGATTATTAAGGTGCACCTTTCTGTACCTAGGTCTTGCAAATTAGCTAGTCAGATAGTGATCTTTATATTCCCAAAGCACTGCCAGAGCACCATCCTCAATGCACATCAACTGCCATTGTGATCCATCCTGAAGGAGAAACTGTCCGGTCAAAAGTTGTATCTTCAGCTAAACAATATTTTTTCTTTCTTTTTTTTTTTTTTTTATTTTATTTATATAATCGGTAGGTTTGAACTGAAATGGAATTGATAAAAAACAGTTGTTTTGCATCTATCTTGTTTCTTTACTTTTGGACATTAATCTCATTCTGGACAATGAAAATACCATTCCATTTAATTTTTGCCTTTATTCTCAGACAGTGCTAGAAACTATGCAAATACGGTACACAATGCCAGTTTAAATCATGTATTTTCACTGTATTGGTCTTGGGAAGTAATAAGTGATCCTGGTTTTCTCTGTTTAAAAATCACAAATTATCTGATTAAATTCCAGAAATCCTGTTTTTCCATGATTAAATGAAATGCCACATGGGTCCAGCTGCATCTGTGTCTCCCTCTGCCCTGCATTGCTTTATAGATGGTACTGAGCAGCGTGTTATGCAGTCTCCTAGGCCTGCTGGTATCCCTCACTCCTGACCCACATCTCCCTGGCCCTGCCAGTGCCTCATTCCCAACCCACAGCCCTTGCAATCCCCACCACTTCCAACACAGCCCCTCACCCTCCTTGCAATTCCAATCCACAGTCCCTCGGCCCTGCCAGTGCCCCTCCTCAACCCATAGCCCCCCCCACCTCTGCTGGTCCCCCTTACTAGTCACCCCCCCAGCCCTGCCAGAGGGGCCCCCAAGTGCCAGGGCTACAGGGCCAGGGACCTGGGTCTGTAGCTCCTTACTCCCACCCTCCAGCAGTGCCCGAGTCCCAGCTCCCACCCATGAGGTGGCAGCTGCTGCAGCTCAAGCAGACTGCGGAGCCTGGCTCCCTACTGGAGCAGAGCCTGGTGGGGGCTGGACGCAGGCTAGTGAGCTCAGAGCTCTCCACCCTGCCCTCCTCCCCCAGGGCAGAGTGGGACCTCCCCAACTTGCTCTGCCCTGCTGGGTTTTGCCCTCTGGGCCACAGAGGTCCCCAGTGGAAGGGCAGCGGGGCAGGGAGCCCAAAGGCCACAGCAGGCATCCTGCATCTACCCTCTCCCTGCATACAAATCTGGGTGGTACGTGCCCCCATGCTCTCCCTAGGAGTGTGCTCAGTGGCAGGGATCCGGCCTCCCTGGTACCCTCAGACAAGCCGCCCACAACTCAGTCCTGCTCCCCACCTGGGCCCTGGGGCCACACATTCCCGCCCTGGCCCCAGACACCACCCTGGTTGGGCAGCACCCCCAGCCCCAGCCCTGCCCAACTTTCTCCCTCCCTCTCTCACTGTAGGGCCCTCAATCCCCACCACCCCAGACTTACCTGTGGGGAGCTGCAGGAGCTACTCTCCATGCTACTTGGCTGTCATGTGCATGAGTGTACACACATGCATGTGGCATCCCCTTACCTAATTGCCCTCCTCCCACTCTCCCCAGCAACCTGTTGTTTCCTGCATTTTCCCCCTTAAAATAAGAAAATCCTTGTTTTCCTACATTTTTCCATGGTGAACAGTAATAAGTCTCATAGTCTTTAACATAGTTCTCAGAAACATCAGCAAATCCTATGTTTATTTACTTCAGCAAAAGTAGTATTCCTAATTAAACAATTCTTCTTGTAAAAGTACAGGTGTAACAAGAATCCACAGAGGTCAGTTTCCCAATACTCAGTGAGAGAGAGAGAAAATACAGCATACTTTACACGTTATAGGGGAGCCATTTACATTACTTTTTTTTTTAAACCACAGTCACCAAATCCTTATGAACACTTCATTTCCTTAAAGATTTGCATGCAAGGCCTCAAAGCATGTCACAAACACTAATATGTTTAGCTTTACAATATCCCTAAAGCGAGGTAAGTATGCCAGAGCATCACTAAGGCAACACTTAACAGGTCACAGCAATGCAAGGTGATTGGATCAGAAGTGAAGAATACTATACCTCATTGAAACTAAGAATTTAAACCACATCTAAATGGAGGATCTTGGTTTGTATAAAGCATTGATCAGTTAGATTCCATGTGAGAAATCTAGAAAAGTGGTGTGGGGTATAATAACAAGTGCAGAGGACCTTAAATTGTAACCACTAGTGACAGACAAACAGCATCATTCTGGAATGATGCTAGTATAGTGACTCTGTACAGACCCCCCATGGAAGAGTGTTACTTACTGAATCACAAATACAGATCCGTGTATGCCTGGCTACTCCTTTGAAAAGTGCTATGAAGGTGCTGACCCACTTTGCCAATTTTGTAAAGCCAAAAGGGTAAGCTGCAGTCATGAGCACACATAAAAAAGAAGAAATAGAAAAAGTACATAGCCTAAAATGCTTGTGCCAAAACATACATAAATCCAGTTCAGTGGAAAATTCTAGTAAAAACTTAAATAGAGGAATAGATTGGGCTGAATGAATTATTTTTTTTAATCATTTGGGAATCAGTCTATGAAATTTCTAATCACTAAAGGATTTAGGCATTTACTTTCATTAAATGATTACAATTTCAGCCAAATATAGATTTTGACACTTTTCTGCACTATTTCATTGCTTAGGACCTCTCAGTAATATTTCTCTCTCAACATACAAAATGTACACTGGGCCCGTTTTTGTATTCTGCCATAAAACACTACTTTTATCACAGAAATATATTTTATTTTAAATCTTTCACTTCAGTACTATTTAAATTCAACTTCATTAAATCACAGTTGGACCTTAATCTTCTTCAATAGATACATGCCCCTAGACATTAGGGGTAGTGCTTTTTTAAACACATACAGCTTTCCCCACACAGAAAAATGAAGCCATGTCCCAAAGTTTTAAAATACAATGCAATACAAAAAAATCCCTCTCTAACCATAATAAAAATGATCTGTGATTCTGCACACAAAACATTAATGTAAATGCTTCAAGGTATGATCAAAGAAAGGGCTGAGACCTGCAACAAAACAGGCAGCCCATCAAGGGTCCTTTATGATGTACTCAGGGATGTTTTATTACCCATCTCTCATCAGATAGTTTTACTTCTCAAAATACATAGTAGAAATGCCATTAAAATATATTTACAAGAAAAGAAAAGGGATGAGATACATGGGAGACTGTTGGATTCGGAGAGTATTCATATTTATTTCTATTACCAAACTCTAGTCATAGACCAAAAATGCCATGATGTTAGGTGCTGTATAAACACAAGAGAAAAAACAAACAAACCAGTTTTACATTTTACAATCCAAGCGGTATCCGTATCTTATTATGGGGAGGCTGCGGATTGGAAGCGAAAGGTTTACTAACAAATACTTAATAGGGTGCTGGCAATTTGATTTAGCAAAGCTTATATTTCCGGTATGTCTCAAAGTGTATGTATTTAAACAAGAAGAAAAAAGAAAGAGAGATGGAGGTGTAATGAACAGGGTTTGTGTACCGGGGAAACCCTGCAGGAGAGGGTGGAGGGGAGATGAGCAGAAGTTGCTGGGGCTCTAAAAGCAGGGAGTAGGGGAGTGTTACCTGGGCTGAGGACTCAATCATGGTCCCCAGCAGTGGCAGCAGCTGCAGTTGATGCAGGCACAGCCACGGCATGGACTCTCTGCCCTGGCTGTTGCTCCGATAGCAGCACCTAGAGAATAGTTCTGTTCCTGGAGCAGATTCCATGGGGGTGAAGGGCGATTCTGGTGCTCCTACTACACTGATGTCCAGGACTCGCCTACCCCAAGTTATATTACTGAGAAGGGAAGAGAGCTTTGAACAATGTTCCAGATAGCTTGGGTTTTCTACCTAACACTTGTCCATTAATATTCAGACTCCTTTATTTCAAAGTGGGTACCCAAAAGCCATTAATCACTTTTACAAACTTTGAGTCTAAACTTTTTCAACAACAGATTTCCTTCTCCCAGTGCAGAAAGCAGCGGAACATGTTTCTGACTCAGCATCCCAAAGGACAGATGACCTGTTTTACTGCCCTGTGGCTCTACTGAGATAGAATAAACTGACTTCTTTTCCCAGGAGAAGGTTTCTCCTTCCCCACTCTCCTATGCAGACTGCCTCTGGGTTTTGGAGAGTGGGATTCTGGGCCTGTGTCTCTTTCACTAGGAAATAATTTCATCCCTGTTTACTGTGTGCAACAGGTGAATTTTAATTAGGAAGCGCAAATTACCAATTAATGTATCTGAACACATGGTAGAAGTAAGTCTGGCAAACTGCAGTAATTGAAGATTAGCCAAAAATACAAGCTAACTAAGTAACGAACACTAAGCAATCTAATATAGCAGTGCTTCACTAACATCCACAAGGGACCTGGTAGCCTCAAGCACTTAGCAGCTGGCTAATGTCCAGAACCATAAAGATGTAGTACTCCACATAAATTTTAATATAACACTAGATATGTTAATTGTTCATACAATGTATGAGACATTGCGCTTCAGTTATATCTTGCAACAGTGAGTTCCTTGGGTTAGTCGTGCGTTTTGTAACGAGAATGTTTAAATGATTCCTGTTTACCACCAAGTGACTCTTTGCACTTGTGTCACATTGACTAGTCTCTCATGGTGTTATTAATGTGTATTCATACAGACGAGAAATATGAATAATGGCAGCTGGTAAGAAATCAGGTTATTTTAGAACTACCACATTTCTAACTGTGGACTCCATGGATGTGAAGGGATCTAGAAATGTAAAGGAGGATCTTAGTTGTCATTAACTTTCTAGCCCTTTTGTTTTTTAATATTACCCTGAAAAAATGTAAATCGTTATCAACCATGTAGAATGATTTCTAGGGATGGAAACCTGACCTGACACAGCACTATACAGAGATCTAACTTCATATTCAATGGATCTGGAACAAGAAGCACTACATAGATACCAATGCTTGCCCTTTAGATTTTCTCAAAGGGCATCAGGCTTTTTGTCTCAGAACTGGGTTTTGGATTATGAATAACAAACTACCAAAAACCAAAGTGCAGATCATCAGCCAGGTTGATTTTAATGAAGCTAGGACAATTTACAGCACCTACAGGTCTCTGGGAGGACTGCATAGATGGCAGGAACCAAAGCTGCTTTTGATGGGTCTAGAATGGGGGCAGGCAATTATTTTGGGCAGAGGGCCGCTTACTGAGTTTTAGCAAGCCATTGACAGCCACATGGTAGGCAGCCAGGGGCAGATAAATATTAATTTTCTAAATTTTTTAGGGGCCCCGTGGGCCAGATAGAATAGCCTGGTGGGCTGCATCCAGTCCCCGGGCGGCATTTTGCCCACCCCAGTCTAGAACTACAACAAAGCTTCTTACTAGCCATCTCCTCTGTTGACAAGTCAGTACGAGTTCTGACCACAGGAATGGCAGTTAGTTAGTTACTGGTTAGTGAGATTTGGTTCCTATCTCTGGCACTAACTTCTCTCTGGGGCCTTGGTTAAAGTCCCTTTGACCAAAATTTGCAAACTCAAATCTATGGGCTTTCTGCAGATAGACCACATTTTCTAGCTTTTCTTCTTGGATCTAAGGTCTGATCCTGATTACTTTGTCACTCCTTTTTGATACCTAGTTTACTTTTGATTGTTTTAGATTTGTCCTCAGAGCAATTGTATACTTTATAAAAATATCTGGAAAATCCTACGAAGAACTCTTAAGTAATTTAATGCATTGCAATCCTGAATTCAGGTCAATTCATCTTTACGGACATGGTACTTTGTCCTTGCACAGAGTCTTTCATTTTAGGATCTCAGGGCATTTAATTACTTAAGTCAACATCAGTAAACTGGAATGTTACAGTGGAAATATCTTTATGAAAAGAGTCAAATCTTTTCTTTACAACTTCATCCTTTATCATGATTAACTCTGAAAGTCTTAAGAGTAGTTCCAATGTGGAGAAGACCCAGTGCCCAACATGTACAGGTTTAGCTGCAGATAGTTTGACTGGATCAATAGATTTCTGTTTAACTGTGGCTAGTTTGTTCTTTGCTATATTTTCAAGTTGTTCTCTCAGTTTATTGGATTTGTGCCAAGAACTGTACCTCTGCAGCATTAAAGAGGGCTATAAACAAACAGCAGGAGATGGACACAAGCTAACCTCCATCCAGCTCCCTGGCAAGATTTTTTGGCACATCCCAAGCTTAATTTCTGATTTGAATGACCTTATCTCAGATATATACAGTGGACAGCATACAAAACAGTTACCTGCATCCACCTACTGCTGCTGAAAACTTTATTGCTCTAACCAGTAGCATTTAAAGCATGGTTTATGCTATCAAAATATCAAGCTATTCTAATAAGGATCACAATAGGAATTAAATTCTACAATTATCATTGGCTTCATTGCCCCTGTCATGTGTGAGAGTGAGATTTTTCTCACTTTCTTGAAAAAATCTGTTCAGCTAATAATGTTATGCTGCTCTTATTTTAGAACCATATCTCTGCATCTTTCACTAACAGCCATCCTTGTAAAAGTTTAAGCTGTACATCATCCAGACTCAATGTTGGCATTCTTTCCCCCCCTTCAAAATCTGGATCAGAAATTTTCACACATTTTTACTGTTCTCTTCATACCACAGAAGCCACTCACAGAAGAGCAAGCAGCTAATTACTCAAAAATTACTTTTCCCAGCCATATGTTGGTTTCAAACAGTCCTCTTTAAAGGAAAACGCAAAAAAGTTCTTAATCGAACCTTGCAGAATTATGTCAGCAGCAAGAGGAAGATCAGGGAAAGCGTGGGTCCCTTACTGAATGGGGGAGGCAAACTAGTGACAGAGGATATGGAAAAGGTACTCGATACCTTTTTCACCTCAGTCTTCACAGATAAGGTCAATTCCCAGACAACTGCACCTGGCAGCACAGTTTGTGGAGCAGGTAAGCATCCAACAGTGGTGAAAAAACAGGTTAGGGGCTATTTAGAAAAGCAGGGCATGTACAAGTCCATGGGGCCAGATACAATGCATCCAAGAGTGCTGAGGGAGTTGGCTGATGTGACTGCAGAACCACTGGCCATTATCTTTGAAAACTCGTGTCTGAAAAAAACTATTAATTTGGGCACAATTCATGACAGATTTAAAACTAAGGTTTTAATACAGTACTTCAAAAATGAAAAGGAAAGTGAGAGAGCAGGAGCAAGTGAGCACAAAGGATTTTAGAAAACATTCAGGAGGTCCCAAATGATTGGAAGAGGGCAAATGTTTGGGCAAGTGATTGGAAAAGGGAAAATGACTGGAAAAAGGAAGAAAGAGGATCTACAGACCAGTCTGCCTCTTCTTAGTCCCTCAGTCATGGAGCACATCCTCAAGGAATCCGTTTCTAAGAACCTGGAGGAAAAGGTGATCAGGGACAGTTAGCCGGCATTCACCAAGAGCAAGTCATGCCTGACCAACCTGATTGCCTGATTGGATGTGGAGATAGCAGTGGACATGATATACCTTGAATTTAGCAAAGCTTTTGATATGGTCTCCCACATGGGCTAAGGAAGTACAGGTTGCATGAATGGACTGTAAGGTGGATAGAAAACTGTAAGGTGGATTGTTGGACTCAACAGGTAGCAATAAATGGCTCTATACCGAGCTGACAGCTGGTATCCAGTGGAGTGCTCAAGGGTTGGTTTTAATCAATATATACCTCGACTTTAAAAGCCTTTGATCTGGTATCCCACAATCACCTCTTGGCTAAACTGGCCAACTGTGGCCTTGATATCACTACAATCCTCTGGCTGGGGAACTGGCTCCGCGGTAGGACCCAGAGAGTGGTGGTCGATGGGAGCCAATCATCTTGGTGTGCTGTGACCAGTGGGATCCCACAAGGCTCTGTCCTAGGGCCTGTTTAACATCTTCATCAATACTGTGGACATTGGTGTCAGAAGTGGACTGGCCAAGTTCACCGACGACACCAAACTCTGGGGTAAAGCATCCACACCTGAGGATAGGAGGGTGATCCAGGCAGATCTGGACAGACTCATAAAATGGGAGGACGAGAACCTGATGGTACTCAACACCAAAAAATGCAAGGTTCTCCACCTTAGGAGGCAAAACCTGCACCATGCTTATAGGTTCAGTAGTGCTACGCTGGTTAACTGAAGCCCCAACAGCAGTTTTGGGGCCTGAGAGGTCCAGGCACTGTGGTGGGGCTGAGTGGCTCCTCTGAAGTGGTATCATATATCAGGGGTTTTTAACCTTTTTTAAATAAATGTACCCCCAGCAGCTAGACACCAGGGGGTGGGGGAGGCATGGGTGGATGTGGAGCAGTGGCAGTGCAGGGTGGTGGGTGGCAGCCCACCACGTGTGAGCTTCCCTCCCCCACCATGTTTGGCCGGCTGGGCAGCGCCCATGTGGCCTGCAGAGGGGCACTGCTGCCCTCACCTCCCCCCACCCTGGCCCTGCTCCAGGAAGGTGACTGCATGGGGTGGTGTGTGGCAGTGCCCCATCCCTGCCAGCCCATGCACAGCCCCTAGGGCCTTCCCAAGTACCCGTAGGGGTACGTGTTCCCCCAGTTGACAACTTCTGTCATATACCATCTGTGAGGCATGGGTGTGGCTATGGGGGGTGGACAGAGGCCACAAACACAGCCCTTGAGGCATTTGGTGTCCAAAAGCACCAATAGGGTGGGAAGGGCTGCAACAGATTACTGGAGGGCAAATTTGCAGTGGACTAGACCCACTCTGGTCCCTCGGGGCTATCTTCCAACCCTTTATGAACAACATCAAGGCGTGGCAGATGAAATAATAGGGAAAGACACCTGAGGGGTCAGAATGAGCAGGAGCCATGTGTCCACCAGGGGTGCCACAGCACTGCTGGGAAGAGTCCCGTCACAAAACAGAAAAGTAGTATTAATTCTATTACCCAAAGGACAAAGTGAGACATAGGACCACACAGTATGTCTATGGCAGATTGACAGCCCAGATTTCCTGACCTTCAGCTATGTGACTCTGGCTATAATTTCAAATGGAATTTATTCTATAGGAACCATGAGTGGGAAAACCAGGAGTTGACTGTTTGCAAGCACATTGCCATCATGCACTGAAATATTCTTTTTGCAATGTTAAAAATATCAGTATTTAATTTCAAATTAATTAGATATTTTCATTTACCTTATAAAAATGCCCTGTGACATTAAACCCAAAGGCCAAACTTCATTCTGTTTTAACTCAATGGAAAACATTGCAATTGATTCTATGACTGCCCCTACTGGTGAAGTGAGATGAGGCCTTTAAAATGGCTAATAAACACTAGTTTCAGTCAAGTGCTAAAGCCAATAAGGAGGAACTGTGTGTTAACTGGTTGGCAAATGCAGCTTAATAAGGAGCTCAGTAGGGATGGTTAGCTAGGTATTAAGTTAGAACAATGATACACTTACAAAAAAACAAATGATTCAATACACACTAAAACTTACCTCAGAACAATCTACAAAAGACTCTTGCTGTTCCTATGCCTTGAAGCATGGAATAAGTTTCCTTTGGTATTTTTCTTTATGAATTTCTGCCAACAAGTTTCTGTTTTTGATGTTAAACAATACTTTAGCGGCAATCAGTATGAAGCAAGATTAAATTATTCTGATTTTGGAGGGAAAAACCCCCCCCCACACTCACTAAAGTTTTCCTTTAAAATAGGAAAAATGCTGAAAAGCACATTTTAAAAATTATTTGGTAGTACTGGAGTGACATTGTAGCTATTATGGCCCTGGAATTATGTGAGAGACAAGGATCTCTATGGATCAACTGCATGACTGATTAGGATAAAGTTAGACACATTTTTTAATTCAAGGCATTTGACCTGATGATGAATGCCTTGCATTTGAAGCTTGTCTAACTATATCCCAGCCATACAGTTGATCCAATAAGAGAGATCAACCACAAAGATCCTTCCCTCTTCCATTTTTAAATGACAGTTTGATGTAGTATTATGATCTACGGAGACTGATATATCCAAGTGCTTTATAAAAAAGGCTAAAGTACTACTCTTCCCACTTCATACAGGAAGAAACTATGGGATGGTGCTATTTCCTCTGACATCATGCAGTGCCCTTGTCCACACCAGGATACCAAATTATGTATGACAACTGTCTTAGTAATGGGTGTAGATGAACTGGTACTAAAAATGGTTTAGCTGCAAACATGGATAAGGACAAATCACTTTTGGTTTCAGCAACTGAGGCTAAATCCTAAGATTCAGTTAGGAGATGGGTAGGGAAAACACTGGGGTGAAATACTGACTGTTCAAGTCAGTGGCAAAAGTCTCCCAGGATCTTGCATGGCTTCCTGACACTTGGGTGTTGTCTACACCAAGATCTTAGCTACACAGGTACCTACACTAAGGCTTATATGATGCACTTATACAAACAGCATCTAGATTACAGATGTGTATTAGAGAATTCAATGTGTACTGGAGTAATACATTAGAGGTTGAAATTCTACTGAATATAAGGTGAAAGGTCCACAAGGACAGTGGCCCAAGTGACTGACATTTTTAATGGGATAAGTTTCTTTGGAGAACAGTATGCAAGGAACTAACATAATCAGTATCACATCAAGCTGCCTTTGACTTCCCAGCTAGAACCACCACATAGACTTTATGTCTATTGTTAGACTATGCTTGTGCCATTAAATTTCAATTGGTTCTGTTGGTTGAGAAGGGAGGTAATGAGGAAAGTCTCAGAAGTAGCAGCAATTGAATCAACTCCACAGTTCTATATCTTGATGATTACACTGAGCCAAATTAGCCCAGCTTGAAGGCCAGATCCTCATCTCATTAAAGTAAGTTACAAAAGGCCCATTAACTTGAGCAGAAGCAGAATTGAACCCTTATGCCCAAAATTAAATCAAAGCAGGACATACAGAAGAACACTGACACTTTCATGCATTTTTTTTGTGTTTGCATGGCTTTTACCACAAGGGGCCCTGGCCCATGAATATTGCCACAGGCTCCATTATGAAATCAGTTTAGAGAAGTGGTTTTCAACCTGAGTCCCCAGACCCCTGGGGATCTGCAGACTATGTCTAAGGGATGTACCAATGATGACTATGAAAATAAGGTTTCAGATCTCAGAAAAGGCATCCTGTTTCAAAGGGGGTCTGCACCTCCATTTGGAATATTTTTAGTGGTCCACACCTCCATTCAGCATTTTTTAGGGATCCACAAATGAAAAAAGGTTGAAAACCAATAGTTTAGAGATGTCAAACAGGTATTTTGTAAGGGACTATTCTAATGCCAACAAATGAGTAAATGAATCAGTAAATTAATGGAAAATCTTCTATTGAGTTCAGTGCACTTTGGCACTTGTGAAGAAAAAGCAGATATTTCCTTCCTAATTATTTGCACAGTGCTAAGCAATGGGAATCTCATTTATAATGTGAACTTTGGCCATTTCATGCTACAAACAATATATCCTGGGGTGTTTATCATCAATGCAAAAAATATCTGAATTTACTTTGAAACCTGCAATCCAAAAACAAATGGAAAGGAACAAAAATCTTAATTGCTTTTAGGCATGGAAAATCAAAATCATCAAATAAGAGGAATAACAGCAATTTAACTTTTAATTGGGTTGAATTAATTTGTTAGATATAGGTACTAAGGCTTTTCTTATTTACTTACTAAACTTTAATACAGGTTTCCCTCACTTTATGCGGTACACGCATTCCTAGAAACAGCACATAACTTGAACTCGCGTAAAGGGAACTGAACTTACAATGTAACAAATAGGGTTACATTCCAAGTCCTCGACTGTACTGACCCCCAGGCTCATTTCTACCACTTTTACAAAACAATTTTGGTACTCACCAACATCAGACAGTACATGCAAGCACAGGCTAGTGGTGAATGTTAGTGGCAACTACAGGAACGTGTCACAGACAACAAGCAAGGAGTACAGATCCACACAGGGGACTATATTTTGGTATGTGTCACTCCCACAATGCACTGCCCAAAGTAGCTGACTATGGGCTTCCACCATACCAATTGCATAAGAGTGAATTTATAGATTCGTAGAAGTAGGGTCGGAAGGGACCTTGTAGATCATCAGGTCCGACCCCCTGCCCTGGGCAGGAGAGAAAACTGGGCTCAAATGACTCCAGCCAGGTAGACATCAAGCTGCCTCTTAAAGACCCCCAGGGTAAGGGGTCTCTTCCCTTGGAAGTTGGTTCCAGATCCTAGCCACCCTGACTGTGAGGTAGTGCCTTCAGATGTCTAGTCTAAACCTACTCTCTAACAACTTGTGGCTGTTATTCCTTGTGACCCTGGGGGGCGCTAGGGGGAACAAGGTCTCTCCCAAACCCTGCTGGTCCTCTCTAGTAAGTTTATAGATGGCCACCAGGTCCCCCCTCAGCCTTCTCTTTTGAAGACTGAACAGGTTAAGGTCCCGTAGCCTCTCCTGGCCTGCCCTGCTGTCCCCGGAGCATGTGAGTGGCCCTCCTCCGGACCCTCTCCATGTTGTCCACATCCCTCCTGAAGTGTGGCGCCCAGAAGTGGACACAGTACTCCAGCTGCGGCCTGACCACTGTCGCATAGAGGGCAAGGATCACCTTCTTGGCCCTGCTTGAGATGCATCTGTGGTTGTACGACAAGGTACGGTTAGCCCTACTGACCGTGACCTTGCATTGTCAGCCTTGCATATATATTATTTTGCATATAATGAAATTTT
Organism: Crocodylus siamensis; assembly: GCF_052110815.1. Classification (NCBI taxonomy): domain Eukaryota; kingdom Metazoa; phylum Chordata; order Crocodylia; family Crocodylidae; genus Crocodylus; species Crocodylus siamensis. The sequence goes on along the minus strand of NC_143399.1, from coordinate 121,380,905 downwards.
GGTATAAAAATGGTCATTGCATAAGAGCAAATTCGCACATACTGAACCCATATAAAGCAAGGGCAATCTGTATTAGCAATAGTTCAGCATTTATTATATCCAGGGCTATTTGATTTCTATTTCATGGTGAGTTTTTGTTTTTTCAGCCAGGTTGGAAGGCAAATACTTTTTGTTTCTTGTCCATCCATTATAAATGAAAGCTTGAGCTATAACTGCAGGTGAAAAGACTAAATAATATGATAGCAGCATATAAATAGTGGTGTGAATCAAAAGTCATTGTAAATCTTTGCCGGAGTTTCTAAATAATTGTGAAAGGAAATGAATGGGAGTATTTCCAAAGAAAGGTTAACGTCAGCTAGGTAATGCTTGGCATCTGAAAGGGAAGACAGACTAGAAGTGCTGGAACAGGAGGTTTGCGTGGGTATCAAATGATATAGTGATATCCTGTTTAACTAATATAGTTCAGACAGACGGCCAGAATTAATATTTAAAGAGCTGCTGCAGGTGGACTGAAGAAAGAGCAGTCAGGTGCCACTATCAGAAATTAGATTAATATTGTCTAAAAGAAAAACTTCAGAATGTTTTTGTCTATATTTTCCCCACACTGTGTTGCCTAACGAGATCACAGCAACATCTGAGTTGCTGTGCAACATAATATAAGGGTTACACTGGTCTTTGAGCATGCACAAGATACGAGATTTATACCTCCACATTCTTAATTGCGGACAGGCATCCCTTGAGGGGTTTATGGTATGATATGAACATAACTACGAAGTAGGAAATTATATTATAGTTTTCATGATGTTTGTCAAGGTCGAGGTGGAGCACATTAGAACTAGTAAATTACCATTCCTAAGAGATGCCATGCATAATGCTGAACAGAGCAAGATAAAACAGCTCTGTACAAGATTTGATGCAACTCCAAACTAGATGACAAAATGGCATGTTAGAACAATACAAGCTTTTTTCCACCAATATTTTTCCCCAAAAGACATTCAAATGGTCTTTCACTTGGTAATATTATTGTTACTATTGTTTCTTGTTAGTTACCTACTTCACTTGTGTATTAAGTAACCAAAAAATTGTCTTAGGGAGACACTGTGCTAGATAGCTATGACCAATGTTACGGTCCAGCTCCAAAAAACACTCATTGGACTCTATGAAAGTCTTTCAACAGCTTTATATTGTTTTGTTGTTTTTTTTTAAAATCAATTATGGATTAGGCCTATAATTCAGTGAAATTGTAAACCAACATTAAGGTAAGACCATGCAATATACACAGTTGATAATAACTAGTAGCATGAATATATTAGTATGTATAAAACAACTGCTGGCACGAGACTGAGATACAAATCTTTCATTATTTCAAAGCTGCAATCATAGACTCTGAATTATCAGTTAGCTGTTAACTGGCGCTGGCCATTCTTCACATTCAACCCATTCTTCACAGCCATGTTACACAGAACCAAGATACATTACCTGCTTCATCTTGACAGACTCTCACAATAAGCAAGAATTACAAACCAATGAAGGAATAACTTCTCTGTCAGAATAAGTTTTTTAGAACAAGCCCAGCAATAAGGACCAACATTAAAAAGGAGACAAAGTATTATTTCCAGTAGATTGAAACATTAAAAAGTTGTTTCAGTCAAAATACCTATTAAGGATGTACTTAAAGTGTACAGTGTGAATAAATGATCAATAGATATTACATTTCTGATAGGAAGGATGCTCAAATGGCCTAAAGTTGTTTATTTATAGCTTATTTATGTAGGAACTCTCAGGAGAATTAAGGTGAGCTAAAGATAAGTTAGTGCATGTTGAACCTGGGAGATCTCAAGCAACAATAAAGCAAACTTCATTTGCAGTACCTTAAAGCTACATACCTTTAGGTGACTCATTTGAACTTTCCTGAGCATTCCTATTTGGACATTGCATAAGAAAGCTGAGTTCTTTCCTGTTTGCCACCAGATGCGAAAGCCAATTTGCTTGCGTGTAACACATTGGAAATTAGTTAATTTGGTTGATGACTTGTATGCATCTAGCTGACTCTCAAATCAGACTTTGTTCTACAGGGTTACCTGTCTGTTTATGTTTCTATGTTGCATCCATGCCTGCAGTATACAATTGCCTGGTGGTTTATAAAATAGCTAAAAACTTATTTTTGTCCAGAAGAAAAGCAGATACAACTGAGAACACACATGGGACAGATCTGCCAAATTTAAAAAAAAAGTGCCATTTTCTTATTCACAGTGATTTTATAGCCACTTCTCAGAGTTGAATTATGTTTTCACCTTAAACTTAAATAAAAATGCAAGTAATTGAAAACAGTTAATGTTGCCTCAGCAACCTTAATTCTGTCACACCACAGTGACGCTCTGACATGTTGAAGAAGAGTTATGCAACCTTTATAAACCCAATTTGTATGGACCAGCTAACACCACAAAAGTTAGATATAAAACTGCATGTGAGCAGATCATAAATTTCAAACTTGAGAAATAACTTTTATAAAAAGGCAGACTGTAATTGCACGCAAACACATCTCCATATGTTTACTCTTACATAATGTAAGAGAGATTTTTCTGCAAAATCTGCCCTATATTTCTTTCATGAGACTCATTCCTTGAATTGTAATTCAGTGTTAAGATTCCATTCTTGGCAAATGACTGGTGGCTACTCCTCCCCCCAAAGCTAACAAAACATCTATTTGGAGAAGTTGATTCCCCCCTCCACTCCCTGCCATCCTCCCCCTCTTCCCCCAATTTCAGTTGGTAATATTGATCTGAAGTTAATAGTGCAAGAAAGCTTTTGCCATTGATTCTGTCATTTTTTTCTAACAATTCCATCATATAGTGGAAAGATGCACACAAAGAAAATAAAATGAAATTTGTTTTGACAAAACATTCGCCAACTTCTCTGCAAACTTGATGTGAAAAGGCAATAAGGGAAAACCAGTGTTTTTTTCTGGATTTTAGAAGCCTTTAAAACAACCCTAGAACCTTGAGTTACTTTATTTATGCTTACAAGGTCAACTTGACTTGAATAAGCACACCAAGTCACTGTGGTATCCAATGACACCAAAATAGCATCAGCTTTGAATCTTCTCCTTCGTTGTTATTCCAAATTTCTTAAATCAATATAGCTTATTTCCTATTTGAAGAGAACCTGGAATCAAACTGTGAGCCTCTAGGGATCCACAGCAGGTTGCATAATGTTTCTGTTATACTGCTCAATAGGCTGACAGATCAATAAGACGTTTCAGTATAACCTGCAAGGGAGCTGAGCCACAAACTGTTCCTGTGCAGTATTTCCAAAGACAAATTATGGCTGAGCCAGGTCATTTGTTCCATTTGATTGGCATCAGTGGGAGTTTAAGTTAATAATAATATAACAGTGGTAGTCATTCATGAAAGATTACAAAGCTATACAATACAGTACCAGTGAAATGCTCTTGGAAGATTAAAGTTAGGCATGTTAACCAGGCAGATGCTGCTGATGGGTTGCATTTAGAGTTGGTTTCCCCAGTAGAAAGTAGTGGCTGCTATATCTCAGAGTTTACAAGGGATTAAATACATATTGCAGTCAATAGCAAGCCTGCCAGATAAAACAGCAGACACTAGCTCTTCCTCAGTCTCTTTAGCTGGGACTTGTTGGAGTGTCAAAAGAGTATTAAGACTATTACCAGAAGTCAGGGAAAGAATTGTTCATGCCAGTAGAAAAGCTGAGGTTTCAATCAGTATTTTCAAAGTTGCTGCTGAATTCTTTAGGGTAGTAGGGATGGCATTTGGAAGAACCTGAGACAAATTTGCTATTTTATGGCCGTGCAAATGAAACAATGTTCAGAGCTCTCTACTTCAGGGAGCACATGAAAATTGACTGTCTACCTGACAAATGCTGCTCTTTATAGGAGGCAAGATGCCCAGGTCTCTGCTTTCAATCAAGGTGAGCAAACACTACGTAGTTCCTTTATTAGTCAGACTCCTATTAATTTCAGTGGGAGTTTTTGGATGAAATGATGGCATAGAATATCCTTTGACCAGACAAAGAATATATGTAGAAGCATGAAGTGCTGCAGCTATGTAGTACACACTGCAATTTTTAACTGTGTGTAGTTCAGCCCATTTTTGAGGCAATCATTTGTTTTAGGGTAAAAGTCTCTAGAAGTTAAAGAAAATTCATATGCTCAATAAAGCTTTTAATGACAAGATATATTAGACTTTCGACTGGTATCTCAAGGGAAATGAAGGAAGTGCTATTGCTTAGAAATATTTAAAATTAGATTCTGCAGAACTCCAAACAACCTGAAGTCCTGTCGGGAGCAATCCTGCAGCAGCAAGGGGATGAACAAGATGATTTAATAGCTTTCTTCATCTCTAACTTCTGGGTTTGTAATATTAAATGGTAAAAAAAAATGAGTAGATGCTCTGATAAATTGCCTTATGGGCCATAGTCAAGTCAGTTTTGAAAAGACACTTCCCTATCAATTTCACTGAAAACTATCATCAGACTTGTTTCACCCACATACTAAGACAAATGGGCATTGAAACATGGTGATGACTTTCCTGAAAGTTGGGAAATTATTTACTGATCTCACTGAACTTTCAGGCACATTTTATCTATCCTTTGAGACCATAATCTCTTAAATGGTCTGTTTTCTTCCCTCCTAACTTCCTTTTTTCCATTCTCTTTTTTCTTCTTTTTCCTTTTTTCCAGGCTGTTCTTAATGTTCATTTTCAATATGCATTAATAAATTCCCCAAAGTGTTTTTCTAAACACATGGTCTATTTCCAGCCCACTTCCTGTGATATTTTTTCCATAACAGTAGCACCTACAGGTTCCCAGTTAAGTGGGAGTGTTGGAGCTGAAGTGTTGTTACCTCGTATGAGAGCAGGGCATGAGTAAATTAAGCCCAAAAGAACACAAGGAGTCAGTAGCAGAAATGGGAAATCAGTCCAGGTGTGCATTAACTACAAAATCATTTTTCCATTCCTGTTATTGTAGGAATGATTGTGGGTCACAAACATAGGATAGGCTATAGCCTATTAAGTGGATGTCTTAGGTACTTGGCTTAGTTACTGTTAAAAACGAACCAACAAGCAAAAACAAAAACAGAACAAAAGAAAAAAGAATGAAAAAATGCTTTGTTTTTGCTAACAGAGCAAGAGGGAAAAAAGTAGGCTTTCTGCTTCCTAAAATTATGAGATTCATGAAATATTTGTAGTGAATTCTCGAAACACTGTAGTGCTGTTTTTTGGTTGTTGGTTTTTTTTAGTGCTAAATTAATCTGGTTACAATCTAAATTAATCCTGACAGTTACAGACCAGCACAGCCTATCATATTATGGTTACACCATGAACTACAGATGCGTTTACCCTAGGGAATTCTGGCAAGAAGTTTCCTACCTTTTGTATTCAAGATTGTCAAGGTCTCTAGTGCTTGATATGTTTGAAATGGCATAGTGCTAAAGCTACTGTAATTCTTATTACAACAGAACTACCTCAGTACCACTGCACATTTGGTAAGGTTAATAGGAATTTGTCTCTGACATCCCTTAGCATAGGAAAGACCTTTAAGTCTTCTGATTTCATTTTCCCCCCCTCAGTGAGAAGTTAATTAGCAAATGGGGGGAGAAATATGAAAAGTGAAGCAAATGGGGGGGAGAAATATGAAAAAGTAACATTTTTCTAATGAAGCATGATGACAACTTTTTAAATCAAAATATTTCACAACAGTATTTCCATTCAAAACTTTATCTACCTTCTTAAACAGATGGCATGAACCCAACCCACAGGTGGGAATGTTTTGGGGTGTTTATAGGATGTCACACAGAGATTTTCCTGAACTAGATTTACTAACATAGTATTTGATCTCTACTAGAAGCTAATGTTAAATTGTGTTTAGTTTTATCAAGGAACTGGCTGAAGCAATTGCAGACCAATTCACTATTATCTTTGAGAACAGGGGAGTGCCCTGAAGACTAAAAAAGGGCAAAGGTGGTATCCATCTTTAGAAAAGGGAACATCCAAGAAACTACAAACCAGTCAATCTAACTTGATTTTTGGAAAGCTGCGGGATTCATATAAATATATAAGTACCTAAATACCAAGTGACAGCTAACATGGGTTTGTCAAGTACAGTTCTACCTAACACATCTAACTACCTTCTATGACAGATAATATGTCTTGAACATGTGATAGATCTGGACTTTAGTAAGCATTCTGACATTTCACATTAGCAAGCCATACAGTCTAGGTGAAACTACTGTAAGTTTGGTTCATAAAACTAGTTGGAAAGCCATGTTCAAAGTGTAGTCATTAGCATCTCAGTAACACACTTAAAGAAATAATCAAAGTTCTCTGTCCTAGGTCTAGCACTGTTCCATATCTTCATTATTGACTTGGAGAACTGAACTGAATGGTACATATACAGATGACAAGAAGCTAGGTGGGATTGCAGGCACTTTGTAGGATGACATTCTGATTTAAAAGGATCTTGGAAAAGTGATCCGAAATAACCAGGAATTCATAAAGGACGTCATATGCAAGTCATACAAAACGATTCTTCCAGTCTAGTTGGCATTTGGTGTTTGGTATCCAGTTTTGGATACCATAGCGTAAGAAAGACGTGGACAAATTAGAGTTTATACAAATAACAAACAAAAATATGACACACCAGGAAAGTTTGGATAATTTATGATTGTTTAATCTATGGAAAAGAAGATGAAGTGATTTGAAAACAGTCTTTAAGCACAAGGATTTCTATTAAAGAAGATGGAAATGATTTTTTTCTTGGTTCCCTGGAGACAGGACAAGTAATAATGGGCTTAAATTGCAAAAGAGATTTAAATTAAATACCAGAAGGAATTTACCAACTAGAAGTGTAGTTAAGCATTGGAGCTGTGATAACTCAGGACTGCAGAATTTTCTGTCACAACACATTTTTAAAGGCAGGTTAGAAAAAAAATTTCCTGGGATGGTTTAGGACAGGGATGATCTGCCTTAGGCAGGGGTGGAATAGATGACCTCCATCCCAATCACCCAAGAATGAACGGACATCCATTCCAGCCCTATTTGTTTAGGATTCTTGAACCACATTAGCACAGATAAGTGACTAGAGGTGTAATCTGCTATTAAAGCTGGCTCTGCGCTTTTACAAGTATTTAACATTACTGTGTAAATCTTAAAGTACACCTGGCTCAAAGCAGGCCCTGATTTGTGACACAAAATGAATGCAATGACTTGGCCTGCATACAATTTAACACAAGAACCATGTTGATTAGGATTGTGGGTTTGGTTTTTTTGTGTTTTTTTTAATTAAATCATTATTTCACATAATAACTAACTAATAACTAATAACTAAGCTAAACCAGTAAATATGCATTTATTTATATGGCTGTAACTGTGTCCAAACTCGGGAAGTGGTACTACTCCTTTAACTATAGTGGTATAGCTAAAGTGGTAACATTTTACTACATTGACAAGGACTCCATTTTTGTTTCTTACCTTCTTTACTTTGAGCTGCAGTATATTCTTCCTTCGCTCCACCTTATTACTTAGACTGTAGCAAATTCTCCATGTGTTAAAACACCAGGTGTTAATTCCTCCGTTGTGTTCACTGTGAAATTCCAGCATGTCGGAGCAGACTCAGTTAATTGAGGCTGTGTCTCCTAGATCAGCATTCCCAAATGAGCTTCAGTCCAAGCATCCCTGCTGCCATTTTGAAGCATGGGGATGCTGATACAGGAGACGTGGTGGTGCTTTAAATAGACCGGCTCTCACAGCCGCTCTAATCAAAAGTGCCACTCCCTCTCCACCATCGGAGAACATGTAAAAGTGCCCTGAAGTATTAAATAAATGTGCATTATGCTGTGTTAATGTGCAGTAGTGCAAGCACATACTTTTAAGGCTATGCTTAATGCACAGTAGCCTATTCTACTGTGCATTAGTGTATTAGTATAGTTTTTGATGCTCTGCTTTAATGAGCAGAAGAATAGGCTACTGAACATTAAAATGCATGTGTAGACAAACTCAGCATCCATTAAAGTGAAGTATGAAGTTGGTCCTGAAAGAGGTGCTGAGAGCCCTAAACCACCTTCTTGGAATGTTATAAGGAGGCACAGAGTTTTCCTAGAAATTCCAAAGACAAAGGCGGGCTGTGTTAGGTGCATGAATAAACCAAGAGAAGCAGTTGGATGTGGCCCTGAAGAAAGAAGGGACAAAGAGGTTGAGGACTTGAAAAAGATTGTGCTACACACACACACAGAGCTTAGGAAATGGATATATTTATTCACTTTGATTAGTCTATAAAGGTGCATATCTACCCTGTCTTCTGTTATATGTCCCTACCATGCTCAGGCAATAAGGGATTTCCTAGTATGTTTCTGTGAATAAACAAGAATTTATTTTTTTTAAAGAATAAACTAAGCTCTCATATCCATGTGTAATGTCTTCTACCATCTGCAATTAGCTAGGAGATTCTGCTGTCTTTGACCAAAACCCAGTCGTCATCTGGTAATTCACACTGTTTTTCACTTCTAGGCTGGACCACAGCAATGCAACATACCAGACCCTGAAGTTTTTAACTCTTTGGAACTTCCAGCCAGTACAGAAGGCTGCTGCACCCCTTCCTAAGCCAGACAAGGTACCACAATGACCTGTTCTCTGCTGTATGAACTTGCTTCCCATGTAATTTCAAATAGAGTTCAAGATCTCTGTCCTTATTTTCAAGGTTCTCCATAGTTTGGATCCAGGACATCTAGAAGATCATCTAAAATGCCAAGATGAGGTTGGTAACTATTCCTTTCTGGCAGGGTGAGACTCTCTCCAAGAAGGGGTGAAGCTCATTTGTGCAGGAGACAAAAGCTACCTTGAAGCCTGGTCTGAGATGATGGAATGAACTCCTGATAAATATTAGAATCCTCACAAGTCTCACCACCCTTTGCTCCAAGACCCAGGCCCATTTCTTTGGCTTTGTCATCTCTTAACAACCAACTGCATTTGCATTGGTGTGGATGAATGTGAAGTTATTAATGATTTCAAAACAAGATGCTTTTCTACACATACGCCTCCTTCTAGAGTGTGTAAACATCAACAGATGATAGTTACTAGGTCTGTGCAAAGCTTCGGTCACAGATTCGATTCGGCGGAGATTCGGCCCAGTTCGGTGGCTGAATCTCTGAATCGAATCAGAGGACCCTTTAATCTCTCCAAATCGAACTGGAACCCTGTGAATCAATTTGGAGAGATTCAGCAATTTGGACATACACACAGCTTTAATTTTTTTTTCTACATATCTCTAGGTAGCAGGTGGCTCATGAACGCTGCAATGCTGGGGCGCATGGAGTGTCCCACAGGAGTACAGGGGGCTCCCCGGTGTGCTTGGCAGGGGACCTGGAAGTGGACCAGAAGCAGTTCTGGTCCACTTCCTGGTCTGCTAGGGAGTGCGAAGGGGGGGCCCCCCCTGCATTCCTCCCGGCTCAGAGACTGTTGCCTCCTGTGTCTGCAGGGGGTGTGCCTGGGGTCCCCCCATAGCTGATCACTGATCTGGAGAGGGGTGCAGAGGGGCCTCCCCCCACATGCTTCCTGGAAGACCCAGAAATGAACCAGAAGTACTTCCAGGTTCACTGCCAAGCATGTGGGGCCCCTCCACCCTACGTTCCTGTGGGATGCTCCATCCACCCCAACACACCTGGTACCTTGCGGTACGTAGAAAAACCATTTAAAGCTGTGACGTCAGAATCGCTGATTCTCTGAATCAGCATTGAATCTTCAGATTCGTGTTCAGCCACATCAAATCAGGGACAGTGATCTGAATCAACGAAACAAATCACTGTTCCTGATTTGGGACAGTTGAATCCGAATCGAATAGGGCCTGCTTTGCACACCCCTAATAGTTACCTCACTTAATCCACCACTGGGTGGCACTCAGACGCTATATTGATAAGAGTGGTATAACGCTCATCAACCTGTATAAACTAGAACAGAATTTACCTACAAAGAACACGCTGCTGACTCAGTGTCACCAATTCATCATCCCAGTGAAAGCCACTCTACAATGTGCCCAGTTTCAGCTTTCATCATGAACAAAATAAATTCTAAGCAAGGCCTCAAATAAGATCTTCCAAGAGTTAAGTAGCAGCATTGCTTCTTAAGTCTTTCAAGGTGCGTCTACAAGAGATGCTTAATAAGCAGAAGACCAACTGTACTGTGAATTAGCATGACGGGGAAAACCTGTGTTAATGAGTGAACGCACAGTAGATTTAGTCTAATGTGCAGTAGTGCCAATTATGATGCTTTAAGTTAGTATCTGTCATTACAGGTACTAAATGTAATGTGCTGTAATTACAGCACATTAACGAACATGTAGACATGCCCTCAGCGTCCTCTAAATTTTCCTCTAAACCAAACTGGGCCTAGCCCAGTAAGATAACAGTAGGGTAAATAAATAAAAATAAGAAGGAAAATAATTGAATCAGCAACACTACGCAATAAACTTACCATGAAATCCTTGGCACAGATACTATATAAAGGCTGTTTCATATGCTAGAAGCAATGTAGACATCTGTGCAGCAGGTTGCGTGGGCCAATTAGCAGTGCTGACTGACGGCAATAATTAGCCTGCCCCGAGCTAATGAGCTCAATAACACTGTGTGGCTATGGCTATTCTGCATCCAGTTCAGGGACGAGCCTGCCTGGATTTTGCTTTGAAGTATAGTACGTTTATCATGTAGATGTGGTGTTAGATTGTTAGCTCAGTGATGCAGGATCATCTTTTGTTCTGGAAATATACAGCACCCAGCCAATGGGAACATGGTGTACCTGAGAACTAAGACATAAAAAAAGTTACGTTAATGACACTGAGCTCAGAATCAGATGGTCCAGATTCATTTTGTGGCTTTTATACAGCTTTTCTTGGACGTATTCATTAAGTCACTCAATCCCTCTGTGTCCCAGTTTTCTCTTTGTATCTGAATGATACGTAATTTTTCTCACCCTTTGTCTGCTTAGATTGTAAAATATATGTAGAACAGACTGTCAGGCACAGTGGTGTATCTATGAATTAAGCACAAACAAAAGCAACTGTAACAAACCTTATTTGGTCAGACTTCTTTTAATCATAACTACGTTATGCATTTTTGCCAATGTGAATCACTTATGTAAGAGCTCCCCAAATATCATGAATCCTATTTTCCTCAGTTGGATTTTACATTCTCTTTTTCAGCATTATTTAAATTTGGATTATAGTTATAGAAAGGAAGCGCTATCTTGAAAAGCAGGGAAAGTGGCATCTAGGGATTTATCTCAAGCCAAGAGAAAATTAAATCTTTCATGCCAATAGTCCATAGTTGATACAAAAAGCAGGAGATGCAAAAAGGAATGAAAGTCAGTCTGAAGTGCAGATAATCAAAAGTGACTTGCTACCAAAATACACTATTATCCTGTTTACAAGTTTCATGCAAGTACTGGGAGAACAATTGATTTATAGTATATGCTAGAAGCCTGCCTAAAGAAAGCATACCTAGAGTGGACATAAGATGTGAGGATGGGTGCATCCTTCAAGATGTGTGTCAAAAATCAGTGCTGGACAAGGTTGGAAAAAATCCAGGCAAAAAGCTTTATATTAAAAACAGAAGATGGGCATAAATTGGAATTTCTTGTTCAGTGATACAAGTAACTTGTCCTGCAACATTTTTGTCACGACGGATGGACATGTTTCTCAACCATCAAAACTCTCAATGGCTTGTATTATAAATTGGGACGTGACAAATCACTGAAATATGGAATGCCTGTGTTTTGCTGAAGGTCAAGTCAAAATCTATCTTTATCTGTCAAGGAAAAGTAAAGAGTTTCTTGTAAAGGGTATTTTCTGACTGGGTGGAACAGACAAAGACAAACTATTTTAACAAAACAGAACTAGAAAAAAAAATCATCCTGGGCACCCAGAAAGACCTTCTTGGTAGAAGACATGAGGAAAACTCACGGTGGGCCCTCATAAAGCCACATAGGATACTGCACATGTAAGCAAATTTGTGTGATTATGAAATGCAGACAATGTAAGAGAACCATATGGACAGAGGATCTGGGAATAAAAATAACAGAGGAGTGGGAGAGTATCTGGCATTCTTAAAAGCTTACAAGAATGGTTATATTAAAACAATTAATTTATGAGAGCACTCAGACTACCACAGTATATGGATGCTTTGCTGGGTAGCATGAGGAAAAAAATGATCAAGGTATATATTTCTATTGTAAACTGATTGGAGAATTTTGAGAACTTCTACATAAATCTCCCAAAAAGAAGCGTTTGCACAAGAAACTCATTCACCAGCAACTTTCAAAGTTTTTTGTCTTGTAGAGGAATAAAAACAAAAACTTTCAAATAGGTTTGCAAAGTGGATTGTGTGTTAAACATCAATTTTTGCTTTCTGATTCTGGTAAAAAAAAAAAAAAAATCACTAGGGAATTCTGGATCTCACATACCATCCCTCAGAAGCACTATGTAGGCTGGAAGGGACTCTGGAAGATCGATATGATATGTTTCCATGATATGTTTTGGCTTTGACAATGCAGTGTATTTGCTAGAAAGAAGTTGACTATGTTCTGACCAGCTGTACTCAGAATTTTGCAGACAAATTTGGCTGCAAAATTTATTATTGTATTAAGTGATTTATAATTTAGGCCCCAAGTACTCATCACATTTATAGCTCGATTTCTGTCCGTACACCAGCCAGAGTGAGCAGAATCAGACCATGTGTCTCTTCCTCAAACAGCTGGGTTCAGTTAATTTATTCTCAAGACCATGACAGGACAAAGGTTTTGGCCAAAGGTGGCTCACTGTGGCAGGGGCAAGGGAAACTCTGAGCCTGGCAGCAGTGGTGAGAGCCCTTTGCCCCTGAAAATGCTGGCATCCTTGCAGATGGTGGGCCGCAGGAACATGGCAGTGGTGGCAGGACTGCTGCACTGCCAGCAAAGTCAGCGAACCCACAGCCTGCAGGGCCATGGGGAGAGAATAGCGGGGGTGGAAAAGGCATGCCAGCAATCCCACAGCCCCTGGGAACAGGAGGGAGATGCAGCAGTGGCAAAGGTGCTACACAACAGTACTTACCGGGACTCCGATGGCATCCCTCGCCGCAAACAGCTGGGGCCCAGGGGTGGGCTAAAGAAGCCAGCACCAGCATGGAAGTGCTTTGTAAGCCCATGCCGGTGCCGATTCACTGCCCAGGGGAGTGAAACAGAGATAAAAACCCCAGGTTCCAGTCTCAAAGGAGTACTGGAACGAAGTCCCCAGCAGCCCAGGGCAGGCTGTGGGACAGGCTGGAAAGAAGCTGAAGCCAACGATGACTAGTGGTGGCAACCCCCTCATGGGGAACTGCCTCCACCCAGCAAGGCAAGAGAGTTTCCCCGGGCACCAGGCAAAGAGAGTTTCTCCAGGCACCACTGATGCCTGCAGTTAGATGGGTAAAAAATTGGCTGATGGGGCACACTCAGAGAGTAGTGGTGGATGGGTTGTACTCAAACTGGCAAGATGTGAGCAGTGGGGTACCCCAGGGCTCAGTCCTCAGGCCTGCACTGTTTAAAATCTTCATCAGTGACTTGGATGAGGGGGTGGAAAGCACGCTGTCCAAGACACCAATATGTGGGGCAAGGTGGACACACTTGAAGGGAGAGATTTAGACAGACTACAAAAGGGGGCAGATGAGAATAGGATGGGGTTCAACGTAGACAAATGCAGGGTGCTGCACCTTGGGAGAAGGAATCCACAGCATACATACAAGCTGGGGAGTTCCCCTCTTGAAAGCACAGAGGTGAAATGGGATCTTGGAGTCATTATTGACTCCCAGATGAACATGAGCTGCCAATGCCACACAGCAGCCAGCAAGGCCAGCCACACCTTGTCATGCATCCAAAGGTGTATCTCAAGCCAGTCCAGAGCGGTGATACTCCCCCTCTATGCGATTTTAGTCAGGCCGCAGTTGGAGTACTGTGTCCAGTACTGGGTGCCGCACTTCAAAAGGGATGTGGCCAGCCTGGAGAGGGTTCAGGAGGAGGGCCACCCGCTTGGTGAGAGGGCAGCAGGACAGGCCCTACAAGGAGAGATTAAGGGACCTGAACCTGTTCAGCCTCAGCAAGAGGAGGCTGAGGGGGGACCTGGTGGCTGCCTACAAACTCATCAGGGGAGATCAACAGCAATTATGTACAGCCCTTTTCTCCCCAGCACCACCTGGGGTGACGAGGAACAATGGTAATAAGCTGATGGAGAATAGGTTTAGGTTAGAGATCAGAAAGCAATATTTTACAGTTAGGGTAGCCAAAATCTGGAACCAACTTCCCAGGGAAGTGGTCCTCACCCCTACCTTGGGCAAATTTAAGAGGAGGTCGGATGATCACCTGCCTGGGGTCTTGTGAACCCAGCATTCATTCCTGCCTGTGTCAGGTGGTCAGGCTAGATGATCTGTTCAGGTCCCTCCTGACCCTAGTTACTATGAAACATGGGAGCCCTCCTGGAAAGAGGGCATGGAAGAGTGATGATAAAACCAAGGAAGACCATCCAAGATGGTGACTGACATTGACGCCAAGTCCAAAGGACATCAATCAATGCAACAACAGGTTGGTGCTAGGTGGGGTGTAGGGAAGGTGAAGCCCCCCCCAAATCCTTGTGTCGATCACCACCGAGCCAAGCATAACACCAGTCCCGAGGAAAAGATCAAGATCAAAGATGTGGCAGGTGAGACATTCCAGAGGGTGAGGTAACTGATGCCAGGACAAACTGTTGGCCCGCAAGCCTGTGATAGGCCCATGGCAACCAGAAAAGTCTAGGTGGGGAGCAGACAGGCACAGCAGGTTACACTAACTCTCTTTCATAGAGGCTCTGGCAGAATTCTTCATTGCCTACTTTTAGGGTACAGTGAAAGGCCTATTCTTTATTTTATTCACACCATATTCTTTGTCCTGCCAATTCCCTGTTCCACACTTACTCCCCTTCCAAGGTGGCCTGTCAACTGTTTTCATTGGTGTAATGGTCTAGGATGGGAATGGGTGGGCTCCCAGGCCCGTTTTATTTTCCAAACTATTTTAAGTTGATCAGTTCTTTGAATAATTTCCAGCTTTTCATACATTTGTGGCTAATGCTGCCCACAGGGAAGGTTTATAGCAAGTGTCCTAATAAATGGGAACAAAAGTATATAAGAAAAAGCTTTTAATTAATAGATTATGTAGTATAGTAGAAGCCATGAGCTCTTGTCTTGGACCAGGTGTACTAAGGACCATTTGAAAACAAGTGAAAATAGGGAAAGAAGTTTTCCGTACCTCAAAAAGTTTAATGGAAATACCTCTAACTCCAATAAGAAGAATAGCAAATTTTGTAACAGGAAAACACAATAGAAAAGACCATAAAATGTGCATAAATATTGATAGTCTTGCTCCATTTATACCCCCAAATTTATGACTAGATGTGGTGGTGAAGTCATATATTAATTCTGTTTGTTACACTTGTCATACAAGTGTCATTCTTTGCATTTTTATTGTCTTTATTTGTTTTTCTAACTTGTAAATTAGTCAGAAAATAATATAACTGTGTGCTTCATCCAAATGGCCACCACGAGATTTTCATCGCACCTGCACTGACTCTGTAAAAATGAAAATGTTCTTTGCTTTCCTTGTGAATATTTAGTCATAGCTGCTGAACTCAGTGATCTAAAGCAACTATTTACTTGAGCTGCCTTCTATTCCTTGCCAACAGAACTGGTAACCAAATGCTAAACAGCTGTGCACAACACTGAAGACATCATTGTACAGCAGATAGATACCACCAAGGGTGAAGTAGATGGAGCAGCACACGGCTAACCAGGGGGCACTTCTACATTTTTCTCGAGTAATGTGTGGGAAAGGAAGATCCCTGTAGAGTTCAAGGCTCTTAAACTAGCTAATACAGCTTTTTCATCTGATGGCATGGGCACACAGGATAATGGAGAAACGAAGAGTAGAGACAGATGCAAGTGTTGTAGCCATATCTGATATGGCTCTTTTGATGTGACTGTACATCTGCATGATTCTGCAGCCAGGGCGGTCCTGGGGGCAATCGGAGTGACCACCCCAGGCCCTTCCACAGCCGCCATGTGCCACTGCTGCTGACAGCCACCAGCTCTGCTCTGGCTGCTCGCCCCCACACAGGCTGATATGTCCCAGGCCCTGCACACCTCTAGGTGGGGGGCTCTGTCTGCAGCAATATGAGTGAAGCAAAATGTTCCAGTTTTAATTTTGCTTCATTCAGAGTTGAAATTAGGGCAACTTAGCTCACTTGCATTGCTACAGGCTCATGCAGATGTGATAGGCAGATGGTAACAGCTGATGCAGACTCCAGAGCTCCCTCCTCCTTATAAAGCAGCTAAAAGACCTGTTTTTTCCAAAGCACAAGATAATAATAGCCTCCAAATGTCCTACTGTCACTTTTCAGGACAGACAACACTTTGAAGTTCCCAAATCCTGCCCCCATTAACATTCAGGGAAAACCTGGGTGTGCTCTAGGGCCGGCTCCCCAGATTAGGAGGACTCAGATACTAAAGTCAGAGCCTGTTCAGGGCACCATTTATTGCTGCACTTTGGCTAATCCCAAAATAAAACAATTGAAAGCTACTTTACCCTCAACTCAGGGGCTTCCTAGCAGCATCTCCCCAGGCCTTCTATAAACCATCTTCGCTTCAAAGCCCTCCAGGGTCTGCTGAAAGAGCAAACCTGGGTCCTGCACCTCTGTTCTTCCACTGAGCTCTCTTAGCCTTTATAGGACTCCTCAGGCCTCTCCAGCTGGGTCTGACAAGCCACTCTACCAAGCCCATGCTTTGTCCTTAATGGGCTCAGCCTCACAACAGGGTTGGCTGGCTCCAGACTCACAGGTCTTAAGGGGGCAGACTGACTTTGTTACAACACCCTTCATACCAGGATTTCACTCAGGGCTCCAAATACTGATTTCACAGGGCACTGTCCATATTGGAATGACAAGATGATCAAGCCTCTAAATCATTGTACAAATGAACAGTTGTAGGGACTCTCAAAGTACAGTGATAAAACAAAGGGACTGAGAAAAGTAGCAAGCATTTACTTGGTCAGTCTGCTTGGATACGGCAAGGTGAGCCATCTCAACCTAAATCCATAGCATACTACTGGGTCCATTACCAGATTTTCCATATTTCTAGCACTAACTACCGCTGAAGAAGTGATGGGCTAAGTACAATGCTCTACAATGGCAATCTCTGTGCACAGTTTGTAGCTGCTAGTTTACATTCACTAGAAGTAGGAATTGCAGGCACTTCGGTAAGTGGATTGACAGCTTCCCCAGTTTCAGTGGAACTTCTCTAAATGCTACTCTATTCTCTGCTGAAATGTTATGTAACTTTTTGCAGCTGCTTCTAAGTTCAAATGCGATCTTCAAAAGAAAAGCACTGGAGTGACTGAATATATTAGAAATTAACCTGGGACATGCCCTATGATTTAAAAGTTTTTCAGAAGGAAAAAAGAAAAGATTTTAAAACTAGAGCTACTGCACATTTTTACTGACTCAAGATTACCACATTTAGAATTCAATAACATGAAAAGGGTAGTCCCTGCAGCCAAAAAATGAAAGGCATTTTGGATGCAGAGACTATTTTGATTAGATAGTAATGCAGGGATTTCAAATTACTTGCATAATGTACAGTATGTGCAAGCACACAACGCAAGCATGATCTCCAGCGCTGGCAGACTAGCAAATTAAGTCACTGAACACTATTATGCTTCAGGGAATTCAAGGCCAAAATGAAGTAAACAAATAGCTTCTTTGCTGTAACTTACAAATAAATTCTCAGCTTTATAACCCCACATGGTGCAATTGTATGTGAACAAAGAAAATGGTCCCTAAGTTTCTGTGAGTTAGGAAATTTTAAAAAGCAAAGAACTCTGGCACGTTAAGCATACTTTCTCAGCAAATACTGCAGAAAGCTAGGAAACAACAAAAATGGCACCACTTTCTTGATGGCCATATAATAGCTGAAATGATGTGATAAAGAGCAAACAAATTCACCAGGTGAATCAAAAGGAACTGTAATAAAGTGTACAAGAGCAGGAAGATGCAAGGCATGTACTTAATTATGTGTGCTCGCCATTGTTTAGCAGTACACTTTAAAATTACTAGATTATAGTCACTTCAGATCAAATTCAACCTTCATGTGTCATGAAGATCCTATTTAGAGAGTTTCAGCAATGCACAGACCTCATCTGAGAAAAGTAATTTCACTCTGTACACTTATGGGCTCATTTCTATTACTTACTTTTTAAAATAATACAATATATAATATTTCTAATGCAACAGTTTTATTGCCAATATTAACTATACATATCTATAGCTGTGATATGCAGCTTTACTACCACCACCAGAAGTAACAAAGGCAAACTGAGGATTAATTCATAAACAGAAGGATGACAAAGAATCAAGCCCTGGGTTTGCTTGGTGCTTTAGGCCAGGTTGCCAGCTGATGTAAGCTGGTATCATTCTATTGATATCAATGGAGAAAAGCCAATTTATGTTACCCGGGAAGCCAGCCTTCTCTCACTTACAAAGGGAAAGGAGTATACCTGCAAGAGTGAGCACAAGAGCTCACAGACATTGCATATACAGCCTGTATTGTACATATAATATAGAGAAGTTGAACTAAACTGAGGCTACAGTATCAACAATTATAAGGCATCACTTAATCATAGTTTGACTCAGGACAATGCATTTACCACCTTAAAACTTCAAATCCTAAAGAAATTATCTGAAAATATAGCTTTCATTAGAGAGGGAACTTTTATTCATAGTTTTATCAAAGAAAAATAAGACTTATTTTTCCAGGAAGTATTTTGAAGACTAATTTCCATTGGGTAAATGAAAATAAAAACATTGGAAGAAAGAAAAATTACTGCATTTTTGCTGACCTAAGATTACATTCTTCATACTTTCTTTCTTTTGGATCATTACCTCACAAGTTAATCTTGAAAACATAATATTCAAATCCCAGGTGTTTTCTCTCTGTTGGAACAACTAATGACAAACACTGTAACTATACTTCAGAGTAAAAGAACAACACACTGAGAACTTTAAAAAAAAAAGTTTCAGGATTTGCTTAACTGATTGAAGTAACCCTAAAGAAGCTGATACACACGTAAAGGTCACGTGTGTAACTGATAAAATAACCAGTTTCTAGCAAGATGGATAAAACCATATAGTCAGTCTCACAACTGACATTTATGGTTACATTTACTAATTTAGGGCTGAAGTCAGCAAGATACTTAAAGATTCCCACTGAAAAAAATAGATTACTCACAGGTTTAGAAGCAACTCATATACTTGAAGTAGCTTACTGAACCTGGAACTGGGTAGTATAATAAGCTGCATTCATATTTACATGCAAGTGTCTAATACTGGTCTCAATTTGGCCTCATATTATTGTAACAAAGATGTATTCCTTTTGCCATTTTCTTTCCGGCTACAGACAGAAAAATGTTCAGTGTGAGGGTAATTTATAGAAATTTGTTTTAAATCCTACTTGGGAATATATACAAGTCTTTGAACAACAACAACATCAGTGGCATTCCACATCATCACAGACATGCTTGAGAGGATGGACAATGCTATTTTTTCATCTCCAAGATTGCGCTGCCTGGTCCTCTGTGCTTAGCGCTGCAGATGTTGCAGAACTGGACTGGGAAAGCCTGCAAATAAAAAAAATGTATCTTCAGTTATGACATTTTGCAGAAATCCATCTGAAAATTATTTACCCAAATTAGAATTTCAGAAGGGTAATGCAATGAACTCATGATTTTACTTCTTTGATTCTTTATATGCAAGTTAAATTTTCCTCCACAATGTCCCACTGTGTCTATGCATTAAAAAAAGCCTATTACAACACTGACTAAAAGCCATGTAGCTGAAATTCCAAAGTCTAAAAGCTAAGCCAAGAAGCATTAAAAGCAGTAGAGAATCCTACATAAGTTTTTATCAGTCAATTTTTTACTAAAACCCCTAAATGGACAAGATCATAATTTTAGACCAGCTCTTTGAGTGAATAAATACATGTTGGCAATTTACTAGTCACAATAAATACAGCCGGCAAGTACATGTGATCAAACTGCCAACAAACAATTATTTTCTAAAGAGGAAAAATGTAAGATCTTATTCTGGGACTACTCTAGTAAAAAATGTATGCCATTTAAACAAACAGTATGCAGCGCGTGAATACAAAAATACGTTGGGTACAGACTGACAAAACAATTTTATCAATATCAAAGGATACTGATACGTAGGATGATCCTAAGCAAATCTGGGACACCCAGGACACTGCCCCTGCTCATGTCACCAGTGCAGCAACAAAGGCCAGCAGGCAGGGGTGTGGGTACAGTCCAGCAGGGAGGTGGAGCTGGCTGGCACACCATGCTGCCCTACACCTCTAATTCTGGGACTTCTATTTAAATTTTAACCAACTGACCAGGAGTGACCTATGAAATCCAGGACTTTCCTAGCCAAACCGGGATGTATGGGCATCCTACTGATAGGGGTGTTATGATGAAACTCTTACATTTGCATGAGATTCTGTAGTGATACAAATGTAGCAAAACCACTCCAACCCTCCTTCATTTGGGGTCAAAGTTAGGATGATTTAACTACCTTGTATTACTGCAGGATCATGAAGACATAATAGACAATGCACAGTCCCAAGCTGCAGCTTACGCTCTCCTTTTGAAGTGGCTAAAATATATATCCGTTCATAACCTTAGTTCATTTGCTACATTAACTTTACCATGTTATTCATCAAGAGGGAATACTTCTCTAGACCTCTGTTTCTCAGCCAAAGGTTGAGTAGGTGGGACTTCAACTCATTTGAAAATTTCCATTAACGATTAATATAATATGAAAATATGTAAACTTAAAAATACATTTCTTAGAAAAAAAGCGGGGTTTTGTTTTTATCATGGTGGGACCAGGATTTTTTGACAAAATAGTTGGTGAGACTTAAGGTAGAAAAGGTTGAGAACTGCTGCTTTAGACAACAGCTTTGCTTTCCAGGGAAACACACAGAGTTGGAAAACTTCATTTCCAGTTGCTGTGCTTGCTCTGATGCTTTTATTTCTAAATTCTAACCCAATTATGCACAGAAGTTATTTTTGTGTTTCTGCTTTACAAACAAAATATGATTACTCTAGCAAAGGAAAATAACCTCAGCAAACCCCCCCCCCTTAAAAACAAATAAAGTGATTAAAATAGTCATTAACTGAAAATAAGATTTTTCTTTTCCAGGTCAATAATCAATGCATACAACTTGCTCAAGAAATTATTTTTATGGCACTTAAGTAATTAAATCATGTTTTAAGCTTGAAGCTGTAATGGAAAGGTTTCATCAAATATAAATGGACCTCATTCATTTCAAACCTTTTAGATGCATTTCATATTCAGATTACAGAAAGCCAAAATATTTCTCTTGTCCAAGAGCATAAATTTTTATTTTAAATTGTGTCTATTTTGGTTTGGATTAACTACTGCTCTCTGAAACACACACTGAGATAGAGTCAGGAATAATTACTATAATCACGTTATAAAACCTGATAAACCTATGCCCTTCTCTGCAGATGGGAACAGTAAATCATTTGTCCTTTTGTCTTTGACAAAGGTGATACAGAGATTAAGTTGGTTGCTTACTGTGTTAGGTACAGGGAGGCAATCTTTGTGAAACATATGTCTGCAGTGGAAAACCACCACACTGAAGGATTTGGATGCATCTGTAAATGGGAAGCAAAGAAATACGTTATAAAAAGGACAGTGAAACAGACTTGACAGCTTATAATATATGTTACCCATGCAAAAGCTACTGATGTGCTCTATTATACATATGTTTTAGGTAGTCACTTTCAGATCAATTCATTTAAAAAAAAATTACAGATCAATAGGTGGTGCAAGTAGTGCCACTTAGTTACTGCTGCCCAATATACTTACAATACCCTTTTGTCTCAATGCTTAAAGCTATCTGGTCAGTCTGTTTAGACTCAAGTTTTCAAAGCCAGAGGTCTGCCTAATCCTGATTTTTTAGGCATTTTCATCTAAAATAGTGCAGTTACTTTTGAGAACAAGAGGCATTTGCACACATGTAAGTGCTGCCACTCTGGGCGCTTTGAAAAGCACCTGGCACTGTGTTGCTTGCAGTTGTATAAGCAGTGAAACACTCATCAGCACAAAGAAAATGGTGGTGGTCCACTTTTGCACTAAAGCACGTTGGAGGTGCTTCAGTTGAAAAGCAAACTGCTGCCATTTTCTCTGCATTGACACACATTTTGCCACTTATACAACTGCAAGTGGCGTAAAGCGCATCAGCTCCCGTGTGGAGCAGGCTCTATTAATCAAGTACACTCCAAAGCAGCAGATCTCCGGCATGTCCAAGAACTAAAAGGTATGTGTATAAATGCCCAAGGTTAGGAGACCTTAGCTGGACATGTGCTCAGGATCACTGTAAGGCAGCTGAATCACCTCATTTCTGGGTTGGTAGATATGGAGCAGAAGCAACTGGATGGGGCAGGCTTCACAGAGGAACTCCTGGGTGTGGCCTGAGGGGAGCACAGACGAGCCATGGGGTGGACCTTAGAATACTGGTCTAAACATGTGCAAATCATAAGCCTATGCATATCACCCGGACCATCTCACTTCTCACAGAGTATCATCATCTCTGTCACCCAGGATAGGGAGGAAAAACCAAGTAAACCAATGTCACGGAGTTATCCTTCTCTGGTAGATTTTCTATCACCACTAAAGTGTAGGACAAGGCTTTGGTGGCAGGCAGCACAGCAAAGTTCTGGCATGATTCTTGCCTGTAGGCTGACGAAAACATTCCACGCTCAATTCTTCTAAAGCACATTAATTTAGCAAAAAGATGAAAACTAAAACTGAATTAAAAGTGCTTTGCTTCTTCTAATGACATCACTGTGCTCCATAGCTCATTTTTTCTACCACAGAGAAAATCATCTCATCTACCTATTAGGCATAAGTATTCCCATTTGTGGATAGCAGGCCAACAGATACTGTACGGTTTAAGCTATAACATTTTTACCCTCCGGAAAAATTTAACAAACAAACAAAAACAACCCCAAAGAAAAATAAAAAACACACCTCCCATATCACAACTATGTACACTATCCATTACCATACATCTTTATAAAGTAATATATTTTAAAATTTCTATTTTAGGGCTAATTGCTAAGAGTGCATAAGTTGCTTTAGATGTCATAGTATTGACTGAAAAGCCAAATGTTTTCAGAAGTTCAGATAAGGGCTAGGGACAGAAATTACATGTAAGCCAGTATAAGTGATGGGAAACCAGTTCAAATTTGTAGCAGGCCTTCAGTGCACATAAACAGCTTTCAAAATGGCCAAAATCAGTTTAAGATAAACCTGGATGGATGTAGTATCTGACTGCACTGATTTAGGTTAAATCAGTTTATTGAACTTCTGTCCCAGATCCCCTCCAGATGCAAGTTACTTCACAGTTCCCCAGCATCTCAGGATGCACCTCCCTGACAAACCTCCCTTTGCAGGGTTGGCAGGCTAGCCTTGGCCCAAGTTGTCTGCTGGAGCTGAGCAGGGAAGTGTGCTCTAGTGCCCTCAGACTTCTGGTTGGGCCACTGCAGGCATGTGACTATTTCCAGAATCAAAAGTGAAAGTCTGTTCACTTGCTTATCAGTTCAATCTATGCAGCTTAGACTAACACGAGAACATTGAATCAATTCAGCTCTGGGCTTTTTGACTGTCTGTACTTAGCCAAGAGGTTTAATTCCATGAACAATAAGAAGAACCACATTCTGCAGTTGGCAAAATGAACCCTCCAATCAGCAAAATTGAAAGGCTTACCACCGACTTAAAGCTGTAGTTCAGAGAAGGCCACAGAACATCAAGAATCAGTGGTGGCAAGTGAAGGCTATGGAGATCCAGAGTTTTGATGATCTATACGTCATGAGAAGCTTCCTTCAAGCAATAAAAGCCTTACGTGGGCCACGTTTCAGTGGCCCAACTCCCTTGCAATCCCAGGATGGTTCCACCATTCTCACTGATAGCGTATCCATCAAACAATGCTGGAAGGAGCATTTCAAGATTCTACTCAACTGCCGTAAATGAGGTCTCAACTGCCACCATTGAGGCCATCCCTCAACCCCAAATATTAGAATCTCTCGCTGATCCCTGATTTTTCAAGGAGCATGCCATCACTTAGACCAAGAATAAGGTGCCAGACCAGAAGGCATTCCTGCAAAGGTTTTCAAAGTCAATGGAACAGCACTAGTGCAAAAAACTTCACCAACTTCTCTTCAATATATGGGTTGATGAGGAAGCTCCACCTGACTTAAAGAATGGCAACATTGTGACCATCTTCAAGGAAGGGGACAAGCCAGTATGTGGAAACTACTGAGGCACTGCCCTCCTCTCCATTCCTGGGAAGATTCTTACTTGTACCCTTCTGAATCGCCTCCTCCCCCTTGTCAGACATGTCCTTCCAGAATCCTAGTGTGGCTTTAGACCATTGTGTGGTACCACTGACATAATTTTTGTTGCACAACAGGTCCAGGAGAAGCTGTAGAGAGCAACACTAGGAGCTGTTTATGACATGCATTGATCTAACCAAGGCCTTCAACTCCATCAATTGTGAAACCTTATGGAAGATACTGGCTAGGTTTTGTTGTCCACTGAAGTTCATCAGCATCCTCAGGCTACTCCATGATGGGATGAGCACCACAGTCCTTTGCAATGGATGAGAGACAGACCCATTTACAATCTGTACTGGTGTCAAGCAGGGCTGTGACACCATCCCAACACTTTTTTCCATCTAGCTGGCTGAGATTTTGATTCTCATTCATGACCTTCTTCCTCCCAGAATTGGGGTTAAGTATTAAATTGATGACCAGCTTTTCAACCTGAGGCACCTTCACAGCAAAACAAAAGTTACCAAGACTGGCATCACTGACCTTCAGTACACTGATGACCGTTATCCTCACACACACTGAGACCAATCTGCAGTCCACTCTTGACCTTTTTTCAGGTGCCTATCATAGCCTGGGACTGTCCATTAATATTGGGAAGACCAAGATGCTTTATCAGCCTATCCCAGCACAAGCTGCTGCCCCTGCTTCCCCCCTCCCCAATTATCATTGGTGGAGAACCCCTGGAAAACATCAAGCATTTCCCATATCTTGGCAGCTACCTTTCCCAGTCAGTCAGTCTTGATATAGAAATAGAACATATCATTTTAAGAAAGCTGCTTTGCCATGTCTTTACTGATCAGGATTTGCAGATGGAAACTAAGATCCTGGTCTACAGTGTGGTGTAGATGGGAAGACCACTGCACCAATGCAAACATTCTCCCTGCAGCTAACATAACCAGCACTGAGTCACAGATCATGAAACACCAACCCTGCTGGGCTGGCCACTGTGTGTGGATGGCCAACACTCGTCTCCCAAAGTAAATCCTCTTCTTTCAACTCAGTCATGGTAAGAGGACCGTGGAGGACAGGAGAAGCACTACAAGGACACCCTGAAAGCATACCTTAAGAAGGGTGTAGGTTGTAGCTGTGTTGTTCTAAGGACATAGGCAAACAAGGTTCTACAAGGTAAATCGGATATCTTTTATTAGGCCAACTCAAATAATTGGAAAAAATTCTCTTGGCAAGCTTTCGGGTTTGAAAACCCTTTGTCAGGCTGTTGTGGGATACTATTACAATTACTACACCCCACAACAGAAACATCAGCATTCCTGTACCTTACAGCTGCACATCTAGAAATGTAATACAGCTCATCCACTGCACCAAATGCTCTGATGGAAAATAGGTAGGAGAGACCAAACAACAGTTGCGTGCCAGAATAAATGCACACCAGAAATCTGTTAAAGACAAAAATACCCAATTACCAGTGGGGGCACATTTCTCAGAAGAAAATCACCCTCTCTCCAATCTCTCAGTTCTAATCCTTAAAGAAAATTTACAGAACACTTTTCACAGATGAACCTATGAATTTCACTTCAACAACCTCCTGGATATAAAAAATCATGGACTAAATAGAGACATTGGATTTATGACACCTGACATCTGAGTCCCCAGGTACCTCTCCACTATTTACCAGCTACATTCATTCCCTATCACTCCCCTTCCCTCCCCTACACCCCCCCCCAAGCCTGTTTCTCACCCACTGACTCCTCTATTTACATCTTCACTGACTGGCTTTCTTGCATGAACACCAGCCTCCAGTTTCTTTACTATTCATTCCACCCAGGAGGAACACACACCAACTGCAGATGCTTCACCAGCCTGATGAAGGGTTTTTAAATCTAAAAGCTTGCTAAGAAATTTTTTTCCAATTATTTGAGTTGGTCTAATAAAAGGTATCAGATTTACTCAAAGAACCTTGTCTACCTTAGTAAGGTTGGCATTAACCTTACCAGTCAGGACTTCCCAGTTTGTAACAGGTCTCAACTGCGCTGCACCATATATCAACCTACAACATACTTCAAAGAAAACCGTCTTGCTCAGGAAGCTGAGAAATGAAAGAGGAGGCAAGAAAGTGCACAACATCCTGGCAAATAGCTGTGTACCTCCCATGGTACCACCTGTCACATCTGTGGAAAAAAACTTGCAGAGCACAGATTGGACTCTTCAGCCATCTTAAAACTCACCAATAATCTGTCCCCCACCCTGGCAGATATCATCCTCATATTGAGGGATAACCAAAGACTTAGCCAAGAGATTTACTCCACAAACAGTAAGCTTTTGATTTCTTTTTCCTCATCAAATGTCCTACCTGAAGGAAGTATAGGTGAGAGGCATGATTCACAGATGTTCTCCTCTGAAAGAAAAAAAAATATTTAAAAAGTTGAAAGACAACAAAGGTTATGTTTATTACTTCTGCAACAGAAATAACTATGGAAAAGTACCTCCAGGACCTAATGCTCCATGCTACTCTGAGAAATCATTTGAAATACTCTATGCAATCTATTATTGATGTAATAGAAACAGCAGAGGTTATTAAGAAGACATTCACTCAGATTCTGTAGTGAATGGACAATTTAAGAACCTAAACTGACAGATCAGAAGACACAAAAAGAGCTGTGAAAGAGCAAAAGAATGGTTGCTGTTTCACATGCATTGTTCTGAAACTGTACATATGCATCATTATTCATGTACCCATACATGTACAGGCAGTCCTTGACCCTCAACATTGAGTTACAATGTTTTGCACTTACAACATTTATGAATTGACATTGTTTCAAGTTTCTGATGTCAGTTTCGACTTTACAACGCTTGATTCGATGCCATGCCATGCCAGCAAACAAGTTCGCTGTGTCACACATCTCCCTGGAGAACATCTGTCCAAACTTTATTGGATACTTTCTTTAAGAAACCAGACAAGACTCCAGAAAAACCTGCAGCCAAGACTCCTGAGAAGAGTCCAGCCAAGAGCCCTTCAAAAAGTCCAACCAAGAGCCCTTCAAAAAGTCCAACCAAGAGCCCTTCAAAAAGTCCAGCAAAGTGACCTCAAAGAAGTCCTTCCAAATTAATATGATTGCTATTTACAATATAAATACATTAAATGTAGCCACATTACTCATCTATAATTGATTGAGTACAAAATTCTGGGGTATTTTGGGTGAAAACAGGGTATCGGGCATTGGTTCAGGAACCAATCCCCCATTTATAATATTGTTTCTTATGAGAAAATTGGTTCTGAGGTACAACATTTCGACTTAAGATGTGGTTTTCAGGAACCAATTGGTGTCATAAGTCCAAGGACTGCCTGTATCAGAAACTCTGCTCTTCAGTCTATATCTTTTCTAACTTTCTAAACTTAGAATTACTTTCCCCCTCATTCTCTTCATTGGCATTTTAAAATACGTTTCTCTCTCTCTAAAAGTTGTATTACAATTCCTTGGTTAATGTTTCGATTAACTGAACACTTGTGTAGGCATGTACAGCAGTTTGCACCCCTTGAAGGTTACAGAACCCAAGATGCAATGTTTTACATCATAATCTGAGCAGAAACTACTCAAGTCAAGATAAAACAGTAGAGGCTGGGACCTGTACTAACCAGAGTCATTATTTCTCCATTAAAAAAGAGGGTTGGCTGCATTCTACTCCATGTTTTCAAGTCACATGTGATATCTGGGCCTTTGGTAAACTTTCACTGGAACCCTTTGTTGGCTACCTATGATCAGCATATAAAGCACACAGCTTTAAATTTTTAATATTTCATTTGTCCTCACCATCCACAAGGACTCCTTTCATTTGAGTACGATGCATTTTCTTCAACAGAGAAAGAGAATCAGCCACAAGTATCTTCTTGCACCCTTCACGCAGCAAAATCTAACACACAAAAGAAAACAACTATAAGAGTTATTACGTAAACCTTTATATACTGAGATAGAGAAAAAGTCCATTATGTCCGGACAAACATCATGAGGGCATTCTTAAAGCTTAATGTAGCAAATGCCTTGCTTATCGCAAATATCATATCAAGATCTGAAGCATTCTCAGCATCTTCATTTGCAAGGCTTCCAAAACTGCTGAACTTAAATAGGAGTAGGCGATATTCTCCAGTAATATCCAAGGAAGCACACTTTTGTAACCATAACCAAACTAGATGGAAAGTTATGATTCATGAAGAGGCCAAAATTTAGGCAGCCTTGTACCAAATGTCAAAACCACTCTTAAATCAATACAAACAATGACTTTGCTTATGTATAATGATCCAGAAAAGGTTATTTTGGAAACATACTTCTAAAGTCATTCATGATCAACAGGTAATTAGAGTATTTAATTTTAAATCACTAGCACAAGAAACACTTCACTATCAGACAGAGTAGAGAAAAAAGGATAAAATATTCAAAAACTAGTTCCAAACAAAAAACAGCCAAGTTTCTGATTTTAGAAGGTCAGATCCAGTGTCTTGTAACACAAAAAGGTCTTTCATTGCAATGATCTGGTCAGTAAGTTGAAAATCTTGATAACTTATTATGAGAATGTTTTCAATAAAATGTTGATAAAAGAGGTTTACAGAAATTTCATGAAAAGTGAGCCAATTTATTTCTAAAGTTTAAAATGCTATTTTCTAACCAACCCATCCTTACGCCTTGATGTTCAAAAACTCTGATCAGCTCTACTAATGTTTGGGCATCTAACTTCTCTGAAACTTTAATAAAATATGAAATGAGAGGAAATTACATATTTTGTCTTTGCACTTGGGATGACTATTGATTTTCTTTTCTGGTAAACAATTCTATCTCTGGACAACATGCTGATAGTCAACCTTGGACAAAAGAACTCTGCTTAGGCATCTAATATAATCTGCAAAGTAGGTTATGCAAACAATCAATAAGTGAATGAATGTAGCAGAGAGAGGTAACTGATTCTTCAGATGCGTCATCTACCTGAGCACCATTTTTAGTGTGCATGTCCCATGTCTGAGGACAGCAGTGTTTGGCTAGCAGTGCTCATGGGTCACACCTGTGCTCTAGAATATCCCAATACTCACTCCTTCAAAAGGACATAAGTAGTAGGGGGCCTTAGTCATCTTTCAGTAACCTCAACACTACAGAATCCCATGAGACTAGGGCTTGTATTAGTATAAGATGACAGGTTGTGGATAAGATAGTTTCAAAGAACCAGTTACTATATAGCCATACATACTGTATTCCTGATTAGTCACATGGATAATACTAATAGAAATTTCACCACAAAGCACTTCATCACCAAACCTTTTTCCAAGATGTTCTTTTCTCATAAGATCCTTTGTGTACACATTACTATACAAGCAGTAGTTTTCTCACAATTAGCTCTCTCCTGTGGCTCTACCTCCACAAAAAAATGGGACAGAGGAATTTTCCTGTAGTGCCTCACCACTTCCAGTCTCTTAGATCCTTCAGAGTACATCCAGAGGCAATCTCTCTCCTTTCATGAACACTTCCCCTCACTCTACCCAACCTGTACTTTTATCAAATGCTAGGTAAAAAAGTAAAGGGAAAAAGAGGATACAAGTCCCCACATTTCCTTCCAGGTCCCCCTCAAAAAGGCATTTATTAATTTATTACAAGCAACATGCATTCCCAACACTAACAAGAATCCTTTAGCTCTTATTTTAGTTCAAATTTGTTTTCCACCGACATGTTATTTAAACAGTAGTACTGAATTTCCAGAAAATAATAAAAGTTTTACCATTATTTCTTAGTAGAAGTCCCACTTATTTTCTAATGCATTTCATTAGATGCACATTATTGTCTGGCAATAATAGTAATTCCAGGCCTGGAATCAATGGGTCTTGAATTATACAGAATTACATATTACTGCAAGAAAAAGGGCATTTCAATTTCTACAATGTGAAGCATGTTTATGCAAATATGACAAACCTAAATAACTCCCAAGTTCCCTTTTCTCTATTCTGTATGGAAGGTTTAGAATAATTAACCTCCATGCGCTTTCCAAAGAGAACTATCGGTCACAATTTCAAGTATAACAATCTTACAGATGAAATGTGTTAAGGGAACAATTGTCCCTTTTGACTGTACTGCAGAGATGCACAAACATATTGTACTGGACCATTTTCAGCTGTACAGCTAACTGAAAGTGTATCACAGCAGCTTGATTTCACAGCTAAGTGAACAGTGAACACAAGCCTCCCTCTCACAGGCTGCGGATTCATTCTTTTGGACTGCCCCAAAAAATTAGTCAGCTGCATCTCTGAAATGCATGAAAAATATCTATAAAGAAAAAACCCCTGTGAAACTGGACCCCCCTCCCCAAGTGATAGCTGTATTATTTAATATTAGATAAAACACAAATCTTTCTGATGGTTCAAAATGAGCTGAATCTAGTTACACAAAGCATTGCAATTTACAGAGCAACATTTTTCTCTCTCTTATTCTAAAGAGATCTTGATGATTCTGACCTGTGGATTTTTCCTTTGCATTTATCTCACCCAAGGACTCCAGAAGAAGGCAAATTTAACCATAGAATAATTGCATCAGCTTATAAAAAGTGACTTGAGGCTTTATAAAGGATTAGCTGATGGACATGAATTTGCACATGTATAGAACTGCCTCATTTAAAATGTTCTATGTATTTGAGCTCTAGCATAGGGATTTATTACTTATATTTCAGATGTGCAAATTAGTTACCCTATCTTCATCACTATATGTAGTGTGTTCTCACTGCTAACCATGAGTACTGAAAACTGTATTTGCTTACATACCAAAACCAAGTTGAACTATTAATTTATCTGCAGGAAACAAAAAAAGGGAGTTCTAGATCTAAAAATGCAGAATGTATAATAGTGTTACAAATCGAGAAGCTTTTATACTTTTGGACTTTAGGAAACCCATACATGACTAACTGGAATCTTTAAAACAAAATAAAAACGGTGGAGGCAAAATAATAGTGAAAAATAGATAAGAAATAAAAAAAATAATAATCTCACCTTCACCATATAAGCTATGTTAAGAGTTTTCATATCAGGTCAAACTTTATTCTGCTAATAACTGAACAGATTAGGCAGCTACCATTATAAGAAAAAGAAAAAAAAAATCACACTGCAGAGGAGCTACATTAGAGCTCAGATTTCTTCTGAGAGGGGTGCAGGGAGTTCAAAGATGAGCTGGCTAAATTTAATAGCTACACATAGAAAAGAAAAGCAGTGGGGAGTGGAGGGGGGAAAAAAAGAACGTGCTTGAATGGACCACTCGGCACTAAAAGGCTAAGATAAAGACAGGTTCTATAAGCCAAAATTAGGCTGAACTAGCCCAAAGTAAAAGGGAATAGGTCTACAAAGCCCTAAGTGTAGCAGAATCCCATTCTCTTTAGGGATGAAATAGAGCCAAAAGATTATTTCTCTGCAGAAAATGCATCATGCAACCCAACTTTTTTCCCCCTAGAGAAAGATGCGATTGAAAGTGGAAAAAATAGGAGAAGGAAAGAGTGGGGGAAAAGTGATAAAACTGATACAGTGCCTTTTACCCAATTTAAGAAAAGCCTCAGAAACAAAGTCATTTATATTGAAATGGAACAATTTCACCTTTTGTTTCAATTATGTTATGTTGCATTTGAGAAGGTACTACTGGTTAATTCAATTGCCAGCCACAGATGCTTCAATTTAATCAGTAAAGTCATGAGTCAGCAAAATACGTGATCATAGCTTTAAATCCATCTCTAGTCAGAAAAGCATTTCAAGTATTTGGTTAATATTGAGAACACATATGAATCCCACAAAAATCACTGAGCGTGTGCAAGTACTCTGCCAAATCAAAGGCCAAATTTGCAATCTTTTAAAATAAAACTGAAAAACCAAAGGTTCCCAAAATATCTAGTACAAAAGGGCAACAAATAAAAACATCTCATTTAGACACTGCTCTCACAGGTGCTACTGTTGGCTGTCGCTCTTGTGATAAAAATCCCTAGTGGTTGGACAAAGAGCATATATCAGAAGATTTTTATATCATATTTAGCAAGAAAATTATGGGTGGTTTGTCATGGGTGGCAGAAGATGCTGAATATTTTGATTAGATCAGTCAGAGTTCAGTTAATAGAGTCCGTAAGGAAAAAGAAAAAAAAAAAAATCAGCTTTCCAGTAAAATGGCTAGCTTGTAAAATGACATCTGAAAATAAACTAAAAATAAAATATTTTATAAAAATAAGGAAAGAAGCTTAGAGGAGTAGAGTCTTTTGCATCTTCCGTGTGGGACTGGAGAACAAAAAAAAAAATTGAGGGGGAGGTCAATCAAAATTGCATGCAGTCTTGCAGTACAAAATGCTATGTCATTTACTAAAGCCAAAGAGCTATTTTACCAGTGTGGAAAAAGGGATATGTTTACAACTATAAATGTAAATGTACAAATAAAGAGATTTTTTGACTGGTCTTCTCTACTGTAACAAAACGCTGCTTATGACAGGAGGAAGATACATTCTTTTACACTGAGCATCTGGACACTGACCACAGGGCTTCTATTTTAAGCCTTAGTCTTCGTTTTTACATTAATACAGGCATAGGGTCACGTGACATTCATATGAATCATTCCACCTTCCTTGGTTCATATACTCACAGACGCATGGAACTTAAAAGTAAAATGCAAAGTTTCTGGATATAAAAAAATATCAAATTAAATACTTTGAAAGTTAGTAGGGTAAATGTCAGGGAATGTTATTAGACATAAATATATATTTTTATCATATTCAACAGCAACTGTTTCATTTTTTAAAAAATAGGAGTGGCTTTAATGATACTTATAGTAGTTTAGAAATGGTGACTTTGACCCGATCTATACAACAGCTTTACTGGCAAAAAGTTTTGGTTAAAGGATAGTTTAAAATCTTCAGTAATTATAACAGTAGATGTCTTATTTTCCCAGCAGGAAATCTTGAACTTGTATGAGGGAGTTTGTATTTCTACGGCCCTTAGCAGACATGTAAGTAAAGACACTTTGGGATCTGATGCCTGATCCCCATAATAGCACTTCTTGCCATGCCACATGCTGAAGGTGTGGTTACAGGATTGAGCACCAGATCCCATCATGCCTTACTGCCAGTGCAGGAGGAACCTGAGATCATGCTCCCAGGCTCCCCTTGCACCAGCAAGTAGCAAACTCTCATAGCTGGGAGACCCCACGGCTGAACCGGGCCAAGCAGCAAGTAGTAAGCTCTTGTGGCTGGGAGCCCTGCCAGATGACAGGCCTCCCAGCCATGGGGATGCCCTTCAGGGGTGGGAGCCCAGCCTGGCCACATGTTCAACTAATGATGAGATAGGAACCAACCACAAAGTTATTAGGCATCTGTTTGTGTAATAACTTTGTGGTTTGTTCCTTGTTTTATTGTGCCATTAACTGCTTTATTGTGTGGTCAAGTAACAACTTAAGATGCGATTAACTGGTTAATAAGGTCTTTTATGTATAATATGTGCCAGGGCCCTGAGTAAATCAGTATCGTTAAAAACAGTATACACTTGAGTGCAAGACCTAATGCTTTGTACTTACTTCATCATCCAAAGCATTCAAAATGTGTGAACATTAATTAAGTATGACCACACTTACTGTACATTCTAAGTAACTGACCCCAGAAATATAGGCCAAAGTCTATAGGTGCAAGTGCTTAAAAAGTTAAGCTCTAAAATTACACGTAGACAACAAAATAAGAGGCTTTATTTTCAGGGATTATAGTTCTTCCAGCTCCCATTGCCTTTAATGTTAAGGAGGAAATGGAGCAGTCTGAGGATTTTGGCTCAAGATACACTGTTAGAGGGGAAGGCTTAAGGTTAGTCAGGCACATTTCTGTACTCTTAGTGTTTGATGCTATTCAAACAGTAATTATAAATGCAAATGACCTAGCTTTCAAAGAGCTTGTTTTAATTAATAAGTTATTTTACCTTTATAGTAGCTGCACATCTTAGCAAAGTTTCCATCTGGAAATTGATAATATGCCTAAGGTTTTAGTTGTATTAAATACTTCATTCTACAGAAGAACACTTTATACTTCTATTTTAATGGAATTGAAAGGTTGCAGCAATATAATAATAAATGCCAACGGCTGGTTGACAAGGAAATACTCTTATGATGCAAGTAAGTACAGTAATTAGTTTTTAAGGTATGCTGTCAACATTATTTTATGTACAGTGTTTAAAGTGTGGTTTTGGCTTTCTGTCTTCAAACAAGGACTCAAGGTTTCAACACATTTGAAAATAAAGCAGGAATTAAAGCAGTAAATTACTGCTTTGTTATAAAAAGCTCAGTGTAACTTGGTGTGCCTGTCAGAGATTTGATTGTGATTTAATTATGCTAAAAATGCCCACAGCAGAATAGTGATTTATCCTCTCTTAAATAAACACTGCTCCTAGGCATGTGTCACTTTTGATGCATGAGTAGACCAATTTTTAAGAGAATGAACAATTTTATAGCTATATAAATTAAAATGAAATCATCAGGAGTCAATATTATTTATGATTTAATATTCATCTCATTGAAGAGTTAGATTCAAGGAGGTATATATAAAATACCAGAACGTTAAAGTTGCGGCTTTAGAGGACATTTTATTACATTTAATAACTTTGATAAAATATGGGTAACTCTAGCTTGTCCTTCACCTTGAGGAACCGGCATTGTTTTGAGATGGGTTTCAATCACTGGATTAGTAACTGAACACAGCGAGACCCCAGATCACTGTCACTATTCTATATTAATCAGCATCACTAACAACTGAAATGCTTTAATGCATTCTTTATACAACTGAAGTTTGAGGAAACATAATATGATACTGAGGGAAAAGTGGTATCATAATTCTTCGGCCTTGATTCAAGGACGTACTTAAGGAAATGCTTAAGTCCATTCCTCTTCAAGATCAGACTTAACTGAATGTTTAACTTTAAGCTCAGCGTTAAGTGGTTTCCTTGAATATGGGCTATATGGGAAGGTGGAGAAAGTTTTCTAAACGCACACATTTTCAAATCTAGTGAGCTTCTTCCAAAACAGAGATAGATAATCTCTTGTTCCAGTATTTGGGTAGACTGGAAAACAAAAAAAAGGGAAAACTTCACAAATGTTCCATTTCAGTTTTTCTAACAGAATAGGGTAGTTTATTTTATTGCCACTTTTGTTTTTAATCAGTGACTAGTACAAGGCAACGTTTTGCTTAGTCAAGCAACAGTAACAAATATGCACAGTTGCATAAAATCTAAAGTTCAGAATATTAAAAAAATGTACAAGGTTTGTAAAAGAAAAGAAGAGGAACGTACAGTGCTGGAGAACAAGGAATAAACTTTTGCAGGTGAGGATGAGTTAAGCACAGAAACATCTGTCTCAGACATATATAAGTGCATAGTGTTTTGTGTAACTAGTGAAGTACTAACCACTAAATACACATTAAACAATGAATGTATTACCTAGAATTGCAAGGATTCCTGGTGGCATAAAGATGGGTAAAAATATAACTAGATGATGCTGATGGTGGCATCAGTAAGGTAGAGAATCTCTCAGGTTGTCCCTATACCTGGGCTTTTTGCTCCTCTGAAGTGTTCCAACTATTAGGGATGCACCAATAAATATTTTTTGGCGGACGTTGCAGGCTGATTATTAACCAGCCGTTTTGCTGATACCAATCTGATTCCTGATATGCAGCCTGGCAGCTTGGAGAGCAGCATCCAGCTTGTGAGTCTGTGGGAGGGAGAGGACATGGCGGGAAGGGCGCAAATTGAGGTCCTCACAGCGAGGGAAGGAGTAGGCAGGCATGTGGTGGGGCAGGGGCAGAGGCAGGTGCTGCCCAGCTGGGGTGGGACAAGATGTAGTGCGAACTTGCAGGTGGCTCATCCAAGAGGCACAGAGGTGGTAGGGATGGAGAGGGAAGCTCTCAGCTGCTGCATGCACCCCTGGGGGGGAGGGGCGTATGATCCCTGGATTTGTGCGTGGGGCGAGGGTGGGCTGGGGGCCAGGGTCTGCAATGGCTGGGCTGGGGCTGCACTTGGGGCAAGCGGGGGTTGGGGCAGGTGGGGACAATGGCAGCATTGGCAGGGGGGCTATGGGGTGGGCTACAGTCACCTCAACATTCGCTGTAACCCCCTCACAGCCTCCCCTCCTAGCGTTTCTGCTGCCTCCCTTCCCCACCCACCCCGGACAAGCTACCTGTGGGTCCACCCTGCGCCCTGCCCCACCCAGGCAGTGCCTGCCCCTACCCCACTCGTTCCCCGACAGGGAGGCCCTCAACCGGCCCCCTCCTCCCTTATCCCTCCCCCCACAGACTTACTAGCCAGATGCTGCTCTCCATGCTGCCCAGCTGTATTCCTGGCCATGTGCAGGCTGCAGCTGTGTGCATGCATGCAGCATTTCTTGGTGACATTAATCAGGTACACTGGCCAAAAAAAAGCTGATTGTTGATAATGTCAGTTTTCCTTGCATCGGTGCCGATCCGATATGGACTGATATACTGGTTCAGTTCAGTTCTACCCCTGGATTAAATTTACATAGTGTGCCTGAAGCACTGCGGGGCAAGAGTGGACTAGACTGGTTGACAGAAAGAGAAAGTCAAAATGAGGTTAAAGAAAATGAATCATGGGGAAGAGTGGGGAATTGGCAGTTTACAAAAGTGCTTGGGGACAAGAAACAGAACAACAGAAAAGGACACAGAAAAAATGAAGTCCATGCTCCAGAAAGATTAATGACACCATCTTATTTTTCCTTATTGATTTTTAATGATGGTAATGTAAAACTAGTAGTCTGAGTGCCAAAAAGCAAAAGATAAATTATAGTCTAGCTATACAAAGTAATCCAAATTAACTGATCCCCAGTTGTATCAGTACTACAGTAAGTGAAGAGTAAACTACAACATTTGTACTACAAACGCCAACAATGAACAAAATCAACTATATCTTTAATTCAAAGCATAGTCTTTGTATATATGGTGTCCTGCCACATTGAAGAGCAGTAAAAAACAAACAAACAAACAAAACCCAACCCTTAAAATACCATATATTAAAAAGACCATAACTTCAAGTACTGAAGAGCATGTTAGGTTCCCAGTCCGTGCTCTCTGCTGCCACACAGTAAGCTGGATAACATTCAATTTTTCTACCTTATTGAAGGATAAAGGGCTGAGCTGGATATAAACTCCTCTTTCCAAAAGAAATAAATCAGTCAAATGCAACATTTATACAACACTTGGCTTGACCCTAAACTTCAGAGGGCATCATACCAAAAGGGCAGGAGGAATTTATAAAAATGAAAGGATTTAAAAATGTTATATCTATATATCGATATCTATATATACCTGAATGTGTATGTCTATAATATAGATCATATTATATTATATCATACTAGCCAACTGCCCATCAGGAATGATGGGGGTGGGGTCACAGGGACAGAGTGCTGCCACCCACCACCCCATCCCACTGCTGTCTCCCAGGTGCATGGGGAGGGACCTTACCCCACCATCCCCTGCTCTGGCCCCGCCATTATGGAGGTGCTCTGCTGTACTGCCACCACTGCCTCCTGTCCAGAACATTGCTAGAGCACTCTGACTGGTTGTTTCAGACAACGAATCAGAGTATGAATAAAAGCGTTACAGACAGACAGACAGACAGACAGACAAAGGCTTTTATAATATTATAATGGAGCTATCCAAATCTAGTTTTAAATGAATTCACATAAAACGCAAAGCATTTCATTGCTAACAACAAATTTCAGACATCAGTTTGAAGGTAATGGATTATTTCAATCCTAAACATAGCTATTTAAAACCCATCTGGAGGTAAAGTGAAAAAGGTATGCAGGCTATGCCTGTTTCCAGAAACCTCTGGTAAGAGCAACAGCCACTTACTAGCAACATTGCCCCTGGGAATGCTTTCCTTCCTATGTACTTTGATGACACTCCTTACAACAGCCACAGCTGATTAAAGGCAAAGTAGCACCCAAGTTCTGACACATTACTATTAACAGGCATTGACTGTGCTTTTTAAGCACGTCTAACCGTTCCAATAAAGGCAACATTTAAATTAGCTTTGATTTAGAGCACACCACAACCATAGCATGTTAAGCTGCAGTTACAAACTGCATCTCATGCTGCTGGCTGTATTGGACATGCCAAAGTGTTCCACTGTGATTTGAACAGAATGGTACAACAACAAAACTGGAGTGTGGAGACCAAAGACATACACAGACAGCAAAGAGATTAATACATAAATGTTGAATCCAGTGTAGTATTTACCTTAAAAGGTAATTGTATATAAAAAGTCAGGACAAACCCCAACAGATCAAAAACAATTATTCAATACACCAAAATGTTAATATACAGACCATATCCTGCTTATGTTTAATGGAAGTGTAACTAAGAGCCAAAAAACTCACAGCTTAAAATTCTCTCTCAGAGTACTGAAAATCATAGGCCATGGATAGGTGTTCATTTCAACTTGTAAGAATTTCTGTACAATTTAAATGACAATTT
Organism: Crocodylus siamensis; assembly: GCF_052110815.1. Lineage (NCBI taxonomy): Eukaryota > Metazoa > Chordata > Crocodylia > Crocodylidae > Crocodylus > Crocodylus siamensis. Next base: position 121,341,918 of record NC_143399.1, on the reverse strand, counting down.
TTACCAGCAGAAAAACGGCCCGGAGCTGAGCATACATGTATTTCAGGCCTCTGGCTAGAGTTACACAGGTGAGCTCTCCAGCCAGGGGACACTAGAGGGCTGCTCCCTGGGCCATCCCCAGCTTTAGGGGACCCTGTTAATGGACACCCTGTCCTCTTCCCTATCAGGAAGGGGGCAGGCTGGGTATTGTCCTCTGGGTTTTAAGTCACCTTGCATGCAGCCAGAGGCATAGAGAAACAGGACCGGAGACAGCTTCCTCAACACCAAGCCCTAAACGCCAGATCCTAGCTTCCCAGCTTTTAAGTTGTGAGTACTGCTCAGCTGGGCAGCATATGAGACATTTAAAGCCAGCAGGGATAGTTTCTCTGGCTCTGGTTCCCAGGCCCTGTGGTTTTGCAATCCCTACCTCTGCCACCCAGCTGGGAAGTAAGGATGGCAATTAAAGCCCAGGGACCAGGAATGCACATGCATTCTCCCATGTCTGGAACCCTTCCAGGCTCCAAGAGGTTTCCCACCACAGAAGAGCCCCTGCCCAGTGTTAAGGGGTTAGGTGGTCTTTTCCCCACACAGGAGGGGGCAATAACTTCCTGGCTGAAGGAAGAATTTGGTTGCAGAACAGCCATTTTTTTCCTGCAAAGAAGTACTTGAAAGGCTACATAGTCTCTCTGTGCTGGGAGAGAAGCCTCTCTCCCAGCACAGATGTAATGCGTGTACATGGCCATTATTTAAAGTCTATGTTATTAAACAAAAGAGTTTTAAAATGATAATGATCCACCTATTCAAAAGACTGGCTCTCCCCATGCCATACTGGCCTAATGGTAGTCAATGTATGCTCAAACTGGTTCCCCTTTGATGCAACAGGCAACTGAAATTTTTTTCTGAGTGCCTATAGTGCATTTATCTATCTTTGGCTTGAAATAATAAGGACTCCTGATCATTAAACTTTCTAGGGCCTGCCTTTCAGAAGCTTAGGACTGAATAGGGCAGAGGCAGGTGGGAGCAATGACTTTCAAAGGACACAGTTTTGGTTTCAAAATGCCATTGGGAATTCAGTTTTTTCACTATTTGCTTCTATTGTTACTTTAAACAACGTTACTGTGCCCACAGTAGTAGACAGGGACCTTCTGGGGTTTTTTAGGCCATTATGCATAGCAAATAAAAATCAATTGAGTGTCAGGCTCAGGTATGTATTACACATACATCGGAACGTATCTGGAACTCTGTCCCCCAAAAGCACAAGCAAAGTAGCACATTTCTTTATGCAGCGAATTTCAGGAAACTGGCAGCCAAGCAAACCAACTGAAACATTTTTTCACATATAATAGTGAAGTGCTGTAACCCAGTGAAGTCCCCTTTAAGTTCACAACCCTCTGACTCATCTGGGACAGAACAAATAGAACAGTTGGCACAGGGAGATCTCACAGACATGAATAAATAGGCATAGGTTTGCATAAAATAACCTAGGGTCCCTCCTATTCTACTTTCTAGCCAGGGTGTAGAACAGTGGTCTCCAAAGTGGGGTGTGCAAGATGATCCATTGGGGTACGGGAAGAAAATACTACAACTTCTATTTATATTTATATAAATATACATATATTGGGAGTGCGTGCTCAAAAATTTTTTACTGATAGGGGTGCACGATCAAAAAAGTTTGGAGACCACTGGTAGAGAAGATAGAAGAGAGATAAGAGTTGCATGGAACCACAAAAGCTCACTATGAAGAAGACCTGACTGTCATTTCTAAAATCTTGATTAAGGTTTCACAAATAGTGAAACTGGGTTTTGATCATGGAGTGTCGCAATAGAAACGTCTAAAATACAAAAGCAAGTTGTTGCTTCTTGATTAGCCCGCTATCTTCGCAGAATGTTCAAAAACAAAAATGTTCTACAAGTGCTGAGGATGATTATCACTGAGGCAAAGAGAAAATAAGGAAGTTACCTGCAAGTTGTAATCCTGAAGAATTTTCACCAGTGAGTCTCTCAAATTAGGAATCTCCATGCCTTCTTTAATACGGTGAATTAAAAGAATGGGGTAAACATGAGTTCCAATGTTGTTTAACAGGCCAGTAATAAAAGCTGCAGAAAGAGACAGGCAGAAAAATGGCAAAATTAACTTCCAATAAGATACCCGATTCAAACGTGTTTTGACAAAACCCACAACATTCACCTGATTTTGACAGAATTGCCATAATGCCTATGTTAAGCCTTTTTCATGCATTTTTTGTAGGAAACCACCTTTACTTGTATACATCTCTCTTCAAGAAGGAAAGACAATGACATACATGACTAACTGCTTCTTAAAGATTGTCTTTGAGACTCTGGAAAGCAAATCCCAGAGTATCGATTGGTGCGAGAACTCAAAAGAAAACAACGTATTACATGCATGCAATTTAAGTTAGAAGTTTAATTTAGAACGTGAAGGTTTCAGGAAACCTCATCACATAGAAGAAAAAGTTGAAGTTTCAGTACAATTGTTTTTCAAGTACAGGATAGATATTAAGACATTTTCAGGCCCTTCAATTAATTCCAGTTAGATTTGCCCATGTGACTAAGCGCGCACAGTGTGTTTTTCCTCCATCCCCACTCTGAATTTTTGGCTAATCAACTGGCTACATGAAACAAGGAGAGGAGAGTAATTTGAGACACAATATCTCTGTCCTGACCCAAATAACAGAGCACGGCTATCTAACTGACTGTGCAGGCCCAGAAGACAGATAAAATTCTAGAAGCTGAGCTCGAGGTTTTTACTCCAATCCAGCTCCTGTTCATTTAGGCCACAGGTACATTACAAATAGTGTTTCGCATTCTCCATTCTTACCAATTTTCACTGATAAATTCCCTGATTTTTTTTTGAAGTCATTCAGTTTTTACTGATTTACATGCATTTTTCAGTTCAAATCCCTGTTAAACAGCATGAGTAGGGAATGGCCCATTCCCACTCGTGCCCGTTAACAGAGATTTGAACTGAAAAATGGGTGGTGCTGATAAGCTGAAAGTGCCAGTTAGCTGAGGCACAGGTTTCTGGATGTCAGGTGGGAGGGGGGCGGTAGTGGTTGCTGCATGTGATATGAGGGACAGGAGGTGGCAGTGGCTATGTGGGGGTCAGGGGAGGGTGGCTGGAGACACTGCCTGGGGGCATGGGGCTCCTGGCTCTGATCCCGGGTGGGGTGGGAGCTGCTGGTGCCAGGGTTGGGTCTCCCCGCTCTGCATCCAGCCATGTGCCACTCCCCTTCCCCACAAATGCTAGGGCAGCCCAGCAGCAGGCTGCTGCACCAGGGGAGAGGGGCACAAATGCAGCCAGGGAAGAAAGGCAGGGCACAGTGCCATGTGCTTCCTGCCATTGATCCGGGGGCACGTGCCCCCTGGGAAGAGCCCAGCATAGGCCCCTCAGCGCACAGCCCTCCCAGGGGACATGTAGCAGCAAGAGCCATACTCCCCCCCCACCGCCCCCACTGACATTTCCCCTCGCTTTACTCACTGCTGCAGCCCTGGAAGTGGCCAACGGGCTCTTGACTCTCAGTGGGCCAAGCGGCCCCCCACCCCTTCCGTAGTCCCAGCTTTACTCCCTTCCTCCCTCAACACCAATTTTTCCCTGATTTAAACTGATTTTTTTCCCTTTTATTTTGATTTCATTCCGGTTTTTATGTTTCAAAGATAAACACTGAATAAATTCCCAGATTTTTTAAAAAAAATAAAATCTGAGAATGCAGAACAGTAGCTACAAACTTAACCTACTAAGCGCCAGTCACCCCAAAACACACCACGTTGCTTCATGTACACTAATCCTGAAATCCAGCTGACAGCAGGGGAGCGAGATCTGTGATGATGCACTCATTTGCACTGCTGAGTGGCAGTACCAAAATAATCTATCCCTCTCCCCTACTATTGCGTAAACATGGGTACACTAATTCTAGTTATGTGGGGGTAGCATGTCTGAAGCTATGCAATGAATGGTTGCCCTGCCCAGCAAGTATACGGTTTTCAGATGGCCATAGTCTTTAAAGACTAATGTCCTGAGATCAAAAGTATGTGTGCCAAACTAGTGTCATGATCAACAACGATTTTCTTTACAATATGAATCAAGCACACTACTTGAGAACACCGAATTCATCTCTAAGAGGTTAAGGCAGATATTCAGTTTAAATGCACTATGGGATCTGACCCTGATCCCAAAAACTGTGCCTCCTGCCATGCCACACATGCATGGGATCAGATCCCAATTGTACCCTACCTGCCAGCGCAAAGGGATCCCAAGATCTTAATCCCAGCACTGGCAAACTGAAAGTGGATGCACATAGGTCTGGAGCAGACAATCAGCTGATTATCAGCTCAGGCCATGGAACCGAGCCATCAGAGCACTTTAGAACAGAATTATGGGCTTGACAGGGACTGCACTCAGGCCAATTTTAAATCTGAGCTGACAATCAATGGATGTTCAATTTAAGGTGCCATACAAACCAGCTATAAAACTGTTCTACATTATATGTGGAACAATTTTATGGGTAGTTTCCCATTTTATGGCTCCTTAAATTGGACAGACATGTAGTAGCCTTGTCATTTATCCTGTGATTAAAATGTTAATCGCGGCATAAATGTACTGTGTACGGGGTCTAAGAAAAGGTAAGGACTTCACATTCTGTTCTGAACTGTGGCCAAATGTTGCTGTGCTAATTCTGCCAACCATCTGGGCCCTGGCAGAAAAGAAAAACAGTTCTATAATCTTTGGTGTCCCAGAAGAGGGACAAATGCTCAAGCTGACTTAAATGTTCAGTGATAACGTTCTCCTCATTCATACATGAAGCTTACCCCTAAACTAGGAGCAGATGAATGGGGAAGGCAGGCAGGCATTTGACACACAATAAGCTTATACACCTTCTGTTTGCACTCAGTTGGGAGGGTTGGGGAGGAGGGGGGGAAGACAGGGGGAGGAGAGACAAAGACAGATATACAAGAACCTATCACAATTAATCTGAAAAAACCCCCCAAAAGTTCTAGGATGATCTTTACTTTGACAGTTGAGAATGTATATGCCACCTCTCCTGTTTATATAATGCATGCAAAAGCTATAACTTCCTACCAACGTAGTCTGAAAGTCAATTTTGAGGAGATAAAATATAGCCTCACTTGGATATAAACTTGAAAGATATATTATTTCATGAAATTTTGTAGGTAACAATATACATACTGCCAGGCAGCAGGACAGCACCAAAGAGTGTGGCATTTGCCTTTTATTACCTTCAGGCATTGTGGTACTGGAGGATTTTTTTTCCTCAGCACTAAAAATTATTACACTGCAATATACCCTGCTGCACTGTGCAATCTGGCACAGTTCCCAAAACAATGTGAATACATCCTTTTTGCCACGCACAATAACAGTTTAACTTCTAACAGTCTTCCACTGCAACATTTTATCACACAGCACGACCTGGAGCCTCTTTTGCTTACGTGGTTTGTCAATGGAATATAAAATGAGATCTTCCCATAGTTCTCCATCATCTTGCTCCTTGGCAAATTCAATAGCTTTATCTACATCGTGCAATTCCTCCATTATCATCTTCAGGGCACTGCGGCTATTACCCATTCTGCCTAGAAGGAAAAAATAAGGGAATTAAATTTTAAGCTAGATAGAAAACCATCCCTTGATAAGAATCTGTATTGCTGATAATTGTCCTGGTTAATTAATGAACATAGGATGAAGTCTTAGAGCCTAATTCATGCAAGCACTTCAGCAGAGGCCTCACTTCCTTCTCATATTCAAGCTATGTTTTAACTATGTGCTCAAACCCTGGTTCAATCAAAGGGATATAAGAGCACATGCTTTTTGCTGAATCAGGGCTAAGAGAGCAGAGGGAGTTGTTTTGTTTTGTGAACTATCACTTTATATAAACTATTACTCACACACACATGCAGAGAGAGAGAGAGAGAGAGAGAGAGAGAGAGAGAGAATGTGTATACGCTCATTAAGTAGAAATGGGCCTGATGCTGAACGTCCATAGCTCCCACTGATTTAAACATTTGTTCTAGCCACCCAACAACTTAAAAAAAAAAAATCAAAGCTTAACTGTCATTGTTATGAAAGTCTGTGCATGATGGTCAAGCCTTGTTTTAAATACCCTTCATTACAGACTTTATCACTGTTGAAATTATCTACTCTAATTCCCCTGAACACGTGGCATCTCTTAAATGTGACAGGTCTTGCACAAATATGTTACTGCTTTGCAGGAAATCACACTGTTAGTTACTCTCAATCCCCTCCTACTCTCCTTGCACCTCAATTCTTGAAAATTAAAGCCAGCAATGAAGAAATTCAGATACCCAAGCAAAATTGAATTACAATGACTATAAAATACTTGGATTACCACGGACTGAACCATCCGTTGTATTGAGTAAACTGTGAATCTCTTCTGAATGCAGAGTTTCCTCTCTATGCCCAATTGCACCATATCTTCCCTATTATTTCAGGTAAACCATGACGCTGCTTTCTGTTCTATGTACCACAGTCCAGGTACACACATGCACAAACCCAACGCCTTATCATTCCTTCCATCCTGGAGTGGGTTCTCTTTACTGCTGAGGAAACTGGATTTATTCAACAAAAATGTGTTATAAAAATAAAACCGTTAATTTTCCCTGCAGGACAGGTGCAGGAATTAAAGGTTCCAAGGTTGCAAGCAAAACAAAGAAATGAGCTGAGGAGGGAAGAAAATCAGGACAGAGCCTTGCTTCTGCTAGAGCTTGTTTTGTTTTAAAGCAAGTACAGTATTCAATTCATGATGTGAAACACAATAAATAACCCAGTATTTTATTAAATCATGTTAGACAGTTCTATTGATTACATAACAACTGTGTTTCTAGGAGAATAAACATGTAAAATGACCATATCCAATGCATCACACAGTTCCCCAACATAACTTTGTAACGAGATTAAAAAGGCAATGCAGCTTATTGCAAAAGAAGTTACTTACTTAAAAGATAGACTGTCTCTTCTACAAAGTTCCTCTGCTGGCAGATCTCAAGAGCCTTAAATTGTAGAGGGAGGAAAATAGTGAACATGGAGATCCATGACATAAAATGTATTAAAAAAAAAGTTAAAGGCCAAAAGATACTTTTCTCTGAAGATTCATTACCCAGCTGGAAAACAGCATATCTTTCCAATGCACACTGGCAGATCCATGGGAATTAATTAAAGGAAGAATCTTTTTGGCATGTCTTTCCCTATGATTCATTTTCATTAATCTGGGGGTTTCCAGAGGTTGACTGTTCATATTTCAGTCAGTGTTAAGCCAAGGATTCAGAATGAGGAACATCCTCGCAAACTCACATGCCAGCGACAGGCATCATCCAAATCATCCTATCCCCTTACATACACCACACCGTAATACAGAGATTCTCTCAGGGTCCTTTCCCTTCCCTTGACCTCTGAAGTCCAAAGGCTTGCATAGAAAAGTAATATTAATGAAGACATACAAGTATTACTACTACTACTATTTAAGGACTTCCGTGCAGTTCAGCAGCTAGATACATATAGGAGATCCAGCAGGCTCTCCATATACCACATTTGGCAGCCTATGAAAAGTAAGGTACTGGCTATAGGTTACTAACACTAAGCCTTCCTAAGGGTCAACTAAGAGAAGTAGCAGCAGCTTCTCCTCTTCCATACCCAGGACTAAAGAAAGTTACTGGCACTAATCAGTAGGCAGAAAGAAGAGAACACAATTGCAAGTACATATGTAAAAGGAGGCAAAAGAGAATGTATTTGAAAATGACTGAATGAGTTGAAAAAAAGAGTAAGCCATAATAAGAGGCAAGCATATAAAAATAAGATTTTCTTTCACCCTTTCAGAGAAAGGGGTAGAGGATGAACCAGTAGAAGTTTATTCAGTTTACAGCCAATGTCTCTGCTTGCGTAACAGGGTGCAGTAAGCACATATATCAGTGGGGAGCTACAATAAAACACAAGCCAGCTAGGAATTTAGTTCCAAGAGAAATATCTATCTATCTATAGATATATACATATATCTATCTACCTATATACATATATATTGATTAATTAACCCACACTTCTATCTGACATGAAGTGTCCTTTCCCCTTCTCAAATAGCTCTGCGTTGAGGGTAAGAAGGAGCTGAGAGACAGAAAGACAGACAAATACTACACACACACACGTACACGATACTACATATATTTCCCCCTTACTTTTCTATATATATAGTAAAGTAAGGTAGGAAATAAGGGTTCACCAATGCAGCTGACAGTCTTTCTCACTGAGAAGGGGAAAAAAAAAAAATACCCCAAACTCCAAAAACCCCAAACAAAAAAACAAACAGGCATTCAATATTTCCGGAACTTGCCTTCAATGCTCCCTCTAGAGGAAAAACAGAGAACATAAATACTTTGCTCCCAGTTTCTTTGGTATAAACATATTTCTGAAATTGCACAGGAATTAAAGTGCCTTGGCCTAAAAGTTGTTTTTATTAAAGACATTTCTGTTTGGCCAGCATAGCATTATATGCTATGAATCAATGTGTTTGTACAATTTACATGTGATATTCAAAGCTGCTTAAAATGGAACAGAAAAGTAGTGGGAAATTGCATATTGCTGTTCTTTTCCTGTCTGAAGGGCTAAAGGTGGGACAAGCATAATTGCGGATGCATCAGCGATGGCAAATTCAAATTCAATAATGAAACCTACTGACACCTGTTAGTAGCAATGTGTCAGTGCCGTGGTTGTATATTACAGTTCACTGCTAGGTGCTCACTGCTATTGTAGGAACTGTCATTTAAATACATTCTAGGGAAAATGTTCCCTGGTGAAATGTTGGTGGTAGGCCATTATTGCCCTTAGAAGTTGTTACTGCAACCAGGTACTGACTGTGTATTTTCTGCCTTGGTCATTTCCCTTTTCTCTATCTTCTTTCCAATCAAAACATATGTAGAAAATGTAAACTATTTTGGAGATGAAGGGATTTTCATTATAATGCAGTTCTCTCTTTTGCTTTGACTTAAAAGCTATGATTGCACTGCCCACATGTAGCATTCTTCCCATTTCCATTACTTTCCACTTCTGGAATAGTACTGTACAGCAAAGCCTCCAAAACTTGTAACCCCATGATTTCCACATAGTCTTTGCATACACTATTGTTACTGCAATGTGTGACCAGATGTGCATGGAAAAAAACTCACTTGAGTAGGCATGTGGACCCCCACCCCCCAGCCCTGCCCATCCACTCACCCCCCCATCCCATGAACGCATACTCTCTCAATGCAAACCTTTTCATTTAGGCTGATGGTTCTCAACCTTGTTAGAGTTCAGGTCTCTCTTGTCAGATGCGAGGTATTTTTTGTTAGACTTAAGGCACCCCTCAGAAAATGCCAGCTCTTACTTTTCACTCATTTTGAGTGCAGAAAAGTACTAGAGCAATTCTTCTGTTGCTAAGAACTTAGATCACAAGAAGTCAGGTTGATTTTGAAACTATGGATTCCAATCTGAAATCTCTGGATTTATCTTGTGAATCATGTTTGGCCACTTAACAGTGCTAACATTGCATGGCACCCCATGGCACCTTTGAAAGGATCTGTAAGCATGCCAGAATGCGACAGCATCCTAGCTGGGCATCACCAATTTATGCATGTAAGTGACAGTGCTCAAAACTTATGTGAAAATGTTTTGCATGTACAGAAATGAAAACCTGGCTGTGGCTGACTTAAAAATCACCCTCAAGGGTTAGGAAATGCCATCCATCTTGTATATATAGCTTTGCATACAGATATTTAGCTCCTGCAACAATGTGTCAAGTGGAGGATAAGAGTTAACATAGTTTTCTTTAATAGAGAAGATGTATTCTTCGAGTGTCCTGGCTGTTTCTGGAACTAGAAAACTACTTTGGAAATAAGTTATTGTCAAAATTTTTGTTTAAACAACTTCAAACTTTACAGTGCTGCAATTCTCAGAAACATTTCCCAAGGCGGCTCAGGCCATATCCACACAGCAAAAATCTATGTTTCATACCAGCCTTCTCAAGCATGCTGTGCTACTCTGGGAACACTGCTCCCTTAAATCAGAAGCAAGGTAACTCCCTGAGGGTACATCAGGTGTGTTAACTCTGCCAATTTGCCCTCCTGCTGCAGCTACACTGTTTTCAATTTAGAAAGCGGCTCACCAAGAGCAGTACCGTGTGCATGTTGATGCTACTCGGGAGCATCCCAAGGTAGTCAAGAGCTAACTGACCAAAAGGAAGGGGGAAGGGCTGCCACAGGAAGGAGGGAATGTGGATGAAAGCAAAGCAAGAGCAGTCCAGGATGGATAACTTCATGTCTACACACGCTATGAGCTGGATGGCTGGGACAGCCATTTAGAGAAAATGGGTCAAATCTTTGCGTAAGTACATGGCAAAGACTTCTTTCATCTCAAGTGAGCCAGTATTCCACCTAGGTTCCATGCTTATTTTTTGTTTGGGAAGAGTAGAGGACAGGATTAAGTAGACACTACCACAATGCCACAAAGGAAATGTGGTCCAGTGGTTAAAACCCATGATAAGGAGTTTAGCGTTGTTTAACTGGCAAACCTGAAATAATATTTATTTGTGCAAGTCATTTAAAAGCTACCAGGGCTTTTATAGCACAAGTATAAAAATATTCACTGGCCTCATAGAGTGTTTTGAGTTTTTGTTAGGGAATGTTTGTGGAGTAGTGGGGGTTCCTAAGGCTTTTTCTCTCTCATATGTACTAGGTAACATTACAGATTAATCTTATCACTCGGTCCTGAAGAAAGCAACTTCTTCAGCCTGTTAAGTAAAAAAAAAATTACTTATCATTGATCAAAGCAGCATAGCATTGATCAAGCTAAATTCCCTTTAGTGAAATAAATATGTGGCAGAGAAACAGGGTATTAAAAAAAATCCATCTACCATAATCTTTTATGGACACAGATATTTGTATGTTATTTAAAGCAAGTGAATTAATACAGATTTCCCCAAATGTGGTTTATTAATGGAATATGCCTTAACAGCCTTCTCTGAAGAATTTAATTTAAATGCATTCTTTGCAAAAGTCATAAGAAGTGCAGACCATTCAGTTAGCTACGAGAGTTCATTGGGTGCTGCAATAAAATTTGTTCTATCAAATGATTATTTGCATAAATTGGTAGAGGACAAGCTTACAGTAATCTGCTTAGTGAAGTAAACCTTTGAACTTCTGGTCATCATAACATACATGCCTCTAGCTATTGTATACTTAAGCATGTCCATGAATGTTTTTAGGGTTTCAAGACCTCCTGAATATATAAGCCAACAGACACTGGTGATTCAGATACTGTACATTACTCTGAACTAAAACTCAAGGCCAAGATTTTTGACAAAAAGTAGTAATACGTGGACCACATCAAAAAAAAAGAAAGAAAGAAAAATAAGAAGATCTAGTTCTATGGAAATACTACAAATACAACTCAAACTGAAGAAATAGCCTATAATTGAATTTTAAACCCTTATTCAGGGAACCTGTTCAGGATTAAATTTAGCCATAGATTTTCCTTCAAAAAAGTGAGGCATAATGAAGCAGTACAAGCATAGTCTTCAGTGAACAATCTCAGCCAACACTCTCAGCATCCACAAGCTCCCTTTGTGTTTTTTCTCTGAAAACGCTCATGAAGTCATTGTGGCTAAAGGACTGTGGAATATATACATTAATGCAGGGCTATTTTGCATCTCTGTGAGGCGAAAAAGAGAATAGCTCATTTATTTAAATAAAGCTTCCACGGCCTATCTTCTCTTAACCACAGCCATACAAATCAGTCAGAATCCTAAGTTAGGACTGTTAGCTTTTCTCACGCAGCAGCTCTGAGTTCTGCTCTGGGCATTAAAATCTAATGCTTCATTGCCAAGATTCAGTCAGGAAGTAAAAGACTGGAGACAGGTGTGCACAGTTCATCTGAACATTAATGTGATTTTTTTGGTTTAGCGCCTTTAAGTCCAAAGTCTCCCAGGTACGAGCCAAACCCACAGTTTCACATATTTGCAAAAACTAATTACAGGCTTCTCTCGCTTTATGTGGGTTCTGTACATGCAAATTTGCTCTTATGTGAGGACCATTTTTATACCAAAAATTCGTTATGTGCGAGGTAAATTCACTCGTATGCGATCCGTGTGGCAGAAGCCTGCAGTCAGCTGCTTTGTGCGGTGCATTGTGGGAGTGACATGCACCAAAATACAGTCTCCCGTGTGGAACTGCGCTCCTCGCTCGTTGTCTACAGCTTGTGTTTCTGTAGTCATCATCTCCATTATGATAGTGCCCTGTGCTTGTGTGTACTGCCTTCTGTTGGCAAGTACCAAAACTGTCTTGTAAAAGTAGTAGAAATGGGTCTGGGGGTCAGTCAAGGTCTTGGAACATATCCCTATTTGTTACATTGTAAGTGGGTTCCCTTTATGTGAATTCAAGTTATATGCTTTTTTCAGGGAACACATGTACAGTATAAAGTGAGGGAAACCTGTATACCCAAATGCAGCTATGTTTATAGTATGAGGGCAGCAAAATGGCTGCCCATGCTGAACGTCTGCGACAGTGGGAAACTACACAGCAGCAGGGAACATGATGGTGGCATGGTCAAACATAGCCATCATTTACAACTATGCAGAGAAGCAATCACTGCACAAAAAATGGTTTTATTTCCCAATTGCCATTAGCTTCTGAATCTCCTTATAATTTAGTTGTCTTACTTTTAAGAGTAAAATGTTAATCTTGGCCCAAAACTTTACAATATAGAGTACATCTACACATGCACTTTACTGCGGAGTTGACTACTTAGTTCTGCAGTAAAGCATCACCACCTAGATGTGCAATAGTATTAAGACGTAGCAAACTAATTAACTCTGCTGTAAGATAGAACTGCCCCTGACAGTACAACAGGGTCATTGTGACCAAATGCATGTGTAGACAGCGACTGCCAGGCACAAATTGTGCCTCGTCAGCCCAGCCAGCTGGGGGTCAGACCCCTGCGTCCTGGCAGCCACTCCTCTGCCTGATGCCGCCACCTGGACCCCAGAGCTGACTCCCAATACCCCGGGACTGCTCCACCCCAGCTCACATTGCTGTGGTCTTGGGTACAAATGTAACCACTGTGCCCAGGAGTAGTTGACTCCAGCTCAAATTGCTCTGGAGTTTATTACTATGCATTAATAGCATGTGTACATACACTCACTGTACTTTATCACATAACACTCCTGATTATAATATACACCTTGTTTTTGAAAGGTGGAATAAAAAAAAAAAGATTTTTTTGTAGAGAGCAGAGAGGGAGCCTAATCTTTAGCAGTGTTTTCCTTCCATTTACTGCTTAACTAAAGTACCAGCTACTGTTAGAGATAAGTCCACCCACAGAAACCAATTATTTGGAAAGAGCTAAAAAGCTGTGAAATAGAAGAAACCAGGAATTAGCAGACAGTAAAACTGTCTCAAGAAAGGTTATCTAGATTACTGGTACATCATTAAAAAGGACAGATGATTGTTAACACCTTTGGAGTAGTAAGCCATAAAGGCAACAAGCTATTAAGTCAACTGACTCCCTTGGCTACCTGAATAGTTAGTAATACAAGAGTTCCTGCACTGTGGGAGAGGAATCAAAGCAGTGTGTTCCTATTTTAAGGAAAAAAAATCAGCTTCCCTGTTTAAAAGTTGCAATTTTGGGGGGTTGATTTTGAGGGGAAATGTACATGTTGTATACAAGAAAATACGGTACTTGATTGCTTGTAGCCATTGCTACCTATAGCATGTATGCAGAATGGCCAATATATAAAGCTATACACAAATCACAGAGAACTTTTCCAACAACACACAAAACTCTGCTATTTGAACTAACGGAGAAACTTTTAGCTAGCTGTCAGGAATCATTTTTAAGGCAAAAGGACTAAACGTGGCAAAGTAGCAATTCCATGTTGATCCACTAGAGGGTAGCGGTATACCTGCATACATGTGCACACCACAAGCCCAAAAATTAGCAATTCAGCCAGATGCTGATGAATACAGTCAAGGTAGATGTTTTAGATCTTTGTTTGGCTTACCTTTTCTAATGGACAGTGCGTGCTGTCTCTCAGAAATGGGAGCAGGTTTGGACGATCATATTCAGCATAGAGGCTGATCTGTTTCTCATGGTATCTCTGTCCTTTATGATGGTCTCTTTTGAAAAGCTTGTGCAAATACTATAAAAACAAAAAGAATAAGCACTCATATATTCATGCAAAATTGTAAAACCACAGCCAGTAATTTCCCTGAGACTGCACCAAAACATTCAAAAAGGATGAAAGCACAAGTCTTTTCTTAAAAAAAAAAAAAAAAAAAAAAAGATATTTTTAGTTCTTTCTACAACACCTTCCCTCCGCAGCATCACAGTATCCAGTGCAAGCTCTACCAAGCAATGGACTTCTGTCAGTGCTTTGATAAAGCATACACTTTATTCCTCAGTGAACCGTTCTTTGAACTGGTACATTTTGGACTTCAAAGAAAGAAAAAAAAAAACTTAGAAAAATGTCACCGCAAGTTTCCTATTTTCCTTGGATAAGCTAAACTGACCGGATGACTATGGATCCATATTTAATTGTTCGTAAAGTAATATTTCAAAGTATAAGTTGCAGAGTGGAAGAATCTCCTCCCCTCAAGAAAACATGAATTACTTGAAGATTATCTGAAATGTAATTTTTATTCCAAATGAATTGGACATAACACTTCAAAACAGACACATGCCTCTCAGAAGTTAGCACACAGTTAACCCCCTTCATTTTATAAGACTCTTTTATTCCAGACTGCACTGAATACATGTATTTCCTATAATTAGCACTCCATTATGCAATCCAAATGACACCACCAAGGTGAAGGTTTTTAACCCTCCTGCTTTTCTCTACAAGTAGATAAGACAAGTGCCCTCCACCCAAATTATTTAAAGACAGCAATATGATTCTGAACAAATTTAAAAAAAAATCATTGCACTGCTTTGGAAAAGCAAGTGTCTTTCTTTTTCTACCAAGCATAATCCTAAATATTAAACCAATGTTTATAAGTCAAAAAAAATGGAAAGAAAAAAAATCAGCTAAACTTATTACTGTATGGGGGGAAGAAAAAAAGAACATGGGGAAAAAAATATCAGATAGGTGTTTGGGGGAGAGCAGGGATACTTTACAGTTCAAAACTACATGTGATGGCTCACAGTAGGTCATCAAAAGATTAAAAGAGTTTACTTAAAAATGATGTATTCCACAAATGTTATTAGCTCAAAGTTAAAGTGGAACAGTGATTCTGCCTCTCTACCACCCATAAAACTGAACTTTTGTTAGAAATGGAGTATTGTTAGAAATGCACAGCTTGCATCTTGCACCCGATAAGAAAGAAACACTGTCAAGGACTTTTTTTCCTTGCCCAGCCTTACCACAGCTTTTCTTATACTAAATCGCAGACTCTCCCCCAGCTTCTCCCTAGCCTTTCTCATACAGATTACAGAAGCTGGAATTCAACTGACTGTGTCCTTGAAAGGGGGGGTGGGGTTAAACTCTTGGTGACCTATAGTATTCTCTGAGCATGTTTAATTAGCTGATGCATATTTACCTCTCCGCCCTGCATACTTACGTAGTTAATTGTAATATACATGCAATGTATGTAATGATGTAACCACATGTATGCTTGTATGAAACGGAAGTGAGCTGTAAGAGTTCCTGTTTCTGCACACGTGCCCAGGAGGAAAAATATAAATACAGCCTGCAAAATTCCTTGGTGGGTTCAGAGTAATCTGAGTTTTTGACTCTGCTTTGACCCTATTTGCAAACACACCTTTTGTGCCATCTAATGAGTGTGTGTCTGTGATTTTAGTGGCCTCCAGAGAAACGAACCGCTTTAAGCATCACTTTGGCTGTAAGACTTCAGTGGTATGTACCTTAATTCCCTGTCACAGATTAGGAATTTGCATGTCAAATGACTAACTATATTTATAAAAGATATGCTGAGAAAGCTCCAGTAAGTTTATTCAACTCAAAAGTAAAGTAACCAAAACCACTAAGCTTTACCACATGTTGTAGCTCAGGTCTGTTTTCCAGTTCTTCTACAACTTTATCAATCTGAAAACAAAACAAACAAACAAAAAGATACGGATGAGCAAACCTGTGACTATTACCATATCAACAGGACCAAAAGATGTGTATGGGAAAACATTCAGCTTACTGTATCAGGAATGGTTTGCATACTCACTGAAATTTTAGCTTCGTTATCCAAAAGCATGTCTACTGCTTTCTGGAACAGAAAAAGGAACACAGCTGAGAATGGGTCTAACCAAAGACAGACAGACAGAAAACACATATAGGAATACAACCATATGGATATTACAAATACACCTTTTCTCATTTGAATTTACTTGAATAGTAGCCTGCAAAATGCCAACGTTGCGAGGATAGGCATGCCTGGTACTTTTCAAGATGACCTACTATGTATTCTAAGAATACCTTTCATAAGTTTGCACATGAAATGGAAATCAATAGCACATTCATGACATCCCCTACAGAAAGCTTATTTTGTTTGGGTTTTATCCAGTTTGGAGACAGAATTTGTATAATTTTCATACATTTCCTTATATTTCCTTGATTTCCTTATTTCCAAAACATAGGTTAATACTAGATTAGTCAACTATCAAGAAGAAAAAGCAGTGGAAATACCCAGCAAAGTGTGTTCAATTAAATCTGCTCCTCTAAAAATGTACTACTTTGGGGCTCATTAGTATGATTGGGGCTCCCATTTGTTTGGAAATGCAGCAAGCATCTTAGGGCAAAAGTTTATTTTCAGAATCACAAGGGAGATTTTAGATTCAGTCTGCTCACCCGCCGAGGGAGATACTCATTACATGACATGTGGCTGCAAGGAAGGGCAGAACACCTACTACAATCATTTGAGAAAAGTAGTTCCTCCTGAGGTTCTGAAGTTATTTTTGGTTTTCTTAACTCCAGCATGCCAGTCTAGTAGACATCTCCACATCACCTCATAATGGGTTTAGACAGAATACTAAAACTGTGACAACACACTCTTTAAAAGACATTCACTTCCTTCTTGTTGAAATATTTACTGCTCAGAAAGAGTAAAAAGCAACATTAAAAGTCACTGTACCTCCGAATCAAAATCCATGAGGAGAACAATTTTGTCTCTGATAGAACTGAACAGATTGTGCTTGTGAATCAACTGGAAAACATCTTTGTGTCTCAGGGTTAGGTAAATTTCAAGGGCTTTCCCATAGCGTTGGTCATAGGTATACCTGATAAAAGACATGTTATGATCTGAAAGTAAATCAAGTTATACCATGAACTAAGGCAAGATATTACTTAACTGGAAAAACATGTGTGAGAGTCGAAATGCTTCACTTCCACTCAGGGGGAAAAATCTCTCAAAAGAAATGCAAGCCATTGGGAAATCTGTTTATAGCTTTGGTCATTAAATTAATAATTATTAATGCTGTCATGAGGTCAGCCTACAACTTTTCCTCTCTCTTCAAAGCCTTCTCAATATAGAGGACTAAGCAGAACTCCCTCCAGAGCTATTCAGTGCTACCATCTTAAGATAATTGTCATGGGTTGTCACTGAGCAACAGGATTTTTTCCCTCTTTTTAGAGGCAGAACTGCAGACTGCTGTACCTCTTAATCGGGGTATCAGACTGAGTCAATGGTGCAAGGCCATGTCAATAGACCAAGTATGCCTTACCAAATCATTTTTAAACATTTTCTAATCACAGATTTCCAACCCTGTGGTATATCAACTGTAACACTTTCTAAAATTCAAGAGAAAGAAGATGTTACTTCATTTTCCTTCCAAGTATTTTTTGAAGACACACTGTTCCCAAAAAAGGCAACAAAAAGCAGGGAGGTAGGAGGAAAGGGTGCTGGGAAATCCAATCTTCCCTCACAGTTCTTCAATTTAATTCTTAACGTATTTTAACTAGTGCAAGAGAGAAGAACTGTTAACACACTGCCTTCCACATAGAGGAGTTGGAAATTAAAAAAAAAAAAAAAAGGTTGATAGTACAGAAAGCTAAGAGCAGCAATTACTTCTATTATCGTAGGTGGTCAAATACTTTAAGATAAGGTCAAATACAATACTGCTGCAGAAAGAAACCTTTGGGGGTGCCTATACACAGGCAGGGAGGCTTCTCTGACTTGCTACAATTACAGCGCATCAGGGCAGGCTCAATTAAACGAGTTTGCTGGAGCGTGGCAATCACCATGCCCCAGATGACTCCAGCACCATATGAATCAGCGTCCCTGTGTTGAAAAATGACAGAAGGACCCTTTAACTAAAGCTCATTCAATGAGGTTTAGTTAAAGTACCCCTGCTGCCATTTTTCAGCATGGGGACTCTCCGAGTGCTTTAATTAGATCAGCTTTTGAAGCCACTGTAATTAAAGCACTCCCCCACACCTTGCCCCAAGCACGTGTATAAACACCCTTAGAGTCTGATGTGTGTAAAATGCACGTACAATTCTGCAAGAGTTCTGAGCAAGGTCCTATTCTGCGGATCTTTCTTCAGATGATCCACCACGGTTTGCACTATGATGGCATTGTTGTACAGGTCTCCAGGCCACTCTTTTATCAGCGTTGCAAAGCCCTAACGACAGAGAAGATTGTCAACAGAAATATAGTTGTATGCCAAGCAGCAAACTCTGATCAACCCCATGTCCAATCAACTATACACTGGCACACATAATTTCTACAGTATAGTTTCTTTCCTTCTCTTAATGTTCTATAAAGTACTCTTGCTCCTTTTTGATCAAGAGATTTTGTGCTGTTTGCCAGAGTTGGAGAAAACAAGAGAGAATTTAGAAGGGTAAGAAGTCACTTTAAAAAACAATTACTGAGCTATGGACACAGGTAAACTTAACCACTTCAAAATGCCAGAAGCATCTGCTGCTTGGGAACATAATTCAGTTGTCCTGCCCACAACTTACTTCTGCAAGCTTGTAAAGGAGACAAATATGCTAGCATCACTTAAAGTTAAACCCTGAATGAACCAACCCAATTCTCACTACCCTCTGACAAAGCACCTACCAAAGTAGGCTCTTGTCTACAGAAGTTCAAGTCTCTCTGAACCATTCAATATGAAAGGGGCCACCTGACCTACCTCCTGCCTGATTTCAGGTTAACACAGCTTACTAGCTTTCTATCAGTAATACAAAGCTACAATCTGGTATACTGAAATATATTTAAAACAAACAAAAAAACCCCAGTCTGTTATTTTTGTTTTAATTCTTGTTAAGTTTACCATTAATGTTCTTTTACTATTATAGAAAATCTGCTGACAGTTTCACAGTATTTTGCTAGTAACAACTATTACACATGGATGCATCAGTACCTCATAATCACTCTCCAGAAACTCATGAAGGACCATTTCGTAGATGAGAGGCTTCAAAATTGGATCCCGTCTTGGTAAATAAGGGCTAATTGCCTGTAAGAGGTAAAAAAAAAAAAAGCATAGGGTCAAAGTTTAAAGCACTCTTTTTGTACAAATATTCCAGCAAAATGAATAAGAAAAACAAAGTGCTTCCAACATAAGTAGCAAGATCTGACTAATTTTTCATTCCAAGGGAACTGGGTAACAACCCATGATTAATTACCAGTAGAAGGCAGGACAGTGTGGCACCTTATAGTCTAACTCATACAGAGAGACATGAGTTTTTGTAGGCTATCACTTGATTCACAGAAGTTTAGATCTCCAAGGTAGGTGCCTGCACCACCCGCACTGGGACTCTATTCCAGAGTCTGGTCACAAGAACCATGAAGAAGTTTTTCCTTATATCCAGTCTGAAACCTTCTTCTAGGAGTTTATGACAGTTGCTTCTGGTTTTCCCCTAGGGCACTCTGGTGAATAGTTGGTTCGCCGAGCCCCTGATGCTCACCTCTGATATATAACCCACCAAATACAAGATAAGCTGCCACCAAATGCCCTCAAAGGCTTCTCTTTTCTAGGCTGAACAGTCCCGTATCTGCCAGCCTTTCCTCATATAGCTTGCTCTTCATGTCCCTAATCATATGAGTGGCTTTTTTCAAGCTTCTCCACATCCTTCAGTAGACTATAAAAGCTCTGACTCTCTGGATTCCTCAGTCGCTAAGGTACCCTACTGCCCTGCCATCTGCCTACAGATTAACATGACTAACTACCTCTCTAACCACCAAGAATTAGCCATTTTCAACTTTGTTGGATGTATTTTGTATTTTATATCCATACAAACTAAAAAATGATGTTCTGGCACTTATAAGAAGGAAACAATTATTACAAAAATGCCAAGCGCAAACTGTACCCACTGTGACTTGCTACGAGAGCTGCATTATTATACAAATATGTAAATATATGCATTTCTGTTTATAAAAATTCGGAGTACTCACTCACTACATCAGAATTACAATACTATGAGGAAATAAAGTAACTGAAGGTTCCTGGCAGACATTTCAATTAAGAGACAATTAACCTGTTAAACCCACCATAAACAGTAGCCCCGCCACACATTAAAGCAATGAATGGCCCAACAAAACAAAAAACTAGCTAAAAAAATATTCCACAAAAAATACATAACACGTTTGTGGCCGACTGCCATCATGCCTTAAATTGAACATGTGGCAGGGGAAATAGAGTTGGCTCAGAACTCCAGTGCAGTCCTATCAGCTGACACTCAGTCCCAGCCCCAAGAGTCTGGAATTGGCTCCAGTATAGTCCTAGGACTGGGGCCAACAATCAGCCAAATTTCAGTCCTGCCCCCAGGATCACTTGGGTTCAGCCAAGCTGCAAGCACTCAGCTTTCAGTTTGCCGGTTCAGGAGAAGCCGGAATCTTGGGCTCTCTTTGCACAGGCAAGTAGTAATGGTGCTAGTGGACCTCTGATCCAAAGATGGTACATCCTGACATACATGTGGCATAGCAGGAGGTGCAACTGTTGGGACTAAGGATCAGATCCCACTACATCATTCAATGATGAATGTGCACCATAAGCCAGGGATGTATAATTTGCACTCACTGCCAGAACTGAAAATAAATTCAGAAGAAAGGAGTGGTTGATTGTCTGTGTCTTAATGAGCCAAGAAAAGCTGAAGGGTATTATCCAATGCTTTGTAAGTCTCAGCTGACTTGACAGAGGCTTTGGATAGCACTGGTCAGGACTTTTTTAACAAACTGATTAATATGAGCATAATTCTATGCACATGCAAGTGGCAATGACTAAATATGGCAATGACTAACTAAGGGATAGCAGATGCCAAATTAGTCAAGGTGATTTTTGTACCAACTGATGGGACTCTAGCAGAGACCGAGTACCCTGACTAATAAGACTATAATGATGACTTAGTTATCCCAGTGACTAATAAACCAGACTTCACTATCTTGCAAGTATTTTCATATTTCTAAATATAGCCCTATATTGTACTTTGCTTTAAAGTAGCACATAACTGAATTTATTACTACCCAAGAGTATTCTCATAACGGTAAGACACAGATAGAATTGGAAGTCAGTCAGTGTTACTAGGCATTTCTTTATGTTATAAGGGGGTTGTGTGCCAAAATTAATTGGCGAGGGGATTAAATCTCACTCACTCTTTTTTTCTTTTTTTTTTTAAATAAAAAGAAGTTTCTGAGATTTTGGGAAGAGTAACTATTTAGTCCACCCTGAGTGACTTGGGCCATTTAAAAGATAAATCAAGATAAGTTTTACTGTATAAAAATCTACTTAAATAAATGTATATTAATCACTCACAATAAACAGCTTTTCTTTACTAACCATTCACATTTATCTAAAAACTAAATCAAGACATAAAATCCTGGCACACAACTTGTAAAGTCAGATTATGAAGATGGCCTTTCAATCAAAAGCTGCTGTAGGTGGCCTTTCTATCAAAAGCAGAATGTTTCAATAAGCTGCTTTAAAAGTGTTCTTAAGTAACAGCATCCTGACAATCAGAGGAGCCCATTTTAGAGGTAAAATCACTCCTTACCATATAATCCTAGCATAGCATGATATTAAGCACTATTATTCTAGCAAAATGTTAGATGATGCTATTATAGCAGTGGGACTTTTACCATTGCTGTGTTGTGACTTTGTGGTCCATAACTGAAGGCCAAGTATCTTGTTCAAGTCACCAGAGATGTTCCCCTGCTGTCCTACACTGAGGTAACTTTCTGTCATTACACTCAATGTGTCTGACGGAATAGTTCAGAAAAATGGGAAAAACCAGTAATCATTTCTCATCAAAACCTAACTTGACAGTTTTCAACAACTGCTTTAATAACGTTTAAAATAAAACAATTGTTGGAGGGATTTAGACAAAATCTCCTTTCCCTTTGAAAGGCAATTCATAGCAGAAGGATGAACATTATTAAACAAAAAAAACCCACCAGGCCGTGCGTTTGCTTTACAACTTTGACTGGATTTGATATATGTGCTTTTTGACTGATTAAAAAAAAAAAATCTCCTCTGCTCTAAGGAGAGCTCTCCTACCATACTCCACTAGAGTAGGGGTGGCAAACCTGTAGCACACGTGCTACAAATGACACACAGCCTCCAAAGCAGGAGGGAAGGGGGAGAAGTAGGCGACGGGCAGTGCAGAAAGCAGATAGAGCAGGAAGCAGAAAGCAAAGCAGCAAATTGCACAGAAAGGACAGGACTGGGAATAGAAAGCAGAGCAGCAGATAAGGAGAGGCACTTGGAAGGTTGCAGAGCTAATTTGTGGCACACCTGCCAAAAAAGGGTGGCCCCCACTGCATGGCTGTTTTTCTACCTGTCACTTGTTTCTTAATGGCCACCAACAGCTTCTACTTTCTATTACAGACTTTAATTTAGAAATATTAAGTACAATGAACTTGGAACACTGTCCTGCAAGCTGCTGTACCCCAGCACATTGCTCTGCCATGCAGAGTCCCTTTGTAATGGAGAAATTAGAAGGTCATAAGACAAGGAAGCAAGGCTCAGAGTGGAGAATGGGAAAGTAGAGGCAATTTTAAACTGCAATTCTCACCTTCTCCTCCCACCTCAGCTGCCCCCTGAATTAGGCCTCTAATTTTAAGAGCCTAATCCATAAGCCTTAATGTCACTCTTGGCTGAGATGCACATATATATCACCTCTGTGCAAAACAATTCAGATCATTCCTTAGAGCTGAAGCCAACCTACAAAAGGAATAATACTGCTTCTCTCTGAAGCCCAACTGTAGCAACAGCTTTAATACTACTTCTTCAAAAGGAGAGTGTTATTTCTTCTTGCATTTTGGTCTCAGTGGTTGCCAGGGACACAAAAGCACCTAAATTGTTTGAAACCAACACGTGTTCAAAGCTGAACTCCTGACTGCTAAGACTCCCAATTCTGTGTTTTTTAAATCCCTGGTTTAGGCAGGAAATCCATGAGGTAGCTCCAAACTTTGGATGCGTTAGCACTCCAGTCGAGTACTCAGTCCACTACAGGAAATCAGATTCTCGCATGGCTTTTCCCTTCCTCTCTCCCCACACCTACCGAATCTAGCCTTTGAAAATGTTTCCAAATGTTGATAAGCAGATACAGGGACTTGTGTGAGAGTGTTTGTGTGTACAGTACATGCAGGACCCCAGCCAAGAGTGAGGATGTTAATATCACACAAAAGAATGCAAGAGGAATACAGATCTAATACTTCTTCAGCTTTGTGGACACACATGAGATCAAATCCATTGTTGAGGAAGCCCTGCCCACTGCCCTCAGCCACAGAAAACCACACAAGAGTCGGACACTATGCTTCAACCTTTGGCAACCACACAGATTTTCTGGCAAAATGATCAGGATACTCTGGAAGTGGACTGCATTAGGAGCCGAGTGTCTTCATGTTAGGGCCCCAAATCATAGTCCACCTCACTGACTTCAATAGTGCAGGGTTGGTGTACTCTGTTCCACAGAGGAAGAATTTTTAAACCTTTTCCTTACTATTACACTCTTCCTTACTGGAAATATTTATTGCATTTCAAGACACCCTATATATGGAGGGAATTTCTCCAAGTGATGTCCCTTTTAAAATTAGGGATAAAAATCATGACAGTAGACAGCGTAATGTCAATACCTAGCAGTTTTTGGTTCTTAGCTTTAAAGTGTTTTACTTCATCTTGTACAGTTGGGAAGCGCTCCTCTCTCAACCAACGCTTCCTCTAAAATATTAGAAACTAGTGTTAAAATATGCTTCAGCTGCTTTATCCAGTATGTGCTTGTTGGGTCATAGTTTACAAGAGATCCTGTATGCGAGAGAACAAATAATACATTTCAGAAATCAGTCCTTTTAGACCAATTAAGGGTTCATTAACTCTTTGTAGCACTCAGGTACCATGACAACCTGTGCAAGACCATATGATTGTAATAGGAAATGAAGAAAGTAGTATTCTGGAATCGCAGCTTGAAGGTGAATAATGTAACATACTGCATCTTAACGTTTTTCTACAATTGGCTTTCAGAAGGGTGAAAACAACCGTTTAGAAAGGCAGTAATTTAACAGAGAGGTTTTTGCAGCAAACCCACAAATATTTTTATATTTTACAGTCTGCTGGATGACATAAGTGGAGAGAAAAAAACATCTACTCTGGACACTCACAACCAATACGAAAATAAAACCAAGAGGGCTAAAAAAGAATATATCAACATTTCACCTCAGGTCCCTTACTGGTTTGAAACAGAAAGAGACAAATATGAGATTTTATCTTTCAGTGTGGCAAAGAGTTCACCGAACCACTACGAACTCTTAAAAATAAGACAGTGTTGTTCTCTCATTGGAACCACTCTAAAGGAGAAATTAGACATTTCTAAAAAACTGTAATATGCTGAAATGCTTCCCTTTTTTGAAGGGAATTAAACAGCTCAAAACCAGCAAGGGACTACATGCTGTGAGATCTTAATAATACGTCCTTTTAGGCTCACAGAGTTTCACTAGGAAGATATAAAATTCAGAAATAAAATGTGCACACATTATCAAAGAAAGTATGCACTATGTTTCTAATGATTTGGGAGTGGCAACATTTTTACCTTAATGTCATGGGCAATTTATTCACTGAGACTTAACAGCAAATGCGTTTTCTGTACCTGTCTCTCCATGCCAATACCAGGCAAAATACAAGGGGCAGACTGCTTCCCTTCCGTCCCACCATTTGCTGTGCGACAAGGGGAAAAAAATCCTATTCCATTTAAAAAAATGCTTGATATTCTTTAAAGATGAATCCACCCATATAACAACCATGCTATTGCAGATTTTGTTAATTGGTGGGGTTAGTTTTGATTTTAAGAATAACTTAGTAGCAAACTAGGACCATATACAATACTAAAATTCTGGTTCAATGATTTGAGCTCTGTCATCCCAGCTGGTCAACATCAGACTCTGCAGAATAAGTATGGGATGTATTATACAAGAAACATCAGCTAAGAAATAGGATTTAACGTACCTTAAGTTGCCCTATTTCTTTAAATTTGTAAACTTCAAATTCCCAGAGGTCTGTGTTCTTGCCAAGTATTTTCTGGCATTTTCTGTGGATAACAAATCAGGAGAAATTACAAATTAAAAAAAAGTAACATTTGTGAATAACAGCATGTACCAAATGGCACCTTTCAAAGTCCCACATTTTGGCAAACATTGCTCCAAACAAGATGTACCAGAAATGATTTCCTTTACAGCACATCAGCACAATTCCTTTGGTTATCCAGAAGGGGTCACTAGCCTACTAGATGTGGTGGTAAAATGCAACATCCTAGCTGTGACTTCAGCCATGGCTAATTCAGGACCCAAAAATAAAAGGTTCCCTGTACCTGAGTCTCTCTAACTGAGAACCACACTCAACTAAAAATAATAATAAAAGAGGTCTGGTAGTATTTTAAGTGCTTAAATATAGATTTAAGTACCTAGCTTTAAGTACCCAAGTTTGAAAAATTTTGGTCTACACAGGTATCCTCAGTATTATTGTGAATCATCACCTGAGCATGTAACCATGATGGGTGGATCAAGCAGATTAAATGTTAAGGGTCTAACGTGATTTAGAAGAATAAAATCTTATTAAAAATATCTATTATTAATCTTTCTAATGTAGCTAAAACTAGTGAGGTGCTTTACCTTCAAGCTGTCATCAAAAATATAAGTAGCAAATTTGTAAATGTTCATATCAGACATCCTCAGAGATGAGGACATTTTTTTTAAAGATCTATTGCACACACACAACCACCCCTGTGACCCCACCCATCCAGAATGCCCTCAACAACACTGAAAAAAATCTTATATGTATATATATTACCTAGCAGCCAGGTCATAGTCCCTTTTCTCCATTAGATGATTGATATAGGCTAAGCCTATATCCTAAAACAAAAAAAGTAGAAGTTAGACCTATTAGTCATATATTTGGCAAGTCAAACGGTCTGAGTTTTATTGACATAATAAGCTATCATGTCAGCCACGTCTGCATTTGGTGGTTTGTAAAGTCAACCACTCATCCTCATTTCCATGGATGTCCCTTTCTTAAACAGGAATAGTAGACTGTAAATAAAATTGCAGCAAAATATTCACTTTAAGCTCATACCTTCATGTTAAAATGTTGTGGTAAATAACTGGTTCTCCCATAATGGGAAATGTGTGTTATTTTCCCAAGTCCTGGCATCTCAAAGCATCTATCTGAGCATTTGGTGTTTGGGTCAGTTAGTTCAAGGATACTAAAATATTGACCCCAATATGGGGGCCAATATTTTAGGGAGAACATACACTGCTCTATAAAATAGAGGAATTACTGATATTGTAGTAAGCTGCTCATTCCATTACACAGAAGTAGGAAAAAGAAACTAGGTTGTAGGATTTATTATCCAAACATTTTTAATCATATTGTTTCTATTCAAGCTCCGTTAGTTAAAGGTCTGTCTGCATAGTAAATTCACATAATAAATCCCTACTCAAGGATTTATCCCAATGTAGAGCTTTATATGGAGATGCAGCAAATAATCTAAACACTGTTTTATCTTGTGGGATTCACATACAAGGCTCAATGCACACCTTAAGCCAAGCAGTAACAATGCATGAGCCTCCCATGCTGTTCAAACAGCCGCCTAAAGAACTCTACAACAGAGATGCCTGGAAATTTTTTGACAAAATGTTGTTGTCTAAACCTTAAAAAAAAAAACAACCTTTGATTGGGAAGGCTTCTGTAGGGTGATATTTTTAAGTAAAAAAAAAGAGAGAAGAGCCAAACAGACAGGGGACCTCAACCCAGGTCTACCACATCTCAGAAGCGTGCTCTCACCACTTGGCTATTCTGGGGTAGGTTTGTCAATCTCTCTCAACCCAAAATACTAAAAGGGCAAATTTTTGCTGCAATGCCGAACAAAAACAAATGTTGCACCTTGGTAATTTTCATCCATCTCTATCTTAGAATGGCCCTGCTAAGGCTAAGGTAGCAAGTAGCATGGGGGGGGCAAAGTAGTAGGGGAAGGTGGCAAAGGATCTACACTTATGCTGAAAGCAAGTGGTTCTTGCATTTGGTTAGTAGTGTACAGTAGCTGTGGTCACTGTGGCATTCTATGAAGTCCCTGGAAAAACATTCTGTCCAGTAACTTTATGCCTTTGCCCTCACTAGAAAGAACAAGCATATTTTGCTGCATAACCCCAGAGGACTTCAACCACTTAGGGCATGATGGAAAGTCCCTAGAAATCAAATGATAATTCTATTGATTTCAGTAGACTTTGCATCAGGTCCCAACAGTCCAATAAAACTGAGGCTGCACAGGATTAACTAAATTTCATACCAACAGAACACATTTTTTAAGTCATAGGAAAAGTATTTCTTCTTCTCACTTCCTGGCTAGGACCTGTCTTCAGGATTCCTCATTTCTTTTGAAAGCATGAGCTACTTAATTTGAGAGGTTTTGGTGATGTCTTTAGTTTGAGATGGGAAGCTGACTTTACATGGCTGAAGCAGGTAAAACAGCTTTTAGCTTACTTTTGAAATATATGTTTTTGTAATGATCAGGGTTTGCTTATAAAACCGGTTATAAATTTAAAAGCTCAGTTATTACATTGTACTTGTTTTTGAAATACAACATTTCAGTTCATAGCTGAAGGAACAGGCTTTACATCTAGGTCAGTTAAAAAAAGAAGTTAAAGCCATGCTGATTTTTGTTATTTAAAAACAATGTTTTGCTATTATTACAAATGTCTCTATCCTTTTCACTGCTATGCAAAAGCTCCATACAAATGGGAAAATAGCTATGCAAGAGTAAACAGTGACACTGACTATGTTAAAGACTGAAACTTTCAAAAACTTTAAAGTCAGTTAAGGCCTGGTTCAGTCTCAACTGAATTTCAGTAGGATGTGGAAACCTTAGGTTTCCTTTGATATTCCTACCCAAAGTGCTGCCACATGCAGAAATTCAGACTGAAAAGTACTTGCCACCCCCTCCCCACTAGACTTTCAGTTGCTTACAATATTGTTTTCCTTTAGACAACAACATTCAAAAATAAATAAATTCCTTAGAAATGTGCCACTTTTATGCTTACTGTCCCTGTTAGCTCAGTAGCCTTACAAATTCGAAGCACAGATGCTCTGTTTTTAGGCTAACATCACAAAACCAGATGCAGCTTGGAGAGTGCCTAACAACAATTTTCTGGATTAATACAGAAAAAAAATATATAACCAACTTTCTTAGCATCTCTTAATGTTCTAAAAGGCACGAGCTATTTCTTGTTTTGGGTTGAAGAGGAATTGTTTTAGACTTACCAAAATCTTATGCTTTTTTATTGTCTTTTGACTGATCTCAGCTGCCATCAATGCTTCCTACAGTCACATAATAGAAAAATGGCATATACAAGTCAAATACACAAAACTTCTATATAGGATGCTCTAGAACTGCATAAATCAAACTCTTTTCTATGTGTTGTGTTTGAAGCACTAGAATTTTTAATGCCATGGTTGGATGAACAGCTTTGAATTCATACACAAAACAAAAGCAGTCAACCAAAAAGAACTATTTTTGTTTCCATCTGGGCTCACTCCACATTAGTATATTAGGATCAAATATCAAGACTATAGCACAATATAAAATGCAGTTCCAATGACTTATTTTCAAACAAAAATCCTCCACTAGCAAAGCAAGTGGTGAAAAAATTAGCTTGAGAAGGGCTTATCTTGTGCATTTCCCCATTCCATCCTCCACACCAACCAAAAAAAAAACCCCTTTCTCGTCAGAATGATTTATTTCATTAAGTTGAACTTGCAACTCTTTATTTACCCATTTCCAATATACACAACAGAGCTAGTTCTTTTACTACTATATGAAAAGTTAAACCTTAATATGAATCATAACAAAAGCCAGCCACCAACTAGTAGCCAGGGGGCTTTCACCAAGGCCTCCACTATACATTATTACATTTACGTTGCAATTCAAGTGTTAACCGCAGCATAACTAGGAAGGGCACTCCTCATGCACCCAATTAAAGTGCCATAAAATGGGGAACATGCCATAAAGTGTTCCACACAGCTCAGAATATTTTTATGATTCATTTCTATTGTGCTTTAAATTTAATGTGTGGCTGGGGGCTAAAAATGAGCTGACTGTTGGTTCGTGGACCCAAACTGCACCACGGTCTGGAATGGCTCCAGTACCAACAATCAGCCAACTGTTAGCCCCAGACTGAGGTGGGGTGGGGTAGGTTGTGGCAGGGGGAAACTGAAAGCCTTCCCCCACTGAGGATTTTAAACCCCACACTAGAGGTGCCTGGCATGGGGAAGAAGAGGCTCCCACTAATGTGGGGAGGCAGGGCACAGGCATATCCCACTGGAGACTTTAAACCCTGTGTTGGGGATCTCTGGATAGGCTGTCTGGCACAAGAGAGTATTGGGCTGAGGACTATAAATTTCATGTCAGGCAGCAGATGCTCCTGGAGGTGGGTGGAGAGAAGCCTCTGCTCCCTGTGCAGAGCAGCCCAGCCCAGCCCAGCCCGTGTTGCCCACTGTGGGGTTTTGACAGTCAACTGATTGCTGGCTCCAGCCTGGATGGCCTCAGGTCTCAAACCCAGGACTGCCTAAATGGGCCAACAATCAGCTGATTGTCTGTGCTGACAGCCCCACCTGAGCAGGACCTGGCACTTTCCAGGGTGGGAGCTGATAATTAGCTGACTGTCAGACCCACGTGCATGCCCTTAGCTTTCAACTTGCCAATACAGAGAGAACCTGAACATGTGTGGCATTGCCGGTGGCATGATTATTGGGATCAGGAAACAGATTCCATTGTACCATTAAACAAAATGTGTGCTGGGGTCCAAGAGACAGAGCTGTACTTGGGAAGTGCTTGAGTCTTGTGGGATCCAGTGCAGTGTTTTGCATAAACTACAAAACTACAATCACCATTTTGAATTTATTCCCCAGAAGCCACAACCTCGCATGGACATTTTTAAATTCCTTGCATCAGAACTGAGTTTTGATATTCCAGGGGTTTCCTAAGCAGTCTACATACATGGGCATTCTGTACATTAAAAAAATTAAGTTGCAAAATTTCTTTTAAAGCCGTCTGTACAGTCCTCTGAAGTATTACTCTGGGACATCAGAAACCAAAGAACTTGGGCTGTTGTATTAATACTGACTAAAATGATCCAGGTAAAGACAAACAGTAGGTTCTTAAAATGTTATTTAAAAAAAAAAAATAATAAAAAAAAAAATTGGATCTAGGCATCTAATAGTAAATGTGTAGATTTTTCAAAGGTTCTTTGTGCCATCGGTCCCACTGTAGTGAATGACCACAGTGGGTGTCTGCATCGTTGAAAGTCAGATGACACTAGGCACCAACAACTGAAACGGTAACATGTTGTTTGCTTCTTATGAGACAGTTTTCAACAACTAACCAGGAGCCATGAACCTAACCCTAACATAGGAATAAAATGGTGAATTCTGCTGCACTAAATCTCCTCTCCTTTACTTATTTGGATGGATACAAATAACTTAGCAGATTCCCAATCAACTTACCCGCAAACAACTAGGTCATGTGAACAGTTATGCTTGTGCACAACTAACAGAAGCCTTATTCAGTCACATGCAAGGCCAATGCTTACTGCTGCCACACAAGCTTTCAGACATAAGAAACTAAAGGCACTACTGTAAAAATTACTTCGTATTTCTTCTTTTCCAGGAGCCAGTCAATGTGGTCATCTTGGTCCCGTTCCTTTGCCACAACAACATCTCTTGGACTGATAATATAAAAGAGCGATTCGCCCTCCGAGTACTCTGAAAATGCATATGAAATTTTATTGTTATGTTTTCCAGAAGTAAAGCCTTGCATTTTAGTACACCCTTGGGGGAGGGGGAAAAGAGAGATGCTAGCAAGAAAGCAAAATACTCCAGCAGAACATGATGATTTTGGATGCTGTATTTCCAGTAAATTAAAACTGGTTTAAATGGTAAAATAGCTTTCAAAACTCACCACAGCTTATTGCAAATTCTGATTCATCCACTATGTATAAACTTTATGATGGTTTAGAAACACACTATTATACTTTTAGAGGACTATTACACTACATAGCCTGCAATAAATGTATCCTCCCCATCAAGGTCAAGGCCATCAAAAGCATAAATGATAGATGCCATAACCCTTGGGGACATGGTACATCATTACAGCAATGCATTTGCAATGCTATAAGTTAAGGTTATATGTATAATGCATTCACTTTTGGTACAAGTCCTTATTTTGAGTAAGCTTAGACTAAAAATTTTCTTAGAGGTCAAACGGACAATGACCGTTCAAAGTACAACTCTTACTACAAAGCCAGAAAAGAAACACTTCCAATCATTTGTAAACAGAAGCCCTCAATATTATCAACACACAGTCTAAATAATGTTTCACACACTGCATTTGAAACCATCAGAAAAATTTTATACACAACTGATGAATCAAAAACATTTGATGAATAGTGAAGCACAACCATGGGGACTGCTGGACTGTCCAATGCTCGTGATGGGAACAAACTGGTCTAGAGATTGGAAGTGGGTATGCTGCATTCTGGTTGCTTAAGGGCATGATCTATGTGTAGGTTTGGCATATCCATTCTGATTTAAAGTGTACTTCTGGATAAGATGCTTAAAATCAGATTCATTGATTTGAAAAGCCAGAAGGGCCCATTACTATCCATCTGCATAAGGCAGGCTATAGAATTTCAACCTGTAATTTTGCATCAAGCCCATAACCTGCTTGAATTACAGCAGGTTTTTTAGAAAAGTATCCAATCTTCACTTACAAGATTTCAGATGAGAGAATCCACTACATTCTCAGGAATATTCTGTCAATGATTACAGTCACCCTTGTTGTTAAAAATGTGTGCCTCAATACTCTGAACTTGTCTAGCCCCAAATTTTGTCGATTACAATTTTTTTCTTCTCTCTGCTAAATTGGAGACTTTGAAAATTACGATTTTTAGACATACCATGATGTGCTGATAAGTCCATTTGGATAAATCAATCAAGTTTAAACTTGTTAAAACTCCTGTTCTAATTCCATTTGTTGAGAAGTTGAATTTTCTTGGTTTCCCTTTTTAAAACCTTTTCCAACTAGTCAAAGTCTTCTTTAAAGTGCAGACCCCAGAGCAGAGAATAGCAGTCCCACAATGATCTCCATATGCAGAAGAAATACCACTTCCTAGCTTCTATTTCTCCAACTTCTATATTTGAGTATCACATTAGTCCTCTTAGCCAACACGACAGAGCTCTTCATCAGTTGGTTGTCCATCACAAACCTAAATTCTTCAGAGGCACTACTTTCCAATGTACTGTCCCTCATTCTGTTAGCAAGATCTACATTTTTCTCTGCTCGATGCTTGATTTTATATTTGGCTTTAAAACGCATGCTGTTTAAAGAAAGCCATTTATTTATCAAATGACCCAGCCTGTTCAGTAACTCATCGAAGCATAGAAAGTTAGTGTTGGAATTGACCTCAGGAGGTCATCTTGTCCAACCCCCTGCTCAAAGGGGGATCAATCCAGGCAGGGCTTTGTCAAGCTGGGCCTTAAAAATCTCCAAGGATGGAGATTTGACCATCTCTCTAGGTAACTTGTTCCAGTGCTTCACCACCCTCCTAGTGGGAAAGTTTGTTCTAATATCCAACCTAA
Organism: Crocodylus siamensis; assembly: GCF_052110815.1. Taxonomy (NCBI): domain Eukaryota; kingdom Metazoa; phylum Chordata; order Crocodylia; family Crocodylidae; genus Crocodylus; species Crocodylus siamensis. The sequence continues at coordinate 121,308,806 of NC_143399.1, read as the reverse complement.
ACCTCCCTTGCTGCAACTTGAAAACTTGCAACTCTGCTCAGTTGCTCAGAAAAGGCAACTGAATTATTATTATTATTTACTATTCTATCACTTCACATTTCACCTGCCAACAGTAACAGGAGAAATTGGACATCTTTTCCCAGATCACTGATAAAGATATCGATTATCATTGGGCCAAGAACAAGGGGACCCCATCAAAAACAACCTACTGGATGATTTCCTATCAACACTTACTTTATGAAATTTATTTGAAAGTTTTCAAGCCACTCAAGCTATACCTGTACAGATAAGTGTATAGTGAGATTTTCAAAAGTGCCTATTGAAATCAGGCACCAAAATACTTTTAAATAGCTGACTTTAGTATAAATTCCTTATCTGTAAAATGGGGATGAGTACTTCACAAAAAAAGTGTGACAATGATAAAGATCGCACGGCACAAAAATACTGTGGTAATGAGGGCCATATAAGTACTTAAGAAATACAGAGAATATTGTGCAGATGCTGTATGCCTCGAAGTAGTCTATGTAAATGTCAGCACAGTTACCTTTATTCAGTAAACAACATTTTTCCACATGCTACGTTAGGTTAACAAGCCCTATTTTTCTTTGAAGCCATGCTGATTAGTATTAGTTGTGTTACCAAACTTTAAACACTTTGCTGATTCGCTACATGTAGGTTACAATTATTTAGCCAAGTTTATGGTTTGCCTGAAACCTTTAACCCAATGGTATCACATCGCCAAACTAAAAGCAAGAGAGTGTTGATATCTCTGCTACAATTACTTGGTTAGATATATAGCAATATTTATGTTCGCATAATTAAATAGTCCCAATGGTAAGGTATGTAGGATATGCAATGCATACAAATCCAGGTAATGTTATAACAACATTCATATTTCCTGACATTTTCGTAATTTTATTTGGCAAACTTGGCATATTAAGTCATATTTTTGCAGTATATAGGACAATTATGACTACCATAGAATGACATAGAAAAAAGCAAGAATACACTATAAACAACAGCATTCAATGTTTTGATTTTTCCAAGAGTAACTAGGAAGGCAAGGCTGTTTGTAACCAAACAACAAAAACATATTAGACTGGCTCACCTAAATGATAATCCCTACATTCGTTTTCTTGGAATCCTCTTACTGTTAAAGCATCAGAAGAGATTTCTTCACAAGATTCAGGAAGGGGCTGAATAATATCCAGTCGAGGTCTTGCACAACACTCTGCTTCCTGAGAAAAATGAAACCACAATAATTGTATCCTATGCAATATGTCTTCCTTATATCAGCTGATGGCCATTCGAGATTTAAATGCAATCCTTTTGCAATTGAGGTTTCAGCAAATGATACATCATCAAAAATGAACATGCCCAAATTGCCATTACAGAACTTAGCCTTACAGTTATGTCTAGATATGAAGCTATTACCGATATAAGAAACAATTAGCTAATAGCCTCTTCTGCTGCGTTGTAGTGGATTTATGCGATCCTTGTTACCATTTGGAAAGATAGGAATAAATGCTCTGAAATTATGACCCAAAAACAGGGCCAAGTAAAGATTAGGAAATAAAAATCTTCCTTGAAATTTTAACTTAAACGTCTCAACATCCTTTCTGGGGTTTTTTTCTGTTTTTGTTTTTCCCCCCCTAAACACCGGGTATATATTTTTGTAGAAAATGACTTTTCACCAAATACTACATTCAACATACGTGTTCATGTGGAAATTTTCTGGTTCACAATTTGCACTGCTTATTATGTTACAAAAACTACATGTTAACACTGCTATTCTTTGTTTTTTCCTTTATAGTGTGTAATCCAGGTGAAGCAGGAGCATACTACTCAAAGCCCTCTCAAAGCTTTTGGGTGAAGGGAAACTATTGACTTGGTATCACTGTACTCTTAAAAGCCAACGACAAATCACTTAAATGAACTGGTTATGAATAAGAAACCAACAATGAAAGATGCTGTTTTTTACTGCCCTCATTACTCCTTTCAGCAGCTGTTGACATCTCAAAGGTCACTTACCCCTGGCATTCTTCATTCAGCCATCCCAACAGAAAGTTACACTTTTTTTTTTTTTTTTTTTAAGTGGTTGGCCTATATGATTGGTTCAAATCCAACCTGCTTTTTTAGCAAACAGCAGTTATTATTTGGCAGTCATAAAATAAGATGGTGGTCTCATTAGCGCACAGAAAACAGAACTCCTCTAGGAGTATCACTGGCAATAACTGACAGCCTTGCCAGCAATCTCAGCAAAGAGACCAAACTAATTAGCCATAAAACTGAACTACCCTATCATCCTTGGAGATAGTCCTCCCTGGTACAAGGCAGATGCGCACAGACAGGGCTCAGAGGAAACCTTCACTGCAACTGCTCACCATTTCTGTTAGAAATAATTCTGATTTTACTAATAGAAGGTTTTACTAGTCTGTGCCTTTCACATGATCTGCATTAGTCTTAAACACATAACAAAAAACAAATGCATTAAAACCTCTCTTCTAATGAAAGTATATAGCTTTACCCAAAATTTTCTTTGCCTCCTTGCTCCCCAAGGCCTTCAGGATCTCTTCAGCTCTCCCCAATTACCTCTTGCTTTATCTGAGGCTCCTTTCTAATGCTACTTTTTCATTAACAATTCTTCCAATTCTTTGCTTACCAGCATTTCAATCCCCCTCCCACCTTTTCCTTATTTACCTTACTTTCTCTACCAGATACACTCACTCTCTTTCTCTCTCTCTGGAGGAACTACTGCACTAGCTCTCTTGGGAGAAGTGGAGGAGACATTATTTTTCTCCTTAAAATAAATAAATAAAAAAAATAATCATCTGATGTCCTGCAGTTGGGCTAGCAGCTAACCCTATTGATTTCAATAGGTTTGAGCGGTGGCTTGAGCCTACAGCATTTCATTGCCTAGCAACACATGCACCCAGTTGCTTAAGGTTACTATAGTGATGATTGTCTAATGCAGACATACTATCAAAGAGATGATCAAGAGCATCTGCCACTCTAATGCTGAGGCCTCAAGGATACCCTCCCTTCCCCCACTTCTCCCTTTTTACTTTGTGTTTCAAATCAAATATAAACAGGACAGTTTCTCTCCTGGTAAGAATTAATGGTGCTAATTGCAATTTCTACCTAATTATAAAAAGACACAGCGCAAAAACAAATGTCTCCGAGGCAAAAGGAACAATGAGCTTCTGCTTCAGCAGTTCCCCCACCCCTGACCACAGTGACCCCTATTGTTGGAGCTGATCAACTTCACTATTCTCATTTTTTCTAATGCAGTGTCAGCAAGGTGCCCTCCCCCCCATTACAGCTGGATGAATCCATTTCTCCTCATATATGAATGCCAGGGAAAAAAGAGAGAGAGAGAGAAGATCCAGGGAAGATCCTCTGTCTTGTTTCCTTTGTTCCTTGTGGGAAGCAAAGTGGGCCTCTACAAGGTAAATATATTAGCCCAAGCAACCTCTTTTGACCTTTTTTATAGGTCAGGGAAGTTTTATCCATTGTTCATTACAGACTAAGCTGCCCACGAATCCCTTCACAGATAATCAGATTTGTGTGCCTAACTTAAACCCAACTCAAGAGATGGTTTTGTGTTGCAGTGCAACTGTAATGCCAAATAAATTACCGTTTTCTCAGAAATCTCCTTTACATATGACAGTATGACAAGCTGGTCGCAGAGAGGTGCCAGTCCACTGATGTAGAATTCAGTCTCAAACTGGAAAACTGCAACACAGTAAAGACACAGTAAAGATTTTATAGTAAATGAGTCTTTCTCTTTCTCTCTTTTTGAGACAAAAATAACCCCAAAACAAAACAAACCACCCCGCCCCCCTGAATTTCAGAGGCAACCAAGCTGCATAAGTTCTCAGCATCTTTGGGCAGAGGAGAGGAAATCAGGCCCCAAATACATAACAAGCTTTTATTTGATCTGAACCTTCAAGAGACTGAGAAGCGACCTGTTAGACCAGGGGTGGGCAATTATTTCGGGCGGAGGGCTGCTTACGGAGTTTTGGCAAGCCATCGAGGGCCACACGATGCCAGGGGCAGATAAATGTTAATTTTCTAAATTTTTTTAGGGGCCCTACGGGCCAGATAGCATGGCCTGGCAGGCCACACATTGCCCACCCCTGCGTTAGACCAACCAAACCAAGTGGTAGAAAGCTACAACTAACCACTGTATTCAAATGAAAGGTTAGGGAAAGAACCAGGCTTGCATTCAGGCCCAGGCAGGGCTTATGTGAACATTCAGTAAATGACCAAACACCACAGCAGAACCTGGGGTAGGTAGAATTTACCTTTACTGTAGAAGCTATAATTCTGTGATAGATGGGGATTCAAAGATTGACTAATCAATAACCAAAGAAACTTATAGACAGGATCAAGCTAAAAGTGGAGGCAGAGTAGCTGATATTTCTCTTTTTGGCCCAAATTCACAAAACTAAACACAAATTTCTAAGATCACTCCTAAGCCTAGGGATTTGAACACTTAACTAGAATGTGTTACAGCAAGAGTTAGCAAGAAACAAAATGTTACTTTTACATGAAACTTTTTCAGCGGACAACTACAAACGAACAGATCTTATATAAATCAGAAATAATTATACACGTTATTTTGACATGGCTTATACTTCCAGTGTTTAATGTTAGGAAACACTCTGCTGCTTTCTTCTCCCTTGTAGCCTTGATCAACATATATTGGTTGATATGAGACACAGAGATGATCTGTAACCAATTCATAACTTATTGCAGTTGCGAAACCCCAGGCATAGACCCAGTATGCTATTTTCTACCCAGTTTTAAAAGCATCCAAGTGTAAATACTGAAAATGTTATCATTAGTTGATAATGATTTATAACAAAACAGAAGCACACTCCAATTCTGCAATAAAGCTGAACCAGAAATGAACATAAAAGAAAGGGGAAAGAAAAAAAGAATATCTTGACTGTTAAATACACAAAGCTAACAAATAATAGTTGAATATAATATTTGGCTCTATGTGAACAAACAAGTGTTATTTAAAAATGAATACTAACACAATGACATAATTTAGGCAATGAAAGCATCACATCAAAATAAACATTCAATCAACACTTCTAGGGGAGAATATGCTAACATTCGTAATCCTCTAGGTAATTATTTTGCTCTGGCCTAGAAGACCGATGAGACTGACTGGAATAAGCCACATGTTGTTTTGAGCACTGACATTAGAACAGATGATGTCAGAAACATTATCTCCATAATATATCTTGCTTCTGACATATGATTTAGAATTTACGGACTTAAAGGCATCCTAAAAGCAGAAAGGAAATACTTGAACAAGATGAAATAAAATGGTCCGAATACAAAATACTCCCTAGAAATCAGCATTTACTGGAAAATATTCATTGACACCTTTTGCAAACAGCGTATGGGGCTGAACAAGGGGGACACAGAGGATTCAATCTGGTGTGGGGAACAGGGAAAGCAATGTGGAGGGGTACTTCTGTCTTTAATATAAAGATGATGAATAAAGTCTTCAAGAACACCTATGTTCCATTGATTTTTATTGGGACTAAAGCTCTTAAGTCCTTTAGGCAGTTCTGAATATTTTTACCCTACACATGTATACACCACAGTATAGGTGAAATAACCTACACAACTGCTCTGCAATAGGAGGCAGAATGCTGTAGAAAGTTTTGCTTTAAGACAGTTTGGTTTCCTTGGTTTCCTGTACAACTTTCTCATAGCTAATCCTCAAGAGGCCTTGTTGAAACACAATACTGTAGTTCTCCTGCTAAGGCCTTGAACAAAGAACATCATCGAGTATAGGCAGTTCTTCTTGACCTGATAAAAGCCTGGAAAACTAATCACATACACCTTTTTCCTGATGAAATTTAAAACCTACAGAAGTACAGAGTTCTACTTAGGTTCACTCTTTGGCCCACTCTGGGGTTTTATAAGTAGCCTGTAACAAAGGAAGAACAAAACTGACCAAAACAACTATTCCAGAACCAGAACCATTAGTACTAACTTGAAAAAGGACTCCAAATCTATCAAACCAAATCTAGAATCTAAATATAGTACGCAACTGCATCCAGCTGGCACACATTTATGCTTCAGCCTTATAGAAAACAATATTCAAGATAAATTAAATCAGATTTACTCCATTCGACTGCTAAATAAAATTGCTCAGAAGTAAAAAAGAAAATTCTGAAGTCCTCATACTATTTCATTTTAGGAAAAAGTAAGATGCGTCAGTGAGGAAACAGAACAAAAATATTTAGTGTAACTGATTTACCTGGAACCAGGATTTCATTGATTATGTTTTGGGACAAGCAAGCAGGAAACTAAACCAGCAGATAGAGAATTCACTCACAAACTGGATTGAACTGAAGAGATAGGCACAGCACAGCACAAGATGGCATCAGTCTCGACTGCAATCCAGACATGCATCAGTATACCTAAAAAAGCTTTAAGCTGCTAACCTCAGATTCCAGCAACAGTGTGCAGCTTGTCTTGCCACAGCTACAAGCCCCTCTGAGGACCACAGGTGGGTACCCTGCTGATACCACTACTGGTACTTGAGATACTAAGTTAGAAAGCCATTTGTGGTAAATGTGAGCAAGCTGCAAACCCCACCACTGGACTCTACTGAAGATATACTAGTAAGCATTTTAAGATGATACTTGAACTGCCCTTTATTTGCTTTGGCTGCTTCTGCAAAACAAACCAAATCTTGTAATACCATATATGAAGTTCACTTGTTTTTTTAGAGTCAGGCAGTTGCATTTGACAGAAAAATAAAAGTGATCAACTATTTACAGTTGGCAAAAAGGCCAATACGCTCTTTAAAAATTACATGTTACAACTTAGACCACACTAAATCTGTGCAATGTTAAGTGGTGTCAAAGTTAGAACATGCTGTGAGCAGTTGCATGTCAAGGATGAATACCATTTCTTACCTGCACAGCTCTGATTTGCTACTAGAGAGCTGGCAAGCAAGGGGCATGGCAACAAGCCAGGATAATGATAACTGGGTTCAATTCCTGTTCTGTTTTGTGGGGGGTGAGGTGTGGAAGAATGGGGTAGCAGAGGCAGGATCATGGAGGTGGGATGCACAGAGGCACATGGGCTGTGGCTTTTTCCATCCATGTGCTCTCTCCAACTCTGTACTCCCAATGCATTAAATCCCGGGGGCTCTGTGCTGTTACCACCCTCCCACCCACAACCTCAGACAGGAAAAAGGAGTGCAAAAGGAAGCTACAAGCTCTCGTGAAGCCATGTGGCCAGGGGAGAACCAGAAGCACTTGGGGGGAACCAGACCAGGCGATATAGGAAGATTTCAATTAACCTTGAGTAACTGAGGTAAACTGAACTTTTCTGACACATCTGCCCAGCTCCAGGTAAAAGGTGCAACCCCTTCTGGGAAAGGTGGTGGGGAGGCTGAGATTGGGTTAGCAGGGGTCAGCAGAGGCCTCCCCACAGCACAGACCTCTCCTACCACCCCGGGACAGGAACACCAGGGGCCTGCAGAGGGAAGCCACAGCCCCTATTCCCCCATGCCTCCCAAGTCCATGCTCTCGCTGCTGCAACTCCTTTTCTAGCACTGGCAGTGCCCTGCCTGTTCCCAGGCAGTACTATACTCTGGGGAGTACAGTTCAGGAGGTTGAAGATTCATCATGGAGCAAGTGCAGGGAAAGGGGCCTGGCAGTGGTGCATCCTGGGATGCTGGAGGACTGCAAATTGCTCATTTTTACCTCCATGGATTGCAGATGCGGGGGGGGGACGGGGGACAAAAAGCAACACAAAAAAAAAAACCCAACACAGCTATATCATAAATACAGAGTTAAAAAAAATAAATAAAAAATAAAAAAGAGGCAGCAATGTGCCTTCGGAATCCACTCTAAAATTTTCCCCAAAAATTACATTTATGTCCTGCATGAGAAATTAAGCAACTTCGCAACAATAAAATATGCACTTAAGTACATTCTAAGGGAACATTCTTTTCCTTAAGCTTTTATAAGTAGGCCATATGAAAGTACTACTATTACCAGCTGTCAGGCACTATATATACCCCCTCCTGTACCAATGCCAAGTGTTTTCCACAGGATGTGCCTCAAGGTTTTTAACCTAGAGTTGACAGCCACTATTCACCCTTTCTAGAGGATGAGTGGGATGGATAAGATAATAATCCTGAAGCTTTAATCTCTTATTACATAGGGAAGTTCTGAACCAATGCTAGCTAAAAATTCACTGATTAATCATTTCTGATGTGTTCTGAAACATGCACATTAAAAAAAAAAAAAAAGTATTTTCAATAGAATTAGCTGGTATTGCAATTGACAGGTAGTAAATGCTTCTCAGTGCTGCATTACTTGGGTGTGATCAGAGAGCAAGAAAAACTATACTACATAAAACTAGTCAAGGCCCTGCTAACATCTTCAGAGCTGTTACCTGACCAGATATCGACGGAGTAGAAGTAGAAAGTTTTTATTAAAGACAAAACATTTGTTATCATCAGGGATCCAGGTTTTCCATTTCCCGTGGAAAAACATAGTAAAATATGGATTTTCTCCTTTACCCAAGGAAGACACGGATTTCTCATTTTAATGGAGAAACCCGCTGATTTTTTAGTTTTGTAAAGAGCTTTTTGCAGGCTGGCAGAGTTTCAGCCTGTAGGGGGCTGAGAGGGAGCAGGAGGGTGGTCAGGCAAGGGGTGCCATGTAGGTAAGTAGGGGGCAGGGACTGAGGTCCCCATAGTAAGGGAAGGAAAGAGGGAGCTGGGCAGGGTCGATGCTGGGGTTGCTGCCCAGACTGGCAGCGAATGGGCCATGGGGCCTGGGACCTCAATGCGCAGCCGCAAGGCCCCAAAGGGGAGCAGGACGAGGCTGTGGGTGGGTCGTCTGGGGATGGGGGAGTGGGACTTGCTCGCCATCACTGTGTGCACTCCTGGGGCACAGGGGACACCCATGCCCCCAGTTCTGTGTGCAGGGCTGGGCTGGCTGTAGGCTGCTAACTGCAGACTTGGGCTCCCTGCCCTGCTACCTCCCCCTGAGGCCTCCACAGCCCAGTGGGTGTGACCCAGCAGTGCAGGGCATAGTGGGGCTGCCCTGGGCAGCTGCTTGCTGTTGTGAGCTCTTGCACTGCTTTGGAGAGGTACCTCCTGAGTGCATAACAGCATCGGGGGCAGTGGCACAGGGCTGTGCCCCTCCCTGCTGGCATGCAAGGAGTGGACATGTCACCAGGGCAGCACAGAGATCACAGCAGCAAGCAACTTTCCCGTGCAGCCTCACTGTGCCTTGCAGCACCAGGTTGTACTCTCTGGGTTACAGAGGCCCCAAGGTTGGGAAGCAGGGCGGGAGCCCAAGCCTGCCTCTGCCCCGTGCACAGATCTGGGGGAGTGTACAAAGTGGCAGGGAGCCACCCCCCCTCCCCTGCCTGAGCCCTCAGCAGGCAAGAAGCAGGTAGCAGGGTGGGGGATCCAGGCTCCACTCTGCTGCAGTGGCCGTCATCTCCTGCTGGAGACAGGGGGGCTGTGGAATTGGGTCCCTGGCCCTGTAGCTCTGGCAGCTGGGGGCCCATTCTAGCAGGGCTGGGGGTGGGAACAGTGGCCTGGGGGGGAGGGAGGAAGAGGAGTGAGGAGCCTGCCTTTCATTTTAATAATGAATGAAGGGTTTTTTAAAATCAGAGCATTTGCAAATTTTTTATCCTGGAAAACCAGGATCCCTAGTTATCATTAGCAATTACAGATACCACCGAACTTAGATATGAAAGAGAACTATTAGATCAACCAGCTCATCACTCTGTCAGCATACCTAGTGTTTTGTCTTTTGTCAGCAGCACTATGATTTACTATATAACTGTATTACCAGAATAAACTGCATTTATGAAATACATACATGACTTCAGTGAAACTAAGCAAAATCTTATCTATGCTTCCACCAAGACTGCTTATGATTTAACTCTGTGAGACGTAGAAACATATTGTAGTTCTTCTGATAACATCCCATCTCTTTTTACCATCTCACAGCAATGAAATCATCACTGATATCACTTCCCATCACTTACAGTACACATTTCTCCTGGAAAAGAATCTATAGTCTTTACAGAAATTATATGGAATTATACTTATTCCACAAATTAGTGACATTTCAGGCCCTAAAATGACTGATGGTTTCAAACGTGACATTGTAGCAAGCTTTCCTTCACAAAAGAGTGCAGAACAGACAGGTTTTCTATACATGAAAACTACAAACGGGGCAATTTAAGTGACAAACAAGGACGGACTATTTGGCAGCCTCTGGACCATAGTATTAAAGCTAACTTATCTTAGCAGGTATCTTGCCCATTACTAGCATGTCCCTTTTTTCTAATCAAGTGACAAGGCTAATAACATAACAGCATTATATTGGTCTAGTGTTTTACTAGGTAGGCAAGTTTATCCATTTAAATTTTAACAATATAAAGATGCCCAGGATATAAGATGATGGACTCTGATAAATGAAGGACATAAAATTAGAAACTCAGGATGGAAGGGCCTCAAGGGATGCCTGCACAGATGTAGGACTCGCTATTCCTAAGCCATCCCTATTCAACCACGGATGATGATACTCTGCTCACTGAGTTCAATAAAAAGTTTTTTTTTTTTTTTTTTTTGTTTTTTTTTAAAGAAAAGAGGACCGTATATTTAAAGAGGAATACATTACTGTATTTGGAGTATTTTGTTTCACAAACCCAAGCCAAACGCTTGGTGCTATTTGCCAGAAAACGAATCAATAACATACTTCTACTAAAATTTAAAATCTAAAATCCAACTGTCCAATGAGTTCACTAGGTGTCACAGAGTGTACTCCAGGGGATGCTCTCTCAGGATCACTGCAGCCTTGTCTGGTCTCCAAGTGCTCCTACACACATGCAAGGAGCTTGCTCCAACATGCTGGAAATCTAGTGCATTGGAGCAGTCTCAATTAATAAATTTTTAAAATGGCAGCAGGGTGCTTTGAACTAAAGCTGAGACATGTTTTATTTCAAAGTGCGCCACCGCTATTTTGTCAGCGTGGAGATGAGTGGTGACTCTGATACACATGGCACATGCGGCTACCCCAGAGTGCACCACGTGTATCAGCATCGCTGTGCATCTCTGCGCTGACAAAACGGTGGCGGTGCACTTTGAAATAAAACATCTCTGATGAGCTTTAGTTCAAAGTGTCCCGCCACCATTTTTTCAGCACAGGGATATGCGGTGACACTGATACACGTGATACATGGGCACTTCTAATTAGCATGGCTTGCTAATTAAAGTGCCCAGTGTCGCATTGTAAAAATGCCCTGAGAATGGAGCCAGGTCTCATCTGATTTCTCATTTGTGTAAAAAAATTTTAAGGTGGCACAAATGTGGAGTAAATGGATGTCCTTAGCCTTGTATATATAACCTATAAACCAATTTCCAGGAGCAAACCGCTAAACATCATTTTCTAAGCCAACACTGCCCATCATGGTGTGGGACTCCCTGCTTTCCCTGCTCAGCCAGCCCCACAGGCTGGCTGGCATGCGGGGATAGGGGGGAAGCACCCAGCATTCCCTGCAGACCTGGAGCAGTGGGGAACACTGGTGTTCCCCCACCCAGTGCAGGTGTGGAGCATCAGGGCACACTGGCTGTACCCCTGCCCAACCGGCACACTACCTCGCTGTCCCTGACCCCAGTGCAAGTCTGAAGCAGTGGGGAAAGTGGTGGTTTTCCTCACCTAGCCAGCCCTACAGAACTGGGAAAGCCTAACACACAATCAACACCCACCATAATAAAGCAGCAGAGTCTATTACTACCTTTTGTTGCACCACTGATTTTTGGGTCATGTGAAGCTACAAAGGGTAAGGGTATCTGTTTACTCCACATTTGTGCCACCTTATACATGTATTAGAATGGTTTAGGATGGGCAGCAGGGCTTAACTGATTTCTAAAAAGCTTGGGTCTCACACAGATTTTCACAGCCTTCAAAGCAGACAGGCTGTCTAACACAAGGCCAATGGACACACACAGGCTGGGAAACTGGGGGCATGTATCATACCGTTCCATAACATGAGATACGGTGGCGCCAACTAACAAGACCACACATCAGCGGGCCCCGAGTCTTGGTTCTGGGGGAACAGACCAAATTAGGAGAAAGCCCAGAAAGACCAAATTAGCATGTGTGCATTTGATGAGCTACGTGGATGTACAATGACCACACAGACCAATCAACCAGCGACAGCCATGGATCAGGAGTCATCAGGAGAGAAGAAGAATACAAAAGCAGAGACTTGAGAGTAATATCCTCAGTTGCGTTTTCAGGTGTCACCAAATTACATTAGACAAGATGTTTATTTATTTGTACCTGCCTCAATCTATACCTCTGTCATTCATATAAACACCAAACTCGGATGATTTTCGTAAGGATGATACTTAAATGTTTGTAAAGTGCTTTGAATTAAAAGTACTGTGTAAATGGAGAATTAATCACCTCTTACCCTTTGCTGTAAAGGGTATTTGTCTTCAGCTGAAGACAGGATTCATATTAACCCCTTCTGCTTTAGGTATCTCATGCAGCTAAGCACATGGTTTAAGTTCTTTCCTAAAATGTAGCTTCAGTATGAAGACCATGGGCAAACACGGAACTAAAAACTCTTTAAAAAAAAAAAACACAATGGTCTTTAGTCTATGTTAAGCCTGTAATTCAACAGCAACACTTTCTAATCAATACAGTACTGTAGTAGCTGACAGAGCTAAACTAACAGGATCTGCTCTTATAACAAACAAAAATATAACGCCAGCTACATTTTGCTGGAATTTATCTATGATTTTGAATGAAGAAGCATGCAAGTAGTGAACTGTATCATAAAAGAGACAGGGAAAAAATTACCATAGCACTGCTACTAGACTGAAAGATATAAACCAAGTTACTGCTGCAAAATAAGTTTTAACATAAAAGGCCTGACTAGATACTTCATCTAATTTTTCTTATTCATGCAAACAAACCATTGGTTTAAAAAAAATAAAAAATAAAAAAAATAAAAACTTTTCATCTTATTTTTCCATGCTATGGGGCAGTGTGGTTTAGTAGCAAGGTAGGTGCCACATATATCCTGCCATAGATAGAAGATATTGCAAAACAAAGAAGGTGAAGAACCTGCTACATAATTCTTGGCAGACAAGGTTCTTTGGGTAAATCCAAAATCTTTTATTACACCAACTCAAATAGTTGGAAAAATTGTTCTGTGCAAATTGCTTTTGGGTACAAATACCCTTCTGTCAGGCTGAGGAAGCATTTGCAGTTGGTCCATGCTCTTCCTGGACAGAATAGTAAAAAAACAGAACTTTACTATTCTGTCCAGGAATAGCACAGACCAATTACAGATGCTTCCTCAGACTGATGAAGGTTATTTGTACCTGAAAGCTTGCAAAGAACAATTTTTTCCCACTATTTGAATTGGTCTGATAAAACATAATGGATTTACCCAAAGAATCTTGTCTGCCTATGGCCTCCCAACATAGATCTAGAGCAAAAGAAATCTGAGCCCTCTTAACAGTCAAGGAGAACTATGTTGATAGTGGTAGTACTAGCCCAAAAAACAAGCAGCCCTGTGTGACGCTTCCCCATTCACCCCATGGCTAGGGACAGAAATTAACATAAACTGCTATAAGTGATTGGACACCAGATCAAATCTGTAACATAACAGAAGTTCAGTGCACATAAACAGCTTTCAAAATGGCTGAAACCAGTTTAAGATAAACATGGATGGATGTAATATCAGACTTAACTAAACATGGATGGATGTAATATCAGACTTAACTAATTTAGGTTAAATTGCTTTATTGAACTATTGTTCCAAATCCCTGTGAACTCAGAAAAAATACTGAGAGCAGAGGGGAAAAATACTTAATATAATAATCATTACTGTAATTGATTATTTGATTCCTTTCTCTAATACAACAAAAATGCCATATCAAGTAACTTGCCAATGAACCTCTGAAAGCAGCTTCTTGTTTGTTATGTTCTATTTACTGTCAGCTCCGTATACTAAAAGCATAGGCTTTAAACAGATGCTTAGTCTCTTATGGGGCTACAAAGGTCTCCAGTCAAAAACATCCAAACTGGCTGCTGTACTGGGCTAAGAACCTTAAATGTTGCCTTCTTGTGTCTGCAGCTAAAGTTGGAATATCAACGAAGCTGAAAACAGATCGCACTTCATGAAAGAAGGTTCTTAAGCAAGACTGTCTATAAGATGATATCAAAAGCTATTGTAATCTCTACAGAGACCTCAACAAATTATGCTCCCACAACCTTCTACCTGCGTTCTAAAGGTGTTCATAGCATTCAGCAGTATTGTCTCAGTGCTGTGACCCGAAACCAGAAAGGAAAGTCTCAAGCACTTTGTTAACAGGTAAGCAAGATAAAAAAACAAACAAACCACCACTGAAACATGCAGAGAAAACTGTAGGCTGAAAAAGGTAGGATCAAGAAGTTTCTTCCACAAAAATCTTTAGATTTGCACTTAGACAGTTTGATGAGAGACTAAAATATTGTTAAAAATAAAATTTCAATTATAGAATCACAGAAAGTCAAGAAAGAGCGATTACCTTGAGTGGGCATGTCTGCATGCACACATATATTTGCATGTACACATAGAGAACAAGGATCCTCCCAGATAATTTTTGAAATTTTTTGAAAATATTGGGTACTTACTCAGTATTAGTTTCTATACCCAGCATCTAATGAAGTTAATATTTTTCTGAAATCACTGTATAATAGTGGAAATAGTCCCATTTGGTATTCTCAGCTCAAAAGGTAAAAGCCTTGCATCCATGAAAACAGTACGAGTTCTACCACTGCTTTCTGAGGGGGGGTACAGAAGTTACATTTTTTGTGCGATGAGGCCCCCGGAAATGCTCTGTTGCCACATCACAACAAAGGTCTGACCTGTGTACAGGTTCCTTGAGAGGGTTAATTTCGGGCAATTCAACCCACATCCCATGTGGCTTTGCAGGGGTGGGGGAGGATAAAAATGAAGCCCCCTTGCTGCACAGGTCTGGGCCACCTACCCCTGCTGCAGTCTTGGTAGGGAGGCGGGGAACAGAGCCAGGCCTGCAAGGTGGGGGCCCCTTCCTTCCCCGGGCATGGCAGACATGAGGTTGCTGCTGTCAAGAAACTTGCATGGGGGTGCAGGGGTGAAGAAGAGAGCTCCCCCCACCATATGGGCCTAGCCAGGCTCCCCCCAAGAACTGTCCCTCCCCCCTCCCAGCTGCTGCTGTTGACAATTACCAGCTGGGGGAGGCCAGCGACTGAGAAAAGGGGTGGCCTAGAAGCCTCCTGGAGAGGCTCTGTCTGCTGGCCTGGGCCCATGCAGGCAGGATCTAAGCTCCCCCCCCACAACCCACAGGCAAATGCCTGTTGGGTTCAGTGGTGCTCTAACTCATGGCGCTTTGTGTAAAGTGCCTTGAGTTAGAGCGCCTCCCCAACAGGCTGCTTGAACCTCTGTACACACCTTGAGAAACCAGGATTTCATCCGTTTCTTTTAATTTAATATGCCTACATCCTCACAGGCAAACCAGAAAAAAGTAATGTATGGACTACAGTCTAAGAACTCTACTCTGAAAGGTCCTCAAACCTATGTTCAGTATAAAGCTCTCTCTTTCATTCTTCTAAGAAATTAGGCTTCCTGCTAGTTATGTTTTAAAACAGGAGTCTCTTCTAGGAATTGTGTTTTTTGACAAATACAAAAGCAAAACCTACCCCCCAAGCTTATCCCTGAAATTTGTTTCATATGGTATTCTTAGTATTTGGCCTTCTCCACATTTATACACACCAAGAAAATGAGAGAGCACACAAAACTGTAAAGACAGAAGCCAAGTACCAAGCAATCTAAAGGTGGGGCAGTTTACTGATGCTCTGTACTAAACATAGGAGATAAAGAAAAAAGGAAGTGGGAAGCTATGTAATTGAGCACCATATGGCATATTAGAGTTTATCTTAGCTCCTTAATGCTTCCTAATTGTTTTTTAACCCAACCAAACAAAAAACCAAGTTGCTTCTAGGAGCATAGATGTGTAGGAAGATATGAGATGTAAAAATCCCCAAGAGGAACCCTGTCCTAAAAACACATGACAGTTTCAGGCTCCTGAGATTATAGAATTCTGAGCATCCCAAAATAGTACGAGAATGACATTTCAGATTAAAAACAAAGTGTATGGAGTCATATCAGAACACTACCTAGGAATTAGCCACTGAAAACAGGTCTGGAATGTTGCTGTAGCCATGATGGTCTAGGAAATGTTGAGAGGCAAGGCTTTTTTATGCTCTCTTTTCTTGGACCAACTATAGTTGGGAGATGTTGGACAAGCTTCCTCAGGTTATCTGAGGGAGTGTGCTTGATACCTG
This sequence comes from Crocodylus siamensis, assembly GCF_052110815.1. Classification (NCBI taxonomy): domain Eukaryota; kingdom Metazoa; phylum Chordata; order Crocodylia; family Crocodylidae; genus Crocodylus; species Crocodylus siamensis. The sequence goes on along the minus strand of NC_143399.1, from coordinate 121,292,403 downwards.
GAAACTTGTCCAACAACTCTCTTAACTATACAATTGGTCCAACAGAAGACAAGACAAAAAACCTTAACTTACCACTGGAAAACAAACAAACAAAAAAACTTATTTCAGTTGTCCAGTTTCATATGGGAAAACAGGCTTCACAAAAAATTACTGAAATTCATCTGTGGAAACTTAACGAGGTTGTGTTAAATGCACAAGGCCATGGGATTGTACCTATTTCGACATAACGGCTAGGCAGATCTCGCATTTCACTGGCATGGCGTTCCTTTACTGAGCATATCTAGAAAGACAAAGATTTGTATCATTAACATTTGTTTCAAAAATATTTTTGCATCATGTGTTACTTTGGAACCATGAATTCCTAGAACTACAGTCCTGCAAAGCTGGGGCTGAGAGTCTCCTCAGCTGCAAGACTTCCGGCCCCAGCTGGGCACGGTGCACTCTTGCAACTGGGAACTCAAATCAGCAAGCGGGGCTTTCAGCTGCAGAAGCAGACCCTGCTCCATGTGCAAACTAAGCTGGATAGCAACCAGCTATAAAGTTGGTACATATTTTCCAAGGTCTAGCTTTATAGCTGATTGGACATTTTATGGCGAAAGGTACTTTGCATTCGTAGCTTGTCTCAGTTAAATGCACAATTAACCAGTTAATTGTACAATACCTGTAACACGTAGCAGGCTTCTGATTGACAAAACTGCTCTAGGTGAATGAATCTCATAACAGAGATACCAATACCAAGACACAGTAAAAAACTGGCAAACTTATAATAAAACCTCATGGTCTATCAAACTCTTCAGGACTGTAACAACATGAAAGGTTTTATGACTTTACCTATCTTGCTTTCCCCTCCCTCTCCATCTGCTCTTTCCAAACACTTTTAATTTCCCACTGGGCATTGATGTATCACCCTGTTATTAGAAAGCATCTAATGCGCTTGTAACAAAACTCTTGTCAGATGCCAGTCTGAGCAAATCATACAGTCTCCAAAGCATGCGTCTGAAATGCCAGCACCCTGCTAAAGCAGGTCTGAAAGAAATGCAAACAAACTTCTTCCTCACCTTTTTCCATGGTTGACTGAAATTAACCCTGTCTTTTTTTTATTTAGCAGGGTCAATAACGATACAAAGAACCTTACGATATAGTGTTCCTGTTTATGCTAAGCAAAATAAAAATTCAACAACCTTCTAAGAGATTTCAAAGGCAGGAACTCTCTCAAAGCCACAGAACAGGAAAATTCCCCTGAGGATTATATGAACTGTACATGCACAGAGAAATCTGTCTGACCACTGGGTGTCTGTTATTACTCCTCCTCATGAGGGTCAGCCCAATGACATTTCTATGGCAGCAGGAGTTCTGCACACAGTAGTCAAACCAAATTCCATTCTTTTTGATTGTCTTTGCTTTTCAGAAATAATCTTCTGTTTGCCTGTGATAACAGCAAGCATTTATTACAAAGACAGGTAATTGTACCTTTACTGAATTTCCCCAGCCAATAATCAGCGTTAAATTGTCCTTCCAGCAAAGGCTGCAGGGATACATATCTGGACGAAGGCTTATATTATCTCGAGGCACATTGGTAATTCTTTGCTTGGAGATCATGTCAAGTATCTTCACACCCTGGAAGTTTAAATACAACACAACTTTATTTAATATGACACCTTCCCGACAAACTTCATTTCAAACATTCCACCGTGTCAGGATTTACAAGATAGTGTAACCAGTTTTTGGTTCGAATAATAGGAAATGGCTGTACAAAATGGATGCACGATAGAAAAATATTAACATTCAATAAGACCAATATAAGTCAGTAGAAGAAAAATTAAAAAGGTACAGACCAGAAAGGAAATGATATAATTGTATGCACAATTTAGATGAGATGATATAGGAGTTGACAGAAAAGGAAAGAAAGGAAGAGAAAACCAGGCAAGAAACAAAATCTGTCCAAGACACAAAATGGAACTCCAAAGCAGAAATATTTGTGAAATGGTAGAAAGGAGACAGTGCTAGATGTGCAGATGGATTGAGAAGAGAAGCCCACAAGTTGGTCAGTAAGGCAAGTGCATATGATACTTATAAAGGATTCAGTCCAAACCCAAAGATGAAGAAGAAACATATTAGAAAGATGCAAGATGCATAACGGGTTACTTTTAGAATTAGGAGATAGCCCTCTCCTCAATCTACAGAACTTTCAGAAAGGCTTTACAGGATTTTTTGCAATGTTCCTCATTAAATTTACTAGGAATAATGTTCTCTAGAGAAGGATAAGTCTACTGGATCTTGCAGATTTGGCAGAAAGCAAGGCACTGCAATTCATTTCAGGGTAATTTTGGGAAAAGTGTGGTTATACACAGGGAGAACAACCATAGTGTTATTGGCTATGGAGAAGAATCCACAGGTATCAGTATAATTTTAAGCAGAATTACCTCCTAATAAGACATTCTCATTTACCTGCAGTCACAGCAGAGTGGAACTACACAGTATATACCCTGTTCTGCTATTGGGCCACTTTCAAAAGCTTTCTAAGTCTCTTCTCTGTGGGGTTCTAGCTAATAAATTGTGAGAAACATCACCTTTCTTGGTCCCAAATCTGAGGAAAAAGCTAAGGCCTGTGTAGGAACACAGGCTTATCAGAACCAAACAACCATATTCCTCACAACATGCAAGACTTGCCAGTCCTTGCATTGCTTGGTAGGAACTTTCATCTTGTCATCTGTACATTACCCTTTTCCGAAGGATTAGAAATAAAAGGGTGGAAAAGAGAATTACTTGTCAACTGCTTTAAATTTCTTCCCAGCTGGTCCCACAGTCACGTGCCCAATTTGGAGTGCAGTTTCCCACTTTTCCATAGAAAACCAGAAAACCTAGTATCCTATGCGGCTGGTACTATTCTCAGGGGAAACAGAAAATCTGTGTTTCTATCCAATTGCAACATACTGGAAGCAGAGAGTTTCCATCTTGGAAAGTGAAAAGGTATGAAGCCAGTCTTCTCCTCCCCTACAAACTGCCCCCTAAACATTTTCATTGCTCTCCCTCCAATTTTCATTGCCTCTCCAATTTGTCCACATCCTTCTTGTAGCATTGGGCTCAAAACCGGACACCGTATTCACCAGTGCCAAATAGAGAGGAATAATCACTTCCATCCATCTGCTGGCAACACTCCTACTAATGCAGCCCAATATGCTGTTAGCCTTCTTTGTAACAAGGGCACACTGTTAACTCATATTTAGGTTCTTATCCACTGCAACTCCCAGGTCCTTTTCTGCAGAGCTGCTGCTTAGCCAGTCAGTCGCCAGTCGTACCAGTGCATGACACTGTTCTACCCTAGGTGCAGGACTTTGTGCCTATCCTTAAAGAACTTCATGAGATTTATTTTGGTCCAATCCCCCAATTTGTTTTGGTCTCTCTGAATCCTAGCCCTACGGTCTCCGTATTTACTAATCCCCACAGCCTGGTGTCATCTGCAAACTTGCTTGAGGGCGCCTTCCATCCCATCTTCCAGATCATTGATGAAGATATGCCTGCTTTGCACATCAAAGTATATAATCATTTCTGAAATGTGCCTGTTTGTCCATGACTGGGAGGCTCTAGAGTGAAAAGCATGAACTTTTCATGCCTTGAGCAAAAACACCAAGGCCAATATTCTTCAACATGTTAAGCACCCTCCCACTGGATTTAAATTGGAGTTATGCAACTAAACACCTTTAAAGATTTGGAGACAAGTTATATAAAATGGAGCTGTAACAAACTAATAGGGGTGCACCAATAGAGATTTTGGGGGCCGATACCACTAGCCTATTTTTGTATTGGAAACTGGAGGCATATCGGAGGCATATCGGCCTCCAATTTCTGATACTGCTGCATCCAGCTGTTGTGATGGAAGGAGAGGGGGGAGGGAAGGGATGTGGGGGGGCAGATCAAGGCCTCCTGCAATGAGGCAGGGAGCAGGGCTGGAGCAGGTGCTGCCCAGCAGGGGCGGGGGGGGGAACAAAGCTGTGGCTCATCCAGGGGGTGTGGGGAGGGGGAACAGCTCCGGCTGCTACATGCATCCCAGGAGGGCACCATGGGGCGGGGAGGTGTGCCTCAGATCTGTGCAGGGCAAAGCAGGGTAGGCTGCAGTTGTGGGCTGGGGCTGGGGGCTATGCCGGGCTCTTCCCAGAGGGGTGAGGGCTAGGCCACACTGCACTCGGGGAGGGTGGCAGTGGTGCTGGGAGGCAGGCTATGCCCCTTCCCTCCTCATCCACCACAACTGATTTACCAGCTGCATGCAGCTCTCCAAGCTGCTGAGCTGCACTCTTTGCTGCCTGCCTGCATGCTGCACTGCTCTGTGGCTGCACACACCTGGGCATTTATCAGCTAAATTATCAGCCACATCAGGCCAATTTCCGATGCAGTCAATTTTCTTTATATTGGTACCGATCTGATATCAGACCAAAATGTCTATGCACCTCTACAAATCGATTCTTTGTGAATCGGGCATAGATGGGGACAGAAGCAGACAGAAGTTGGTTACACAAACTCCTGACATATGATTTTACCCAAGTAACGTGACGGTTCTTTCCAAATATCAGAAATCCAACAGGTCTGCATGTAACATGTCAGAAGGCAAAGTATACAAGGGAAGAAATAAAACCAACACAAAAAGTTATGATGGTATAAAAAGCATTCCATAAGTGAGCTCAACAGAATAGAACATAAACTAGGCTAGGAAAAAAATATCCTGGAAATAAAAGAGGCAAAGAGAAAATAAAGGTCCAATAGCCAAATATATTAATCTTTTGAAGGGCAAGAGTCATTTCATTTTTCATATAAAATAGGCTTGACCATGACTTTTTGACTCTGACAGATGGTTCTCAACATTTTATTAGTATTCTGCATCCCTATGTGGTGCACTCTCTGGGGATGCCTCTCCTCCACTGTCATATCTACTTCCAGCAGATTCCCCATGAATATATATTTTAATTGTGTGGCTCTGGAAAGAATGAACCTCAAATTGTGCTAATGCCAGAAAGATCAAGCAGCAATAGAAGCTAGATCCCTATAGCAGACTCATTCATAAGGCACACATAAGCAGTAAAAGCTCAGGTCTGTCTATAAGGTACCTTTTGAAACTGGATCAGAGCAACATCTAAAAAAATGCCATTAATGTCACAGCTTCAAACATCTTAGGAGTAAAATTTTCCTAAAGTACCTAATTTTCCTTTAAAAAATGATATTTAAGAACCTAAATCACTGATAGGTACTTTAGAAAAATTTCCCTAGGCTGGCTACTTGCTAGTAGTGGGGTTTGAAGCTTTTACCCAAATTATGCCTTGTATTTGCAAAGTTGGTAAAATGTGTTACTCAAGAAAATCAACACTATGATTATGACCATCCCTTTTGGTCTTAAAATCTATGAATTATACATCTGGGGAAGAGATTTATCTTCTGCTAAGCATTTTGCTAATCCAAAACTAGCATTTTTTTGGTGAAACCTTGGAATCATGTCTCATTAGATTTTCACCTATTCAACATTTTAACGCTTACTAGTTTGCTTAAAGCAAGATCACAAATTTGACTTAAACTGGCAGTCTACCAGAGTATATGGTGTTAATCCAAACCACTGCTTTACAATGGTGCAGTATATCTGTGTCTGTAGAAGGGGTATATACAGTTACGTCTCTGTAGTTTTAAAGAGTTGATTGTAAGAGTATGAGGAGGAGCCATGTGCAAGAACTAATGGGGTAGAAGTGGGTGCATGTATAAAACACACCTCAGAACATCCATCAGTGCTGGACTGCCTTATATAGTTAATAATTTGAACACAGTCAAACAGTTTACAAAATAAGTATTTGGACACCTGATGCTATTTCAAAATTTTTAGGAATATCAGTCAATTGTATGCAATGCTACCAAGATACTTCTATATATCTGCAAAGAACAGCAAGGAAATACTTACCATGTTATTAGCCCAAGCAATTAAATGTCCTCTCCATTTTACATTTCTTATATTTCCTTCTCCTTCATGTAAAACAGAAGGCTTCCATCTGTTCATCCAATTCTTGTCATATAACAACAACTGTAGAGACGTGTAACAACAACAGAAACAGTTGTATGAAGTCATGCCGTCTGTAATGGATTAGTATGTTTGATTTATGGCTTGTAACATGCTCATAGTTCAAGGGGTGAAGGGTGGGGACCAAAGAGAGGGAAGTAAATAAGGTCAAACATTTAAGATGGATTACATTTACAATGGAAACATTTTAAAAATACTTCAGAATTAAAAGCGTCTTTAATTGCATTGAGCCTTTCTAACACTGCACTTCTCAAAGGGCTTTTACACAAGACCATGTAATCATTCCTACTATAAAGATAAGAAAACCATAGTCAAGGGGCACGAACTGATTTGCTCAAGGCTGCTGACAGACATTCACTTAAAGACCTGATGGGGCCTAATCTGCAATCCCAACAAACATGCTTCCTGCCATGACACACATGCATGGCAGGATACGTGATTTGGTGATTAAGGATTAGATCCCAGTCATGCTTTACCTGCAGTGCCATGGCTTCCTTATCTGTATACTGGGAGTGCTTACAAGTGCATAAACAGCTGATTGTCAACTAGGAAACAGGGTCTGGTACCAGCCCCACTGCAATCTCCAGCCCCAGCCAACAAGCAGTTGATTGTCAAAACCCCGGTTAGATGCCATACATGGCTTTTACACTTCCCAGCACATGGGGACCCCAGGATCAGGGAGCCCCTGTCCTGTCATGATGGAGCCTTTAAAAACACTGTGTGCTGGGCTGCACGCATGGTTTTCTGACATCTCTGGTGCACAAGAATCTTGGGAGTGGGGAGAGCCCAGCGCACGCGTGGTTTTTGAATGTCTGTGATGCAGCAAGGCCAAGATCAAAGAGATACTGTGAACATGGGCTCACCACGCTCCACCCCTCTGCCTCTCAGGCTTAGCCAGGGATCCAAGTAGAGGACAGCTGTATCCCAGGCTCTCCAGCTGCCCCATGCTGGATCCTCACACTTATCTGAGTGTCAGGATCCACCATGGGCTGGCCCCAACTGGCCACATGTTCCATTTAAGGTGCGATACAAACAAGCCATAAAGTTGATACACATCACACGTAGAATAACTTTGTAGCTAGCTTATTGTATTATCTCACCTTAAATCAACCTGAATGTGTGGCTGGGTTACTATTTGTGGCACCATTAATAGGTTAATTGCATCTTAAATGAAACAACAGGTAAAAGGGAAAACAGAATCCAGACCTTTTGATTCCAGCACATTAATTTTGCTCTGTGATTCACTACTTCCTTCAAAGAAGCATGACATCGGTTATGGAACCTTGCATTATGACACGACATGCCCCAATTAAGCAATTCTGTGAAAGCTTCAAGTGCATGCCATGATCTTTTACAGCCATGCAAAACCATAGCTGTCTCAATGTGTCTCTACATCAAAGAATACGGGACAACACACTGGGATCAGATTTTAGGACAGGCACAACTGACTAAAACCTTTGGGTCCAAGAACCTTGCCTTCCCTTAAAGAATGGTTTCTAACACATTTCAACCCATATTTCTGCAAAAAAGTATGTTACAAAGTGTCATGTAAAGCAGACTGTTTCCAAAGGTATCCCAGCTGTTTACCAGCTCCAGAGTGCTTCCAAAAGGTTGTTTTTACTAGGATTTTAATAGTTCTGGAGTACTGCCAGAAGTTAAGTGACACACAGAAAAGTTAAAGTCCCAACATACAGACAAGCTACAATTTAAGACCCCAATCCTGCTGACACATGTATGATTAGTCCTACTTCAACAGTGATGAGCTCATATGCATTCAGCAGGACTACTACACTGCATAAAGTAACTCCTTGAACTTACTGGGGACTAACTCAAGAAACTCCACTGTTAAGGTTATGTAGATGGAGACAAAAGTACACTTCAGCTGCTCCAAAAGACAATGGGGAATTGCTGCTTGACAGCATGCATCAGCTGTTGTATTCTAACTATTATGCCCGCACGTTCCATAGCAAACTAAGCTAATTAAATGGCTCTAACATCCAATGAAAGAGGCTCCAAATTATAATGGTTTCACTACACTTGTATTGCTAAAGGGTCATGTACATGTAACATACTTGCATTTATCAGTATCCTTTGATACCAGTACCATTGTTAACTCCTATAACACTGCAACATTTCAAATATATAAGCTACTATGCAGACCCTCGCTGTAAGAGGGACATTTTTTTCTTCTAAATGTATAAGTAAGAGTAGCTGTAATGAGAACAAATGATGAGGGGGTTTTTAAAGGTTGGCTTAAGAACTGCATAGACTGCATGCTTTTGGTAAAGCCACAAGATGGCACCAAAGGACCAAAATTGCCAGAAAAAGTTTAAACCAAGTCACTAGAGAGGCTGGAGCCATGTCATGATGATCCATGAAACTGTCCAAAAAAAGGGGTCTAATAAAGGATATCACAAAAAAGCCCTTGCCCTCCTCAACAAACAGAAGTTTTATCAGAAAGATTTACATATGGAGTCAGCTTTTGTCTTAACAAGCACCATACAATTCCCTCCTTGTCAAAACGAGAACCGCGCAAATGCAGCTTGTGCAGTGGCTATACTTGTTAAATTCGGACGTTCATCAATAGATTGTGAACAAGTAGAAGCCTTCCCACCCCCACCACCAAAAAAATAAAATAAAACCCCCAAAGTGTCAAGATAAGTTATACTGAAATATTTATATTGAAAGCACGATGCAGGGGAAATCAGAAATTGCTACTGCTGGTGGCTCTTAAGAATTGAAAATAATTTTTGCTAATTTTTATGATACTAAATAATTGCTTCTTTAGTAGAAGAAAAATAGTTACTACTCCGGTGTTTCATTTTTTTTCAGCTAAGGTACCAGTACATGTACAAGTAAGTGATATTTCCATTCAGACTGGATAAAGTTATTAGCTTCGAAGTTATTCACTTATTATTAAAAAAAATGGACATGTTCAGTATGAACAACATGCATTGCCAACTGTATGTTTACTTGTGAAGGACCTGCAAGTACATTTATTATTCACAAGTGTGGAGTTAAACCAAAGAACAATTGTGACCTTTTCATAGTTTGAGAGCTACTTTTTTTTTTTTTTTAAAGCCCACATATGACTGAGTAGAAAAACATTTAAAACTGGAGAACAGCAGACACTTGATGCACTTCAGCACAGATTTTCAAGTGACTCTTCATTTGGGATACATTCCTGGCACTTCCATAATATTTGATTTTCATACATATGACCAAAAGAACAAACATGCACCCCAAAACTCCAGGAATTAAGTTTTAAAGGCATACTAATCACTGGCTGGTTAACTTTGTAATACATAGGCCTGATAACATTGTGGTGGTAGGAGGAGCGGGGGAATAAAAAACAAAACAACACAAAAACCCAAAATAAAAATGGTCCTTCATTACAAACCTTCAAAGCATGATGCAGCAAAATAAAGATGCCCTTAAAAACTAAGGAACTGACTTTCAGACATACTGAGAACCTTCAACTTCAAGCCATGGAGAGCTGGAGATTCCTACTACCTCAAAAAAATAGACCCTAAGCTTAATTCCAAAACAAATGTTTACTTCTTCCACTAATAATATCATTTTTGCAATACAAATATTAAAAATAGGCTGAAGCAGCATTTAACTGAATGTCAAAAGTCAACAATCTCAAAGAAATACACCGAATAGGAACACTATGGTACCTAGGCTGTGGACAGACATTACAGTCATAGCACTGCATTTCCCCCCCGCCCCATAGCTCTATAAAAGCTATGTTATCCTCACAGGTGTGTCTGGTGGTGGTGGGTAGGGTGTTGACTTTGACAGCTGCTGCTGTTCAGCAGCTGCCAGCTGATCATTGACAGCCTACCCCTTTCTCTGAGTAACTGGACATCTGCAATTAGTAAACGAGTAGAAATGAGGCAGTAACAAGTAGGATGGACTGCTCTGACCAGAAGAGGGAAAAAAAAGTTCTTGCTAACATCTGGCAATAGTTCCCCATGGTGGGAATGACGACACTCTTAGAGGGATTTATCACTGAAGAAAGTTAGCTAAAACTTGCAGAACTGTCACTTCAAGCTACACTGGGATGGTGAAAGTCCTTGATGTTTTTCAATATTTTTTCCAGAGGTCCATGTGTCAGGAATTAGTTTGTCAGTGGTAGTAGCACCGGAGGCTCATGCACAGAGAAGCAACCCCTGTTTGGACAGAAATTAAATGACATGTCCAAAAATCACAAATGGTGTCTCTGTGGCAGAGCCAGGAAATGAAGTGAAGTTGAACCAAAAGATCATCCTTCTACTTCAGAAAATGAAAGAATGAACACCTGATCCGGGAGCCAACAGCAAGGACTCCTATTACAGCAGCTTTAAGATGACAGTAAATGGCCTTCTCAAATAAAAGTGTTATCCTAATTTAATGGTAATAAAACCATGTGCTCTACACTATAATATTGATTCTCTTTTTTTGTTACACAGCCATCTCAAGACATAGCAAACATGAACATTCTACAAAGGATTTAGGATCCTTCTCAACCCACTGAAAATATTCATCTTCAAAGTAATGGGTTAATATATTTAGTTCACATTTCAAACATCTATCATATTAAAATAGCATCATTAGAGCCCCAGAAAGCAACTTGCATTTAACAGGAACTAACCACCAAGCAAGGAAAAACTAATGTCCAGAAGACAAATTCCCCCTCCTCCCTGAACCACTTACTTTTTTTGGTGAGAAAAAAGTGTTGTAGGGCTTCGCTCCACGTAAGTCTGACATAGTATATGTATTTCAAGAGCACGAACAAAATAATTTGTTTGCATTCCCTGTGGTACTCTTTATACTTCTCTCTGTTTGGCACTGCTAAGTCTCTAAAGTCTTTGTTACAAAACGTGGTAGTGCTTGAGATGCTTTTCTAGCATCTCCTGCATGGCAATAATAAAAGAAGCAAACCAAACTTTAACATAATCAAAACCACATGACGAACACTTAACCTTTTCCTTGCTATTACAGAGAACAGGTGCGCAAAGCTTTGTCCCACTGTATGCTTCTTGATGTATCATATTTACTTAAAACCAAGACCAGGCTTTCCCCCCAACCAGCATGCAGGGAAAAATGCCTCATCTTGGGTTCAACTACTGGCCTGCGGGAGGCAGTGGTTCAGCTCTGCCTTTGGCCCTGGGCTGAAGCAGGGGCTGAGCCACTTCCTGTCCCGAGTCAGAACAGCTTGCTTGGTGAGAGCAAGGGAGAACAAAGCAGCATCCTTCCTCTCCAACTCTGCCCCCCATGCCAGTGCCTGCCCTCTAACCCACTGCCACAGGTAGCAGGAAGGTCAGACAGCAATGGGGGGGGTAGATATAGGGGGACAAGGGGCCTTGCTCCTAAGGTAATTTGTTTGATGGGTCTTTTTAACACTGTTGAATGAGTACCTTATGTGCCTCTGTGCAACCACCGCATTACTGTCACAGCAGCAACAATGCTAAAATGCATTAGAAAGCATCTTCTTTTTTCTGTGGGACTTTGCAGAGGACTCTTTGATTTTAAGACTGACAATAGTTCCACTGGATTACTGAACACATCTCTGCATATTTTCCACTTAATATTTCTATCTCCTCAGAGAGGGCTCAAAGTGCAACTACTAAAGAGAATGGATTAGTCTTTGGATTTAATGGAGCTCATCATGCAATTAGCACTAACACAAATTGTGCATAAGCCCAATCTTTAAACTAAACGTAGGAATTCTTAATCATCTGAATAGGGAAACCCTTGACTACAGCAATACTAGTGCAATGTGATGAAGTTTAAATCGACTCTCTCCAAGGGTGTATTATACATACACACACGCATATATGCACACAACACACCCTTCTCTCCCATCCACAAGAGGTTTCAATGGAAGTAAACTGTTTCGAAAGAATTAATTTCTGCACGGTCTATGCCACCACCAATTCTATTTGAAAATCTCCTTCTGCAAGAAGATCTTGAAGAGATTTACAAAAATCAGCATGTACTATTTTCCTACTGTAGTATAGGAAAACACTCTTTCCTATACCAGGAAAGCAGCAGCACCAGACCCAGTGATTCAGTGACAACCCCCCAAATGCACAATTGTACTTTAATGATACTAATCACCAAGACTTTATTTAGCAAGAAATCAAGGATTAGTAACATCTATAAACATATAGTGTAAATATATACTTATTAGAAATGGTAATGGGGGAAGTGTATTCAAGGAAGGCAACAGGATCTGGTGGATAGTGAACACAGAAAGTATTTTCACACATAGAATGCAACAGTCATAATTAATCTAACTGGGAAAAAGTCAAATAGCTTCAAGTACACATGGATTCAGGGAGACTTTCTACTGAAGTAGGTTTTAAATCGACTGACTGCTGGGTTCTAGCTAGTCACCAGTTCACAAAACAGTCCTCAGCAAGATTTACCTGGAAAAGCTAAGACTTTCCGAACCAAAGATTTAACAGGCATCTTGTGCAAATGCACCTGCATTTTTCTACACCTCATTTTGACATAACTTGTTTAGAATTACAGGTATTGATTGCTGTTACATAGATTTTATAGATGCATAAGTTTAGGACTGGATAGAAGCATGTGTAAAAATGTGTACATCCATGCTACACACATGAATTCATTCCCCCTCTTTTTGCTTGGAAAAAAAAAAGCAAACATTCAATGCAAGATACAGAATACTGTGATGATGGAGGGAAATACCTTAGCAAATATATTCCGATGTGTTTATTAATAACTATCATCAGCATTACTAAAGGTCTCAGCTATTGACTAGTAATACATAATACTAGTCAACAGCCAAGACATACAACCCCACAAATTATATATATAAAACAAATGTTTAAAACATCAAACACACTATTGGGCAACTCATATAGTTTGCAACTACTGTGGCTTGGTTGATGCTACAGCCTGGACACTGCTTAAGGTAAATTACACAATGTCTGGGCACAGATTGCCATAGTATTTACTCTTACTTCACTTAAACTGGACCTCTCAGTATTTACTGACTGACATTTTACAGCTTACAAAGCAATCTGCCTTTCTTGTCTGGTACTCTTCTACTACCGAATGCAATGCCAAACAGCTGACTATCTGGTTTCTAAAAATGGACTGTGCTGCAAACAGCATCCTGACAATTTAATAATTTGTCAAAGTAGTCCAACCAGTTATTATGAAGTACATATAGTAGGGTTCAGAGGTAAAGGTCGTCTACTTACTCACAAAGCAAAGTTAAAGTGCATCTGCTGACACTAAAAATCAGACAATTAAAAAAACATCCAAGACATTCCCTAGCAGACTTGACTTTAACATATGAATTCCACTGCAATTCTCACAACAGCAACTTCAGCTTCCTAAAAAGAATGTGTTTTCATTTCTCCTTTCCCCATTTGTTCATAATTTCTATCCTATCACTGCATTAGAGGTTGCTGCAACTTAAGTGAAACAGAATGTAAAATAAACTTGTTTATAGCATGTCAGACAGTAGAAATAATGCATCTTGCCCTGAAATACTATCGCTGAAAAATTATCTTAGATTTTTTTAAATAAATGTTTTCCCTAAGCAACAATGTCTTTTTTTTTTTCTTTTTGGCTTTTCTGGCACACATGAACAGCAGCTGCATGTAGTTTGGGCACTTAAATGAGATGATCATACCCTCCATATTTTATTTTTAGCTAAAACATGAATGAAAGGAAATATGCAAGGCCTTGTGTTGGAAAACTGGCCCTTCAGTCGCCTTAGCAACAGAAAATTTCCTAAATGATTAGTGTTCTCAGTGTTCAACTTTGATTTTTGGAGAAAAAAAAACTCAGCTCCATTAGTCTATATATCAAACTTCTTCAAGTCTGGGCATCCAAACTGTGGTACTCAAAGTCACTTGAGAAAATTAAGGGCCTGATCCTGTAAGGTACTGAGTGTCTTTCTTCATCGCTGACTTCTCTAGGAATTAAACATGGCCTAGAATGTGCAGTCTCCTCACCCCCATTTAAAAGCGGGTCCCCAAAACCTTTTAACAAATGTTTTCATGTTATGTGGGAACAATCTTGTCACTAATGGTGTGGGTCAGTTATTAGACTTAGAGCATATTTTCCTAGCAATATCCAGATATTGGTCCAAACCCCAACAAATGTAAGACCTCACTAACAGCTTTACGAAGAGAGACATACCTCAAACTGCTCTGCTCATCTAAGTTATCTTTACACACAATGAAGCAGCCAATACCTTGATTTTGGAACCTACATATCCTTCAATCTTCTCTCTCAGTTACTTTGGCCTCTTTAACCCTATATGTACTGTGGATACTTCTACCGCTCTATAGCATTCATTCAAGTGACAGGTTGAGAAACACCAGTATCTTAAGGGTTAAGCGAAGAACACCTTTATTTCAGCTTTACTACCCTCATTTAGCTAGCTTGCACCCTGTTATTTTCTAAGATTAGACCCTTTTTTAAAAGGCAGAAGGTTACGGCCTTCAATAGCACAGTATTTGTCTTTTCCCCTTGCCTTGAAGCTCTGCTATCCATTCTGGCCAGGAATGCCCTGTTATTTACAATATATTATTATTTCAGGGTTACCATCATCCATTCACAATGGTGCTGCACTTAATTGCAGAGTTAAGAGAAGGAATGTTCCTCTGTTTAGTACTTTACCTATCACCTCCAGTTGAGATCACGTCAATGCCTCTACAATCCACCTATAATTTTCAGAGGTGGATACCGTACACCTGTAAAAAACTACTCTTTTCTGAAAAGCAAGGCAACTACCTTATCCAAAAATTTAAGCGTTGCATTTTTATTCAAATAAATAAGCTTAACAGATATGTTTTTCATTTACATCCTGTATAATCAAAAGTTAACTTTAATTTGACCACAATACCTTTTTTCTTGTTTTAGGATGGTGCTTTGAAATGACAGCAGCATATGCCAAATTAAGCAGATTTTAGAGATTTGTGCAAGAAACTTTTAAAATGCCTATTTCCATCATGACTGATCACATAACATTGTATTTTTTTAAAAATCTCAGTACCATACAACAACCTGAAAAGTTCTGAAGAAGGTTCCTGGAATCAAGAATCTATAAATATGCCCCCAATTTAAAAAATAGTTACATTTTAAGGCTATACTTACATAATAGCCCCTTGGATGCTATACTATAAAATGCCCTTATATCCCTTTATGAAGAACTGATTTTTCTCAAAACAAATATAATTAAGAAAATGGAAATTAACAAGAAGAAACTTCAGTTCTGGAAGGCATTCATATTAAGCAAAGTACTAAAGTAGGTGCTTAACTTTAAAGTTAACAAGAATGGATGTAGGCATATCTTAAGTGCTTTCTTGAACTGAGGCCATAAACTATTAGAATTGTAGATTTATTATGTAAACCAATATAAGTAAGACATTCAAGAAAGAAACAAAAAGGATCCCTCACACTTTCTGAAGTGACAATGCATATAATGTCGCTGGAGGCTGCTGTTAGAAATGGCAACACTCCATTCCAGGTCCTTCTGCAAATACTGGATTCTCTTTTCTTAGGTCCCAGAGTTAAAAATGTGGAGATAGATGGTGAGAACTCACACTTTTCTAGACACCGCTTCTATAAGCAACTCAGACATAACTGTACTGAGGGAGATTCTCAAGGGTTTTTTCTTCATACTGGAGAGCGTAGATTTTGACTTCTGGTTTTAAACTAAACTTTAAACGCAAAACCAAATTGATTTACCAAAGCAGTCTCCATATTATGTACTGCTCTTGAATCCAACCAACTGAAAATGCAGATCTATGTGACCTCTCCATGCAGCAATCAAAAGATTGGATAGGATTTCAAAAGATAAACTGTATAACATGGCTATTTTTTTTGCTACAACCTTAAAAATAAGTTTATTTCTTTTTGTTTATTTGTTTTTTAAATACAGAAGCAAGTAAAATTAAACAACAAGGGTCAGGTCTTTAATACAATAATATTATCTATCATATGCCAAGATGTCTATTAAAGTTTCCCTGAAGAGGAAAGTTTCTCAGCGAAGTATGGAGGCATTAGGAATCCGTATACAATTTCCAAGAGGCAGGAATATAAAACTACCTGTCAGGTAATCCAAGATAACCAAAGAGATGCGTTCAATCCTTAATTTTTTTTTCTGTTCAGCATCAAGTGAATCCAAGTTATTTCACCACTTGACAGCACTTCCAAGTTCTATTAATTCCCAGTTTCTCTCCCCTTGTCACCATGTCCTGCATGAAAAAGCCTGACAATTTTGTTGTTGGGAGATAATCACCAAAAGTCTGTTCTTTGGTGGCTAATGCAGACCTGGTCAGACAACCAAAGCATTCAGAGTGTAGTTTTTGTTTGTTTTAATAAATAAATAATTACTATTGGTAATAAGTTGTACTACTGATAAAAAACAGCAGGATTACTAGTTCATGCTTTCTGAATGCAAGGCAAATTCAATGCATTTGGCTCAGTGCATCTAGAACTATGAATATTCATTTCTAATTTCAAAAGGGTCCCAATAATGTGTTAAAAAATTAAATGATTATAATAAAATTGCATTTTCTTGGGGTTTTTTTGTTTGACCCCAAAATTACATGAGCAGAGAATAGTTAGCCACATTAATCTGAAGTCATAAGGAAGGCAGAATAGATATGCACCTTACAGACTAAATCAGAGATGCCTAAACTTTTGTAAGCAGTGGCTCATCATCAGATGCTATGCATCTTCTAGGATCTAGTTTCTAATGTGAAAATCTACCCTGCTTTCTGTCCAAAATAGGCATCAGAAAGGTAGAGGGCACTATTACTTGAGACTTCATTATCTGCAAGTTGAGAATCAAAATTAATTCTACTCAAAAACAAATAATGTGAATGTAATAAGACCAAAATGCCTGAAATGAGGGTTAATACTACAAGTACAGAATTACATGTCAATCCCCATCGTGATTTGTGATTTTACAAATAAGGTGTCAAGTTCTGAGGACACTCTTGCCTAAGAAACAGAAAGGCAAAACAAGGCTTAAAGGACAATGGATCAATTGCCCCTTTGCCTAAGTTTAATTAATTCATTTGGCAGGGAAGAAATCAAGGCAGGAGATACTAGGCATGTTAGAACAGAACACTATGGATAAAATTCTGTTCTTGCCCTCATTTTAAGGGCAGATGGAAGTCCCAGGGGGAGAGAGAGAGAGAGAGAGTGTGTGTGTGAGTGAGTGTGCGAGTGAGTGATACATATATCTATTAATTTGAATTGTAAACTTTGTTCAAAGAGGAAGGGAAGACAGACCTACCTTTTAGGATATAACAACTTACCTTTTTACCACCTGTTACAAACTGTTTGCAGGGGGATTTCACAAACTGAGGGTGAACTGCAACAATCTGGATTTAATGTGGGAGAAAAATAATTCCTGTTGAAGTTATTAAGCATTATAGGGACTTCAACTGCAACAACACCACCTGTTTTAACTTTCATATTAGCTAAACATTGCCATATATAGATTATTACAACTACATTCCTTCTACTAGGTGACAAGACATAAAAATGTTATTTTCCTATTAAGAGTTACAGGGAAGCTTCTAAACAGTGAATGGGCTATTCTGAGCTACACCTGTCAGCAACATTGTGATGACTGTTCTTTCCACAAAACAAAACCTTACATCAAACCAGTTGGTTTCCTTTTTTCCCCTACAAGAACTCTTTCTGACCCAGTACAGACATTACACTTTTACTGGTATAAGTGATAGGAAACCGGTCTATACCCATGACAGAAGTTCTGTTATAGAGACCTAGAACAGAAGTTCAGTACGCAGACCAGTTTAAAAATGTCAGAACCCAGTCCAAGATTCGCCCCCCTCCACCAAAGGATGAATGTGTTCACTACCCATCTAAACTATGGCAGTTACAGGAAACCACATAACTTAGATTAATTCCACCTCAGGCTTTCTGAATGTCTATACCTAGCCTCAGAGAGGATACCTAGGTCTTCACAGAATCCTACTATTGCTGGGAGCGGCATAATGCGATGAGGAACTCAGGGCACAGGGACACTGGCAACATCCAGTTGCCACCATGCTGCTGGCATGATCATGACTGAGCAGCTGATGGTGGCAGCTATTTTCTTTTGCACCCCTTTTCTCCCCCCAACAAGTTGGCACCTAAGGTAGTTTCTCCTAATTGCCCCAATCTAGTGATGTCACTGACTGCTAGCTTCTGATGGCTAGCCAGTTACACAGATGAAGTTAAGAGAACAGTAATTTAAGTTCTTCCCTCAACAGAATGTGCATCACCATCGTGATGTCACCACCCACTGCTTTCTCCCAGGGTAAGTTTAAGATTATAATCAATTCAAATACTGACCTAGCAGAACCCTCAAAATTTATAATCACAGACTTACAAGAAGAGAGGAATAAGTTAAGACAGAAAACAGCAGATGGCTGACAATTTCCCCTTATGTTTTGCCTTTTGTATTTGAAAAACTCAGTGCTACTTTCTACAAAACCTAGATCAACTTTTCCCCGCAACGTAACCAGATCAGAAGTTTTTATGCTAACGCAGCAAACCATTTTCAGGTGATCTGAATATTAGCACAGGGAAGAAGCATTACTTTATTTTGCAGAATAGGAGTCAGCATGATCCTTATGTTATTAAAGACAAAAATGCTGCAATTTATTAAGGATTAATTAAAAGTACTTACTTTAATAGGACAGTCAAATGTTTCATGAAATTCTTCTCCCGAATACAATCCACACACCTGTACCTAGAGAGGTATTTTTAAAATCAAATCAAAATTACCTAATAATAAATTTCACAAGGGAAATAATGAACATAATGTCACTTCATGACTGGAAGATAAATGCAAGAGATCACACACTTTACTTTAAAAATGCAGTAAACGTAACAATTCAGAGTTATCCTAGGCTTACTTGAAATCCATTAAGGTATCTTATGAAACATTTTCAGCAGTATAAGAGTGCTTCCTGGCAATTAAGTTTTTACAAGCGCTACGAGTTCCCTATGCTCTGAGCTGAGCACTTTTGTTAAACAGATACTGATCTGGATTAGAGATGAATAAACTTAATAAAACTAAGTGGAACATATATTAAAAACTTCTCTGAGAAGGAATTGCCTTTTTTCTTCTTTTTTAAAATTATCACAGTTAAACTTCAAAGATTTTTTTTTATAATACTTAACATTTTAAAAAAATTCTGAGTTATAAAGCAGAAGTAGAATGAAAACCAAGCACCATGATTTTTCCTGACTTCATCTAAAAACATTTCAGCTTCTTTCCCTTACACACAGAAATCATTGTATGAAGCCCCTCCCTGCCCCTTTTAATTACTGTGTAATAAAAGTTTGTAAATGGGGACTGGTTTGGTCACAATAAATGTTTTCTGCGCTTTAAAGAATAGAGCAAAGACAGACACGCAACAGAAGAATTCTCTCAACACTAATTAAATTTAAATGGAAGGTGAGAATTGTTCCTGGAAAGATGCAGATGGTCAATTTAGAATGGAATAAATGAGAGGCAATGGAAAACTTTTTTTTAAAGAGTTTACAAAAGTCCCTACAAGTGCTATAATCCTGGAAAAGTAGTGCAGCATCAGACAGACCAACAGCACATGTTCGTGGTTGAGGGACATTTGAGGCTCTGTAAAAGCCAGACATTGTAACGAACTCTCTTCTCAGCTTCCAGCAAGCATCATGTATACTCAAGAGACCCAGTATCAAGCAAAAGGAATATAAAGGATGCTCAGAACCCAAATTAGTACAACAGGATGATTCTTTTAAACTTTAATTAAATTTAGACTTAAAAAAAAAGGTTACATAGACTAAAAATGAAATTCCAGGTCTGTTCATGAACCCCACTTCTAAACCCTAGTACTTACTTATTTATACTCTGGATTATCAATTAACGAGCTACACCCAGGTTTATTTAGTTCAAATGCTATTGTCAATGGACAAAAAGGAATTATTGGTCATATATGTAACGCTATGCAGGGAAATCAGAGGGAATAGCGGAGGCACTAACTAGTTTCCTTGAGAAAGGAAATTCTGTCAACAAATTACATTCTGCCCACAGTAGGACACAATTAATCTAACAGGCCTTTTCCAGCTTTGTTATCTACAGTTATTACAATCCCCAATGAGTCTTTCAGTAGAAAAAAAATAAAACAAAGAGGGAAGGGAAGTACATAGTATCTAGAGGAAAGTCAACAGCAATAAGCCAAAGGACATTTGGTTCAGTGTCTCCATGGCAAGATTCACTGGAATGCTACATTATGGAGGACTCTACAGAGTGCCTGGAGACCAGCTGTTACCAACCAGTGGATCTCAATTCACCAGCAGATCCTGGAGCCTCTTGGAGTCCATCTGAGACTGGGGTGGAGGGCTGAGTGCCTGCATGCATGCACGCATGTGCCCCAGCCCAGCAGATCAGTCCGTGGGGGAGGGAAAAAGTGGGGGCTAGATAGAGGCCCCCACAGTTAGGGACAGTACCACAGAGGCAGGAGCAGGGGTGAGTGGGGCCCTGCTGGGTGGGACTTACCTGTTCGGGAGGCATGCCCCCAAATAATTTTATCTCACCCCCCCCAACTCCCTCCCCACAGATTACCTGCTGGACTGTGGGGGGGGAGGGGGAAAGAGCTGGGGCAGCACACAGAAGATCTTGGGTTGCTTTTAAATGTCAAAGGTGATCTCCTACTTTAAAAAGTTGGAGACCACCGCTGTAGACACAGATGTGGAGTAAACTGGCCATTAGGTAATCACCGATGGCTTTAAAAGAATATAATCAGAAACAGCAGTTGACTAAGAAGCAAAGTCATATTTGGCTTGGCAGCATGTCCAGAAGACAGTCACACTAATGTCATTTCAGCCACCTCATCTCTTCCTACTCAGCTCATTTCTTGGACATTTCCTAAATATTATTACCAACTTTGGTCAAACATGACTTATTCACTGGTGGATATACAGTC
The DNA here is from genome assembly GCF_052110815.1 of Crocodylus siamensis. Classification (NCBI taxonomy): domain Eukaryota; kingdom Metazoa; phylum Chordata; order Crocodylia; family Crocodylidae; genus Crocodylus; species Crocodylus siamensis. The sequence continues at coordinate 121,271,388 of NC_143399.1, read as the reverse complement.
TATACCACGCTTTATAGAGTGTTCCATGTACCAGCCTGGGCCAACCTACCACTCCAGAGGAATGAAAATCAATACCTAGATGCAGTGAGACAGCATCACAGGGCTCCAATTATGTGGTATAACTGAATATATGGTTATACACAAATAAGACTGAACTGTCTCTAAGCCAACAAAATCTTTTGGTTGTTGGGGTTTTCTTGGAAAAAGGGAGACAAATGAGAATGGCACTTCATGCAATAGAGGAAACAAAATAATCAAGAGGCAGAGGAAAGGAAGAAGTTAAAAGATACAAATCTTTTACTCACTTAGGAAATCTAACCATTTAAAACCCATGCATGTACACTAGCTTCTCATATTTAAAAGTGAAAAATCAAAATTAACATCAACAATAGATGAAATAACTATGGCAACTAGAATGATAATTCTCCCATTAAAGTACTGCACTGCACGTAACAGTACAAGTTTTCAACATTTATATTTCTTTAAGAATTTGGAAGCAAAATGGATCCAGTTAACTAAAGGGAAAAAACAACACCGCATAAAATGTAAGTTATCATCATGTTTACTCAGGGGACCCTATAGATCAGTTTATTACTTCTTAATGTCTTTTATTCTACAGAGAGAAAGTGATTCTTTTGAAATTACAACGCTATATTGGATTTATCTAGTTCTATTTTCTTTCTCCATTTAGTTTATCACATTTTTTGGGTAGTCTAAAATGGAGGTCCCTACATTTTGCAAATCCTCTGTATTTAAGTTTTTGCAGTACCTCTCTTCCAACTTTACAGCCTTATTCTGGGCCTTAATTATTACAATAAATGTTACCTTATGTTAAAGTGGGTAAAAAAGAATGGTCAGAGCACCATGTCAAGACTTCCTGATTTTGCTGTTTCTTTAAGCGAACACGTTCCAGGTTTCAACATCTAGCAATGGAGTCTCACGGAGTATTTTGTTATTCTCTTGGTTCTCACGAAAGTCAATTGTTATTCTCTTCCCCTGACCAATTCAGAGGAAGTGCTCTCTCTCAGTCAGAAAAGCTGATTCAATGACAGAGTGTGGGAGTAATAAAGGAGGAAAATGAAACAGTAATAAATTATGCAATTTAGAGCAAGAGAAAAAGCAGTTTGCATCACTTAATTTTCATCCAAGGTGAACTGCCTTCTTCTCTCTTTGTGTAAATTGACTTCTGTTTGAGGGTAAAATTGCTCAGTGTGTGATGCAAATAACTGTCTTTTGGGCAGCCCAACAAAACCACACCAGTTCACGGAAAATTCTCATGACACTATATGTGCTTCAAAAAGCTGCATCATCTATTTTTATCCAATGTTTATTTAACAGAACCAAATTATTTCTCCTTTTGATAAACTCTGTATACAGAGTTACAAATCTCAACAGGTGTTTTTTACCTATAAAACAACAAGAAAGATATGGAGCTCTACAAAAACATCCTGCCAATGTCTTACTTGTGGTAAAGGATGAATGTAAGAGTGACAGCTACAGGAACCTAGCTGAGGCCTTATTTTAATAGGTTTGCACAAAAGGGCAAATATAGTGCCTAGCTTTAAGAAAGAGAAGAAGGAAGATCCAAGGAACTAAAAACCAGTCAGCCTCATCTTGATCCCTAGAAAAATCATGGAGCAGGTCCTCAAGGAATCCATTTTTAAGCACTTGGAGGAGAAAAAAAGTGATCAGGAACAGTCAGCATGGATTCATCAAGGACAAGTCATGTCTGATCAACCTGATTGCTTTCTATGATGAAATGACTGACTCTGTGGATGTGGGGAAAGCAATGGACACAATATACCTTGACTTTAGCAAGGCTTTTGATACGGTCTCCCATACCACTCTTGCAAGGAAGCTAAGGGTGTATGGGCTGGATGAATGGACTGTATGGTGAGCAGAAAACTGGCTGGATCATCAGACTCAACAGACAGTGATCAATGGCTTGAAGTCTACTTGGCAGCCGGTATCAAGTGGAGCTGGTTTTGTTCGATAGCTTCATCAGTGACCTGGGAGATGGCATAAAGTGCACCCTAAACAAATTTGCAGATTACACCAAGATAGGGGGAGTAGTAGATTAGCTGGAGGATAGGGCTAGGATTCAGTGACCTAGACAAACTGGAGGATTGGGCCAAAAGAAATCTCCTGAGGTTCAACAAGGACATGTGAAAAGTCCTGCACTTAGGATGGAAGAATCCCATGCACGCTTGGGACCACCTGGCTAAGCAGCATCTTTCCAGAAAAGGACCTGGGGGTTACAGTGGACAATAAGCTAAATACGAGTCAAGAGTGTGTACGCTTGTTGCCAAGAAGACTAATAGCCTACTGAGCTGCTGTTAGTGTGCTGTCAGCAAATCAAGGAAAGTAATTATTCTCCTCTATATGGGACTGGCAACTGGAGTACTGTGTCCAGTTTAGGTCCCCTATTACAGAAAGGGCAAGTTACAGAGAGTCCAGCAGGGGTGGAGGGGAACAACCAAAATGGTGGCGGGGGCTGGGGCACATGGCTTCTGAGGAAGGGCTGAGGGAATTGAGCTTATTTAGTCTGCAGAAAAGAAGACTGAGGGGAGATTTGATAGCAGCCTTTCACCATCTGAACGGTGATTCCAAAGACTATAGAGCTAGGGATGCGCAAAGTCTGGCCCATGGGCTGGATAGGGTCCATGGCAGACTCCATTTCCCAGCAGCCCCTGCCCACATTGCTGCAGTCTCCATGGAGACCCCAATCAGGGCAGTGCTGTGACAATGCTAGGCCAGGGTATCTATGCAAACCAGCCCCAGTAGTACTGGCAGCATGCGCAGCTGGGTGGGGAGCTGCTCCAAGGCCAGGACTGGGATCTTGCAGTGGGACAGCACGGTCCGGAGCTGGGGCAGAGCCATGATCCACTGCTTGCATGTCCCTGCCCATCTCTTGGACCACAGTCACTGCTGCAAAATCCCAGCCTTGGAGCAGCTCCCTGCCCAGCTATGTGCCCTGCCAGCACTGCTGGGGCCAGTCGCTATGGAAACCCTGGCCCCACACTGACACAGGACCACCGCTCCTGGGGTCTCCATAAAAACTGGCTGCAGCACCACCAGCAGGGGCTGCTGGGAAATGGAGTTTGGCCACTGGCCGGGTCTGCCATTTTGGCCACCCCTGAGCTGGACTGTTCTCAGCAGTGGTAGATGACAGTACAAGGAGCAATGGTTTCAAGTTGTAGCCTGCATTTCTATAGCACATCCTTTTGTGGGCTGAAGCTCACTTTATCAGATGCTGTGAATGTATGTGCACAAAACAGAATACAAGGAGAGAGAAATTTTCAAGGGAGAAGGAAGTAGGGGGGCAGTACTGGGAGAGGCAACCAAAGTAGGCAACCGTTGATCCTCTGGATCATGGCACACATGTAAGAGGTCTGGTCAGGTACCTGATGAATCTGCTTGTACAGAGTCTTGTGACTATCATACCAAGACCTTTGACACATAAACCTATGCAGGAGTATGAAGGAATGGAAGCTCCCCAAGACCTACCATCCCTCCCCCCTCCTTTAGACCACTGAGACACAATTCAAAGGCCAGACCAAGTGCTGACATTCAGTGCCTCAATGCTTAGAGCTTCTGTCAGACAGCAATAAATAAGAACTGCTGCTGACTCCCTAAAGCCTCAGAGACCACTCTGAAGTCAGCAATGGGAGTGTCCATGGAAGTTAGCCCTGCACTTCTTCCTGCAAATGATATCAAATCAGTATTCATTCATTCTTTCATGTAGGGATTGCCTTGACTGTCCAAAGTAGACAGCAGAGGGGCACTGTGAGCAGGTGACAGCATATATAACACTGGTAGAGTTGCAAGCAACTGAACCTCAGATGTCATAATCCATGTTTTATTTGGCCCTGTAATGATGTGGTCTGTATTGATGCTGGGGCACAGCAGACATCTGTGTTTGATGCAAGGCCTTACAGTCCCAGAGAGAATGGGAGTTAGGTAGCCTGCTGCTTTAGAGTTGTGATTGAGATTGGAGCTGCTTGTAAGCCAGGCCAGTTTTGTCCCAGGTAACTACTTTGAGATAGTCATCCTTTTCCAGAACAGGCGTGGAGGTCCTTAATGATGCGACTATGGTGTTCAAGCTGTGGGCTGTAAGGGGGCTCTGTTGTCATTGTCTGGGTTGGTACTGTAGCAGATGAGAGCAAGTCTGAGTCTGGCTTTGTTGATTTGAGTGGCTACAGTTTTGGGGTTGTTTTGTTATTGTAGGATGCTCTGCTCCAGGTCCTTTAGGTATGTATTCTAGTCAGTGGGATCAGAGCAGATAGGGTTGTAAATAGAGCATGGCTGCAGACAATGGATCTAGCCATGGTTGGCGGTATGGAGATGGGATTGTAAATAGACTTTGGCTGTAGACAATTGATCTAGTGTAGCTGGCAGAGATCAATTGGTTTCCAAAACCATGCACTTTAAACAATAGATAGAGCAGACTGAAAAACAAGGTGTCCACCTGGGGCTGGAAGTCCGAAGTAAAGGAACTTTAGTCCACAGCTAAATTGCTATGGAGTATTCCAGGCTGTACAAATGGGAGAGAAAACAGATGAGCTAACTTTGGGATGCTAAGGCTTCTCCAAACTGGCTTGGGAACAGAGGGACTCCTTAACCCTTTGGAGGTAGCAGGGGCTTCTTGCTGCATGGCCTTTGTGCCTCACTAAATGCTTTTATTGAAAAAGAGTGGTCTTGCTTTACTGCTTGGGACTTTGAGGTGAGCACCTTTCTCCTTTGAAGAGAGAAAATTCCTCTTCTGGAGCTGAATGGTTAGCTCTAGAAGCAGAGTTGTAGATAGCCAGGGAGGACCAGGGACTGAATGGCCAGGGCCCCAGAGCTGGAAGGAGTCAGGGGTCTTCCCCACTCTAGAAGCCATGCCTAGGCTGGCTGCAGGGGGTACTCAAAAAAGACCAGACAAGACCAGGGCCTCAAGTAAGCACTCCTCTGGGAATCCGTGACAGGCTGCCTCTACTTTCAGTGATCATCCTGCAAAGACTTGCACTGTGAAGAAATAAGCAAATGTGAGTAAGGATCTGCACCCCGGGCAAAGCCAGCTGCTATGTTGCCAGTACAGGTGATCCAAGCACCAGTCCACTGCAGCAGCTATTTTTGCATTCCCACCCCCAAAAAGTAGAATCTGGGGTTACCTCTGTAGGTGATCGTACATGTCTACAGTTTACTTCAAGAGAACAATATGCTCGAGGAACATCAACCACCATTACTCATTCCCCGCCATCTACTGCTAAGGCACTTTAATAGCTGCCATTGCCTGCAGCCTACCCCAGGATATAACTGTCATTCTGCTTCAAAATATACACTGGTGTACAAAACTCATGTAAATAACCCCAGTGTACATCTGCCTGAGGTCCAGACCTTAATACAGTGGACAATCAGAGCCTTAAAGACTCTCCCTGCCCAGAAATTTTATGCAGATTTACAAACACTACAGCAACCATTTTGGGTGGAAGCTACATAAACAAAATGGAAAATACAGTTCCTGACTTAACATAACACTGCCTGTTAATGTAAGTAAAAGTGCTTAAAAAAAGAGAGAGAGACAAAGCAGGTTGGATATATATGTATCTTTGCTTTCTGCACCCCCTGCACGCACTGAATTCTGGTTGCATTCTCCCAATATTTCCTGCTGATTCTTTTGTAGATCAGCACCACTTTTGAGGTAAGCTCAAAGACGTTGGAAACATCCAATTCTTTGAAGTCTCCAGATGAACTTTTACCTGCTCAGCATGAGGAGACGGTAATGCTCCTGGTCTGCACAAAAAGTACTGAATACTGCACTTGAACTTCAACCTTAAGTAGAAGGGAGCCAGAGCAGCTCTGGATTTTGGAAGAGGTCACGCTCCCTTATGCATTAGGGCACCTAGTTTGACCATCTGAAGTAACAGGAACAAAAACTTGACCCAGCAGAACTATTACCCACCCCCCCAACCCCAGTAAAACATAAAATATGCTTTCTAAAGGAATGTATTACACTACACATCAGAAATAAAACTTGTTTTTATAGAATCACAGAAAGTTAGGGTTGGAAGGAACCTCAGTCCAACCCCCTGCTTGAAACAGGACCATCCCTAACTAGATCATCCCAGACAAGATTTTGTCTAGCTGGGTTTTGAAAACCTCTAAGGATGGAGCTTCCACCCCCTCTCTGGGTAACCTGATCCAGTATTTACTACCCTCCTAGTGAGAAAATTCTTCTTAATATCTAACCTAAGCTTCCCTTGCTGCAACTTAAGACCATTGCTCCTTGTTCTGTCATCTGCCACCACTGAAAACAGTCCAGCTCCATCCTCTTTTGAACCCCCCTTCAGGTAGTTGAAGGCTGCTATTAAGTCGCCTCTCAGTCTCCTCTTCTCTAGACTAAATAAGCCCAGTTCCCTCAGCCTAAGTCATGTCCCTCATCCCCCTCATCATTTGTGGCACCCTCTGCTGGACTCTCCCCAGTTTGTCCACATCCTTTCTGTAGTGGGGGCCCCAAAACTGAACACACTACTCCATATGTGGCCTCACCACTGCTGAATAGAGGAGAATAATCACTTCCCCTGACCTACTGGCAACACACCAACCACTGCAGCCCAGGATGCTGTTAGCCTTCTTGACTACAAGGGCGCACTGCACTGCGGGCTCACATTCAGCTTATTTTCCACTGCAACCCCCAGGTCCTTTTCTGGAAAGATGCTGTTTAGCCAGGCGGTCCCAAGCCTGCCCTGGTGCATGGGATTCTTCCATCTTAAGTGCAGGACTTTACACATTTCCTTGCTGAACTTCAGGAGATTTCTTTTGGCCCAATCCTCCAATTTGTCTAGGTCACTGAATCCTAGCCCTATCCTCCAGCTTATCTACTACACCCCCCAGCTTGGTGTAACCTGCAAACTTGTTTAGGGTGCACTTTATGCCATCTCCCAGGTCACTGATGAAGCTATCGAACAAAATCAGCCCCAGGACCTACCCACGGTCCATTTCTGCAGAGCTGCTGCCCAGCCAGTCAGTCCCCAGCCTGCAGTGGTGCATGGGATTGTTCTGTCCTAAGTGCAGGACTTTGCACTTGTCCTTGTTGAATCTCATGAGACTTCTTTTGGCCCAATCCTCCAATTTGTCTGGGTCACTCTGAATCCTAGCACCACCCTCCTGCATATCTACTACTACTCCCAGCTTGGTGTCATCTGCAAACTTGCTGAGGGTGCACTCTACACGATCTTCCAGGTTGTTGATGAAGAAAGTGAACAAAACCAGCCCCACGATCAACTCCCCTTGATCCTGGCTGCCAACTAGAAATCGAGCCATTGATTACTACTCTCTGAGCCTAATGCCCAAGCCAGTTTTCTAGCCACCTTACAGTCCCATTCATCTAGCCCACTGGTCTCCCCACATCCACAGTGCCAGTGCTTAGGCTTAGGTCAGTCATCTTATCCTAGAAGGCAATCAGCTTGATCAGGCATGACTTGCCCTTGGTGAATCCATGCTGATTGTCCCTAATCACCCTTTTCTCCTCCAAGTGATTAAGAAATGGATTCCTTGAGGATCTGCTCCATGATTTTTCTGGGGACTGAGGTGAGGCTGACTGGTCTGTAGTTCCCTGGACCCTCCTTCTTCCCTTTCTTAAATATGGGCACTATGTTTGCCCTTATTCAATCATCTGGGACCTCTCCTGACTGACATGAGTTTTCAAAGATGATAGCCAATGGCTCTGCAATCACATTAACCAGCTCCCTCAACACCCTCGATTTCATTGCATCCGGCCCTATGGACATATACATGTTCAGCTTTTCCAAGTCGTCCCTAACTTGTTCTTTCACCACTGAGGGCTGCTCACCTCTTTCCCAGACTGTTCTGCCTGGTGCAGTAGTCTGGGAGATGACCTTGCCTGTGAATAATGAAGGAAAAAAGGTATTGAGTGCTTCACCCTTTTCTGCATCCTCTGTCACAAGGTTGCCTCCCCCATTCAGTAAGGGACCAAGACTTTCCCCGATTCTCCTCTTGCTACTTAGATATTTGTACTAACCCTTCTTGTTACCCTCCATATCCCTTGCTAACTTCAATTGCATTCTGGCCTTCCTGACTTCATCCCTGCATGGACGAGCAATGCTCTTATATTCTTCCCTAGTTGTGTCCAAGTCTCCACTTCTTATAAGCTTCCTTTTTGTGATTTAGTTTACTGAAGAGTTCCTTGCTAAGCCAAACTGGTCTGATGCCATACTTGCTAGTCTTCCTGAACATTGGGATGGTTTGGTTCCTGCACTCTCACTAGGACTTCCATAAAATACACCCAGCTCTCCTGGACTCCTCTCCCCCTCAGACTGGCTTCTGAGGAGATCTTGCCCATGAGTTCCCTGAATGAGTTGAAGTCTGCTTTTCTGAAGTCCAGAGTCCAGGGACTCTGCTGCTGTCCATCCTTCTTTTCCTCAGGATCCTGAACTCAATCATTCCGTGGTTACTGCTGCCCAAGTTGCCATCCACTTCTACATTCCCCACCAATTCTTCCCTGTTTGTGAGCAGCAGGTCAAGAGTAGCACAGCCTCTAGGTGGCCGCTCCAGCACTTGCACCAGGAAGTTGTCCCCCCATACTCTCCAAAAACTCCCTCGATTGCTTGCACACTGCTGTACTGCCCTCCCAGCAGATGTCAAGGTGATTGAAGTCCCTTATGAGAACCAGGGCTTGGGATCCCATTTTCAAGAAGGGGAGGAAGGAGGACCTGGGCAACTATAGGCCAGTTAGTCTCACCTCCATCCTTGGCAAAGTCTTTGAAAAAATTATCAAGGCTCACATTTGTGAGAGCCCGGCAGGGCAAGTTATGCTGAGGGGAAACCAGCATGGGTTCGTGGCAGGCAGATCATGCCTGACCAATCTAGTCTCTTTTTATGACCAGGTTACAAAACGCCTCGACACAGGACGGGTGGATGTCGTATACTTGGACTTCAGGAAGGCCTCTGATACGGTATCGCACCCCATACTGGTGAACAAGTTAAGGGGCTGTGACTTGGATGACTGCACAGTCCAGTGGGTGGAGAATTGGCTGGAGGGTCGCACCCAGAGAGTCGTGGTGGATGGGTCGGTTTCGACCTGGAGGGGTGTGGGCAGTGGGGTCCCGCAAGGCTCGGTCCTTGGACCGATACTCTTTAATGGTCTTCATCAGTGACTTGGATGAGGGAGTGAAATGTACTCTGTCCAAGTTTGCAGATGACACTAAGCTATGGGGCGAAGTGGACACGCCGGAGGGCAGGGAACAGCTGCAAGCAGACCTGGACAGGTTAGACAAGTGGGCAGAAAACAACAGAATGCAGTTCAACAAGGAGAAATGCAAAGTGCTGCATCTAGGGAGGAAAAATGTCCAGCACACCTACAGCCTAGGAAATGACCTGCTGGGTGGCACGGAAGTGGAAAGGGATCTTGGAGTCCTAGTGGACTCCAAGATGAACATGAGTCGGCAGTGTGACGAAACCATCAGAAAAGCCAATGGCACTTTATCGTGCATCAGCAGATGCATGACAAATAGGTCCAAGGAGGTGATACTTCCCCTCTATCGGGCGCTGGTCAGACCGCAGCTGGAGTACTGCGTGCGATTCTGGGCGCCGCACTTCACGAAGGATGCGGATAATCTGGAGAGGGTCCAGAGAAGGGCCACTCGTATGGTTAAGGGCCTGCAGGCCAAGCCCTATGAGGAGAGACTAGAGAAACTGGACCTTTTCAGCCTCCGCAAGAGAAGGTTGAGAGGTGACCTGGTGGCTGCCTATAAGTTCATCGGGGGGCACAGAAGGGAATTGGTGAGAATTTATTCACCAAGGCCCCCCCGGGGGTTACAAGAAATAATGGCCACAAGCTAGAAGAGAGCAGATTTAGATTGGATATTAGGAGGAACTTCTTCACAGTTCGAGTGGCCAAGGTCTGGAACGGGCTCCCAAGGGAGGTGGTGCTCTCCCCTACCCTGGGGGTCTTCAAGCGAAGGTTAGATGTGTATCTAGCTGGGGTAATGTAGGCCCAGCACTCTTTCCTGCTTATGCAGGGGGTTGGACTCGATGATCTATTGAGGTCCCTTCCGACCCTAGCATCTATGAATCTATGAATCAGGAAACTTCTGAAAGATGTCTGAAGAAAGCCTCATCCACCACTTCCTCCTGGTCTGGTGGTCTATAACAGACTCCCACCATGACATCACCTTTGTTTCTGCTCTGACCCTGACCCAGAGGCTCTCAACAGGCTTATCTCCCATTTCATCCTGGAGCTCTGAGCAATCATATAGCTCTTTTACATGAAGTGCAACTCCTCCTCCTCTTCTACCCTGCCTGTCCTTCCTGAACATGATAGTGTTTATTTGTACACATCCATGGCAGTGCTCCACTCATGCGAACTATTCATAGATTCATAGACATTAGGGCTGGAAGGGACCTCGGGAGATCATCGAGTCCAGCCCCCTGCCCAAAGGGCAGGAAGTCAGCTGGGGTCATAGGATCCCAGCAAGATAAGCATCCAATTTACTCTTGAAGGTGTTCAATGTAGGTGCTTGAACCACCTCCGCTGGCAGACTGTTCCAGACCTTGGGGGCTTGGACAGTAAAGAAATTCTTCCTTATGTCCAGCCTGAAACGGTCTTGCAGGAGTTTGTGACCATTTGACCTCGTCATCCCCATCCTGGTGGTCACCCCTGATAAACTTATAAGTGGCCATCAGATCACCCCTGAGCCTGCGCTTTTCCAGGCTAAAGAGTCCCGTGGCTCTCAGCCTGTCATCGTAAGATCTGTTTTCCTGACCTCTGATCATGCGCGTGGCTCTCCTCTGGACTCTCTCAAGCTTCTCCACATCCTTTTTCAATTGTGGAGCCCAAAACTGGACGCAGTACTCCAGTTGTGGCCTCACCAAGGCCGAGTACAAGGGGAGAATGACATCCCGGGATTTGCTCGAGAAGCATCTATGGATGCACGCCAGCGTTTTGGTCGCTTTACTAGCCGCAGCATCGCATTGCAGGCTCATGTTCATCTTGTGGTCAATGATGACCCCCAAGTCTCTTTCTTCTGTAGTGCTAACCAATGTAGCACTGCCGAGCCTATAAGGGTGCTGCAGGTTTTTCCTCCCAAGGTGGAGAACCTTGCATTTTTTGGTGTTAAACACCATCAGGTTCTCGTCTGCCCATTTGCTGAGCTTGTCCAGGTCAGCCTGGATCACCCGCTTATCTTCTGGCGTGGATGCTTTGCCCCAAAGTTTGGTGTCATCGGCAAACTTGGCCAGTCCACTCCTGACTCCAATGTCCACATCATTAATGAAGATGTTGAACAGTATGGGTCCCAGGACAGAGCCTTGAGGGACCCCACTGGTCACAGGGCACCATGATGAGTGACTGCCATCAATAACAACCCTCTGGGTCCGACCATGAAGCCAGTTTCCCAGCCAGCAGATCGTGGTGGAGCCAAGGCCACAACTGGGCAGTCTGGCCAAGAGATGATCATGGGATACCAGATCAAAAGCTTTTTTGAAGTCAAGATATATGACATCAATCTCTTCTCCCTTGTCCAGGTGATAGGTCACCTGGTCAGAGAAGGAAATGAGATTGGTCAAACAAGACCTACCCGCAACAAACCTGTGCTGGCTGTCCCTTAGAATGTTAGCCAGGGCCAGTCCCTCAAGGATGGCCTCCTTAATAAACTTTTCTAAGATCTTCCCCAGGACAGAAGTCAGGCTAATGGGCCTGTAGTTAGCCAGATCCACTCTCCTCCCTTTCTTGAAGATCGGCACCACATTGGCCTTCTTCCAGTCTTCGGGCACTACACCAGAGCGCCAGGAGTTTTCAAAGATCCGTGCCAGGGGCTGGGCTATGACGCTCGCCAGCTCCTTGAGTACCCTGGGGTGCAGATTGTCAGGGCCAGCTGACTTGAAGGTATCCAGCTTCTCAAGGTGTTCCTTCACGAGGTCAGCATTGATGGAGGGTAGGGGATCCCCCTCACCCGGATCTCCCTGTCCCATAGCAGGCATGGGCATCCCATGTGACTGATGAAAGACTGATGCAAAGTACCTATTTAATAGGTTGGCTTTTTCCTGGGCGTCAGTTGTCAGTTGCCCCATCTGGTTTAGCAGGGGTCCAACGTTGGCCTTGCTTTTCCTCTGGCTCCCCACATATCTGAAAAAGGACTTTTTGTTGTCCTTGATGCCTGAAGCTAGTTGGAGTTCAGTTGGAGCCTTGGCTTTCCTGCTTTGGTCCCTGTAGGACCGGACCAGCGCGGAGTAATCCTCCTTGGAGGTGAATCCCGTCCTCCATCCTTTGTAGGCTTTCCTTTTTAGCCACAGGAGGTCCGCTAGGTCTCTGGAGAGCCAGGGGGGCTGCTGTGCCTTCTTGCTGCCTTTCCTTCGTGTTGGAATAGATTTAGCTTTTGCACTGAGGATCGCTTCCTTGAGAAGCAACCACTCTTCTTGAACTCCCATCTCCCTGGGGTCATAGTCCCTGAGGGCCTGACTGACTAGCCTCTTGAGCTTGTCAAAGTCGGCTTTTCTGAAGTCAAGGACTTCTGTGTTGCTGACTGACTTGCCAGCTTTATGGCGGATGGTGAAGGTGATCAGCTCGTGGTCGCTGTCACCCAACTTCCCATCGATCACTAGGTCACCCATTAGGTCGTCCCCCGTAGCCAGTACCAGGTCAAGCAGCGCTTTGCCTCTCGTTGGCCCACAGACTTCTTGAGTCAGGTAGAGGTCATCCACGCACGAGAGAAAGCTTTGCGCCCGCTCAGATTTAGCTGAGTAATCTTCCCACGAGATGTCCGGGTAATTGAAGTCACCCATGACAACCAAGGTCCTGGAGCAAGCGGCCTCAGTCAGTTCCCGGGCGAACTCCTGGTCAAGCTCAGGACTTTGAGTGGGAGGTCTGTAGTAGACTCCGATCGTTGTGTCCCCTGTGCCGAATTCCCCACGAATTTTTACCCAGAGGGTCTCTAGCTGTCCGTGCCAGTCGCCAACATCAGCTTCCAGGGACATGTAGCTTTCCTTCACATAGAGAGCTACACCTTTTGTCAACACGATCCCTCCTGTACAGGGTATAGCCCTCTATACCCGTGGTCCAGTCATGGGTGAAGTCCCACCAGGTCTCCGTTATCCCAATGACATCATATTTCTTTGCACTGAGTAGGAGGACGAGCTCGTCCTGCTTGTTGCCCAGGCTCCTGGCATTAGTGTACAGGCAGGCAAGTGTGCCCTTGGGGGGTCTTGCCTTGCCCACAGATTGTGCCAGGGCTGGGGCAGGGATGGGCTCCCTTAAGTGCCCCCTTAAGTGCCTTGGTCTGCTGGCTTTGCAAGGGCCGTTCAGCGGGCCAGCAGGGGCAGTAGTCCCCCCATCCCCCAGCGGGCTTAGTTTAAAGCCCGGTGGAGCAGGTCAGCCAGCCTGGCTGAGACGAGCCTCCTCCCCAGGGGAGAGAGGTGGAGGCCATCTCTTCCCAGCAGCTCACTGCCTCTCTCTCCAAGTCTCTGTTATTCCAGTTACATCCTAGTTCTGTGACTGTGCAAGTACTTCCAATTCTTCCTGCTTGTTTTGCAGGCTCCATGCATTTATGTACAGGCACCTGAGGTAACTAGTTGATCATCCTGATTTCTGAAAAAGTCTGAGAGCACCTCCCCTGCTCACTCTTCCTCCAGGTCTCCCACTTCCCCACCTCACCTCTGGGCTTTGGTCTCTATCCCCCAGCAAACCTAATTTAAAGCCCTCCTCACTAGGTTAGTGAGCCTGCCGGCAAAGATGCTTTTCTTCAACAGGTGGATCCCATCTCTTCCCAGCAATCCTTCTTCTTGGAAAAAGATCCCATGGTCAAGAAAGCCAAAACCTTGCTGGTGCCACCACCTGCACAGTCAAGTGCTGATCTGAAAGATGCACCTGCTCCTGCCTTGGGCCCTTTGCCTTGATGAAAGAATCAACGGCAACACAACCTGAGCTCCAGACCCCCTTCACCCTTGCACCCAGAGCCCTGTAGTCACTTCCGACTTGCTCAGGGTCTCCACTGGCCGCATCATTGGTGACCACATGGATAAGCAGCATGGGGTAGTAGACAGAAGGCCGGATGAGCCTCAGTAGTCCCTCCATGACATCTCGGATCAGGGCTCCGAAAAGGTGGGGGGGGGGCCACAAACCAGCCTAGGAACTGCCCTTTGAATTGCCGGCAAACTGCTTAACTTGTTTGCAGACCCTATTTGCTGGCTCCCGGATAGTCTAGGGAGTCTTCTTTTATACCTACTGGGCCTGGATTGGCTCCCCTCCCTTGTTAGGGCTTCTGTTAGGCCCAGGAAGCAATCACTCAGCAGTCAGCCATTACTCCCAGCTTCTCAGAGCACATCCCCCAAACACACACAGCCCACCTCACAAACACTTAGCAAACCAAAGGCACAGGCAGCTGGATCACTTACCTTCCCTCGGCAGGATCTGGTGCAGGGCTTCTCTCTCCCTTCATTTTCTTGCCCCCAGCAACTGCCTGCAAACTGCTTACCCTGTTTGCAGGAAGTCACCTAAAGAGTCCCCTTTTATATCCTGCTGGACCTGGACTGGCTCCGCCCTCTCATTAAGGCTATAGTCTGACATCCCTCTATAATTTATAGTCTACAGTTGTCTAACATTTACACTATAAATCTGTGCCCAATCTGTGCATTATGCAAAATCCTAAAATCAAATGTTCATTATTTAATTCAAATCTAGTGGACTGCATTTTCATGACTTGAAATAAATTTCTAATAATGATGGCTCAATTCTGTAGTCCACCACCACACTGAAGGAAACCTTACATGGAGCATTCTTTACCTTCTTTTCAAATACTTGCAAACTCATCACCAACTTGATGTTTTTGATTACCCTACACAATTACTAACCCTTCTCTTATCTTGCTTAGACAATTATGTTACTCTTCCCAGTTTCTCACAGGTTATAAAATTCTACAACCTCTTTGATGGGCACTAGTTTCCCAATTATGATGTCAAGATACTGACATCAAGATATCTTTGAGAAACAAAAACCTTGGCTACATAAACTGGCTCCATGAATGTTGAGCAAAAATTAATATGTATAATGAAAACAAGTTTGTTTCCTCTTTTTCTTACTGCAAGACCCAGAACTAGTTTAAATTTAGTAGACTTTAACAGATAATGGAGTTGGACTGGGGGGGAAGGGGGGCACACAACCCCCAAAATCTGATTTAGTAAAAACCATGTTCTACTCAGAAAGTCAGACGGATGTTGAGAAGTGATTTTTAATGCATCGTGTCTGCTACTAAGGGCACTATTTTGAAAAGAAGCTTTAATACACCCTGTGCATTAGAATTTTATCATTGTAAACCAACATTAGAAAAGACTGCCATCGACTTAAAAACAAAAAAGACATTCTTATAAGTGGAAAATCAATCACCAAAACCACTAAATGTCACAGCTCAACATTCCAGGGAAGCACTGATAATTGTTAGTTATACACTGCACAAATGATATATGTCCTCAGTCAAGGAAGTAGGTGCCAGTTTTTAGGAAACTGTACATATATTGATTTTACATTTATTTAACGTAGCCGTTGTAAGACACTTTATTCTTCTGATAAACTATGATTGCTTATCAAAAGATTCTATAATTCAAGAGAAACATTCATAACGTGTGTGGAAATGAAAACCACCAGCCCACAGGAATCATGCCCACAAAATCCAATTTTGTGGATTTATAGCAGAAAAGCATTAAACTACTGTCTTGCAGGAGCAGCAGACTAGTCACTGAAGTATAACTGGCATAGCAGTAATGATTAAGGTGACATGTCCTCCTGCCACAGCTGTTAATCAGCTTAATACGAGTTACATTATTGACATTCTTGTAATTACTTTTCCTAAGGCACATTTGTGCAAAATATATTTGACTTTAATTATGAGTATTCAGAAGTGAGCCCATTTCATGAAATGGATGTTAAGTGTGGGAATTCACTGCACAGATATCACATGGATCTAAAAGTTAAGATCATGAACACTGCATACTATCTCTTAAAATATGTAAATGGTTTACAGTTGTACCTTGCCATCTTCTGAGCATATGCCCATATGTTCTCCGCTTTCATCAAGGCTGATCTGATTTATCTTCACTTGGCTCTAGATATATAAAAAAAAAAAAAGCACATAAAACTTTCAGAAAAGGTGCATCAATGATCAAATACCCTGTTTTTCCCACTCAAGATTTAAATAATAAAAAGTGGTTGAGTGTTTGAGCTGCATGAGTTCAAGAAAAATAAAAAAGGTCTTGCTGTAACAATGCTAAGATAGACCTTTGTTCCCAGCCGTTATGCTTAACCCAGAAACCTGACATTTTTCCTAATTACCTATTCCAGGGACTTGGAGCTGTATGTAAAATGCCATACCTCTCTCTAACTCACAGGTTTGAATCTGTATACTACATTCTCATTATGAGGCTCTCACAGGTAAAACTCTATTAAAAAATGTTGGAAAACAATATTAATAAAACAGCATAACATTTTTTCAGAGTTGTTCCAAAAGGATATGGCAATTATTTTCTTGTGAAAAATTAGTTCTAACTTTTCACTTCCATATTTAACAGCAGCTTCAAAAGTTAGTGTTAGAAAGTATTTCAGCAACAGTCATATAACTATACAACCTATACCTTACTGTTAAAAGGTAGTTCCTGGGAAGGGCATCAAGAATATTTTTGCTAATTTTATCTCTACTACTCTTTTAAGATGATTGTTTTCTTCTATCTGTAACCCACAAAGTTACATAGCACTTAACACTACCTTAACTTAACAGAAATTGTTGCCCTGATATCAAGTACTGAAAAGTATGCACAAGAGTATTTAACTAAGATATTTAACACTATAAGAATAATCTCAATATATCTGACTATGCTATAGACCACGAAAAAATTCTGATCACCTGAATAATGATTTTATCCCCTGTATTATCGAAGTTACTATAATTTTTCTGTTATCACTTAAGGTTCTAAACACAGATTTTAACTTTAAAAACTTTGCAGATTAATCAGGAAAATGTAAATACCCTGCACACAAATGTATGCATGTAACTGTTACTAATATACTAAACCCAACAAAAAGAACTGTACTGCACTACTACTGGGAAGGGATAAGTACGTAATTCCAGCACTGCAAATATTGGCAAAAGAGGAAGCATGCAGGTGTTGCAGCCTGCAGCTGCCCCTTCATACCTGCAGGCAAACCAGGACTGACCTGGGTACCCGATGGCCACAAGGAAATGCTCCCTACACCTTCCACAGTTCAGTGTCATTCTGAAGTTAAGCCACGAAAAATGCCCTCTGCCATATATTTTAGGCATTTCAAAATATGGGGTGAGAGGACCAGGTTCTCTAAGATCAGAGGGAACAAAAAGGGGTTTATAATCTTTTTTGCTTGTTTATACACATATGTGTATATATGTGTATGAATATTATATATACACATTATATATGAATATTACATATACACACATATTCATGTATATACTCTATATATTACATATACATGCATATAGTACATAACATATATAAGTATATTGTATACATATATAAATATTTATATACGTATACACTGTGATGAGTAATATATTGCACATTACATATATGATGATACATGCAATACATTATGGGCATAATGGGCAATAGGTTGGAGGAACTTCAGACATTAGTATTCACCTCTAAATCCAGTTATTCATTTAGACTTGTGTTAGGCTATATAGTTTCATAGTTAGTAGGGTCGGAAGGGACCTGAGCAGATCATCAAGTCTGATCCCCTACCATGGCAGGAAAGAGTACTAGGGTCAAATGACCCCAGCAAGGTGTTTGTCTAGCCTTGTCTTAAAGACCCCCAGGGTAAGAGCCAGCACCACTTCGCTTGGATCTTGGTTCCAGATCCTAGCCGCCCTGACAGTAAAGTAGTGCCTCTTGAGGTCTAATCTGAATTTACCCTCTGCCAGCTTGTGACCGTTATTTCTAGTCACTCCTGATAGTGCTCGGGGGAACAGGGACTCCCCCAATACCTGCTGGTCCCCTCGGACTAGTCTGTAACAGGCCACTAGATCCCCCCTCAGCCTTCTCTTGTGCAGGCTGAACAGGTTCAGGTCCCATAGGCTCTCCTCATAAAGCCTGCCCTGCTGCACCCTGATCACGCAAGTGGCCCTCCTCTGGACCCTCTCCATGCTGTCCACTTCCCTCCTGAAGTGCAGCGCCCAGAACTGGATGCAGTACTCCAGCAGCGGCCTGACCAGTACAACACAGAAGGGGAGGATCACCTCCTTGGACCTGCTTGAGATGCATCTGTGTATGCATGACAAGGTGAGGTTGGCCTTCCTGACTGCATCCCCACACTTCCTGCCTATCAATGACGACTCCAAGATCCTTTTCTGCCTCTGTACTGACGAGAAGCGAGTTCCCCAGCCTGTTGGTATGGTGCTGGCTCTTCCTCCCCAGGTGCAGCACCTTGCACTTGTCAGTGTTGAAACCTATCCTATTCTCGTCCCCCCACCCCTGTAACCTGTCTAGGTCCAATTGTAGCTTATTCCTTCCTTCTAACATGCCCGCATCCCCCCACATCTTAGCGTCATCAGCAAATTTGAACAGGGTGCTTTTTACCCCCTCATCCAAGTCACTGATGAAGATGTTGAACAGTGCGGGCCTGAGGACCGAGCCCTGGGGGACCCCACTGCCCACGTCCCTCCAGGTCGAAAATGACCCATCCACCACCACTCTCTGGGTATGGCCCTCCATCTGACTGGAGTAGGTGTCGACACCACAGTCCCCCAGTTTCTTAATGAGAACAGGGTGAGAGACAGTGTTGAAGGCCTTCCGAAAGTCCAGAAAGACTATGTCCACTGCTACCCCTGCATCTAAGGATTTGGTGACCTGGTCGTAGAAGGCCACCAGGCACTATATATTATTTTTTAACATCAGGTGCCATACAAGAATAGAAGAGTGTCCACATCTGACTGTTTTAATTTAACCATTAATAGCAAATATTGAAATTTTAGTAAAGATAATACAAACAGGTTGTGTATTTCTCTCACTCCTAGTTTTTACATTAAGTTTTATGGCAGAATTTCAAAAAAGTCAAAACTTAAAAAAACCCAGCAACTGAAATAAAGGCCCATTAGCCAACTACAGGTGCTGCAACTTTATTTTTATAACAAGATTTCAGCTGAACTTCTTGATGATATTTTTTTCTTTCTTCTTTTTCTCTCTCTCGCTTTTAAGAAAGGGAACAAACTTCCTGAAAACCTATTTATGTGTATAAAGAGGAGGAGCTTCTCAACAATAACAGACATTTAGGTTTTGCTTGTATAGCACAAAGCAATCCTACATACAGATATCGGAGATCTGCACACACTAGCTCTGGAACCAGAAGCACTATAGCCACATCAGGATGGCATTCTGCCCAGACTGATGAAGCAATATTGGTTCTGGGACCCGAGCTAATATCTCCATGTGTTGCTGCACTAAGCTATGTAGTAGACATGCCAGCTTGTTTGGAGCTAGCACAGATACCTTTATGCAGCACTGCACTGTACCATTGAGAAACATCCTCAGCTGCTACCTCATTAAATCTGAAAGAAAGATGACATTGTGCAGGCGATCCTGTGCATTTGTATTTAAAGTGACTACCTTTCAAATTGCTTTATTCTGATGGAGGGAAAAAAAATGTAAAACTTGCAAGCTACGTGCATCATCTTACAAAAAAAGTCTAAACATTATAACTAATGGGTTGAAACTACATTTGAATATGGGCATTAAGAACGTAATGTTAATATCAGTGCTACTCAATTAATAATACTCATCATCATCATGCTCAGTGCCATAACAACTGGGATGGGACATTTAAGTGTGCAAAAAGCATCAGTGATATTCATAATAGTTTGCACTGTGATGAGGAATATATGGTGCTTAGATTGTAAACTCTTCAGGACAGGGACCATGGCTTATTCATTTGTAAAGTGCCAAGTGCACTTATGGCACTGTATAAATGCTGTTAGCCCAAATATTAAAAAGCCGCGCAACAAAAACAATATGCTTTAACTCTGGTGATAAGTAGGAACCACTGCAGTTATGAAGGACTCCACAGTGAAATGATTAACCTGAGAACAAAATCAGAATTTCATAAAGAAAGCATGGTAGTTGTTGGGGGGGGAAGGGGGGGGGAAATGGAGGGTGGAAATGTCTTCAGCTGAATTTCCATTAGCTGCAGTTTTATTTCTGATGGAGACACATTTGGAATTCTGGACAATATAAGTAAGTTTGACTGTTCAAAAAAAAAATAAAAAAAATCAAAAAAAATCAATAATGTCAAGCTGACACTATAGAACAAAAAAAATGTTTCCTTAATGGGAAAAAAGTTTAGGCAAGGAAAGAGGCCAGTGGGCATCTTACACATATAGGTTTGATACAAGCTTTTGCAAACCCTACATTTGAAGAAAAAGTCAAGTAACTGTCAACAAATGCACCTCACACAACAATCAATTACTTAAATAAAATGCTTGAAATAAACGCACTTAGTATGGATTATGTCAGCTCTTCAATTAGGAATAAATTCACAGCCATTCAAAAAGCCTCTTTTAATTGTGTTGTGTGTGGCAACTCTTTCTCCCCTGACACTCATCATCAACCCACCTTATACTATCAGTCCCCCAACGGTGGACCTAAGAAATCAATCTGCTAATGTATAATTTGTAAAGCTCCTCTGACTAACAAATGGATAATTGATTCTTTCACAAATGCTACATCCCCATGGATATGAAGTAGAATGAATAAGAAACATAAGACTGGATTTTACTCCAATTCTGTAAGAGATGCAATATTTACAAGCTAGAAATCTAAACATTTTAATAGCTGCCTGTGACTTCATGCCTTTTAGCCACAGTTAGCAAGCAAACAACAGACACATTAAGAGTGTGAAAAGCAAAGTAGTGTTCAATAATACTTGAAGTAAGATGAGCTTGCTATAAGAGGCACCCATTGATAATACACTGAAGATAAGACTGCACAGAAATGCTGCTTACTGAAAGTATTTTCTTAAATTTTTCACAGCTAAACAAAAAACATAACCTAACCCAAGGTATGGCATCCTGTATACACTACCAAAAGAAAAATATCTATAACCTTTTATACAATAAAAGATGATTGTCATTCCTATCGCCACGCTAACAGATGACTAATTAAAATTGCCAATGCTGCATCTATAGCCATGTCTTGCCAGTCACTCTGCAAGTTCAGTGTTAAAAAAAAGTCAAACTGATTTGTCTCCTGGTTTTGCCTACTGATCAGTCATTAACATCAGAGGCCATCACCGTGGCATCTGGCACATGTAACCAGATGTGCTCAATAATAACCTATTTCCTACTACCCACAAGCTGATTTTAGATGGTAAGCCCTATGGAACAGAGAGAATCATTTTCTTTACGTTTGCATTCGTTCCCAACATTGAGGCCTTTAATTTGATATCAGTGAAAAAAATAAGAAAAAGAAAGTAACCACCCAATATACTCCTCTCTCCCCCCCAAATCTCTCTCTCTCTCATAAATGCTCTAAATAAACTTCATGTAATGGCAGAAAGCTTACAATATAAAAAAGCCAGGTCTTAAAATACAGAGAAACAAACATGTTGCCATAGGTAAAGAAACAAAATAATATGCTGAATTCATAACTTTCTATTCTTAATATAAAATTAATTTACTGATAACCAAAACAGTCCAATGGGAGTAGTGTGAAGGAAGTGAAAATTTGCATTTACTGTAGTTTTTGAATCCGTCATCTTCCAAATAAAAACTCAGAAGTTATACTGGATGTGGGGTGCAGGGGCTGGGGGGGGGCGGGAATAGTAACTGTATCCGAGTTTTGAATAACCCAATATAACCCATTATTTTTTCTGTAGGGAGGCAGTCTTTATCTGCAAAAAAAAAAATTAAAAAGAAAGATCTTGAAAGGTTATCTAAATCTAAAATAGGATAAAGATAAGGAATCTCGTAGTCTGGTATACAAGCTAAGGGAAACAGTGAGAAAGATAGAAAAGCCTACAGTGATTTCAATATTTTCCACTTCAGTGATTTCCTTAACCTTGTTTGTAAACTACAGGCTCAAATAAAAAACCATCCAAAGAAACATTAACAAGGGATCTCTCCAAGTCTGGAACAGTGTTAGATAATCAAGAGTGTTTGTCCAAAAAACATAAAATTAAAAAAATAGATAGAACAAGACACTACTACTGGAAATAAATCTACATGGAAAACTTGCTGCTTTTTAGTAGAGCCTACCTGCTAACTTATTTCTGACAAATGGGGTTCCTAGTTGATTACGACATGGTTACGTTTATATCCTTGTAGACCACACAGCTGCCTAAGCCACAATACTCCTCGAGTTCCATGCCATGTGGAGATATTCAGGCCAACAAAAACTTAAATTCTTCATCCAGTATCTACCTTTGATCCCACTAGGCTACTAAGTTTGGATGCACTTTTTGATCACTGTTAGTAGAGAGAAGCCATGAAAGTATAATGCGTCACAAACAAGCCTACAGAGGAGATCAGGTGCTTTGGCAATGCCTTAGGAGGAAGGGTGGGCAAAATATAGTCCATGCATGGAGGAGCTTTGTCTGGCCCATGGCAAGTTACCTGGTCCCACCTGGCCTAGGCACTATCTGGCCACGATGTGTCTTACCAACCCCTGGGCACACAGTGGGGCTGAGGCAGCTCTGTGGCTGGACTAACTTTCCAGAAGGTGGCCACCCCTCCTGACTGCCACCTATCACTGGCCCCAGCCCCGTGGTAGCAGTGGGGACCAATGCTGCATAGCCCCAACCCGCCCCACACCCACTCATGCTAAATAGTGGCAGCAGCAGTGCCAGCCAGGCAGAAACTGTTGCTCAATGTGCGGGAAAAGCTTTCTCTCCCCCATGCACACCCCACCATTCCCACAAACCCTCCCCCACAAACCTCACCCCCCAACACCCCTCCCCACAAACATGCACCCCCCCCCCACAAACACACCCATGAGCCTCTGGGGGAGCCCTGCTCACTGCTACACTCCCCCAACACACACATGCACCCATACCCTCCCAATCACACCCACCCCCCACAGCCACTCTCCCCTTCCAAACACCCCACAAACCCCATACCCACCCCACACACACTGACATCACCACAAGCACACCTCCTCACAGGCCCTCGCATACGTACTCTCCCACCTACATCCACGCATCCCAGTTACACACAGATCTCCCCACAAACCCCACACCCACCCGCTCATACCCCTGCAATATACAAGAGTAAGACTTCATTTTGAGTTATTATGCAATCACTTCTATAAACATGATGCAAACACACACAAATCAGGACTTTTTTTTTTTTTAATAAAATTAAAACTTTCTGGATATTGATTTTTAGCATATAATTTTTTTTTTTTTTGGGCGGGGGGGAGTTATAAAGTTTCAAGATGGCAAACCCCCTTTCCAAAAGGAGTACTTCTGGGGTGAGGGGAAGGACTTTTCTTGGCAGAAGTCAGGAGATGGGGCGGGACTTCTGGTCCCAAGATGGCAACCGGGGGGCAGGTTAAGGGGCGGGGCTACCCTTGCAGCCAAAGCTTGTTAAGTGGCCCTGCAGCCAAAATAACTGCCCACCCCTGCCTTAGAGGAAAAGGCTGCAGCCTTCCAAGAGATTGTGCAAGTGTGATAAGCCATTACAAAGTAGAAAAAAAAATGTAATACAATTGGAGTCAAGCTTCAATCAACTTTCACTGGAATAAATTTACTCCAGTATGACTAACTGAATAGTCATTTTGGAATATAAAATTCCTTGACCCACTACTGCAGTGGTTTTCAACCTTTTTAAGACTCAATGCACCCTTCCATAACTTTCCTGAATTGAGCATCACCACATTTCAAAGTAAATTTATTTATCCTAGGTCTTACACCTCCTTGCAGCGGGGTCGAGGAAGGAGGAAGAACAGCTGACAACAGACTGCACTGAAGTAAGTGTAGGGAGGAAGAGTTGGAAGGGAAAAGCCTCAACTTTTCTCCTCATTGGAGCCTGCATTTAATCTTATCTCCTCGTCCCCACACCACCCTTCAAAGGCTTTCATGGCACCCTGGTTGACAATCACTGGGCCACTGAATTAGGAACTGGGCTTTGATAACTATCAAAACAGCTCTAAAAACATTTGAGGGACTTTGAACAAACTTATTCTGAAAAGAGGTTACAGGTTAATAATTGTCACTTCATTACACTTCTCCATAGGTGTTTGTAGTATTCCTCCCAGACGGTGGAAAATGAAAGTCTCCAATTATAAGTAAATCACAAGTCACAAAAGTGACATACAGAAGAAACCTACAGGGTTTATAGTTTGCCAGGCTTTATAGTTCACATTCCTGCCACTGCAGCACTTCTCTCTACAGATTCATTTTTCTGATCCTTTGACTAGCCTATTATAATGGGTCTCAGAGAAACAGGGCTTCCACTACTTTCCTCAGTACTTTACCAGTCTTCTACAACTGGAAGATTTCCTAGATAGTCCCAGATCTCAACTCTGTTCTTTGCTAGTCAAGTAAAATAGGGAGCAACAGCCTTGGCATCAGTGTTTGGGAGTGTTTTCAGCAATAAGGCACTCCCTTTCTTAACACGAACCTAAAAGAACTGCATCGCTCCCACATTTTTCAAATTTATGGAGCAGAAATCTGGTAGTTTCCCCAAGAAAACAAGAGTAAAAAAAGATCATATTAATTCAGATTTTTTTAAAATTAAACTGGGTGCCAAATGTTTGGGGAAATAAGTCAGAAGTGCTGGAAGAAGTAGCAACCAATCCAACTGAGATTCTCCAATATCTTCTTCCCTTTTCCAATATCTAGTTGACAACAGTGAAAGCAGGAGAAAATTACACTTCTTACTAACAATTTTGTAAAAATACATAAAAATAAAGAAAGGATTACTTTTCTTTGGAGAATTTCCAAATAATTCTGGGAGAGACTGGAAACTTAGTTCACTTCAAAATGATCTAGTTTCTATCTTCTTTTCTTAACAAGAACAGCTATATAGCCTCTCCCAAAATTCAGAAGAACAACAAAAAAAAGTCATAAACATCTCTTACAGACCAGATAACATAGAAAAACGTCTTAAAACACAGTGTTAGCACTTGCCACAGAGGGCAGTCAACTGGAAAGTACCCCATCCCAGCTGTCCTCACAGAATTATGGTCTGATCCTGCAAGGCACTCAATTCCCTCAAATATACTAGTTTGGCAAGTCAAACAAAAAATGTGCAAGCATTAAAATATGAGCAAGGAGGTGAAAGTGACCATTTGGAAGGACTTGGAGGTCAACTGCAAATTAGGGGCCAGAGCCAGCGCACACTGAAGACAACTTCGACAAGCACTGGATCAGGAAGGAGTTTTGCTCACCTAGCCAATAGTAGAGTTACTAGAGGCTCTCCAATACCAGACACAGTATAAGACTCCTTACCTACACACACAGTCTTATTTTCCATTTATCTTCATCATTCATATCTACCATATTTCAGACCTCCTAGCTTCAAAACTCTATCATCATATGTCACAGGAGCACCAAGGTGTCCTGCGCCATGTAAGTAAAAGGAACCGAGCTGCCAATCAACAGGGCAGTGCAGCTGTGGGTTGCTATGGCAACCAGCCGGTCAGGTGACCGGAAGGGGGCAGGGCCAGGCCCTTAA
This sequence comes from Crocodylus siamensis, assembly GCF_052110815.1. Classification (NCBI taxonomy): domain Eukaryota; kingdom Metazoa; phylum Chordata; order Crocodylia; family Crocodylidae; genus Crocodylus; species Crocodylus siamensis. The sequence goes on along the minus strand of NC_143399.1, from coordinate 121,245,703 downwards.
TAACAGCCCAGGCCAGAGCCTGACCAGTAGTTCCCTTCCGGCTGCCACAGGAGCAGGAGCTCTGTGGCTGAGCTGAGTGGCCGGAGTTGGTGGTTGCAACCTTACCACGCGGACGGGCTGCGATGATGCCAGGGATGAGAACACCCTAAAGGGGGATAGGGTTGGGAGCCCTAGAGGGGCTTGGAGTTGGCCTTAGGAGCAGGGAGGCTCTATGTTGTAGCCAGGTGGCTCAGGTTTCGGTTACAGTTACACCAGAGGACCGGGTGAAGCTGTAGGGGTGAGAGGAGGCCTCATGGGGGCTCCCCAACAGCTTGGGGGTTCCCAGTGCCCAGTAGGGGCACAGTGCCAGTGGGGCACAACTGTTTGCGCTGTGCACAGGGGTTTGGACCCCAGCCCAGGAGGGCGGCAGTTTGCCCAGTGGGGCAAACAACCCAAGAAAGGGTCAAGGGGCCAAGCATGGCTACGGCCACCTGAGCCCCAAGCGCGGGAACGCACAGCGCGAGAGTCACAGTATAGGCCCCAGGGTGTCAAAGTTGTGGCAGGCGAGAATCCGAGGGTGCTGAGTCCACCTTACATGACGGTAGGGGGCGCTAGGGAGTACATGGCCGCTCCTAGGCCCCACTCCCTCACATCATAAACAAATGTTTATTAGTGGTAAACAATATCAGCTGGTCTGTATTCTTGAAATGAAGGACTGAATTTTCAAGTCTTGAAAATATGCAGGAATAGATTTCCAAACTTTCTCTTACATTCACTTCCTTGTGTAACAATGGTGCCAGTGGTGGAAGAGGAGTACACCTCTTCAAGACTATTTCAGCTGTGAATCAGCTTGAAAAATGAACTACTCTCAAGATACACTTCTGCCCCTCCCTTCCCTCCTCCCCACCCCAGTAGTAAACACAGGATAGTAGCCAACTTGACTTAAGTTAATATTCCATCAGGATTGAAAACCACCACCATACTTATTTAAAAATAGATGACAGGGTGCAAGTCTTATTTCCCAAAAGGGAAATTATTTTTGGCTATACATAGTTCATCACCAACAACACTTTCCCTCTTCATGTTTGGTTCATCATATTATGCTGTTGTGTCACTCTTTGTTCTTAATAATCCAGCTATAAAACAAACAAACAAAATTAAACAAAAGGGCCTTTGCTCCACCATTAATGTCACCTTGTATAACAAACACTGTCCTTTGCAATACAGTTGTTTTTGACTTTCTAATGAGGACAACATTTTCTAATGCAAAATAATATTTTATTAATGCCAAAACTCTGAGGAATTCTGACATGAAAACTGGTGTTATTTTAGCATATGTGCACATAAGCGCCCTTTACTCCTTATACTGGAAACTGGTATTTCCTTGTGTATAGATGCGATTTAACAAAAGGAAAAGAGCTCTGAGAATCAGCAGTAGACTAGCTTCTTAGGAGCCAATCCTTCCAAAATCCTTCCTATGCTTTTAAAGGTTGTTAGGATTTAGAAAGCACACATCTATGTAATAAGTCTTTTCTCTGATAAAAGACTACATCAACGATTACTCCTACTGCAGGGAACACTGTAGCCATCTCTTTCACTGACCAGTAGTTCAGCTACACACCAGCAGATGGGCCTTTGGCCCCCTCTACAAGTTACAGGTTTCCTACAATTAATTGGTTAATTGTACAATTACCTTGACACCAGCTATATGTGCTTGTACCTATCATGCCATAAAAAGCTCCAACCAGCTATAAAGTTAGACCTCAAAAACCTGTACTAACTTTATAGCTGGTTGCTACTGAGCTTTGATTTGCAGGTGTAGCTGGGTTTCCCCTGGGGCTGGGAACCCACGGACTGTGGCTACGATCTTGCAGCCTTGAGAATGCACAAAAAACTCACAGGACTAGGACATCACAGCCATAGGCAGTGGAAGGCTAGGGCTAATGGGGCTCAGCCCCACCAAATGCAGGACAGCAGGTACAGCCTCAGGTCAGCAGGGTGGGAAGGGGGGCATACGCAACCAGGATTGCAGCCCAGCATGTGAAATCACTGGCTGCCCAACACGGCAGGCAAGTATCAATCTATTCTATGAAGAGGAAGGGTCTGGAGGGATGCAGATTGAGGCCCCCACAATGAAGAAGGGAATAAGGCACAGGCAGAAGGGGCTGGGGTGAGCGGGGCCCCGACCAGGCCAGGTGGTGGAACAATTGGAGCCTGGGTGGTTCACCCAGGGGCACAGGGAGATCCCACTCCTGCGCACACCCTGGCAGAGTCCCAGTGGCACGTGCCCCCCAGTCTGTATGTGGGGCAGAGGCAGCTGCTGCTGCGTGCTGGGCTTTGCTCCCTGCTGCAGCTGTCCCGCAAGCAGCACAATGCCACATGCCTGCTGCTACCAGACCGCACCGTGCCCCCTGCCCACCTAGCAGTGGGACGCACATGGAGCTGCACTAGTCCTGGGACAGCTGCAGCAGGAAGCAAAGCCCAGCAGGCAGCATCAGCTGCCTCCACCCCATGCAGATTCGGGGGGCGGGGGGATTGCCCTGTGTCCCCTGGGCCTCCACCAGGGTGCATGCAGCAGCAGGAGCCCCTGGACGAACTGCCCAGGCTCCGACTCACCCTAGCTCCTGCTCCTGCCTGTGCCTCACCACGGGTGCCTCGATCTGCACCCCCTTTCTCCTGCCCCACTCCTTCCCCCACAGGCTTACCTACTGAGGGGGGGACATGCACTTGTGCTTAGCCACTCCAAATATTTTTTTTCTCCCTCTACCTCTGATCACAGTTACCATGATCTCCCAGCCCCAGAGGTTTTACACACCCCTGATAGTGGGAGATTATCTCCCAGACACAGAGGTACATGCAGCAATAAGGCATGATGGAATTTAATGCACAATTCCCACCATGCCCATGTAGTGGCATGACAGGAAGCATGATCGTGTGGATCATGCCTTGGTCCCTTTACACCTTTACTTGCATGTGTGGAGGGGGCCTTAGACACACAAATGGCAGAGAAGATGCACTAGAGTTTCAGCCATGGGAAAAGGACATGACTATTCAATGAATAATTGCCTTTTAACAACTAAAGCAATGACAAAGCACTGCTTGCACTTAGCTAGAACAGCTTACTCCAAAACAAGAGGGAAAATTTAGAATGGAGAATGGAGTGATTGAGCTAGGAAGCACACTTGTTAGGGTTGCATACTAACAAGTGAAGATGTAGGAGGGGCAGGCAAAATACAGTCCATGGGCTACATCTGGCCCACCAGGCCATTCTATCTAGCCCACGGGGCCCCTAAAACTTTCAGAAAATGATCTGCATGTGGCTGCTTGTCAAAGATGACAAAAGCACCAGTGGCAGCAGGACCCAGTGGCTGAGCAGCAAGGCCCACCTGGACCTGCCCCTCCCCCAGTCCCCAACTGGAAGCTTCTGTGGCTTCTAGTCTGGTGACCCTTTGGCTGTTCTCTGCCCTCCCTCCAAGTAGAAAGTTGGATAGGATTGGATGGAGGGAGGGGAGGAAACCGCAGCAATCAATCCACACTGCGGAAACCAGGCCGAGCTGGATCCATGCTGCACCATGCAGCATGGAGTTGGCAGGGCCTGCCTGGCCAGGAGGCAACGGGGAGAGTAGAAACCACCATGATCTTCCCACACCATGGAACCCACACCAGGCTGAGCTGGTTCCATGTCACACCGTGAGGTTCCAGCCATGCAGCTGGGAACTGCATGTTGCAGGCCAGGGTGGGCTGGAGCCACAGCGACAGGTGGGCAGGGGCCAGAAGCAGTGGTGAGTGAGTAGGGGGGAGTGGCAGCAGTGGCAGGCAGGCATTCCTAAGATGGTGACCAGGGGCCAGGGTTATCCTTGCTGCCCTCCACAGCTCACCAAAACTCATTAAAGTGGCCCTCCAGTCAAAATAACTGCCTGCCCCTGAAGTAGAGCATAGTTCTAATAATATTAGCTACTAACAAGCTCATTGTAGAAAGCATGGAGTAGAATGTAAAGATTAGGGGTGCACCAATAAAGATTTTTTAGGCAGATACCAATGCCCAATTATATCAGACATTTATATTGTTAACCGATCAAACTGTTGATATGTAAGCCAGGCACCTTGGAGAGCAGTATCTGGCTGGTAAATCTGTTGGGGCATAAGGGCAGCGGGGTGCAGATCAAGGCCCTCATGGTGGGGGAGGGAGTCAGGCTAGGGCTCAGACAGAGGTAGGCACTGACCAGACAGGGCAAGGGTGGGGCATGGGATGGAGCCATGAGTGGCTCCCGCCACTGCATGCACCTCTGGGGGAGGCATGGGAGCTATGTACCCCCTGGATTTGTGTGCATGGTGAGAGTAGGCTGCCTGCTGTGGGCTGGGTGGGGAGCACTGGGCTTTTCCCAGCAGGATGGGAGTTGGGCTGGGGCTGCGCTTGGGGTGGGCAGCAACAGGAGGGGGAGGTTACAGGGGACTACAGTGAATTTTGGGATGTCTGTAGCCCCACCCTCCCAACGTCACCACTGCCCGCTCCAACCATAGCCCCAGCCCAACCCCCCCAACCAGGAAGAATCCAATGCCACCTCCAACCCTAGCCTGCAAAAGGCAGCCCACCCTTGTCCTGTACACAGATCCAGGGGGCACATGCCCCCCATGTCTCCCTTGAAGGTGTGCACAGGGGTTGGAAACCACCCCCACAGCCCACAAACGAGCCACTCGCAACTCCATCTCACACCCCACCAATCCCTGGCTGGGCAGTGCCTGTCTCTGCCCCTGCCCCACTCTCACCCACACTGTGGGGGCCTCCATCTGCACCCTCCCACACACCCCTTCCCCTCCACAGACTTACTGGCCAGATACCGCTCTACAAGCTGCTGGGCTGCACTCCTCTCCCTGTGCATGCTGCGGCTGTGCCCATGCATGTGGCATTTATCAGTGACATTATCAGCCAAAAAAAACCACAATTGTCAATAAAGTCAGTTTTCCTTTTATTAGTGCCAATATGATATGGACTGATGTATCAGTATACCTCTACTAAAGATGCACTCATAATTACTTCTTATAGCAAAAATACTTATGTATTTGTAGTATACACTCTGAATACAACATAACCAATTACGCAACAGAAAAATACCTTATTTCATCTTAAAAATCAAAGCTAAGAAGAAAAGAAAGTTAAGTAAGAGGGAAATGTGGCATGCATTTGAATAGTAACCAAGTATTTAAGCTTAGGAAGACTGTCCATTCTTTGGTGGATCTCAGAAAGTGGTTTGCATACAATATATGAGAGGGGCTTAAGAATTGTAAAAGGAGGAAAACAGTATCCGGGAATCAGTGGATGGAGGTTTTATAATTGGAGCTTATAAAATGCAGGTTTTATAACTGGAGTCTTTATTTTATCCTAGAGGAGTGGTTCTCAGCCTCATTAGACTCAAGGCACCCCTTAGAAAATACCAGCTCTTAGCATTCACTCATTTTTGACTATGGGAAAATAGTAGAGCAATTCTTCTGTTGCAAAGAACTCCAACAGGTCAGAATGTTTTTAACACTCTGGATTCCTGTTTGAAATCTCTGGGTTCATCCTATGAATAATGTCTGTACAGAACAGGGCTAACACTGCACAGCAGCACACGGCATGCTTGAAAGTGTCAAAACACCCTAGGGTGCTACAGCACTCTGGTTGAGAATCACTGGCCTAAATGATGTATAATGCTGGTCAGTATTATGAATATGAAAGCCTACATTTGGATGTCTGGCTGATAACAAAAGAAGTTGATTCATAACAGCCAAAGAAATTAATTAAATCAATATGGACATGGAATTAAATAGTTGGGGGGGGGGGAAAGAAATCAGCAACCCAAGTGACACCATTTGATCTTTACATGCTAAAGAATTATTGCAGGCTGAAAATTTAAAAGATCTGTTTAAACAGAATGTGCACTTCATCTTGGTTTGCTTTGTTTTTCGGGTAAGTTTTTTTTTGGGGGGGAGATATTTTTTGTCTGGTTTTTACTTAACAGTTTTTATGAGCTCAAATCTATACATAAGAACAAAAGTCTAAATTGTGAAAGTTTAGCTTTCAGCTACTTATACATTTCGTTTTGGAATAAGACAGTAAAAGAGAAAGAGAGAGACTTAATTTTTAAACCCTTATTATAAAAATAACAAAAACAAATGGTAAAAGCGCAAAGGTATGTGGCCCTCCCAGGGGCTGAACGTAAAACACTTGTCACCAACAAAATACCATGTCAGAGCAGACCCATACCTAGGAGTGTGCGGGGCCCAGGGCATATCAGCCCATGCAGGGCCAAGGGGTGGTGAGCTGCCAAAGCATGGAGCAGGAGGCAGAGGGGTGGCGAACGGCCAGAGTGCAGCAGAAGGGAGTGATGAGGTAATCAACAGCTCAGATGGTAACGTCCCTGCATTCCTTCCTTTGGAAAAAGCTGTTTAAGAAAAAGCTTGTAATGAGTGAGGCTTTATTTTCTGATAAGATGTTAAATGCTGATAACAGAGCTGATAAATGTCCTGTTATCAAGGGGAGGACCCCTCCCTAATCAGAGGTCCTGCCAGGGCCTGGCCATGCCCCCCTCAGCTCAGCTCTGTGCAATGGAAGGGAGGGCTGCTCTAGTATCATCTCTGTGATGTCCGTCTGGTTACAAAACTGATTTAGTCTAGCCAGGTTAGATTAACCTGCAAAGATTAACTAAATTGAGGCTCAGGCTTTTTTAATGTCTGTCCCTAGCCCAGATGGCACAACTGTGGTCTGCCTGTCAGAGCTTCAATCAAGCTGTAGTGTAGTATTTTTACTGATGGCTAAACACTGTGATGCACTTTTCTGACAGCCATTTTCAGCCTGTTGGGATTTTTTTCCCCCCAAAACTGACAGTCACTAAATTTACTGACAGTTAGCCACCCTGGTTTTGCTGCTCACAATATTACAATATATCTGATAAAAGTTTACTCCAAAGGCAACTGTGACAAAAAAAGACATGAGGATATTCGGAGTATCCATAATAGCTCTTTGCTTTTAACTTTATTAAGTATCCAGCAATATCAAAAGGGCAATTAGGTTGTGAACTCTGCCTTAGTTAACCTCATTGCCGGACCCTTCTATCAGGAAGGGTCATTGACATAAGAAAATAAAAATTAAGACAGATCCACAGAGCACTTTGAACCATCCAGGACACCAAATAACCTCATTTTAAGAACAAATATTTAATATGCATCCCCTTTAGCACTGAATAAAAAGATTGGACCCAAATGGATTTAAAAGGGTTTCGGATGTTTTGTTTTTTTTAAAAAAAAAACACAGAAATGAATTACACAGATCTTATTAGTTGCCACACAGCTAATTCTGAAGACCAAAGTTCAAAAGAATAAAAGGTTCAGTCCTACATTGAAGAGAATGGAGGAGCCAGTTATAAACCATATAATTCAACTCAAATTTCGCTACTGGTATCAGTTAGAGAACTAATTAGAAAGAAAATAAAGCTGAGTATTTTGTGGGCAGCTGACTTGTGTGAAGACTTAAATCTGGTTTAAACTATAATATTTTTGTTCATTTCCCTGAGCCATATAAAGCAAAACTTCTTTTCTGGAAGGAAGCATGAAGTGGATACATGCATCTTCAGCCTTATGTATGACAAAGCAGCCAGAGAACTGGCTGGCCTTCTACAAGAGTCAGAAATTGGCTCAGATTGCACATCAATTCTATATTTGTCAACACCATCCTAGCGCCCCAAATCATACTACTGCTTTGCCCAGATCTTTACTCTAAATTCTGTTCTGTTTCCTTTCACTGATAAATCTTTTTCTGCAGTCAGACAGTGACAACTAAAATGATGTAGTTAAAGTAATAAACAGAGAATTTTAAGTAGCCTGTCAAAACAAGTGACACAGTGTGAGAGTTAAAACTAAGATGATACAAAAAAGTTTCATTCAAAGTAGCATCTTTACTACTCAACTGCTAAGAATTATCTTGCTCAGAGAATGCTTTATGATTTCATTTGCAACAATTAGGCAGGTTCCAGCTCCTCCCTAATAATACTAACCATCTGATAAACAAGAGCTACTCCACTATATAACTTGTGATTTCTATTTGAAGAAAGTCCTTTCAAAGGTATTTCAAGCCTTGAATGAGCCTTGGCAGCATTGATTTCAACCTGTGGATACACCAGGTTGCCTGCCTATACCTTCCTTGAGGTAGGCAAGACGACTGGCCCCAAACTAAGAAATATCCCAGACCTTTAAAAGGTCTAAGTACAATCATTCCACAGCTAAAACAAGTCACCTTTGAACATCCATGTTAGCAAGGGAGAACCTGGTGACTGTTTTCTCTGCCAGCCACATTCACAAAATTATTTTAACTCTGAGACATCAAATATTAAAAAAAAAAGTTTGGACCCGAGAAGTTTGCAAAACATGTTTTAAAAATTCTGCAAGTAAGGAGGTGGTTCCTAAATATTTCATGCTTCTTTAAAAATTCTTACAGGTCTTGAATGCCCTCAGAAGTGTGACATGCTAAAAAATTATTCAGTTTCTCCCTACCAGAAAAAAAAAGAGTACTTTAAAACATTAGCTACCTAAATTTGTTTTCTGCACTTATACATGACTGCTGAACAATTAAATATTAAAAAACCCTACTCCTAAAACAGACTATTTCCCCCTTTCTAAGCCAAGAGCAGGATTTCACAGGCACCGGCCAGCACGGGTCCTATATTTGTTTAAAACATCATGCTTATTAAAACACCTGGAAATAAGGGCAGGCTTTCTTACCTTCTGAAAAGGTTTTTGATTTGTTACTTAACTAAACGTGTTTGTACAGCTTTCCTCAAATCTACGAGTCCTTTATCCACAAGATGTCAGTTGAGGCAATAATTACATTAATAAATTGTAGCCAGTCTAAGAGGAAAGAGATGTATAGGCATTTAGAATTAACATGCTGTAAATCGCTTCTGCATCATCCTTTGTCAGTAGAGTTAGTAGGCTTTTTTTTTGCTGCCTTTTAGTCATAATTTAACACATTTGACACATTTCATCTCACTCAATGCACTGAACCCTAATACAAAAGAACACCAGTTTGTCAACGGCACGTGATTTGAAGATGAGTATCAGTTAATCTTAGGTGGCTGACAGTGACAAAGACAGCCATGCTGGTGACAGTAAAGGGAACATAAGTGACAAGGAGAGATCAGACCAGGATACTGGCACAGCAGTTGCAATGTCACCAAAATGCAGGACCTCACCAAATCCCACGCAATTGTCTCCAAACTGAAAACCTGCAAACTTCTTCCTATGGTTTAGAAAAGTCTCTGTACTCTTCCTGAAAACACAGGAATTGCTACTTGAACAGACCAGTGACCTATCTGGTCCAGCAGTCTGTATCAAATGCTTCCGAAAGATGATGCATAAACCCCACTCCACCCAACGGACACACACCCCAACCCTGAAAACAGTGACAATTTACACACCAAGTCCCACTGACTTCCACTGAGACCAGTCACAGAATATAGTTAATCACTTTGAGTAAGTCTTTGCAGAACTGAAACTAACACTGGCAATTATGAGAGAACCTAATGTTAGGGAATGTTGCTCATTTGCATTTTAGCTCAAGAACAATTTCAAATCAATACCAGGTGGACAGGTATAAGCAAACTATTGCAACACAACCACATATTTGTAGGGATGTACCCAAGGTTAGAAGGGAGAGAAAGAAGAACAAGCAGAGTGGAGAAACAGAAAATAAAAGGAAAACATGCGAAGCAACAAGGAAGCTTCTCATTTGTGTTGTACAACAATTACATCAGTTAGTGTGTCAGTTTCCAGAGTTTATATGGCAGCTTCCCTTAGCCCAGGTATCAAATGAGGAATGGATGTTCCTGTTCTTGGCTACCCTATAACTTATAAAAAGGGACAGAATTTTGCTGGCCCTGAAAATAAATAATAATAAGTCTACACCAAGCATCCTTACCCACTATTACATTTACCTACTAACATCACAAGTAACATCTAAGACTTCTTTAAATATACGTTTCCTTTTTTCTAACCGCTTGTTTACTGCATGCTCTTGACAGTGTCTGGCCTCCGAAAGGTTTAAACCAAGGTCATGTGGCAACTCTCCCTCTTGTTGTGAGGGAGGAGCTTTGTTTTGTTTTTTAATCTTCACAAACTCACAACATTGTGCTGAAACTTCCAAGGGAAAAAAACCAAAGAGAAAGCAAAGCTATACATACTATACGTAACCCACTTCTCCTGCATTACGAAGCAAGATCTCCATTCCATAATCTAATAACTTCAGAAACTGTTCAGGCCAGGCAACTGATTATGACATGGTAAAAACCATGTTGGGGAGGACAGCTAACCTCCAGTGGCGAAAGAATAGGCGACTCTCCCCATCTCACGGAACAGCATTCAAACTTCTACATTTAAGTCCGGAAGGGGCACTTCGCTGCTGCATTTCACAGGCAAGCAAGGTCTTTGCTTTAGACTTGTTGATGGCTACCAAAGCTCTATTTTTAAACCTACAGCTTGGAGAACAGTGGGCAGGAAAAAAATGGTCTTCCTCCTCTTCTTCTTCCAACCTTACATTTATTTTGGAGCAAATTTCACTTTTTTTTTTTTTACTTCTAACTCAAAAAAAAAATGTTTAGGGTTTTCTTTACCAAGAGATAGACACAAACCTGGAAAACTAGTTCAGCAGGGCAAAAGTTTAGAGGGCTTATCAGCAAGTGAAAACAGGCTTTTGAAAACGCTTATATAAACCCACCTTAACTTTATTTTAAGCACAGAACAGTAGCTATTGGTAGCACTCGGTGTTATAAAATACATGTATCCAGCCACCCAACAAAAAAAAGGAGTGTTGTTGCCTCATTGTCAAAAAAAGCTTTCCAATTACCTAACACCCTGAGAGTCCATCTGTTGGGTATATGCATAAACTCCAAGGCAGATGCATTTAAAGTCCAATTCCACTGGAGGGAGCAAAGAGGGAGTAGTTGACTTTAATGAGCTTGGGACTGATCCCTCAAGCATAAATTAGAGATTAAACTATTTTATGCTACACACATTCAATTTTGATCTAATATTCTGAAATAAATCAGAGTGGCATGAAAAGACTATGGTGTCTTAAACAAATGGCACATATGCAAAGTAATCAGAATATGGAAAGCAGCCACCAGTCAAAGCCTTTCTTCTCTTGAAATGCACTCAGCTTGTACCCTGTTGGGCTGATTGAGCATACAAAAGTTAAAAGAAATAGAACACCATTAACTTGACTTTTACTAATACCCAGTAAGGTCACTGTCAATCTGACCACTACAGTATATAAAATTTCCTTCAAAGGTTGTTTCTAGGAGGTGGGCTTTTTTTTTTTTTTTTTTGGCAACAATTATATAATTAGATTTTTCAAAAATAAAAATATAACCTTTGACCTTTCACATGCAGCTAGCTGTGTCAGCTTCAGAACACATGTTCTATTTTGCAAACATGTCAACATGGTGTGATGGATACTTTGACAAGTGCTGATGTTGCTGTGAAAAAACATGATCTCTGCCCACTGAAATCTGCTAGGGGGAAAAACAAACAAACAAACAAACTTGGCTAATTTCCTCCTTCCCTCCACCTCCAGTACCAAACAGAAATTCACTAAATCTCCATACTTTAAAAAAATGCATTTAAGACTAAAAAAAAAAAAAGGTTTAAGTTCATTACTTCACTCGTCCTCTGAATCTAGGAACCACAATAAAAAAAAAAAAGTCTGCCTCTTCTCCTCAATCAATACAATCCCTTAAGAGTTCAAGCTTCAAAACATTCACATAAAATATTAGCTTTATATATTTGCAGTAGATAAACTGAACTAGCAAGACAATCAATCAATTTTCAATTACTTTTGGCATCTCGATAAGATGATAGTGCACATACTAACAATCAACAATCGTCTGCTAATGAGCAGGCTCATACCTTATGGGAATCATGAACCTTTCAAGTGGGTAATTAACAATAATTATTTGCAATAAATATGTATTTTTTCTGTAGTTATGATCAGTATATAGAGTTTGTAACCTGAGGTATATTCACATGAGACACTTGGCTGTACTGTCTTATTCCAGGCTGTGTCCATGTACTCTTAGATTAGGAATTTCTAAAATGCATTTATAAAGTTTCAGGTGTACTGAGAGCCATATCTTTATTTACTTGCAAGCACAGCACAATATTTTATGTCCCAGTAGACTTGTTCTAAATTATGTTGTACTTACAACGTCAAACTTTTGGGTGATGTTTCCCTGGACATCAAGTAAATAAACCTTGCCATAATGTGTTCCCAAGGCTAAAAACTGGAGAGAGAGAGAGAGAGAGGCAGATTAAATAAACACAACATTACGAGTACAAGCAGCTAAAGATCTTTAAGATGTTTAGCAGATTAATGATTAAAGCTGCCCTAAAAGAAAATATTCCATGGACAAAGCTTATTGTAGCTGCTCCTGAAGAATAAAACAGGGCTTGAAGCCCATATTATTGTGATAGTGCAAGTTAGCTGTCAGAATGAGTCATGAGGACCCTCATCTACTGACAACTAATGGTGTGTCTGCAGTCTGTACACACTGCCTGATGGACTGTGGCAGCAAATTAAAAATGCAGTGTGAAAGCAGGGACTAACATACACTTGAAAACAAAGCCATGGAAGTGATTAAGGAATTAGTTATATTTCTGGTTTGTATTTTTGCCATTCAAAGAAATATTTTACACACAAAAATACCACTATTCGGTTAGGCCATGTGTACACGTATGTAATGTGAAAAGGTAGTCTGAGCTTTGTTTAAATGTACCCATCATCCAGCTGAGTTTACTTTCCTTACATAACACTTCTACAATTAACACTGGGTACATCTACAAAAAAAATGAAATTGTGTGTCAGACCATAGCCTAAATTGTTTTTTTTTTTTAATCTTAATATGTTTTTCTAGTAACTTTGAGATCCACTGTTAATTGAACGGTGTGAACTAGCCCTAAACAAAACAGGAGAAACTTCAGTACTATTTGACAGATGACAGAGAGATTTTTTCTCTTTCTTTTGGCATTACTCAAATAGTATGGGCTCCTAAATTCTCTGTATTTCACTGCATGTGAGCATGCTTCATTGCAACCTATAATGAAATGCTCAAATTTACAGGCACTACTAAGCGTGTCAGTCAAGCAGCACAATCTTTAAAAAATAACCTTATAGAAAGTCAAGGTTTAAAAGGATTTATCAAAATGGAATTGCTTAAAATGAAATTTCAGTTCAGGCACTTAAAATATGAAGCTACATTAAAGAGGAGTCAAAAAAGGGAAAGAAGGGGTTCATTAGAAATTCATCCCCTGCAATGCCTTTCACTCCTGCAAGGTTGCCTTTTTTCAGGAAGAAAAAAGTCCCCCGGGTAAAAAAATCAATACTGGTTAATAAAACATCAGGTGTGCAGACATAACTAGGTATGACTATTCCACTGCACAGGCCTGCTTGAATGCACCAGGTGCCATGACGATTAGTCATCCAGTGCAGACAGCGAGCCTGGTGAAAATATGATGCTTTAGCATTGAAAGAAAAAAAATAATAATTCTGGGGAGAAATTAGTCTGAATAGAAGAAACCAGACTTTGGTACTTCCAACAAAGCCAAATTGCATTAAAATCAGAGATACATGTGCAACAGAACAGTAGTTTTTTTTCAGGTTGACTCTTTTTCTAGGGTATGATTCAAAAACAAAACCTACCATCCATGTTTATTTTTAAGCTTTCTATTGTAAGACACCTATTCCTAAAAGACCCCAATACCCTAGCTGCGAACAATATTGATCTTTCTCATAAATAGTGTATCTAGTTTGCTAGATGACTAGAAGTGTTTGGATAGTTAAAACAGCTCTACTGTGGCGTCACTTTTTGTGATGCTATACTTAAGGTTTACCTGTGCACTTCCATATATACATAAACTTTATTTATCTGTTAGCCAGGATGTAAAAAGGTCATTGATCAGTAGCAGTTTTGGCTAATTTTCCAAATGTCAATTTAATTTTAAGAAAATCTAAAGGTTTGTGAGAGACTTGTGGTCTTCATTGGTACTGTCAAAAAATGTTAAAATTAAAAATAAAATCTTAAACCATCATAAACAGAGCAACTCCATAATACTTTGAGTAAGAGAAATAAACTGCATATTCTGAACCCCGAATGTACCATTTAACAGACAGGTACCACAATAGTAGCTGTTAAGGAGTCATTACTAGCTTTCAAAAAGTGCTAAAAAATGCACACAAGAATACTGTAAGTATGAGGTCTTTTTAACATTAAAAATAGGTGTTTTGTAAAGTCATGCAAGTGTGACTTCCAAGTATCCTGTACTTTATCTTTCACATATTAAAGACATTTTGTCTGTCCCTTTTTTTCCCCTTAATCTCACAAAACTGTTCTTTTATTCTCATGACTAAATTCTCTTCTCCCCAATCCCACATATCAAACTTCAATGTTTTCTTAGTAAAAAAACTAGATGGAGGGGAAGGAGAAGGATCCCAAACTGAATACATACCAAGTACAATTCATTTGTAAAAGCTTATTTTAATTACTCCCTAAACCAAAATACTCCCTAAACCAACCTCCAGCATGATCGAGTTTGTACAGTTGAACTATTCAGAACAAATAAGCACAATAGATGCCAAGGTCCTTACTGAATAAAATGCAGTTGAGATCATATTGTTGTAGAGGGAAGAACATATGCACAAAAAGTTATTTTAAAATCAGCAAAACAATGATTGCATTTCCCAGCCCTGCAAGGTGAGAGAATACCTTTTCATGCACGGTCATGCAACTGGCAACATCCTTCTGAAGAATTTCAGACACGCCATTAGTAAGCCTTTCATATTTCAGCTTGGGTTCTTCTTCACTTTCATCTTCCTACATCATTAAGAGATTAAGAGAGAAAGATTATTTTAACACCTTCAAATTTATATTTTAAAAAATGGTTAAAAATTCCCATAGACCATCACAGAGCAACAGCCACAGATGGTTCCTTTTGATCTCCCAACAGCCACTACAACTGAAAGCCAAACTTCCATGTTTCATTCCAGTTATTCATACCAGAGTACTGGATGCAAATAAATACTGTAAATACATAAATCAATACAATTATACTGTACAGAGGCACTTAGTTGACAAGCAGGGGGAAATGTACATGAGTACTTAGTAAAATGAAAGCTAGTCATTCCCAATTAAGAAAAAAAATATAAATATAAATATGGTAAAAGGTGGCGATGATAAAATAAAGATATGCAGTTATAGCCAATTATAGCTCTGAGCCAAAGCATGCATGCTATAAGAAACTTGAGGACCTTTACAAGATGCTGCACCTCTGTAGGAAGGACAGACACAAAATGCTGTAAATAAAAATAAAAATATCGGCTAGGAATATGTTAACTGTATAGAATGCCTCAATGGCTTTATGTTAAAACCAAAAGAGAAAAACCACACACAATCCAATAAAAACATGCTGCTGCAAGCTGTAGAGGGAGATCTGGACACCATACAGTTTATATGAATGAACTGAGACCTAGATCCCTTCCAGAACCTCAAATCTACCCCGTCATTACCCTTAAAGCTAAGTACAGACATTCAAAAAAGCCCAAGCCTGAACCGGCTCAATCTTCGCAGGTTAGTCCAACTTGCGTAGACTGAACTGGCAAGCAAGTGAACAGATGTTCACTTCCAATTCCAGAAACTCAGGCACATGCCTGCAGTGGCTCAGGCCAGAAGCCGGGGGCATTACAGTAGCCCTCCCTTCTTCTCTACAGTGGCCAAGGGAAGCTGATGGGGGGGGTGGAAACAGGCTCCAGCAGGCCCAAGTATGATTGTGGAGACGTTTAAACCCCAACCCTGGCCTGCAAGAACTGCAGCTGGGATGTGCCTGGAGGTGGAGAGGGAGGGCAGGGGAAGCAGCCCCTGCCAGGCTTTTGTGGGGGTGGGGGGAAGAACTGTGACCAGACTCAAAGGCTTAAGCAGTGAGAGCAAACCCCAGCCCTAGGCCGGAGGTGAATGGGGGCGGGAGGGAGGGAGAACTACAGAGAAGTAGGTCTGGCAGGGACCTCCAGGAGGTCCTCCAATGTCTTGTCCAGCCCCTGCCCAAGACTCGACCAGACCCTCCAGTAGAAGCACTAGAATCTAAAGAACAGAGGGTATTGCTTGCCAGAGGGCTCTGTACTGCTGGGGAAAAAAAGCCACCAAGGGCTTCCTGCTGCCAGTTTTCCCCCCTCGCCCTGCAGCAGGGCCCAGCGCTGCATCCCTCCAGCCATAAGCCCCAAGGCAGTGCCGCAAAGTCCCCTCCCCTTGTTCCCATGGTGGAGGAAGAGGACATAGAGAGCCCTGCCCGCCACAGCAGCTGCATGACAGCCCAACCCAGCCTGGGTATAGGGAGCCAGGAGCACAGAGTTCTCTCTCCTTGCCCCACAACAGCCAGTATTATTCCCGGTGCCCAAGTGGGGGCCTAGCATTGCACCCCTCCAGCCCTGAGGCTGCACTGTACGGAGCAACCCCCAGCCCTGCAGCAAGGAAGGAGAGCCTGCTGTGATTGCTCCTGGCTTTCTGCGCCCTGGTTGGGCTGGGCTATCTGAGGGCACAGCTCCTGTAGCCCCAGCTTGAGCTACAGCTGGCTTGGAAGGGCCCTGCCCCAGAAGCCTGGCCAGCCCCTCCACCCACCTTGCCCACGACAGAGGCTGGGACTAGAGCTGGGGCTGCAGGGCTGAGCTGGGAGGGGTGGCTACAGGGGGCTAAGCACTGACAGTGCTAGAGGAGGTTTCGGGTGGGGTTATGGCTATCCCAAAATTCACCTTAGCCCCCATAGCCACCTCTCCCAACCCTGTGGCCACAGCTCTGCTCACCCTGCTCCCACCTGCAGGGCAGCCCCCTCTCAATCCCCCACACTGGGAAGAAGCTTGCACTTCCCGGCTAGATGCCAGCCAGCATGGCCCCCTAAGGCAAAGGGGGCAGGGAGGGAGTTTCCCCTTGGGGAACCCGAGGAGGGGTCTGCCTGGCTGGGGTACAGCAGCCCCTATTAGGGACACTCAGCTTGCATGGGGGCAAGCACCAGAGACAGCAGCTGAGGCTGGCAGACCCTGGCTGGAGCAATAAGCCCCCTCCCTACCTGCTTCACCTCAGGGGGCCACGCTACCTGGTACCTGGCCATGTTCCCCATCCCTGCTCTGGCTACAGCACAGCCCAGCCCAGGGCTGCAGAGCATGCAGTGATGCTGGGGGACTGTGATTTAACTTGAACCAGGAAGGGGTCTGGGACAGAAGTTCCATAACTCAGTTTGACCTCAGTCAGTTAAGTCTGATGCTACATTCAACAAGGCTCATCTTAAACCAGTTTCCACCATTTTTAAATTGGTTTACGTGCACTGAACTTCTGTTCTGTTCTGTTACAGGTTTAAAACCAGCTTCCGATCACTTAAACTGGTTTATATGCAACTTCTGTCCCTAGCCTTAAGCAGGACAAGTCATCCAGTCAGCACTGAGATCCAAGGAAAGGCAAAAGGCATAATTGAACAGAAAGGAGAATGAGCTAAGAAACAAAGGAAGCAAGCTAGAGAGAGAATCCAGTTGCAGATCTCTCATAAAAGAATGCTTGAGGTGCAGTATACTGCTCAGGTTACATGGTGTTCATCTGCTACAAAATAGCCTCTCAGTAAAATAGACATTTCCAACAGATACATTTCATATTTAACAGTTTCATTTGATCCTATGTGTACCAATGGATCCCCTCTATAAAATGGTATTTCTGTAAATGATAATATCCCCACTTCCAATTACAATAAAAAAATACCATAAAAAAAAAGTATCATGAAGATATCATGTACGTATAAAGCACACTATTCTTTTTTATTTCTTGCCCTGATACATATCATTGCTGTGCCCAGTTAAAACAGCTCCTATGTTCTATACCACTGATGGGCAAAATTATTCCAACAAAAAAAAAAAGTGTGCAAGATTTAATTAATATACGTAAAGCATAAGTCAGACAGATACGATTTACCTTACCTAATTTTAAAGGTTACATAAACTCCCAATAGAAATAGCTTTAAAAAAAACCCACATTCAAGCTTATCATGAAATAAAAACAACACAAAAACAAGGCTTGTCTTCTGAATTAAAAACCAACACAATTATTTGCAATGTGTTATCACCCATTTTATGCTATACTTTTATACAAAACACACACAAATATATGAAATTATGGTAGATATTCAGTATTTTATTACCATCAACTTATCATGCACATCCTAGAATGAAAGGATTTTTTTAAAAATATTGTTTGAGAGTTTTGTGGCAGAATATGAAAGGGATTAATATAGGGACATCAACAAGCCATGACGTCGCAGTCTACGGCAAAGTGTCAAAATGTCCACCAAAAAACATTTTATTCAGTAAATCCAACACTGAACAAAGTTGTAACCAGTCAGAATGACAAAGTCGAACTACCTGCTTCTACATGCTTAACAGAAGAAAACTGTAACAAAGAAAAAGCAAAAGCATGGGGGTGGGTTACATTTTACTGCAATTAATACATCCCTGCAATCATTGTTATAAATTTTATATTTGAAATGCATGGGTGATCTCTGCATCCTGGAATAAATGTGCAAAGCAAAAATTGAATTCTGGGCATCTAGTGTTTATAATAAAATTCCACATGTTGCTGAAGTCTGGACATCAAATGTGCAACCAATGTGAAAAGTTAATTCTAGTCTCTTGAGTATTTTGCATAAAAGCATTCATCCACGGGCCATTAGATAAAGTTACTGTAAATAAGTTTTGCCTGTCTTATTTATGAGTGAAAACTAAATCTCTCTTGCACATGCATATACAAAAATATATACTTTCAAAACTCAGCGCACTGAAGCATTCTGCCAGGCCTCAAGAAAAGGTAAATAAAAACAAAAAAACTTCAACTATTAAGCACAATGATGTACCCATTTCATGCTTTTATGACAGGTATCTTTTATATGTTAAGTAACAGCCTAGGGTAAAGGCGAATTCGAGGGAAATTTTTGCCCCTTGCTGTAAACAGAGGAAATGAAAAATTATTTTTTAAACCACGAGATTATTCTATTGCTAAAGACTATATATTGCATTCGAAATGAGAGAAAACATCAAGTCCATTTAATATACTGAAGTTTAGCATTTTTAAGCTATTTTTCTACTAGGAAAAGCTCTTATGGAGCCTGAACTTCTAAGGTAAACACAAGCCAACGTTAATAAAAAGGAAATCAATAATTTGTTAAATTTTAATAATCCTGCAAACCTACAAATAAAACCATCAGCAGCCTGAGTTGAGATGACAGTTAGCTACGTTTCTATGACAACCTGGTGGAATAGTACAAGTCCTGACTTGCAGCAAAGCTAAGATATGAACAGAGTGACATTTACCCCATACAAGAAAAAACTCACAGCTTTCCTTTAAAAAAAAAAAAAAAAAAAAAAAAAAAAAAAAAATCAATTTCTCAACTAACATGGATTTTTACTAAGTGTATGGCACTTTTAATTAAAGACAAGTCCTTTAAACCTTCCTAGAGGATTCACAAACATTTGAAAATAAATTTTGTACTACTGTTACTTGAACTGCAGCTTTACATTGAACATTTCTGTTGCATAGAAAACTAACATTTTAGTTTTAAAAAATGCAGAGTTCTGAAATTCTCACCCTATCTTTCACTAAATGTTATTCAAATGAAAACTTAAAAGGAGGTCCAAAGTTCAAATGTTAAAAAAAATATAAAGTTTTACACACCGAGTTTAGGAGCTTTGCAAATCCGATTCAAATCTGGGTTGAAGAAGAGAGGGGAAATAAGGAAAGAAACAGAACAACCAATTTGTTCTGCAGCATAACTAATTACCAATGTGTAGACTACAGGAAGACCAATTTAAACCTCATTTTTCATTTGTTTATCTGCTGTTCCATTCTCCATTTCTTGTGCCGAAAGCGAAAACCACTCGAGATATTTTCCTAGTTACTTGTGAACGTTTCCCACATAGAAAACTGATGCAACTAACCAATCGTATCAAAGCTATAGCTGCTGTCAATACCCAATTCTTTAGGGCAAATGGAAAGATGCTTTTCTTTCCATTCCTCAAAAAACTGTGCGTGGGTAGCTGGTGACCAACTCTACTCAAAAACAAAACAAACAGAAGAGGGCTAAAGATGTGGCACAATGTCTTTAAAGTGCCAATTTAGCTAACAGCTCACTCATCTCTGTTAATACTACAGACCTAACCTACATAGCCTAACTCTCAAGAGATGTTCTTCAAGGGTCAATCCTAGCTTTGTCTACAGGACTACATAGTTGGAACCCCTTGCAAAGGGAAAAACTAAGAAGAGGTCCTTACAGAAACAGTATCAAGAACGAACCTGTAGGCAGTTCAAGTTTTCCCATTAGTGTATATTCATTCCTCCTGCATAAGCTTTACCCACAGGATAGTCTGTCATGGGAACTACATGCTCTACTGGTTGCAGATACCCTAATTATGTTATGGACATTGACAATGAAGTGCCATCCTTCCTGCATGGCTTGTCTTTATAAGTTTCAAAGCCTATGTAGTGTGCTGTAAACAAAGCCTTAGTGGAAATAAACGTAATATTAAAACATTGTTTGTCTTCATTTCTAATGGATTCTAACTAATCCTATGGCCCTATATTTTTAAGCTCAGAACCAGCAAAGCAGATTTTTAAGCCTGTGTGAACTTGATGAGCAAGTAATTTTGTTGAAGTGTGTTGACTCACGTGTTCAAAAAATTCTCATGCGTTGATGCACACTAATCTATTCACTCTTACCTGGGCATACCTGGAATGAAGAAGGAAGGGGAAATCTTAACTCTCACCAGCAACTCTCCTTAAAAACTTTCCTTTAAATACTTCTCAATTTCAAAAAGAACCTGCAGCTTTGCCAAAATGCCACATTTCAAGATATACCCAAAAAGAAAGTTTCTCTCACACAGTATATCTAATTATTTTATGCTTCAGGAACATAAGTAAAGTCTGATACTGTAGTCATTCACTTGGCAACACTTCCAGTTGCTCAGTATTGCCTTCTTTGGAAACGCACAAGCGTTTTCCAGGGAGGATGCTACATACTACATTGTAACACCAACTTTTCCTTGCACTTACATAAAGAAAGCATATAAGCTAGCAATTGTCAATTAGGGTATAACTCACAGCATCCTGGGATGTCCCGAGAGCCCTGGCGGGTGCCACAGGTACAGGGAGGAGGTACGTGAGATAAGTACAGCCACTTCTCTTGAGCACATTCATTGCAACACAGGCTCTGCCGTATCATCTGCTTCTCCTCCTTTGTGGCCCCTTTGCAAGGAGGTAAGCACTATAATAGTTTGTTTTTTTTCAAATGGGGTGCCAGTTAATTCACAGGAATTATGGAGGGCTTCCTCAACTCTAAAAAGCTTGAGAACCACTGACCTAAGGGAACTAGGTAGATTCGGTTGGGCAGCTTTGGACCTTTCAGTAGTGAATCTAAGACCAATAACAGAAATTTGAGCTAGCAAGTTGGTTTATTTGTGCTCTAGTTCTGTCCGCTTTTGTTTAGGAACCATGAAAAACTGTAAGCAAAACCAAAAAAATAACTGACTCCAATTATTCTCTTACTTGTTCTAGGTCTATAAAGGTTTAGAGCTTCTTACAGTTATGCACAGTGCATAAAACTTATCCTTTGTGTGCTGGCTCATAGTAGCTTCACTTGTAGCAAGAATTCTTCAAAAGGCAAAAAAAGATAACAAGACTTCTGTACTTTTGCACAATATCCAGGGAGAATTACTTGCTTCTCTCTATACATGGAAGGACAAAGGTCATCAAAACACATCCAACATAACTCAAGTTATCTAGATAAATCTATGGCTGCCTATACACATACTCGAAAAACTTTACTCTCTTCCACTTCTTTGTAGACTAACATTCATCCTTCTCCCCTCCAAACTACCCCATTGCTGGGACCCCACTATCTTGTCTTCAGACAAGTTTTAGAAAGGGCTGAAGAAGAGTTGGCCCTATGCTGTACTCAGGGTTTGATGCCTCTGTGTCTCAGGCACAGCCTTCTACTCGTCTTTCAACTTGAGTTATAAAGGGACCATACTCCTTCTAAAACAAGTATTTACAATTTCGAGGGTGCCCAGTGCAGCACTTGAATCTAATTAACTTTTGCAGCTAGATCCCTGACAGGCTGGGGAAAAACAAAAAAGCTACAGCCATTCTGGCTGCAAGAGATAAAATTCCTTCTTGGTTCTGGAAAGGTGATTAGCACTAAGCCCACAGCCAAGTACAGGAGAGCACTAGCCTGATCCTGTGGCTGAGGGAGCTGCTGATCCAGAGGTGGGGGATGGGGACTCCATCTGCAGAACAGGATTTAAACATATGCCTTTCCTCCCCCACAAGGATACAAGGGGCTGAAGGGACACCTGCACCTCTTCTAATAAGCCTCCCAGCATAAGTGATATTATCTCTGCCCTTCTCAGCTAGGGACATCCATTACATATAAACTGGTTTAAGTGATCAGAAACTAGTTTAAACCTATAACAGAACAGACACTGGGTACATATAAACCAGTTTGAAAATGGCCAAAACTGGTTTGAGATAAACCTCATTGAATGTAGCATCAGACTTAACTGATTTGTCTCAAATCAGTTTATGCAATGTCCGTCTCAGACCCCTTACTGGTGTAAGTTAAATCATACTCCCCCAGCATCCCAGTATGCTGTCTGGGTTGGGCAGAGCTCTGCTACAGTGAGCTGGGCTGGCTCCTCCCCTCTGCTCTCTAGCCAGAGCAGGGGCAAGTTGTGGTCAGATGCTGGCCTCCCATGGCCCTTGAGGCAAATTCCTCTCTCCATCCCCTCTCCCCTTCCCCACCTCTACTGGAAAACCCTGGGGACTGCAGCTAAGGTTTGCCAGCCCCAGCCAGACCACCATGGCTTGGCTGCAGTCTGGCAGGGATGAAGTTAATTCCTTCCTCTGTCCCCTCTCTCCCCCAGAACCCTTGGGAGTTTAGCTGCAGTCTCTGTGGCTTGCCTGCAGCCACGCAGGGAGGAGATTAAATTCCACAGCATATCCCAGAGCAGGGGGATAAAGAGAGGCAAATTAGCCCCCTGTGCATAGATCCAAGCCCTGCACCTGTGAGCCCAGACATAAAACCTGCAGGACCAGACTGGGAGGTGGGAAGTGTTGACAAATCAGCACACTTGTTGGAGATGTAGTTAAGGGAAGTTGCAGACAACTTCACCAAAGAATGTACAGAGCTACATTTACATTATAAAGCAGAATGTGGAAAAGGTGGGAATACCTAAACAAAGCCTTTTTGAATGCCTGGCTGTAAGGAGACACACTGCCCTCAGGATTAGTAAAACTAATTCTTGACATTTTAAGTTAAACTAAGTTGTGCATGCTGTGTTTTACTGAGCTGTATCTTAGCTTAGGCAAAGATTTTTGGTAGTTCCCTGTTGTATGCTCTGCAAATTCCTGTGTTCAATACATGCCTGCTTCAGAGAAAGGACTTTTTCCCCATCCCCATTGCTCAGTCTGGCAGCAACTGTCCCCCACCCCCTAGGCTGGAGGCTGGCATCCCCATGTATTGTGCTAGCCCCAGCTGGTGTCTGACCATGACCCCTCTGCTCCAGCAAGAATGGGTGAGAGTCTTTGCGGGTGTCTCTCTTCCCTCCCCTTTGGCAGTGGCATCCTCTAGCGGCCCCCAGCTTCTGGCTTGAGCCACTGCAGGCATGTGGCTGCATTTCCTGATTTAACAGAGAAAGTCTATCCAGTTATTAATCAGTGTAAACTGAACAGCTTAGACTAACCTGCAAATAGTGAATCAATTCAGGCTTTTTGAATGTCTGTCCCTAGCCAATAAGAGGGTTGTGGCCATTTTTATGGCTCACAACCCTTTTTTTTCCCCTTGTTAACTAGACAATGCTTCCAACCCTTACTTCTGGGGCACAGTAAGTCCCTAACTCAGATCTAGATTTAGATACCCCAAATCAGTGTTTCTGAGCACCCATCCATGAAAAGGAGGCCCCCTCAAGTTTGAAAGTGTTAGCCTACATGTCGTGACCAAATCCATGGAGGCAATCAGTGTCTGGATTAAAATTAATCCCCTCCTGTCAATTCCCTAGAGCAGAGGTAACAGCAGCATGGAGCCAGTCCATGAGCCTGATTAGGTGTAGATAATCACCCCACATACTGCATGCACCCTGAACTGGCCCTGCAAGCAGTGCACAGGGCTGGGGCCAAAACCAATACACATTGTATGCAGCATATTGGTCCAGCCCGAGACCGACATGCAGCACCATGGGCCAGATGATAGGACTAGAGGCCAGATCCAGCCTGCAGGCCATATCTTTAACACACTGCAGCCCTCAGAGGCACACGTATAGCAGGCACTTGCCACTGGGCATATGGGCTGGCACTGGGTGTGCCGAGGGGCAGGGTGCATCAGCCAGATCCCTTGGATGCTGCAGCACATAGCACAGCAGCCTTCTCAGCAGGAAATGGTGGGTCAGCAAGCTCTGCAAGAAAAGCTGCACCTGTGCAATAAAACTGACATCCAACTGTTCCACTTGGTCCATCTCCACAAGCAAGGTCATCTGTGTGCTGCTTCTCACTTCTCTTATATGCACTAGCAAGTCAGCACAGAAAGTGACTCAGTCATCGGCATGCGGCTTTGAGTAAGAAGATGAGGTGAACAGGGCTATAAACTTACCTTCAGTTATTCCACAAATAAAAGAAGGGACCACTCTTATTTTTCCTGGATCCTAAAATCCAGATCTGAAGGGCTATAATAGCCTTCCGCAGCTCAAAAGTTATATATCAGTAACAAAATTTCATACCTAAAGACCAACTTAGAGAGGTTTACACTTTCAATATTATCTTCCCAGTGAAAAAAAAAAAGGCTGCAAGTCATACTCTAAAAAGGAGATGTGGGTGCATCTTAAAACTCACAAAAGAAGGCTCCATTCCTTTTGGTTTTTGACACAGGATTAGTATCTTTATGCCCAGATTTAGGCTACAGCACGACTTGGATAACCTACTAGAACACTCTGTTGGTTAACAAAGACAAGTCTCCAGAGGACAAAGCATGTTGCTACTGTTACCCAGGAAAGTTTCTTTACCCAGAGCAGAGCAATAATCTTTCTTCTGTTAGCTTTTATCCAAAAATTAAGCATCTCTTCTTGAAACATGGTAATTTAGTCCCCAGCAAATTTAAACATATGGTAGCTGACAGATGAACATGTGTAGCTTAAGACAGTGAGCGAGTGATTTTTTGTAAGCTATTGTTTGCCAGTCCTGGAAATAACTGTTAGATTTATACACATCTGTAAACAAGGAGAATAAACTGATCTGTGAACATCGTCAGAAGTGTAGATGAAGCTGAAGGCAAAACAACTGCTCACAGTAACTCTGGACCAATGGGCCTGTTTGGCTGGTCTTATTCCTGGTCTCACGTTGTCAGTGAAAAAGGAAACTACTTTGCTGTGCAAGTTCTAAACTATCAGCTGAACAGCAACACACACCAGGAGATAAAACAACACAAGGAAACAGACAAAGCAGAATCCACATATATTCTAAAAGTTGCTTCCTTCTCGAAGACTCTAGATCCATACCGAATAACTCCCTCTCGTACAGGCACAGTAAGACATCTTTATTTCAACAGAAATGATTGAACTGTGGGTAAAAGGCTACAGGTACTGGCAGGTAGTAGTAGGTACAAGATGGTCAACGTGTACATCGAAAAGAAGGATTTCATAACTCACACATCCAGAGGCATGCTGTTTTTTGCCAAGGAATGGCATAAAGGCAACTCAGCTACTATTCCACCTCATTTGTATGAAGAAAGCAGAAGAAGCAACAATAGAGCATACACAACCATGGTGGCTACTACATACATTACTATGCTTCTATGCTACTGATTTTGGGAGTAGAACTGAGTTGGCTACAACCATTTCTCACTGAAAAGAAACTGGGAGTAGGGCAGACTATACTCCCAAAGCCTGACCAGTGGCTCCTCTCACAAATCTGTGCCAAATCCCTCAATCCAGCCTGAACACCTGCCAATACCCAGGCCCAAGCATTCTAAACTGGCAGAGACTTGTCCCTGTTTAAAAGAACTGATTTTATCCTCTATGGAAAGTTGCAAGCAGAGAATTCACTGCACCTTCAGCCAAGAGCTCAATTTCTGGTCAAAGCCCAGATGTTATTCCTGATACAAAACCATTTTGTACCAAGCTGTTATTGACTACATGCAGTTTGGTACAACTTCAAAAACACCAAAACTCATTGTGAATAGGACAATTTCACTATTTACACAGAGTACAATGCTGACCCTAGGGCTGGTCATTGGTCCTGTTTTATACTGAAACGTACTCTTTTTAAACACTTTGTCTTCTGTCCATTTCTAATGGAGGAACAGATCACAAAAAAATCCTGTTTTTTAACTTCACTGGGGAAATACATGTCAATCATTTATCCTTGCAATTCTATTGGCTGTGCCTAGTAGAAGTAGGGCAGCACACAGCCAGGAGAAGCAGAGTTTCCAGCCAGGGAGGAAGGAGGCCTTTTTGCGGAGACTGTGGTGAATCAGTAGGGGGTGGTCCTGTGTTGAGCCACCCGCCTCACTGCACCCAACCACCTTCCAGGCTTTGAGTGCCCCCCTGGGGGTGCCTCACATCTGGCTGGACCCCTTCCTGCAGCACACCCGCAAGCCTGGGGGTACCACCCAGAGTCTGGATTTATCTTGGCCCTGTGCCCCCTGGGAAGCACAGGCCTAGTAGTCCTTGAGGGGTAACTTGACCCACTGCAAGAACTTGGGGTGCTTCCTTCAGTCTGAAGCACAAAAGGTGGTCTCCCTTAGTCAGCCAAACCAAGGGGACCCCAAGGCGTAATGTAGACCCTCTCCCAGTAAGTCTCCCATGCTAGGTACAGAGAGACTTTACTGGTTACAAGGAATAGGTTTGGAATAGGGTACAGGGTAGAGCAACACAAGAGGAATACCTTAGCGCAACCAGGGGCATGGTAGCCATTGATAATGCATTTGAGTTACTACAAGCTATCTATCTAGATAGATCTCAAGTAGCTCACTCACAAGTATCATCCAGAGGCAGGTAGAAATTTCCTCTGGAGGCAAGCAGTTCATTAACCATGAGTTTCAAGAGACAGCGCAAGTTTCAGGTGGTCCAGCTTCTCTGAGAGTCCTCATCATAGTTTCTGTCCCCTTCCTGGGCCGTCCTTAACTTCTATAGACCTTATGACCTCATTTACCTGATCCAATGAAGTCCAGCAACTGTTGGCTGACAGCCAACCAATTCAGAATGCATCACTGGTTGCCAGGTAGACTGGCAGGGTCTCTAGCCCCCTCCCAGGTGTGTGAGGCCAGTCATGTAGGCGGAGGGAGCAGGTTCCCCCCTCCCTCAGGAATATATCCAGCTCAGGTTACAACTCAGGGTTACCTGAAGCCACTGGGCCCAGGGGTGTCTGCCTTGTGCAGTGACCATAGTAACCCAATTGTCAGATTGGTCACACACCTGATAAGAGTTTGGGGAGAAACAGAAATGGCATTCTGCCACAGGGATCATGCCCCTTACTGGCCAAGAAGACTGGTGGCCCCAAACATCACTGCTGATTAGATGAGGTGGCGGCTCCACCTCTCACCACTGATTGGCCAAGGAGGCTGCCCCTCACTAAGGGTGATGTCCTGCATTCTGGGGAAGTGTCAGTGGCCACCCTATATAAAACAGAGAACTGCAAGTAACTGGACTTGACAGTACATGCCATTAGGATCCACTACCTCAGTATGACTGAAGGTGGGTACAACCAAGAGCAGAGAACAAACTGACAACAGCACACACCTAGATCTAGAGAAATAAGAGCTTGTATAATGCCAACAGAGCTACTGCTCTTGTTCCCACTTTGATAACTGGGAGTTTGGCTAATGAATTAAAGAAGAGAATCAAACCAAGACAGCTAAGTGTGACAGTGTCATATAGTCACAGTTTATGATGCAACAACAACAATATCCTCACATTTACATTGCACTGTATGCTCTTGAAGAAGTCTGAAAATTTGCAGCTTTGGTGCAACATCACATCGCTATTACAGAGCTGCAGTGTAATAACATTATCATATATAAAGCTGCATCACTACCTTGCAGTCCAGTTCCGAGTCAGATACTGCATTTTTCCTGGGGGAAATTCTTGTGTGTCAGGTTCACACAGACAGACGTTCACATGCATTGTCCAGGATTTCAATTTGCATCAAAACAGGAGTGACACAGCCCTTTACATGCACTGTCCTTCCAAGCTCCATTGTTGCTCCTTTGCCAGCAGGTGGTCAGGGAGCACACACAGCTTGATAGGTTTTTCCCTACAATGAACTGCAATTAAGGTAAATGAGATGGAATTAACGTAACACGCACAGGAATGAAAAAAAACCTAGTATGTTTTATACAGCATATTTCACAAGTCCTTGAAACGGAACAATCAGAACTGCCTAAAAAATGAAGGCTGTATTTACAGCCTTTTAGAACTCCTACACGGAACTTTTCCAAATACTAGAGAAAGCAATGCCATGAGATACGACTGCATTAGCTAAAAGCATTGGAGGGAGGGGAGAGGGGGTTTGATGATTTATTTAAAAATAAAGAACAGGGGAGATATCAATATCATGTTTTAAAACTTATAAATTCCTGAGATCTGGCACATTACTGAAGGTTTTTTTCTGCATGACCTCTTTAAAAAAAATCAACTGAACTAAGATTTTTACCCTGAAAATGGCTTTATTTATTTCCTTATGTATTTATAGATGGCAACAGCTTCGGTAGAAAAGAAAGGGGCAAACAGGGATGCTTGAGCTTCTCGTTATCAAAGATTTTCACTTAATATTCATAAAACACGCAGCCTTCATAAAACTTAATCTCTCCTTCTGTCTTATAGTAGCAGAATTTCACATTCATTATAGGAAAATAAAAAAAGCTGGAAGCACCAAACTGAATTACGTGCCTTAAAACAGGATCAAATTAATAATCTATTTGATATAAGAAGGGATGTAAAAATATATCCAGATACTTCCCCCCCAGGAAAAACAAATATACTTTTCATTTCCTTTCAGCATCACAGAATAACCTCTCTCACTATTGAAGCATTCCATCCAAGCAGACAGGTTCCTACACTAGTCTTTTCTTTTCATGGACCTTTTAGCTGGTGGTAGTGATCTGGGTTAGGTCAGAAGCTGTTTTATCATCCATGTAAAATTAAGATTTCAACATTTTTCCTGTTCCATATTAGGAGGAGTTCAAGTCCTTTCTATGAAAACACCATCAACAACAGAACAAGGGGACATCCAGAAGAATCTAGCGTTAGGTCACAGAAGATGAGTTCAAGTCCTTGGTCTAACTCAGCAAGAATTAGTACCTACGTTCTTACAGAATGTTTCAGTTTTGGCAAAAGCCTTTTCTGACCAAAACAAAGGTGGATGATTTCTAGCTATATCTGGTGGCAACATGGAAAGTCCTGAAATCTCCATGCTGTCCATTAAAGCAACTCTAAGGACTTTTAGGAAGGTTCTCCCCATGTATTACAATTTACAATACATGGAAATCAAACAAGCTTTGTGTTCACTCATCCTTCACAGATTCACAGAAGTTTAGGGCTAGAAGGGACCTCATGAGATCATCAGGTCCAGCTCACCCGCTCTGGGACAGAAAGACTGCTGGGGTCAAATAATCCCAGCAAGGTGAGCATCCAGTCTCCTTTTGAAGATCTCCAGGGTAAGCGCCTGCACCACCCCCGCTGGGAGTCTACTCCAGAGTCCGGTCTCATGAACTGTGAAGCAGCTTTTCCTTACATCCAGTCTGAAAACTTCTTCTAGAAATTTATGACAGTCGTTTCTGGTTTTCCCCTGGGGCGTCTTGGTAAATAGTTGCTCGCCTAGCCCCTGATATATTTGTAAGTTGCCATCAAATCCCCCTGAAGTCTTCTCTTTTCTAAGCTGAATGGTCCTATGTCTGTCAGCCTTTCCTCACAGGGCTTCTCTTTAGGTCCCTAATCATACAAGTGGCTCTTCTTCAGACTCTCTCAAGCTTCTCCACATCCTTCTTGAAGTGTGGTGCCCAGAACTGGACACAGTATTCCAGCTGTGGCTTCACCAATGCCAAGTACAGCGGGAGAATAACTTCCTTAATTTTGCTTGATGTGCATTGGTTGATGCATGCCAATGTATGGTTTGCTCTGCTAACAGGGGGATAGTTGTGCAAAGTCTTCTCAAGGACCTTGTAAGGTACACCAGAGCTATTAAGTTTCTATATAAGCCTCTAATAGTCACTTCTAAGAGGCAACACAACCTCTGAAGAATCTCACCCACCACATACTATTCTTTCCACTGTTTTAGCAGATCTAACCATGTGTGTTGAAGTGACATCCATAAAGCAAAGAGAACCACCACAGAAATGTCCACAATACTTTTCAAGTATAGTTTGATCATTACCCACAGTTCTTTCTTCATTCCTAGGAAAAGGCTTCTAGACTTTTGTTCTTCTCCAAGTGATAGAGGACCTCCTCTACTGTGAAGGGCAAATAATTCAATTTCACTCTGGTTCTTCCACAAACAGCAAATCCCAAAAGGTTTCTCACATTTGGAAACCAGATTTCAGGCTATTCTCTTGTTCATCCAGTTGAAGTTACATGCTGAAAACTTTGTGGGACCACATCAAATAAGTGTATGGTGGCCACTGCACTGATGCATCCCCAGAATACCAGACATCCACAGCGAGGGGCAAGCCCCTTTGGTCAATCAGTGGTGAAGGGTGGGGCTGCCACCTCCATGGCCAATCAGCAGCGAGACGTGGGGTCACCACCTCCCTTCCTCCCTAGTTGCCTCAGAAACCTCCTCATGGCTGTGCACCTCTAGGCACAGCCAACAGAATCACAAGGACAAATAACTGACATGTATTTCTACTAATGAACTGAAAAACAGGCCTTTTGTTGTCGTTCCTCATTCAGAAATGGACAGGGGACAAAGGGTTTAAGAAGAGGATGGTCTAGTATAAACCAGGACCAATGGTCACCCTAAATAACAGGTAAATTTAGTGAAGGTACATAGGACTGAATGGGCATGGAGACTAAACCATCCTCTTCTGCTGATAGAGATGGTCCCTCAGCAAAAACTTGTGGAACACCAGTTGGACAGTGCAACAAAATATATGGAAGAACTACAGCAGACCTGTCACCACAGATACAAAGATGACACCGTTCTTTCCAGGGCTGACACAGCACTTTCCATAAGAGGCAGCAATTAAAAATATCTGTTGCAAATTCATTAAAAGCCCTCTCATGCTTCTCACCTGCATAAAAGCATTATTTTAGCATTCTCTACCTGGCTGCAAAATGAAGGAGACACTGAGCCCAATCATTCTAAAACTTAAAGGTTTAGAACCTCATCTGTAATTGATGCCACCAAAAAAAAGAAAAAAGCAATCTTCACCATTTTAAT
Organism: Crocodylus siamensis; assembly: GCF_052110815.1. Classification (NCBI taxonomy): domain Eukaryota; kingdom Metazoa; phylum Chordata; order Crocodylia; family Crocodylidae; genus Crocodylus; species Crocodylus siamensis. The sequence goes on along the minus strand of NC_143399.1, from coordinate 121,214,207 downwards.
GGTGAAAACTGCTGTACCCCTGGGTAAGGAAATTAAGTGAGTAACCTCTAACCTAGGGGTTCTCAATCCCCAGGACAGCTGTCGGACTGGAAGTAGCCACAGGCCGACAAACTGCAGCCCCCTAGAGTCAGACAGAGAGGCTCCTCCTGCAGCACCCACGACAGTGCAGGGTTTGGCCCACCCCCATGCCTGGGGGTCGGGAGCTATCCTTACCCGTTTTCTGGCCAGAAATTCCTGCTGCAGTCGGCTACAACTGCTGGGCCGTGGCATAAAAGCTTCGGAAACCCCTGCTCTAACCCACTCCAAATAGAAGAATTCTTTATAAGCAAAATTACCAAAATACACTTTTTGGTCGTAGAATTGATAAATACAGATTTGAATGTTAAGATTTCTCACAACAGTTTTGTTTTCTTATGATGCATTTTCTGCAGGGGATTTATTTAATCCCTTGACCTCTTTGGAAAAATGTAGGTATACACTAGAGCAAGGAATTATGATGATATGGCTTCCCGTGAACAAGTATTAAAATGGTTGCTTTCAAAGGATGAAATAATATACAGATGAAAGGAAGGGAAGACAGCATTTTATTCCTATCATGGCAATTCTGAAAAGAACACCAATTTCAGATCGAGTCCTACAAGTCCTGAAGAAATAGATGTAAGCCAAGTCATGAATCAGAAGTCGTGTACAGATGGCATACTGCATGTGAGCAATCACTGTAAGTGATGCATAAAAGTTCATGATAGCATTATTTGGTGTAATTCCACCTATTTTATCTCATGGGAAGTTGTGTGCAGACCAAAAAGAACCATTGGAAACTACTGATTCATTTCAGCCTTCAGCTGCATACAATCAACTAAACTCCTGTAGAGAAGCACTGCATTTACAACACAATATATTTCATTTTCTTTCTAACCTCCCAAGCTAATTGCAATTGTAAAAAAAATTCAAAACACAACTCATATTTCAACAAAACCAAAATTTCTACTTCCATTTTTCTTTTGCTTAATATTTCAACACGTTTACCTTAACACTACTTAACTGCTAGCTGTTGCCACCTTCTGATCTGCTGTGTATGAGTGCCTTTCAGTGCATTTTTGTGAACAGTGGCTTACAGAGCTACTTTCATCCACTCACTGAAATGTAGAGCTAAAGAGGAAATTAATGATTTTTTTCTTCCCAGCCCTGCTCCTTCCAAGTCAGTGAATTAGTATTTTGGGTAGACCACATCAGAATACTCTGTTGACACCAGTAGCTTTTCAATCACTTTTAATTTACGTAACATTCACAGCATTTTCCATAACATGCTAATAGGAGAGCTGACACTTCTAGTTAATATTAATAGCTCATTAAAAGAACTATCTAATTTTGCACAAAACAGCAGATATTAAAAGAATATAGCTCCAAAACCAGTAACCCATTTTTCTTGGAAGTCAATCCTCTAACGATGTATATTATAATGCAAGTTACTAGTCACTGCAAATTTGTTTTTTAAAATTAATGTATGTAAAGATTCCATTTAAACTTCAATAAATTATTTACATTGCTCATCCAACTGAGTCAAATTGATAAATTATTTGCATGATATTTTTTCTCATTAGCAGATTTTTTTTTTTTTTATTGCATACCTTCCCCTTCTTCTCTATCCACTGAAAAATCCTAGTTTCACTTTAAGCTACCTCTCTGGCTTGCAAATATGTGAAATAACATAAATTTTCAAACCTGAGTGCAACCATTCTCCCTTCCCCTTTGTTATCAAAGTAATTTGGAGAAAAATGAAAACTTTTGTAGCCCTGGAATCTCTGATCAGGACCTCAGCTGCAAAGTTGAGGCACAACCCAAGTAATATGAACTTAAAATCAAGAACAATGTTAACAGGTCCCTCACGCTAGCATAACCCTAACACTCTCCACACAAAGAGGCATCATTATCAAGCTAATAACTTGGCAGACCATTTATTAATTACCTAGCAAAAACCTAATTAAAAAAGTTTCAGGGAAATCCAGCTCAATTGCAAAAACAACAAGATACAGAAATAGATTCTCTTTCTTAAAGTGAAATTTAAGGAGTGAGAAATTCTGATTCAGACTTTCTTCTCCACAGTTTATGAACAGCCAAGAGTCAGTTTACTTTGTTCTCTATTTTTAAGGCCTCATCAAATATGACAGCCCTAACATGAAGCTCCAGATGCTACAAAATAACATTAAGCCCGCCAGTGCTACTACATTGTACCTAGGATTTTTTTTTCAGTGAAACAAACCTGTTCTATCTTAAAATGCAACATACTTGATCATTATCATGGTGGAGAAAAATGAAGAGAGATGTATTTCATACATGCAATTTAAGAAATAACAGAAGTTAAAAAAAAGTTAGTGCTTCAAGACTGCAGCAAAAATACATTGCAGCAAAAGTAGTTTTTTCTCCTGAGAATTAAATACCATTTTAGATATACTGTTTACTCATCATATCATGGAAAGAATAAATAGTAGCCTGTCTACTTGAGAAGAAAAAGCTCATAATACCCCATATCATATGTGAGGATATGAAATAAGAGGGCAAATTGTAGTGTAGTTAGAAAGAAATCTCTGCTACAAATTGCATGAAGTGTTGACACAAATAACTAGTGCCATCTCCCCAGAAAGTCTCTATGAAGATGTGCTCCCTCTACTGATTTATAACTATGCATTTCAGACATTTTAATTTAAACAGCTGGAAAATATTAATCTTATTTAAAGGGACAGAGGAAAACTGGCCAATTTAGGAAGCAGACACAATAAGCAAGACAGTCTTTTTTTTTTTCCTTTTTCTCTTCACAAACAATATAAAAACAAAAAGAACAAACAAACAACACATCCAAGGCCTCACTGCAAATCCCTACCACCAATTCCATACAAACAGTATCAAGATGCCTGTTAAGGAACATGCCACACAAAGCAAACTGTTTGGGTGACAAGTTACGATTAGCAGATTAAGGGCTCAAGGGGCATCAAAAGCTGCGTAAAATGAAAAGTTCCCAGCTTCACAGGATCTTTCCAAAGAGAAATTGAGACAACGGGACAGTAGTGCAAAGCTACAGAAATGCCATACTGGGTTGTGAGCAGCCAGGTTTTGGACCATTGAAGGATCGAAGCACTAACCAAGATCAGAAGGAGCAGCAGAAACCAGAGCCAAGATGGGTCAGGAAGCCAGCAGGTCAGTCCAAGAGCAGGGTCTAGGAACAAACCAAGTATGGGTTGGATGATGCAAGGTGGATAAAAAAACTGGCTGATTCTCTGGGCTCAAAGGGCAGTAATCGATGGTACAATGGCTAGTTGGCAGCTGGTATCAAGTAGAGTGCCCCAGGGGTCAGTCAGTCGTGGGCTCAGTTTTGTTCACTGTGTTCATCAGCAACCTGGAAAATGGGATGGAGTGCACTCTAAGTATAACACCAAGCTGGAGGGAGTAGTAGGGCTACTGAAGTGTAGGGCTAGGATTCAAAGAGACCTAGACAAACTGGAAGATTGAACCAAAAGAAATCTCATGAGGTTCAATAAAGACAAGTGCAAAGTCCTGCGCTTAGGATGGAACAATCCCATGCACCAGTGCAGCCTGGGGACTGTGGCTAAGCAACAGGTCTGCAGAAAAGGACCGGGGGGGGGGGGGGGGGGGGGGGGGGGGGTCACTGTGGACAAAAACCTGAATATAAGCCAGTATGCCCTTGTTACAAAGAAGGGTTACAGCACACTGGGCTGCATCAGTAGGAGTGCTGCCAGCAGATTGAAGAAAGTGATTTTTCCCCTCTTCAGATGTAGCCTCACCAGTGCTGGAGTACTGTAACCAGTTTTGGGTCCCCCACTGAAGAAATTATGTGAACAAATTGGAGCAAGTCCAGCAGAGGGCAACAAAAATGGTTAGATGGCCAAGGCACATGACTTCTGAAGAGAGGCCAAGGGAACTGGGCTGAGTCTGGAGAAGAGAAGACTGAGGGAGATTTCACAGCAACCTTCAACTTCTTGTCTATTTGTATCTTCCAGAAATGGATGGAGCTAGATTGTTCTCAGTGGTGGCAGATGACAGAACAAGGAGCAATGGTCTCAAGTTACAGTAACTCTCAGTAGAAGGACAGCAAAAGTACTGGAACAGGTTACTCAGAGAGGTTTTTAACATCCAGCTACAAAACCTCTGTCTGAGATGATCTAGTTGGGGATAGTCCTGCTTCGAGCAGGGGGCTCGATTAGATGACCTCATGAGATCCCTTCCAACCCTAACTTTCTATGGTTCTATGATTAATATTATCACAACTGAGCTGAGATTTTTAGCTAGAACTAGAAACAATCTTTGAAACAGAGTAAAACAGGGATGGGCAATTATTTGGGTTAGGAGGGAAATATAAGGAGTTTTGGTGAGATGCTGGGGGAGGAGTGCGTGTGGGGAAGTGTGGGGAGATGCCAATTGATCCTATCCAGCCCACCAGCCACCACTGGAAGCCTGAAGAGGGAGGCTGTGTCCTATGCCACTCCACTCCACCCTGCTGCAACGGGGCTAGGCTGGGCTGGGCAGCATGCAGACTCCCTGACATCCAAAACCCTAGTTAAGAACAGTATGTTCTACTGCACCAGTATCTGGAAGAGGCAGTTTTAACTCATTATAGCTTCCATTTCTGCACTCTCCTAACAATCTAAATCATAGCTATATTTTAACTTAACCCTAGATCAGTGATTCTCAACCAAGATGCTGCAGCACTTTGTGGTGCTGCGAGATCCTTTTAAGGATGCCATGCAAATATTACCACTAGCAGTCTGATCTGTTATGGCCTTTCCAAGTATTTTGTAATAAAAGACTTACTCTGTTATTTGTCCACAGTCAAAAAATAAATGAAAGCTAAGAGCTGGCATTTTCTGATGGGTGCCACGAAGCTAAAAAGATTAAGAACCACTGCTGAAGGTTGTGAAATTAGTATATTATACTATATAATCACCTGACACTGTCAAATGTATCAGTTTCACATCCTAAAATGATTTACTTTGTTAAAATTGTTTGATGGCATTTTTTTCATATGATAGTAGTATCATTAGTAGCAAAACTACTACTTCTTTTGAACTGTTCACCCACAGCTCAAAGCCACCTATGATAGCACAAGCGCAACTTTCCCTTTAAAAGTGCAGCTGCCAAAACAGAAATGAACAAAAGTTGCGTTTTCACCACATGTTAATAAAGAACTGACGTAATATAATATTTAGCCATGAGGCACCTTTACACAAACTTACCTCAGATTCATCTGTAGATTCTTCCATAGAAACAGGTTCCTGAAAATGACATAAGAGTAAAATGAAGATAAAAAATTAAACGTATACATACATACTGTGAATGTACATATGTACAAATGGTTAAGTACCATTTTTGTCTTGAAAGTTTTTAGAGGCAAAAGATAAACAGAGTTTGGAGTAATTATGACTATTAAAGATGGTAATCCTTTCTTTCTCTCTTGTACCTGCATACCCATTTTGTTTTTAGGGCCTCTAATCTAGCACCACACTGACACTCAGTGGCACCAGTTGGCAATGGTGCTATTATTGGCTTCATTTAAGCAAATGGCAACCAAAAGCACATCCTTCTACCAGTGTGCATCATCTAGGCAAGGCCAGGTACCTGTGAAATTTCTCTGTCTCTCTCGGGCTGTCAAACAATTTCCTGCATCTTGGAACCTGGGACAGAGCTGTATTCTCCAGTTATCCATGAGCCAGACTTTGTGCTCATGGATAGCGTAGCCACTAGTCAGCTATTAAATCCACTGTCTTATTTAAATGAACTAGTTTTAAACCGTTTCCCATAGAATTCCAGCAAGGAGAAAATGTAACAACTTTCCTTCTCTCTCTCCAAGCCCTCCACCTTCAGACTGAATGCTTTATTCAAACCTTCAAAGAAACTGTGCCTTTAAAACACTGTCGTCTGGCAAGACAATGAATCTTACTGTCCTACAAAAAAAATTGAGTCTACTCTTGCTAATCTCTCACCTGTCCACTGGTAAAATCTGCTGATGCAAAGCCTCCTCAAAGAGGTCAGCAAAATGAAGATTTACTTAACGTATTTATAGTTATCAATAGCAATAAAAGGTTACAACTAATATGCTGACAGTGAACGTAAGCATTTTAACAGAAGCACATGATATAAACAAAGAACGAACGTGAGAGAAGAAGGCATTTCAAATCTTATGAAGTAATATTTTGACAATAAGATAAATAGGTGCAACATGTCACATGAAAAGAGAGAGAGAGAGAGAGAGAGAGAGAGAGAGAGGGGGAGAGAGAGAAAAAGTTACAGACAGCCAAAAGATAAATGGAATGGAAAGAAAATCTAATACTGATCATTACCAGTGTCATCTTTAGTTTGCTGGTCACATTTATTTATTTGCTCCCTGTTTATAAAGCGCTCTTATTGTATGTAACCTTTAAGCAAAAAGTAAATGCCTTCTCTATACTAGTGGCTGATCATCTTTAGTAACCAGCCAAAACAGTCGGGGGGAGGCACAGCATTGCCATTTGCGGCTCCACGCACAGCATTACCATGCTGAACAGCCTCAGCTTCCCCAAGCTTTAAAGACTGAAGCCAGACCCTTCTCCAAGATGCAGCCCTAAAATGAGAAATAGCTGCTTCTTCTCTATTTATGTCATGACCTAGGAAAAGGAAAGACAAGTATGCTAGAAAATGGGGAAGAGCAGAAAGGAGATTTAATACTAGTGTTCTTCCAAGCAGAGGTTTTAATCTTTCTTTTTCTCGTGGCTTCGAATCTCCTACAAATGGCATAGAAAGATCAGTTCAGTAAGTACCATTTTGAGAATCCCAATACATTTCTTTGCAAAACATACAGGGGAATTATAGGTTGTAGCCATATTAGTCTAAGGACAAAGACATACAAGGTTCTTTAGGTATATCTAATATCTTTTATTAAACCAACTAAAATAGTTGGAAAAAAGTCTTCTTTACAAGCTTTTGGGTATAAATACCCTTCATCAGGTTGTTCATTCCATCCAGGAAGACCACACACCAACTGCGGATGCTTCCTCAGCCTGATGAAGGGTATTTGTACCTGAAAGCTTGCGAATTAGATATTTTCCAACTATTTGAGTTAATCTAATAAAAGAAATCAGTTTTACCCAAAGAACTTTGCAGAATATGGCTACTATTAAAAAAAAGTTTACTTGAATTGAATTAAGCCTAAAATTTAGTTACCAGGGGCTTTCCTTAAATTTGAATGGTTTACAGTATAGTTATACAAGCAACCTCTTCTAGGAGATGTGCAGAGGGTTTATTTGTTCACTTGTTTTCATCAGCATAGCTAGAGCCATTGCCCAGATGGAAGAACCAATGCTAGAAGAAGGTTACACGTCACCATAACTGAACCTATATTAATGTTTTTGCTGGCACACTGCAAACAGTAAGAAACGTATTTGTTCCACCCTCATAACACAACTCAAGTGCAATGGAAAATAAAAGGGAGCATATAGCACCATACCTGGAGTCATAGCCCACCACCGTTATTAGAGTAAGAAGAGCCCCAAGTCCATAGATTCATGGATTAGGGTCAGAAGGGACCTCGGCAGTCATTGAGCCCAACCCCATGCCGTGGGCAGCAAAGAGTGCTGGGGTCAGATGACCCCAGCCAGATGCTTGTTCAGTCTCCTCTTAAAGACCTCCCAGGTAGGGGAGAGCACCACCTCCCTTGGAAGCCCATTCCGGACTCTGGCAACCTTTACCGTAAAGAAGCTCTTCCTGATGTCTTACTTAAACTGCTCTCTGTCAGTTTGTGGCCATTGTTCCTAGCTACTCCAAAGGATGCTGCGGTAAACAGAGCATCTCCTATCCTCGTTGACCCCTGCCCTCCCCCCCCAGATGAATTTGTAGATGGCCACAAGATCATCATGACCTGTTCTACACAAGCAGATCCCTGTGGACCCACAGAGATTAATTTAAATCTATGTGGACCAACCAGTAGACCATATCCAGCCCCACAGGGGTTAACTGCAGCCTTCCACCTCCTCCCCTGCATTGCTGTTCTGTTGCTACTGGGAGTGAGGGAGTGGTGTCCAGGCTCCACATCCCTCCTCCTGCTTTCCTTCCCTGCCTCTAGGGGACAAAACAGCCTACAGGGCTAAGAGCACCTGTGTCCAGGGACAGGTAGGGGGAAACAGATCAGAAGGCCCCAGAGACCAAAGCTGGACAGCCCTGATTTAAAATAAGTGAGGTTCCATGAAGGCCCAAGGATCCATCTGATGAGAACAGGTTAGAAGATCTGGGCCCAAAAAATCAAGATATATAAAAAAATCACAAGGTATTTCAGAAGATGACTCATGCTACACCCAGAAAACTTATTACTATCAAAGGTGTATCCACTGTACTTCAACAGATATTTAGATACCACTGAAGGGTGCTGTTAACAACACCTTTTGAAGAAAAGAATACTGTAGTTCATTAAAGGAAATGCCATATAAAAATGAGAAAGGAAAGCTTGGTTAGAAAATGCCCACACGGTAGGAATTTAGTGGCCATCTTAGGCATTTAGAATTGACAGGTATCCTGCTAACTCACTATGCTAGCAAGCTACCTTGAAAAGCGTTCTGCCTGATTTCTCCCATTCCCACAGGTAACACTGGAATAGTAACTGCAGTCATGACTACTGCAGGGTTTTCTTGGCTTTTTCTTTAAAAAAAAGAAAAAAGAAAAGAAAAGAAACATGAACCAAGAGGATTAGTCCACTTTTTTAAAAAACAGTCTCCTAACTCTAAAAAAGAAAATCCCAGGTGAGTGATTAGTAGGTCACTAAAATCCCAGCAGTGGAAAAATCACTATCGAGAGACCTGTCACATTCTGGGGGCACCAGGGGGGGGGGGGGAATAAATAAATAAATCAGCAGTGGCATTACTATATACTTCAGTTGGTTGGCAAATGCCATTACTCTATAAGCCTAAAGAGTGGAAAAATGGAACACTGATGAGAAAGCTGGGGGAATTTTTAAAAAAGTGTCTGACTAGCATAATCTCTCACTTGGCAAGCCTGATTCTGCATCTCGCTAAGTGAAGTATTAGCCCAATAGTTCAGTACTGTAAGAAGGCTCTCTCCTTAGAATAAAGCAGATGTCCTCAGCTATCTTTTGGCCCATAAATTTAGACTTGTAGGGAAGGAGAACCACAAAATCTAAATTCCTTTTTAAAAAGCCCCAACAATGCATGTACAACTGAGTTTATAGTTTCCTTCAAGGATGGAGAAGTTCAAGCACAAATTACCACATGCTCTGTTCTTGTTCATGAACGGAAAAGGAACAATTCTGGAATCCCACCCATGGAGAAAGTGAAATGCAAATAAAGGTTGATATTTAATCCAACCATTTTAATAAAGCTAAGGCGTTCTACCTTGACTTCTTTTGAAGTCTGCCAGAATTAGTGGTGTTTGGCACAGAGAGAACAACCCAAAGAGACTGTTTCTATCAGTAAATATGTAGCACTATATCAGCAGCACACAGCTGATACACAACCAATCATGTAAACATTAAGACTAACTTTTCCATGTTCAGGGATTCAACAACAGTAGCAAAAAGAGACTGCTCCCATGATGAATTATATTTTTTCAAAGCAGGAGGAGGGATGTGGAGCCTAGAGACCACTCCTCCCTCACCCCCAGTAGCAACAGAAGAGCAATGAGGGCAAGAAGCCAATTTTCTAAAGTCGTTTAATGCAAAGCTTCTAAAAGCTCCTATAGTTCAACTAAGAAGCTTGCCTAGATCTATTTTATTTTATTCTAAGCGTTCCTAGAACTGCCTTATTCTAATATGAGAAATACCTAATCCCAAATCATGTATCCTAGCAAGATCCCCCCCTTTTTTTGTTGAAAATTGTCATTTGTCACTACTGCATTAAAACAGTCCAGAGTACTCCAATTTTGTCCGTCTATCAGCCCATTCCCTCCACCCTCTGCACAAATTCTTTTGTGCAGCCCCGGTATAAATCTCTCTCACCTTCCAAATAATGGTTGCTTTCATAATCAATTCAGATGGACTCTTCTCTCCCTCAAACTCTTTTGTCCTTGATTTTCCTTTGAGATGTGGAGGCATGCAGTCAATTGCTAATATTTGCCTCAAACTCATTAATGGATTTGGTGCCTAGATTTCAAAGGTCCTGACTTAAACCACTGTAGGAAGTGTTTATTTAAAACTGAAGTAACTGGTTATTGAGGCTAGGAGTACTTAAATATATCAATCCCATATACTGCTTGCTGACAGCAGGCCAGAGAAAATGTTCAAAGATTCAGAGATGTTTGGGGCTGGAAGGGACCTCACGAGATCATCGGATCCAGGCCCCCTGCACTTGGTTGCGTATGAAATTTCACTGATTTCAAAAGGAGCCTATACAAGTACTGGCATGTTGGATAATCTAGTCCAATATCCTGTCTCTGACGGAGGTCCACCATTATAACAAATAGGCCTGTCTCTGACAGTGGCCAACAAGATCCTTCAGTGTAGACATGCATTATTTTCTGTCTCACATTTGGTCTCAACTTGATCTCCAACAAACAAAATCTCTCTCTCAAAAAAAAAAAAAAAAAAAAAAAAAGTGTCACTTCTGGGAATTCTGGACAGTCTTGTTATCTATAAGAGAGTGTCCAGTCCTCCCTGAATCTTGCCCAGTTGTAAAATGGACAGGAAGCTTGCAACTTCAGGTAATAATGATGAAAGTCACTAAAAGATTTGTGATGTCTCATCTTTCCCTCAAAAATAAATTGCTTTAAAGATATCATTCACAATTAAAAGGAACAGAAACCTAGTATACACTATTGAGTATCCTTGTAGGATTTGGGGGGGGGGGGGGGGAGGAGGGCGGGAGGATGTCAGTAGACCCACTACAGGAGGGACCATCCTACAGGATTCTTTCTATATATACTAGGAATTTCAAGAAAAGGTTCTTCATTCATAGCACAGAAACTAGCTATAAAACACTGTAAGTCACGTAAAAGAAATACCCAACATAATATTTAAAAAACAACCCCAAAGCGGGAGTCAGAAACAATGTTTAATTAAATGTGTAAGAAAAGCTAATTTAATTTCCTAATTAGACATTACCCAAGTTTTTACTTGCACTCAAAGTCAATATTAACAAGCCGAGTACCAAGAAATTCGCTGAAAGGGCATGACAATTGAAAGCATGGGATTTTGATATTTAACATCCCTGACATCATGCATCTGTCAATCTACAGCCTATAAAAAAGTATTAGGTGTAACATCTTTTTATTCTCCTGTGCAATATGAAGTTTCATTTCCAACTGGGAGAAATATTGCAATCTGTGCATTCGCCTTTGCCTGAGGAAGGGTGACTGAGCCCAAAAGCTTGCAAATAAATACAAAAATGTATTTTTTGCAATTATTTACTTGGTGTAATACAAGATATCACCTCTGCCAAAAGTTTTGCATAAGCTACGTTGATGCACTAGCAAAAACAAACTGCCCAAAACAGGTGCATTCTGATTCCAGCACAGAACTGCTGCCCAAATTTCACCTCATGTAATTGTTTGGGGCACCAAAAAAAAAAAAAAAAAAAAAAAAAGGCCTTGGGGTACCACTGAAAAGCTGAATGGAAACATCTGCAAGAGATCAACAGGCTTCCAGCCTCAGCTTGCACTGCTTCCCCATGCAAAGCACAGATGTAGAGTTGCAACTGACCAGCTTCTACTTTTTTGTTGTTGTCCCTGCGCCCCTGCTTCAGTGATCAAAGCCCCTGTGTCCTAAGAACAACCCCCCTTCCTCTCTCCACTGCTAGGCCTGCTCCCCCACTCCTGCTACCATTGCTCCCACCAATCTGCCCAGCCCCTGTCACTCCTCCCCTCACCCCCTTAACTCAGCCTCATGCTGCTGCTGCCCCCCCAGCCCTGCTCCTCCCCTCTCCCGCTGCATCAGTGGCCAGAAGCATCAGGTTTCCTTCTCCCCATCCCCAGAGCTGCCCCTCAGCATGCAGCAAGCACTGGGCCTCTCACTATTCTGCTCCCAGCCTCACTACATTGGCCCAGCCTTTACCTTCTCCTCTGCTTCCGCCATGGTGCAGCCGACAAAAGTCATGTGAGCATCCCAGGAAGTCCAAGAGCCGCGGGGCAGTCTGGGTAATGTAGTTTTCCCACTGCTGCTGGGCTACAGCCTCTCTACAGCTGTGGCACATTCGTCGGACGATTAAGCAGATTTCCAGGGCAATGGGAGGTTTAGTGCATGGTTTTGTCCCACTCATGGAGAGGTAAATGGAACATGACCCCCTCCAAATGACTCCTGAACATTCACAAAGCAGATTCTCCTATAAGTCATGCCTTTAAAAAGAATGATCAAAGACTCAAATCAATTGGAGCTGTCCGTTTTCTTTGAGCCTATAGGGTGCACTTTGGACAGGGTTTCAGGCTTTTTTCCCCCTCTACCGTAGGGTCTAGAATAGTGTAAGAGTGATGTTGTAGCTGTGATGGCCCAGAAATTATGCAAGAGCTAAGGATTTCTTGGGGTGATTTCTTTTCTTGGGCCAATGATGTAGTTGGGATAAAGTTAGACAAGCTTTTGAATGAGGTCTAGAAACATCTCTTTTTTATGAGCTGAGTTCCCTATAGGCAGTGCAGTAGCTAGGACTTCAAGAGAAAATCATCACTTATCATAGACTCTGGAAAAAAAGGATAAGAGTTAGCAATGCTGGAATCTTGCCTTAGTTCAGCTGGCTTGAAAAATTAGTCCAATTGAATGGAAATGTAGTAGCCCCAATAGGAGTTGGTTTGTTCCAGTTCTGCTTCTTGCCTTGCTGTTAAAAAGTCATTACAGCTCTTTGCATTAGTTTGCAAATATTCAAGAGAAAGGATCCTTTATAGTCTTTGCAAAATACTCATCAGCTAGCAGGTAGATCCACTAATCAGAGCTCCTGCAGTCCCTTATTCAATACAAATGTACCAGATTTGTCAACACTGTGACTGTCTGTGAAAATTGTGGAAGAGCAGGGGAATTAGAACAGAAAAACCAACAAAACAACCCATGACTTCTTTCTCATGAGCTGGGGGATCCAGCTTTAAATTATTATTTTTTTCCAGTTTTGCCTTTGACAATAATACTATGTTTGCAGGATCTGAACTGGTATCTATATTTGTTGCAGTAACTGAGGCTTCAAAGTGAAACAATTCCATGAACAAAATACTAGAACCTCCTCTAGTTTAACATTTAGTTGTGGGTTTACTTCTAATGTTTTATGCACCTTAAGTCAAAAGTCATTGAATTACAACCATGTGTTACTGTACTGTGTTGTTAACCACCCAGCTCCTGTAATTTTAGAGCTACTGTGAAGAAATACAGCAGTAGTTACCATTTTAGTGTTACTATTAAGAACTTTGTATCTTCAATTTCTAATTCATTCTTCACTGGAGAGGCAAACAAAAGAGAAGTGTTAAGTACAGGAAGAGAAAGTCTGTCTTGGAGTTTGACCTCCCCCCCCCCTTTTTTTTTTGAGTGGGATAATACCATGGGGGTATTAATCCCGGGAGCAAACTGATCAGCAATGGAGTTTTGCTGGCAGTTTTGGCTACACAGGCCTTGAGTGGCCACAGGGATATTAATCTCTGGAACAGACTGACGGGGAATGATGGGTCCTGGCCCCCCTCTCTGATTTGTAACCATAGTGTTTCAGCAGAGTGGTATAGCTGTGATGAGCTAAAAAGGCTCTTTCACCTTTAGGTCCTTGAATTCTTCAGTATACCTGGCTTCACTATCTAGTTCCTTTAACCTCTCAAACTCCAGCCTTTCGAAACTGCTAGTTAGCAACCAATTGCTTTTATTCTATTTATCCAGGCTGCAGCCATAGGCCTGGGCCCTTTTTGCTGTTTCATAACTATTGTGTTTTAGCTTAGCTGTGTGACTGAACCCCAGCCATATGTTTGTCTGACAGATTTAGGCCAGGGTGAAGCCCGGCATGACTTCAGCCAGGGTGAGATGTGGAACTTCTTGTTGTTGATCCAGGCCTGAGTTCAATATAGACCTGGTTGACTTTTGCTGCCCAGTTCAGGCCCAGCGAGATGGGCCTGGGCCTCCTTTTGTCCCTTTTGTAGTTTATGTCCCAGTCAAGCAGTGCAGTTGGGTACTAATAGCTCAAGACGAAGCCAAGATAGGCCTGACTTTTCCTATGAGTTCTTTTGGAGTTTTCTGCCCAGCAGGACTGGGATTGGGACTAGGACTTTTGGAGTGTGGTATGATGACAAAAGTCACGGTTAACCCCTCAAAGTCACCATGTGGGAGTGGAGTTTGGAGCTTTACCACTTCTTCAGGAGCAACGGAGCCCTTTGCAATAGCAGAAGGACCCACAATCTCAAGTAGCTCCCTGCAGCACAGTGAACCCAAGGAGCAGCTTATAGGACTCTCCTGTGTGGGCCTCCCTCCCCAGCCCACTGCTGAAGGGCAGGTTTAGGGATACAGGCTCCCAGAACTACCTTTGGGGAACTCCAAATCCCAGACTGTGTGGGCATGGGTGAAGCCTCCCTGAGAGGGTGCCACCTATAGAGTTTGTTTTGTATTTAATAGTGTTTAAAATAATATTTAGTGTTCTGGGGCAGGGGATTGTTTTTATTTTTTGTAATAAATTTGGATTTCTGTGTTTAATTGTTTATGAGGAGGTGGGGGTGTCTATGGGATGCCCCAGCAAATTCAGTTTTCCCAGATTTCTGGGTGAGGGCTTGAGCCACTCGTATAATTTATGGGGTATCCAAAATGTGAACCTAGCCCTTCTTGCTGCCAGCCACTAACTCTGTTACGGATGATTGTTACAAAATTCCACTCTGTTGCTGCTCTGGAACTTTTCAGCAACTGTAGACACTAAACTCTAAACTGTAGACGACTACTCTAAAAAAACCGGCCTTAAATCACTCATTAAAGGAGTCTCTCCATTAGCAATATAGATGTAGGATGCACAGTTTTATAATTCTGTTACTGTACAGGACAGGGCAGTAGTACAAAAAAACACTAGTCAGTTGATTATAGTGCACAGTATTAACCCTTTGAAAAAGCAAGCGATTTAGAACAAACAGCAAGAAAAGTGAAAGCATCTCCACCAGTGTTCAGTAATTTACATATAATCAGGATTAAATTTGCAGTCCTCTAATGGTTCTTCATATGTCATTTTATACTGTTAATTCTCTATGTTCTGTGTGCATTGCTGGCATTTTAGTCTTCTTCTCGTCCCGTATTCCTTTTCATAGATTTCATAGATTTCATAGACATTAGGGCTGGAAGGGACCTCGGGAGATCATCGAGTCCAGCCCCCTGCCCAAAGGGCAGGAAGTCAGCTGGGGTCATAGGATCCCAGCAAGATAAGCATCCAATTTACTCTTGAAGGTGTTCAATGTAGGCGCTTGAACCACCTCTGCTGGCAGACTGTTCCAGACCTTGGGGGCTCGGACAGTAAAGAAATTCTTCCTTATGTCCAGCCTGAAACGGTCTTGCAGGAGTTTGTGACCGTTCGACCTCGTCATCCCATGGGGCGCTCTGGTGAACAGATGTTCCCCCAGATCCTGGTGGTCACCCCTGATAAACTTATAGGTGGCCATCAGATCACCCCTGAGCCTGTGCTTTTCCAGGCTAAAGAGTCCCATGGCTCTCAGCCTGTCATCGTAAGATCTGTTTTCCTGACCTCCGATCATGCGCGTGGCTCTCCTCTGGACTCTCTCAAGCTTCTCCACATCCTTTTTCAATTGTGGAGCCCAAAACTGGACGCAGTACTCCAGCTGCGGCCTCACCAAGGCCGAGTACAAGGGGAGAATGACGTCCCGGGATTTGCTCGAGAAGCATCTATGGATGCACGCCAGCATTTTGGTCGCTTTACTAGCCGCAGCATCGCATTGCAGGCTCATGTTCATCTTGTGGTCAATGATGACCCCCAAGTCTTTTTCTTCTGTAGTGCTAACCAACGTAGCACTGCCAAGCCTATAAGGGTGCTGCAGGTTTTTCCTCCCAAGGTGGAGAACCTTGCATTTAATCGGTGTTAAACACCATCAGGTTCTCGTCTGCCCATTTGCTGAGCTTGTCCAGGTCAGCCTGGATCATCCGCCTGTCCTCTGGTGTGGATGCTTTGCCCCAAAGTTTGGTGTCATCGGCGAACTTGGCCAGTCCACTCCTGACTCCAATGTCCACATCGTTGATGAAGATGTTGAACAGTATGGGTCCCAGGACAGAGCCTTGAGGGACCCCACTGGTCACAGGGCACCATGATGAGTGACTGCCATCAATCAGAACCCTCTGGGTCTGACCACGAAGCCAATTTCCCAGCCAGCAGATCATGGTGGAGCCAAGGCCACAACTGGGAAGTTTGGCCAAGAGGTGATCATGGGATACCAGATCAAAAGCTGTTTTGAAGTCAAGATATATGACATCAATCTCTTCTCCCTTGTCCAGGTGATAGGTCACCTGGTCATAGAAGGAAATGAGATTGGTCAAACAAGACCTACTCGCAACAAACCCATGCTGGCTGTCCCTTAGAATGTTAGCCAGGGCCAGTCCCTCAAGGATGGCCTCCTTAATAAACTTTTCTAAGATCTTCCCCAGAATAGAAGTCAGGCTAATGGGCCTGTAGTTAGCCGGATCCACTCTCCTCCCTTTCTTGAAGATCGGCACCACATTGGCCTTCTTCCAGTCTTCGGGCACTACACCAGAGCGCCAGGAGTTTTCAAAGATCCGTGCCAGGGGCTGGGCTATGACGCTCGCCAGCTCCTTGAGTACCCTGGGGTGCAGGTTGTCAGGGCCAGCTGACTTGAAGGTATCCAGCTTCTCAAGGTGTTCCTTCACGAGGTCAGCATTGATGGAGGGTAGGGGATCCCCCTCACCCAGATTTCCCTGTCCCATAGCAGGCATGGGCATCCCGTGTGACTGATGAAAGACTGATGCAAAGTACCTATTTAATAGGTTGGCTTTTTCCTGGGCGTCAGTTGTCAGTTGCCCCATCTGGTTTAGCAGGGGTCCAACATTGCCCTTGCTTTTCCTCCGGCTCCCCACATATCTGAAAAAGGACTTTTTGTTGTCCTTGATGCCTGAAGCTAGTTGGAGTTCAGTTGCAGCCTTGGCTTTCCTGGTTTGCTCCCTGCAGGACCGGACCAGCGCGGAGTAATCCTCCTTGGAGGTGAATCCCGTCCTCCATCCTTTGTAGGCTTTCCTTTTTAGCCACAGTAGGTCCGCTAGGTCTCTGGAGAGCCAGGGGGGCTGCTGTGCCTTCTTGCTGCCTTTCCTCCATGTTGGAATAGATTTAGCTTGTGCACTGAGGATCGCTTCCTTGAGAAGCAACCACTCTTCTTGAACTCCCATCTCCCTGGGGTCATGGTCCCT
Organism: Crocodylus siamensis; assembly: GCF_052110815.1. Classification (NCBI taxonomy): domain Eukaryota; kingdom Metazoa; phylum Chordata; order Crocodylia; family Crocodylidae; genus Crocodylus; species Crocodylus siamensis. Next base: position 121,196,866 of record NC_143399.1, on the reverse strand, counting down.
GAGGGCCTGACTGACTAGCCTTTTGAGCTTGTCAAAGTCAGCTTTTCTGAAGTCAAGGACTTCTGTGTTGCTGACTGACTTGCCAGCTTTACGGCGGATGGTGAAGGTGATCAGCTCGTGGTCGCTGTCACCCAACTTCCCATCAATCACTAGGTCGCCGATTAGGTCGTCCCCTATAGCCAGTACCAGGTCAAGCAGCGCTTTGCCTCTCATTGGCCCATAGACTTCTTGAGTCAGGTAGAGGTCATCCACGCACAAGAGAAAGCTTTGCGCCCGCTCAGATTTAGCTGAGTGATCTTCCCACGAGAAAGTTGGGTTGGTACAATACAGATCTTTTTCCACCCCGCCGGATTTCAAGAAATAACTCTGGTTACCTGTTAATTTGCATTCTGTCCTGTATTTCTCTGAAAGACACCCAGTACAGAGTAAAGATTGTCAACGCACCAAATTTAAATTTGCTTCAAGTGGCTGCATGTTCACATAATGCTGCTTTTTAAGACTTCCAAGTAGATATGAAAAATTATGATTTGTTAACATGTTGCCATCATTTCATCAATGCAAAACTTTTTTTCTTATCCTCATATCCAGAGAGCCTTTCCTCTCATGTAGTGTTTAGTACCTGTACCCTGTGAACCTAGGAATACGTTGAAATTAAATAAAATAGAATAAATAAAAGTGGTTGCAAACTAGCAGTTTCAAAAGGCTGGAGTTTGAGAGGTTAAAGGAACTAGATTGTGAAGTCAAGTGTACTGACAAATTAAAGGACCTAAAGGTGAAGGAGCTTTGGAATGACTTCAAGTCAAAGGTACAAAACCTATTGGAAACCTGCCTCCCAAGGAAGGGTTAAGAGCAAATAGGGAAGGACTCTACACCTAAATCAATGCATAATTTCACTGAACCCCTTCAAAAAGAATACTAGCAGTAAATAAAGAGCCTACAAAGAATGGGAAAAGGGATTGATACGCTACGAAAGCTATATCCTGGCTGTCCTAGAATTTATGGTTACAGAGTCAAACTGAGTTAGTCCTAGCAAAAGAAACTGAAACACATAACAAGACCTATAAGTGAAAGGAAAAGAAATGGGATTGCCATGTAGTGAGGACAGGGTTAAAGATAATCTAGGTGTGGTCCATGCAGTCACTTTTTTAATAGGGACCATGTTGAACCCAGAGACAAAGGCAGAACAGCTCGTATAAATAAGGGTATGGAAAAGGAAATTACCATATCTAAGGTAGAAGCAAAGCTTAGGGAGCTTACTGCATTCAGATCAGAGGGGTCAAATGATCTCCTTCCTAGAGTACTGAAAGAACTGGCACATGCTATTGCAAATCCAGTGGAAACAAATTTTAATGACTATTATATTGCAGGTGACTGGAGAACAGCAAACTTAGTTCTTATATTTATTAATGAGAAAAAAACAGTGACTCGGGTCCATAGGCCCATTAAATAAACCTCAGCAGGTTTTAGGAAAAAAATGGACGGAAAGACTAATTAAAGACATTGAGGTAAATGGAAAATGGGGTGAAACGCAATATGGGTTTACCAATAGTAGATCATGCCAGCTCAACATGATACTTTTCTAAGATAACATGAATAATATTTTAGACAAGAGAAATGCAGGAGATATTATCCATATGGATTTCAATAAACCTGACATAGCTGCACATGGGAAATTATAAATAATTAAGAAGAAAATGAGAATTGTTACAAGAAATGTAAGGTGGGTAGGAACTCATTATAGACAGACAACTGGCTGTGCTGAAAGAAAACTGTTAGGTTTAGAAGAGGTTAAAAATGGGGTTCTACAAGGATTTTATCTAAACTGACCATGTTCAATATTTTCACTAAAGACCTGAAGAAAATCTTAGGTACTGCTAATGAACTTTATGGATGCCACAATATGGAGGAGGACTAGAATAGCTTAAAGTAGTAACTGGATGACCTTGAGGACAGGAATTATAGAAACAAGATGAAATTTAATAGGAGAAAATGTAAGGTTATGAATTTAGTAAAAGTATTTTATGTTTAGAACCAATTCGTATGAAGAAGACGTGAGAATTTAGTCAGTCACAGGATGACTATAAGCCATCACTATGATGTGGTCATAAAAAATGCAAATGAGATTCTAGAATGTGTCAGGCAAAATATTTCCCATAGAGATGTCACCACCCAAGGCATTGTTGAGGCCACATCTGGAATACTCCGTAAGGTTCTAGTTACCCCTATTCAAGAAAGATTAATTCAAATTGGAATAGGTGTAGAGAAGGACTGCTACAAAGATCTGGGTGACAGACAGCCTATCTTATGAAAGGAGACTAAGGAGGCTACCACTTATTTTGCACTCCTAGATATGCCGCCAGGAAGGATGCCCTGTCCACCTATCCTGATCTCTTCACACCAATCCTAGAACTCAAGCAAGAAAGCTGCTCTGAGGGTATCCCCTACTGTGCTCTCAAGCACACCAGAGACAGAGATATTAAGAGTGGCTGCAGGGTGGGGGAGGGGGGGCATCAGGGCAACATCACAATGACATTTCCAGCATTGGTCCACTCAGAGCAGAGCAGATAGGCAGGGTGTGCTTTTCAGTGACACCCTGAAGGAGTGCAGAAATGGGAGAGAGGTGCCCTAAAAGACGTATCTTTGTTTATCCTAAGAAAATGCAGGCTTAGAGTGGGGATATGGTTGCCATCTCTAACCGTCAGGGGAAAATGGTGCATTAAATGGTCAACAGAAGGGACAATGTTGTATTAAAACTAAAGGACTACACTGTTAGAAGAACAAGTCTGTATAAATTACCATGGATGTAAGCTGAAAATCAGAAGGTTCCTGACCACCAGAAGAGTGAGGCTTTGGGAGGACCCTCCCATAGAAGGAAGCAGAAAAAGAAACCAAAATGATGGAGATAGAAAAATGTCTGAAAGGGAGTGTGACTCAGTTGTCTAGACTTGATGACTCTTAAAGTCACATTTTCTATTGAAATCAATGGCAAGACTCCCATTGACTTACATAAAGCCAGGATTTAATTCATAGCATGCTAATGTATGAGCTCTTTTTTATTGTTGAAGGTGCCTGTACAGGGAAAGGAAGCCTGTGTAGTTTTGGAAAAGAGAAAGGTACTTTTAGACTGAGATATTTTGGGGCTAGATTTAAACTAGACCAACTATTAAATGCCTAAAGGTTGTAATGGAAAAAATGGCAGACATGGAAAAGTTTTGCTACTGTGGCACATAAAAGGTATGTTTGTTAGTGTAACAAGATCGGGCCTCCCAGGTGCAGCCATGATGTACCCTGGTGGCCGTGCAGCATCTTCCCTACCCTGGTTCTTCAAGTACCCGCTGTTCCTCTCGCCTGCCATACCTTTGTTGGAATAATTTGATAATGAAACATGAGGTTGCCCCCAGGTCCCAGACCGAGCCCTTATCTATTATCAGTCAGTGGATTCCCTCCCACACCCAGCCAACCCCCATCATGCTCTCAAGCTCTAGGTGGGTCCTCCTGGCCCATCCATGCTCTAGTGCAGCAGCTGCCTTATGGGCTATTCATGGCTCCTTCTGCTTCTACAGTCAGGCCCATGCCTCTCAGATATTACCAATTCTCATTCCATGGGGCACTTTGCCCCAATACACCATTAGGTCTCCCCAGGCTTCTACACCCTTGTTAGGGTCTTGGTCTTCCTAGCTTCCATGTCCTTTATCTAGCTGGACCTCTAGCCTAGGCCCACTGTACTGGACCTGGTTTCTGGGCTCCAGCCTGTGTCTCACTCCTCTTGGGCTCAAATCCCTGGCCCTGGTTCCTGCCTTTCTCAGGCTTTGGGCCCATGGCCCTCATTTTGCCCCTCTTGGGCACTAGCCCTAGTCTTCCCAGCTTTAGCCTACCTCAATCACCTTTCCTGGCTTAGGCTTTAATGCTTCTGCCTTCTACCTGACTGTGTTTTGAGTCCTGGCCCTGATAGAGCGCCAAATATTCTCATGCCCCCCGGGCACCACTGTGGCTTGTGCCTCTGTGCCTGGCAGGCTCAAGTCTTCATCTGCCCTCTTATATCCTCCATGGCTCCACATTGCCCCTCATAACCACTACCAGTCTGTCAATTTAAAATTTCAACAGAAAGCACAAGCAAACTGGCTGTAACTAAAACTAACCCCAACATTGAGTCATACCACCCTATAAGCTATAAGCCCTTTATTTGAAGTTCCCATGGAAGGGACTGGCAGGTCTGATGCCAGCCAGTCCCTTTCAAGCAGCCATCTTGCTCAGGAGCATTTCTCCCTGTTGCCTGCAGGAGCCGCCTGACCAACAGTGTCAGGCACTGGCTTTTTGTGCCTTACAAGCCCTGCCTCTTCCTATCAGGTGATTTTCCAGCCACCCACAGGGGTTTCCATTCTGTGACTGATGACCAGTCTACTTTCATGCCAGCTTATCACTGCTACTCTCTTAGCAGTGTCTTTGCTGCTCCAGACCATCCTATTGCTGGGCAGCTAGCTCTGCAATAGGTGCTTATCACCTTTAGATCCCTGGCTGCCTATTCCCCTGCAGCCAGCCCATACTCAGCAGAGTTCCTCTCACTGGGATGGATCTCCCCACTTCTGCTACTTTCTTAAAGTAACAACGAGCTCTCTGGCTCCCTGTTACAAACAAAGCAGTCAAGGAACAGCTGTTCTTGTTTTTACCACACAAGAAAAGTAGTAGAAGCAATGCAATTTACTTACAATGTGCTGCTTTCTTATTTCTGGCAGAAAAGCACAAAACTAATTTTTGCTTGTTTAGACTTAAGGTATAAATTCAATCTGCCATGATTACAGGCCTTTATTGTGTCAGGAAAATTTAATATTTTTGCTTCTGATTCTTCCCCGTGGGAGGTGCTGAGAACCCTCAGCTTCTAATGACATTGGTGGTATTCAAAACCTTTCAGCACTTTCCAGGAGGTACTCTGCACCTTGTGGATTCATGCCTTTGTAGAGCATGTTTCATTCTCAATCAGCGGGTGGAAACAAAATACTTAAACATACCTAGCAAAGCTGAAAACATAGTATCATCTGGGGGAATGAATGTTGTACCCAGTTAAAAGTTGTAGGAAAAAACAGTGTTGTTCAGGGTCCCTCAGAGGCACTGGAGGTTTCGAGTCCATCAGTTAGACAAATAAGGGACATTTGGCATCTGGGTTCAGATTCTGTGTACCTCAAACTGTAGGAACAGGATTTAAGTTTATGCACATCTGAAGAATCTGAGTAATGCTCTGGCACCACTTCCTCAAACAATTTCAACATGGTTAAGAGAATGACCACTCTTCACTAAACACTCAAATAATAGTACCACAGAGTTCTTACATCTTATACTAACCACTATAATGGCACCACAGTGTTCTTGCATCTTATACTAACCACTGTATCACAGAGTTTCCAGCCATATGCAGTTCTTCAGCTAAGAGAGTGCTAGTCCCCAGCTGCACTGCTTATCAGGAATGGAAGTACAGATCTAGAGCTCAGGCCTTCCAGAATTCAAGAGTCTGGATCTGAATTTTGATTTATCATATTATATGTACAAGCAAGGCTGTCCCGGGGGGGAGGGGGGAGAGGCAATTCGGGGCTACTGCCCTGGGCCCCAGGCTTTGGGGGGCCCCATGGTTGATGCTGCACAGACTCTGCTGCAGCCACCACCACACCGCCGCTGCCAAGCACCACTGGCTCTGTCACCGCCACCACCGCTGAGTGGTGCTGGCTCCATCTGCTCACCACCCCGCTTCCCACCAGGCCCTGCACACCCCTAGGGATGGCTCTGTGGACAGTCATTGTCATTTGTATCTTAAGCCACATTCAAATTCCAAACATCACAAGAATGCAAATTGCTGGTTTTTTGTCCTCCTCATGTTTTTAGTTTGGAACATGGTAAGTAGTGAGTATCCATACCACTTCATAGTTACTGCTGTGTCTCAAGCTCCAAGAGCTCTTTGCCTCTTTCAAGTAGGACTGATTCATACAAAGCAAATTCCAGTTGGGTAATCTTCCTCCACTCCCAATACCACTTATGCTAGTAAGAAAGCATGGCTCAGTTTATGTGTTAATAGCATTTAAAAACACTAACCTAATAAAATATAGCTAATAGTGTCATCACAAGAAGAGAAGTTCAAAAGCTTTCCTCCTTTTTAAGTGTGGGTTTTAGAAAGAAACTTGCAAAGTCCTTTCTTTATCAATTACTATCAAAGAATTATTTTGTGTGCCTATTTTCCATTTGTGCCATAGGTTCTATGAATTTAACCTTGAGCTCATTCAAGAATTCTGTACTTTATAATGTTTCTATTTCACATTAGTATTATCTTGTTTTGAAATATTAACTACTCACTTTGCTCTTCTGTTACTTTTATCTCTGCTTAGATCGTTTTTAAATGCATGTTATACAATTTTTCTTCAAATTACAATTTGAAATGAGGTTGATAATCCTTTCAATGGCACAGTAGAAATATCACATACACATGTGTCTTTATTAACTTGGAACTGGATTGTGATACCTTTACCTTGGTTTGCCAGCACCTTACTCCACAATTGCTCTCGTCAACTTTAACGGGAGCATTTCTGGCATAAATTATTATTTAGTGTGAGTGAGATTATCAGCTAGACCGTATCTTGAAAGGACTTGCATAAGTGCTTAACCTTGTGGGTGGCAAACAGCTTAGTTTTCAGGCAGCAGGATTACTCATGTGCAAAATGCTTAGCCAGTATAAAAACCTTTACAAGATCCTTGTATAATATCTTACATAGGCATTGTCTGGTAATCACATAGGCTAGGAACAGATGTTATATTTGTTGTGCCTGTGTTTGTCCTGAAACAAAAGTATCACAGGAATGGTGTGTACACACATTACCCTTCTAATCAGGGTTGAGAGAGTGGCTGAATGCAGTGCTGCTTTTCTGTCATCCATTCAATGACAGTGGACAGGCATAGTTTGCAATATCCTGTTATTACCTCTTATTTGGGAAATCTTTTTAGGATTTATCCCAGGACAACAGACATGAGCCTCTGTATGGGTAAAATCAGACATTGCATTTGAGTCTGTTCTGATCAATTCAAGTCAAAACCTGGGAGAGCATAGTCCTTTACTCAACCAGCTTATGTTTGAAATGAATGGCAGTTAACCTGAACTAGCAGTAAGTGTCCTGGGGAAAAAATGTTGTCTCGGATACTTCCAGGTACTTAGAGTGAGAAAATAGGCCTGTATGTCTGTAGCATCCCAAGATAAAAGGTTTTGTCCCATGAGAAATCTCACATCAGTTTTTACCCTGCAATTACACTTTGTCCTGAGAGAGAATGGTTTATCCCCGGATTAATTCCACATCTGTTTGCAGTCATAGTGCTACGTGATCCAATGGCATTCTCACTGGAAAACTTAACAATTTCATTCAGAATTTATGTTTTAGGGTAGTAGTGCTCAACTTCCTGGTACCAGGGGCCAGTTGAGTGGTGTTGGGTTGGTCCATGAGCTGGATTGTGCACTGCTCTGATCCAGCCACGCATTGCCCTGATCAGGCTGCCTGCCTTTGGTTCAGCCGTGTGCCAGACTGATAACACCCCACCCCAGTCCAGTCATCCACTAGCCCAGTCACTCATGCGTGCCACCCTGATCCAGCTGCATGCTGCTCCAATCTGACTACACACTGACCCAAGTGCACATCACCCTGATCCATTTGTATGCTGATCCAATTGTGCACCAGCCTCATCCAGACTCACACTGGTCCAGTCTGGCATGCAAGGCCATGTTCTCTGGCTTGCTGGTCTCCCCACAGGTCTGGGGAGAGGTAATTGATACTGCTACCATTACCCTGCTGCCAAATTTCCAGACCCTTGGGGAACCACACAGGCTAGATAACAGCTCCACAGACCAGATTTGACCCATGGGTAAGGGGCTGAGGACCCCTGTTCTAGGGTAACATTTTTAAAAGGATGTAAGTGACTTAGGAGTCTTGACTTTCACAATAGGCACCTTTGAAATATTTATCTTGTCAGTATTACATATGTCTGCATGTGTACCTGTGTGTGAGTGTGTGTGTACATCAGTATATGAATGGTATACAAATTCTTTCTTAACTAGATCTAAAAGTAAATTTTGTATCATTTGTCTTATCAAAAGTACAACGTAAAATGAGAACTCTTATTATCTACATCTCCTGCTATTACATGGTGCTTAATTAAATTTAATGATCAGCACTTCTCACAAAAATGAAAAGCATGGCTAATAGCATGACTTTTATTACACTTTAAGCCAGCTCATTTGCATTCTTTGTAGCTGAAATGGTTTCCCGCAATACATTCTAAATTGTCTTAAGATATTCCCATAATTTTTATTTCTTACTTTCTGATTTTTTAATTTTCTTAATTTTTTTTCCTGTGAGGAAGAGGACTAGTACCCTATGCTGCGAAAAACATACAATGGAAAAGCATGAAGGGTTGTAAACAGTACAACTCCTGTATAATAACCTATTTATTAAAGATGAACATGCACTAACTGGAAAAGGGACACAGAGACCTCTAATAATTAAAAATATTATGGGCTGGGAAACAGGGAGCAAATCTGAGACTTAGAGGTAATTATATTGTGGCATAATTTCACAGATTCATAAATTAGTAGATTATAAAACCAAAGGGTACTTTGTGATCACCTACTCTGACTTCCTGCAGGCCACTGGAAGTTTCCTGAATTAATTTCTGTTTGACTCAAAGTGTAGCTTATAGAGAATAAAATCTAAAATTTTCTCATTTCAAATTTGATTATTTCAGCCATTTAATTATGTTATACCTTTGCTTTCAAAGAGCCCTTTCTTATCAAGGTTATGTTTCTTGTGTAGCTGCTTAAAAACATTTGCAATCAAGTCATCTGTTAACGTCTTGGATGATAAATTAAATGGAGGTGCTTGTGTCTTTCCTTTCATGGAACCTAAGTTCTCTAAGCCTTTAATCATTCTCAAGTCTCTTCACTGAACCTCTCAAATGCTTAGTAAATGTCTTCAATTGTAGATACCAGAACTAGACAGTTGTCCAGCAGTTGCTCCCCACTGCTAAATGCAAAGGTAGTATTACCTCTTTATTCATGCCCAGTATTCCTTTTCTATGTGTCCAGTGACTGAATTAGGTCTATGGGTCAAAGTGTCACAGGTTTTGCTAATTATCTGCCTTAATCCCCAAGTAAGTCAGTGTTTTCCAGAGAAGAGTCCACCCCCATATATATACAACTTGCATTTTTGTGCCTATGTTGACTTCATATTTAGCCATGCTATAATGCATCATGTTTTGTCAGTAATTTTTTTCTCTTCCATTAAAATGCAGCAACTGAATAAAAAGTCACCATTTACCATAACATGTTGAGACCTACAATTGAGGCAGCTGTTAATCCATTTAATGTGTGCCATGTTGAATTTCTGTTGTTCTAGTTCTTCAATCAAAAGTCTTACAGAAATCTGTTACATCAATATCAATATCATTACCATTACCAGTTAAACTTGTAAACCCATTGTAACAGGGACTCTTAACTCCCCGTTATGAGGGAAGGGCTCATTAACCCTAAGGACAGACACAAGGTGGGGATGACTCACTAGAGGGATGATGCCACCCAGAGAGAGAGAGAGATAAAGAGAGGGGAAGAGCTGGAAGTGTGTTTCTGGAGAGGGATCCAGAAGCACAGTAGCCCAGATGGCGGGAGAGTAAGAGACAGGACATTGGGGCTACACAGCAAGCCAGCCAAGGAGAGAGGGGAAGGTTGGACTTAAAGCCTCAGCACTTGGCTGTTGGCTTTTTGGGCATGCTTATCTCAGAATCGGTGGAGGGGGGAGGTTTTAATTAAGGAGCATCAGCTTGCAATTTTATTTTCTGGTTGAACTACAGTGGGGGACTGGGTCATGGCTAGAAGGGGTGCCAGGGAGGCATGTTGGACTTTGAGCTCCAAAAGGGGCAGGGTTATTAGGACTAAGTGGAGCAACAGACATGGGGTCCCACCAGCACTCAGTCCAGAAGCTGAGGTGACAGAGAGCCAGGGCTGAAAAAGATCTGCCAGTTTAAGAGGCCAAGGTTAGGAAGGGCCAAGCTGACCAAGAACTCAGAGGACTGAGTGTATTATTAGGAGTGGATCAGGGGCACCGTGGTAATAAAGACTGGTAACACCTGTGATGCATGGACATGGCTATAAGGGGAGACCTTAGACAGCTGGTGCTTAGGCACCCTAAGAAGAACTGGTCAGCTAGGTAGATCTCCCTGAGTTTTGGACAGCCTCCCATCCCTTTTTTCAAGGAACAGTAAGGCATGGCAGGTAAGTGGGAGGAAGCACTCAGGGGAGAGGAAGCAGGAGAGTGCACCGTCTCAGTGCTCGGCCCCGGACCTGTTGCACCCATACACAAAATATATTAACTTAGTTTGGCAAGATCTATTTTCCGTAAAATCATGTTGATTAGTATTAATTATTTTCACTTGCTTTAATTCTTTATTAAGCATGCCCCATATCAGCCATCCAATTATTTTACCTGAGAAGCCTATCACTATAAATACCTTGGTCCTTCTGTTTACCCTTTAAAAATATTGGCATAACATTAGATTTCTTTCACTCCTCTAGAACTACTCCATTGTTTCAATGCTTAGTGAAAATTAGTATTACTAATCCAGTGAGCTCCTCGGCTAGATCTTTTACAACTCTTGGGTGCAAGTTTCCAGACTTGCTGATTTTTAAGTGTCTAACTGTAGTGGCTAATTTTTAGTTCTGTGATCAATTCATCTTTATCAGTCAACATCCTCTTGAGTTCTTGTCATCACAGAAAGTATTTCCTTCTCCTTATTATCACATGATATGAATGTATCTCCCTGCCTTTTTCTCAAACACAGAACAGATATTTGTTGAACACTTCTGTCTTTTTGGCATTATTCTGAATGATTTTACCCTTACTGCTTTTGCTTTCTTTTGTTCTTAAAGTTGCCTTTTTAATTGCTGAAAATCGCCTTTTCTTTTTATACCTTTTCTTCCATACCTTCTTTTTTATCATCACTAATAACTTCTCTTTTTTCCCCATTTCTTTTTATATTATTCAAATAAATAACAGTTTTACTTCCCTTTTTTAACACTGGGTTCTCAACTTCATTTCATTAGTTTTGCTAATGAACACTTTCTCAGTTACACATTTCTGACATGATTCCCAATTATAATTTTCAGTTCAAAATCTTTCTCCAAGCTGATTTAGTTTATAATAGTTTCCAGCTTTATGCAGTTCACGTTTTTTAAAGCACCGCCTATATTTATTACTGGTTTTGTATCTATACATTATAGGCACACATTTATATCTAAATATACATATCCCTGCACATAATTAGATTGTGTGTATACACACGTGTGTGCGCCTGCACAGCTTCCCCCCAACCCATACACACACAAACTGACTTATTCTATTCATATGTAACAATTTAACCAAGTCATGGTCACCAGCATCTAAACAGCTACTGAGCTGTAGTTCAGTAATCAGCTCATCTTTCACAGTTAAGATAAGGTCTAGTATAAAATTCTCTCTTGATGGATACAAAAATTTTAAGACAACGTCATTTCATTTTAGAAATTCAAATAGTGATTTCATAGTAGTAGCATGTAACTCCAGGTTATGTAACTAAAATCCCTTTCAGTAATAAGGCTTTTATTTTCCTTGCATATGATAGGTGCTTAGGGTGTCAGTCATGCTGATCTCTAATGTGATTTGGTAGTTTATAGCAGATGCCTTGACTTGTCCTTTTTTCCGTTAGATTATTGATCCCTAAGCATTTGAAAACATTTGCTTCCCCGTTATCAATGTCTCAGAAACAGGTAGCACTGTGTTGACAGAATGATGCTTCCTCTTGCCTTTCACCCACTTGATTCTTTTTATTTTCTTTCAGCACATCTACCAGCTTGCAGTTTATAGAGAAAAAAATCTCTTCTGGCTGCAGGCAAGAATGAAAACATGGCGCATATATTGAAGGTCATGACCATTGTTCCATTGCTGACCATCGCAGTAATGAATGTAGAACTGTGCCTAAATACAAAGCTTGGCACATTCCACTTCAGGCTCCCTCCAAAACTCCCCTGTTTGCTACTCAAGAATTTTTCAAGCAAATTAATTGATTTATAATATGCTAAGCCTCTGTTGTTCATCTCCTTTCCTTGCTAACAGGGGGTAATTAACCTCTCAGAGACTTCAAACGCCAGGGCTTATCAAAGACCCAAAGAGCACAGCGACATGGGCTGAAATTGCTGCTGTTAATTCCTGAAAATTAAATATCTGTGACACAGGGACTCTGACACAGGCAAATAGCAGAATCACAACAGGTGTATGGTGTAATGGAAGTGAAGAGACTTCAAAGGGGTCCTAGGTCCTTCTTTAGCTGAAATTATACATTTCTCATTTAGTCCTCTTGCATAGAAGAAAGAGAAGGAAAAACACACACTTTTACCACCTCATTCTGCTCCAGTGGTGATCTTGAGCAGGAAGACTCTGGAGGTTTCCCCCTCCCTTTTGGGATTGCAGAATCATAAAGATTACTAACAGAGCATTTGTCCTCTCTGGAGATAGGCAAGTCTGGTCTGCTTTCTCCTCTGTACTAAAGAGATCATTTTTTATGGGGAACCTCATTTTTCAACTGAATTCTTGAAGCAAACTCAAAATGAATGGTATTGGAAATGATTATCAAGAAAATCGCTGTTGTTGATCTTTCACACTTCAGCATTTGAATAATGCTCTGAAGCACTCATTCTTTTATTTCATATTATTTCTTAGGTATTGTATTTGCAGATAATGAAACAGTATCAGTGAAACAGTTCTGAGGCAAACAGTTCTGCAGGCATACTGGAGCCAACTCCTGATACATTCAGGGAGCATCTACACATGCCAATTCATGGTGCTTTAGCCCAATTTAAGGCACATTAAGGGCACACATCTATACATGAACACCCTTAATGCTCCTTAAAAATGGCAAAAGCAGGTATCAAATTTAGGCATGAACAGCTGAAGCGCATTAACAAGTGTAGACACATTAAGGTGCATTAATGCTGTGTATGGACTGACTTGGGACTAAAGTTAGTTAGACCTAACTTTAGTCCCAAGTCAGTCCGCACACACAGTGGTAATGCACTTCAACATGTATACATGTAGATATGAGCCTAAATCGCCTTAATGTGTGTTAACCTAATGCGCATTAAATTTAGGTGCACCTAAATGCATGTGTAGACACGCCCTCAGTGTCATAGAATCATAGAAAAATAGGATTGGAAGGGACCTCAGGAGGTCATCTAGTCCAACCTCCTGCTCAAAGCAGGATCACCCCCACTCAGTCATGGCTTTATGTAGCTGAATCTTAAAAACCTCTAAGGATGGAGAGTCCACAGTCTCTCTGGGTGACCTGTTCCATTGCCTTACTACCCTCCTAGTGACAAAGTTATTCCTAATATTTAACCTAAAGTTTTCTTGCTGCAGCTTGAAACCACTGCTTCTTGTTCTGTCATCTGCACCACTGAGAACAGTCTAGCTACAGCCTCTTTGGAACCACCCGTGAGAGTTGCTATTAAATTCCCTCATCAGTCTTGCCTTCTCCTCCTCAGTGTAGAGTGTTCAGATTTAGACGTTTGGTCCAAGCCTTTTTCCAGAGACCCAGACCCTGTGGCTAAGTACAAATGTGCAAAAAGTCTAAACTAGAATCAGTCAAACTTACATGGATTTCTGTAAGCAGCATTGGTCAATTTGGGAAAGAACAGAACATATGTCTGTTGTGGAAGGGCAACATGAAGGCTGCCTGCAGTGGCTGAAGCCAGCAGGTTGGGGACACTGCTGCATACCTTCCAGCAGGCTCCCTGGGGTGTCAGAGACTGCCAAGTGCAGCCAAATAGTCAAGCCATCCTTGATTGGCTGCCAGGCACAGATGAGTACCCTCCCCCACCTTCCCTGTCATCATCAGCCACAGGCATCTGCCAACTGCAGGCAGGCAGAGGAGGCAACTATGTTCACCTATTCTCTTGAAGCCCTTTCATGCTTCCTTGGGCTGTGCCCATTTGTAGGGGCATGGGGGTCCCTGGGTGTGCTCCTGCACACCCACCCAGGGACCCCTATGCCCCTGTGAGTAAGAACAGCCCCAGGGAACACAACTGGGCTAGAGGCCATGGCCAAGCATACTTCCCCACTGTTGCTGCATCATCAGCCACCGTGCTGACTCGGGTTGGTGGGAGCCTGGGGGTGGGTTCATCCAGGTGCTTATCCAGAACAGCCAAATGTGGGGCGAGTGCTAGCATGCCTCCCTGTGAGGGAGAGGGTTGTGGAGATCACAAAGGAGCTTGGGATGCTGGAGGACTGAGACCTAATTTGACTCAATAGGGGACTGGTACAGAAGTTGGATGCTCTGGTCTAACCTAAATCAATTAAGTCTGAGTGCACATTGATCCAAGTCTATCTTAGACTGGGCTCTGCCATTTTTAAACCAGTCTATGTATGCCAAACTCCTGTACTATTACAGGTTTAGACTGGTTTCAAAGCACTTATACTGATAAAAGTGTTATGTCTGTACCTGGTCTGTGATCATAGGTAAATCACATGCAGCCAAATTTTCAGAAATGACCATTGATTTGTGGAGATCTTGATTTCTGGGTACTTTCTCAAAAATAAATAAATAAGTGGGGGCACCTAAAATACATTTCATTCATGAAAACACTACCCCTGTTCTGTCAGTGCTCAAGTTTTTCTATCTTATCAATGAGGGTGATAATGCTTACATACTTTCATAAATGCATTAAGATGTGTAGACTGAAATCACTGTATTAGGGTTAAGTGTTAATGTTTTGGCAGCTCTTCAGTAAATATGATTTTCTGCTTCGCTGTCACAGAATAAGATGAACAAAGTGCCTATTTATAATCTTAACCAACACTACAGGGACAAGTTAGAAAATCATCTGGATCAAAACTCCTAAAATAGGAGTCTAAGGTCTGGTTTCTGAATCCATATTTAAATGCGGCTTATGTCTGGATTTAAGTACCAGTTCTGTATCAATATTTAAGGCCTTGACAAGCAGTTTAGTGGAGCTGCTAGATGTTCACCACTTTTGAAAATCAACTTTCTTAAGGAACATTTATATGGATGCAGGACCCTCAAGTTTGGCTCTTTTTTATTTTTGTTATTGTTTTGTTTTTTAAACCCTTGCCCCTAATTTTCAAGAGTCAAGACTATATTTTCATTCAGTCAGTCTTATCACAGACACTGTGGGAATCTCTCTTGTATTGGTAAATAGTTAGCACAACAGTTCTGATTATTACTAGAGGAAATTTCACCTTCCATTCTTGTGGCAGGGCACTGTTGGTGCCTGCCAGTTTAAAGGCAGTCAGGCAGCTATCAGGTGTCTGCTGGTGGCAGCCACTTTGGGAACCAGGTAGAAAGAGGCTGTAGTTTGCTGCTCCCAGGGCAGGCAGAAACATCGCTTAGCTGAGCTGCAGCAGAAACAACCCAGGAGGTAAGGGCAAGAGCTGATGGGGATGGCTAGGAAGCTCTTGGTCCTGGGCATGACCTAAAACTGCACCCTGCCAGGTGTGGGTGGTCTGGTGGGCTCCCACTGGCATGGAAGCCCCCTGGAAATACTAGGCCCATTATAACCCTGGTGAAAAGCGGGTTGAGGCTCCTTCATAACCCCAGCTCCCACATCCCTGGTGGGTGAGATCAAGCAAGGGGGCCCAGGTTGGTGAAGGGATCTGTGGCAGCGCCCAGACTCTGCAGTGGAGGCCTGAGGCTGCATATAGGAGCCAGCGTGAAGCTCCAAGGGTGGGGCCCTGAGCCTTGGGGAGCTATTAAGGAAGCTGCTGGGGCCAAGGGAAGGCTTGGGGACAGGGCTCAGAGCCCCGATCTGAGACAAGGGGCTGGAGCCCTGACAGTGTATGTGTGGGCTTGCAGCCCAGTGTGTGGGCATGTTGCTTTGTGAGTGTATGTATAGAGTAAACCAAGTGTGAGGGTGCTGGGACCAGGAGCTCCTGTGGGGAGTGAGAGTCCCGTTGAGACTCTGGATCTCAGGTCCCAGTGCTAGCTAGCTGAAATGAACACCTGCAAGGCTAGGGCTGCAGTATAGGGGAGGAGCAGAACCACAGATAGCAGCCCCTGGCATCGGGGTGGAAAAATGGGCAGCCTCCTGCCGGTGTAATATCTTAATCATTTTCCAACAAGGCATGGCAAGTGCGAGAGGCAGGCAGTTGGCCCAGAAACAGGTGGGTGGGCCAACTACTGACCAGCCCTGGGAAGGCCCACTTGTTACAATTCTCTAATATGTATACCATCTATGTACCATTTGTTGGCCTTGTAATTTCCTCTAGATTACAACTATATTGTTTAAAAGTTACCTTGGACTCACAATATGGAACTCAGTGATGTACTATCAATGCTACCTATATTTTCTACAGCTGCTTTTTGCTTGTGCAGTTAATTACAGAATCTGATTCTGAATGATCAGAAAAAATGTAATGATAAGTTTGCTGACATAGCATGGTGACTGACAGATTTATGCAACATATGCTTTTAGAGGCAATCAAATACTAGAAAAATCTTACCTAGAATCTTACCAGGATATATTTACTGCAGTATCAACATTCCATCTATGTACTGATCATATCTTATGTGGTCCTATTATTCTTGTAGAGGTTTAAGAGAAGCCGAGGTATAGGGAAGCCATTAGTAATCTAATAGGATGCAGACTGCCTACTCCCTCCTTTCTGTTTATTCTGAATTTCACCTGAGATAACTTTTTCTTTCCAGTTTTTGCTAATAATGTCAACTGAAAGGGTCAGATTCTGAAGTGTTTACTAGTAAAATTCCCATTGGTTCAGTTTTGCAAAGCTACTGGAGGAATAGATTCAAAAATAGTGAAATTTTCAGAAAAATCCAAGAAGTATAACACTTCTGTATGTTGTTAGTGAGACTGAGCATGGGAATATGAAGACTCTGTTATACTATGTAGATGTTCCTCATTTGGTCCATCCCCAAGACGTATTCAATCTCTTTTCTTGTGCCACATCATTTTGAAGGTCACTGGTTGTGCTTGTGCTTGGAAGACCTCTTTGTCTGGGTCATTATTTTATTTTAACCTTTTCACTCATTCCATAAAGAAAAGTTTCAGACTACATGTTTAAGAAATAAAAAGCATGAAGTCTGAAAAGACTTTAAGGTGTAATTTTCAGAAACATTTGGCATTTGCCCATCAGTAGTCCTAAGAAGCCAGCAGGAGCAGAGCTAAATCAGCTGAGCATTTCTGAAAATTCACCCGTAGTTCTTCAAACAGTTAGTGTAAGAAATACCAATATAAGAAATTATTTCCTTTAAATAACAAAAATTTAATTTTGCTTTGATTGTTTTATCTGTCTTGGTGTTAGGGTAACTTATTATATTTAATGCTTTGAAGTTGCACTTGCTTATAGAGTAGTGAATTATAGTATTGTTTATATGTAGCTTTATTTAATCATCGCTTAAGTTTTGTATAGCCTTATTTACTTTTTATTTTTTTTATTAGCTGGTCTTTGGGTTGTTTTTGTAGAGTTCATAGTGCTCATTATATTATATCTCTTCTTTTTTTATCACTGTGAGTTCTTTTAATATAACATAGCAATGGCCTTGTTACCAGCTCAAATTAACTGAATTTGGCACTAACCTGCTGAATCAGAGAGATGAAAGGACTGAATATGTTAATGAATGGTGATAAGGGAGACCAGCTGACAGTGCCCAAAGTAAGACACCAGAAACAGGCCAAATTAAAAGGTGTGCTTGTGATGGGTCTGTTGAACAAGGGAATGTTTTGACAGGATACAAGATGGACAGTATGCTGACTTCAGAGAAGCCAATCCAAAAGCAAAAAACCACTGAAGGAGTAAAGTTGAAAAGCATAAAAGGGGGCAGCAAGAAAGTTAGTCGTCATCATAAATCCAGCCTTCAACACCTGTTTGGACTGTCCCAGCCCATGATGTTCCCTTTGATTGGCCATCTTTTCTGTTGAAGTAACATTTGGGTTTGGGTAGGATTATTGTACTTAATGTTTTTCTCTCTCTGAATATAGAAACTGCTAAGATATTACTTGTTGCACTAATAAAGTCAGATTTTGATTTTAGAACACTGAGTTGTCTGTGTTCTTATTTCACGTTCCATTTAAAGGTTAATAGTGCTTTAATGATCCCTTAGCACTATCTGGGAGACAGTGGCGCTAACAGTAGACCCTAGGGATCAGATCATCTCTTGATCCTTTTTTCTTCTGTTCCTTTTCTTCACAAGTATTTTTTCTAATAATACTTTCTTCTTACCTTTGCTGGTTTATTCTGCTACTGCAGGCTTTTAATGGTGTTACTGTTAAATAGATCATAGGAAAATATCTTTGTATTGTATTTTACAATGAGAAGCACTTGATTTCTTCATTCAATGTACACTTAACCTCATGGAAAAGTAGCTTAGCTTTCCACTTACCTAAATAGTGTGTGTACAGGTTCTTATTTTTTCATAGAGAAAATGATTGATGAGGTTATCAAAGTCCCTACCTCAGGAAGCACCGTATGCTTTCAACTCATAATGTTGTGGGTAGAGACATGGATCACATTACACTAATATTTGAGGCAAATATTCAACTTTACCATATTTTTATACCACTTAAGAGCTACCCTTTTATGTAGTCCTGTTTAACTGCAATCCAGAGAATATAAGGAAGTGGAGGCCTAAGGAAACAAAGGAAAAAGGAGAAAGAAAACACAGGACAGATTGACTAATTTAGGCATGCTTAATAATACCCTTACCAAGTAAGAACAGATAGGTATTATTGCTCTCATGTTAAAGACCAGTAATAAAATCCTGACTCTGCTGAAGTTAAAATCTGTTTGTCCATTGGCTTCAATTAGGTCCAGTTTTAATGCAAGGGGTGTGTCCAGACATGCGTAGATGTTTGGTTCCACCAGGACAACTAGCAGCGGTGCACCCTGTGGCCGGCTGGCACCAGCTGCACTGAGAGCTGTCAGTGGATGGGGGGAAGGACAGGGGTGGAGCATACCTCTTGCTGCTCTGTGCCCCCTGGGAGGGCTACGGGCTGGGAAGCTGTGTCAGGATCTTCCCAAGGGAGCATGCCTCCAGGTCTGGTGTGAGATGATAGCAGACTGCCACTGCAGGCTGGGGCTGGCAGTGGTACCAGGTTGATTCTTCCTGGTGCTCGGCGGGGAGGAGCGTGCCAAGTGCTGAGAACAGCCCTTTGCCCCTGGACATGGATGCAGGATGGCAGCAGGCTGCCACTGCAGGCTGAGGCCGGTGGCAGCACTAGGCTGTTCCTGGTGCTTGGTGGGGGGGCATGCCAAATGCCAAGAAGAGGCAGCCTGGTGCTGCCACCAGCCCCAGCCTGTGGCAGCAGCCTTCTGTCATCCCATGCACAGATCCGGGGCACATGCCCCTGGGAAGAGCCTGACACAGCCCTCCAGCCCACAGCCCTCCTGGGGGGCATGGAGCAGCAAGTGGCATGTCCTGCCCCCTGCCTGCACCCACTGACAGTTCCTGTTGCAGCTGGTCTGGCTGCACCCAGGGCTGCTGTAGCAGGGGCTAGGGTGAGAGTGGACAAGCTGCACTGTGTCCCATGGTGCCCAGGGCTCTGCTTGCTGCCACTCCCCCTACCCCTGCTGCAGCGACCTGGGAGCAATCGAAACCAGCTGCCTGTACCATGGCACGGTGCAGCCCAGGATCTCAGGCGGAGCCCAGGTGCAGAGGGACAGGCAGAGCACAGTGAAGCCCTGGGAATGGCACGCCTCCCCATACCCCTTCCATAGTCCCAGCTTCATTCCCCCCCTCCCTCACTGCCTGGAAATGTATCCCTATCTGTTAGGGTTGTCTGGAGCTGATTTGGTGGCCGAACCTCTGAATCTGAATTGGCTGAATTGAATCGGGGCAGTGATTCGAATCACCAAATCAAATCACTGTCTCTCCAAATTGGCTGAATCCGAATCGGCTGAATCCAAATCGAATATTTGCTGCTTCACACAGGCCTACAGTTAGCCGCTTTAAAAGTGCTCTGCAGCCATGCGCTTGTGTCATGGCATGGCTGTAAGCACTTTCAGGGGCCTGATCACATGACAAACATAACTTCTGTCTGTGCCCTGCCTTTAAACCCATGTTGCCCCACCAGATTAATATAAATGGGTCTTAGCAGAAATGAGAATCAGGCCCCGCATGGTCATGAATTCCAATATCTATGAGTCTCTCTTTCCTTTTACCAAAAGCAGTCATCTCTGAGCTTTGTGTTTTCTGTAGCTCTAATCATAGCCTAGCTTTAAAAAAAAATCCTCATAAAAACAGTTGCTTCTTTCATTACATCTCTAGCCACATGTATCAATCCTTTCCTCTTCCTCATACAAATAGCATTTCCTTCCTCTCTTTCCCCCTCCTCTTTCATCCCCTCAGGATTTGACCCTGGACCACATAGCTGAAGTCTGACAGTTCACCCCAGGACAATCCTTGATTATGAAGCAATGTCAGAGTCAAAATCCAGGTCCCTGGTGTGTAGGGTAGTGCCTTTAAGTGGCGCCTGAGGTAATATACAGACTATTTAAGTACTTCCTCTTACCTCCCTCCACCCCCGAGTGAAATACCTTTTCAGTGAAATACATTTTCCATGAGTTTCATTTTGATCTGGAAAACATATCAAATGCAGGTAATATATGTGTAGATTTAAGCAAATTAAAATATAAGTCTATCCATGTTTTGATATGCAAAAGCTTCTGCCTTAAAAAATGCTGTACCACCTTCCAGTCCCTACCACAGAAGCAAAACTAATGAAATGTAAACACTCGTGTTGAAGTCAGTGGCCCTTATTAAGGAAGTGATTCACATCCAAAGATTTTAAAAGATATGAGTATTTCAGAGAAAGAAGGCTATCCAGCTTTTAGAGGGATACACATCATTCCTGAAGCATATGGTTATGGTATAAAAATGTTAACGAGGTGATTGTTCTGTACAATAGATGTGGGTAAATGCAGATGCCATGTGGCAATAATAGGAGGATGTACCTAAAAAAGAGAGTGTTTGCTTTGCAATAAATCGTTCTCATTCTTTTCATTCTTTAGACAAAAGGAAGGTATTTTGCAGATAATAAGGCCTTTAAGAGCTCATAGGTCAGATATTGAGGGGGCTGTAATCATTGCATGCCAAGTGTTTAGAGCAGTGGTGGGATGCCATTCCTCACCCTCTCCATATCAACATGAACCTGTGCACCTTCTTTAATAAGACAGGCTATCTGATCATCATTATGTAGATGTTAATACCATACTGAAGAGCAGCCTCTGTGTCACCAGTGCCTAAAAGGCTATCAGTGATGCCTTTTGAGGTAGACACAGACTATAAGCAAATTCTTCTACCTAAAATGTTTCCTGTAAGTCAGAAAAGCACCTGATGCCCCTGGCAAACATCAGCCTCACGAAGGGAAATGCACTTACCTCAGTTACGCAGAGGGGGAAACTGATGTATGGGTCCATTTATATGACTTGCTCAAATTCACACAGGAGACCTGTGACACATCCACAAGCAACCCCAGGTCTCCTGAATCCTAGCCCTGAGCTTCAGCTACTAGGCCTTCCTTCCTCTCTCAGTATCCTGTCTCCAGTATTGTCTTTTTCAATTAGGCAAATATTGATATCATTCCTCTGCTTGAAAGAGCTTATTAATTAATGGGCTTGGTTCATCCAGTGAGGGCACTCATATATATTTATAACATATATATTTGGTATATGTTAAATAGAAGCTATTAAAAATGGTTCTCTGAGACAGTGCCAGCTTTTTTCTTTAAATATTTAACATCAAGCAGACATTTAAGCCTCCAACACTGAGATAGATGCTACATGTTAGAAGGAACAGGACTGAAGCACTGAGGGATTTTGTTACTTGGTTTCTGAGCATTTTGTTCTTACTATAATTACCTATTTAGACTGCAGTAGTGACCATAGTGTGTTAGGTGCTTTCCAAACACAGAGGACAAGGCACAGTCTTTGCCTGGGAAAAAAAACAACTCCCTTTCTAAATCAACATATTATCTAATTTGAATTCTTTCCAATACCTTGAAGTAGCTGGGATTAGTAAGAGATGGGAAGGATCAAAGGGGAGATAGGAAAAGATGTAAGCAAGCCTCTGTAATGGGAGCTGAAGGTGGCAGACAGAGCAGGCTGGGATACAGGAGATTTGCTAATATACATAACATTAGCCCTGAGAAATCAGTGTTCCTCTTATAAGTACATTCGGTGTTTGTGACATTCCTCAGTTTATTGTGCTCTTCTGAAGATTGGTCAGACAAGAGCCAAAATTACTTGAGCATATGTAACAGACCTAGCTTTTATCATCTAACATGATCTCTGCGAGGCAAGTTTGTTGAGTAGGTAGCTTATTGAAGACAAGAAAGCTGGCTTCTATTGTCTCCTCTCTGATAGCAGAGAATATGTGATATATAATATCAGAAAAAACACCTAGACTTTTTGTGCCTCAGTTTCCTCATCTGTGAAATGAGTGATAATGCATTCCTGCCTTTGTGAAGCATTTTGTTAGTTTTAGCAGATTAAAAGTGCTACACACTTGAAGGCTGACTTTTCAAGTCAGTGGAAGGCCCCTGGTTCTGCTGCCTTTTTTTGCCTCTGCCTTACTCTGCCAGTCACCCTGTTGACTGCAATGAAGAACTAAAGAATAACCCACTACCCAATATAAGCATGGTAAATATGCTATTCCTAAATTACCATTATTTTTGATTGTTGATAAGATTGCCAATTCAGTTTGAATTCACAAAATAGCAATACAATATATGGGTGCCTATTCAGTTGGATTATTTGTAATGTTTTACTAGATCAAGGTTAAAACTTTTAAGATGGGGAAGGGGAAAAACAGCATGTTTCCTTAACACCAAAGAATGAACTCTGACAGAAACAAGCTATTTTTTTTTTGTATCTTTCGTCTCTGAAGATAGATGAAAAAGATCAGGAGTAACAACATCTCATTAGAAGTAAATACAGTCTGTGGCAATCCATACTAAATTCATCAGCTTGTATCCTCTAAGAAAATATTAAACACCAAAGTGTATGTAGTTACATCATTTAAAATTTCTTTAAAAGTTAGTGTTTAATTTTTTCCAGTATAATAAATGAAGTGACACTGACTTTCCTACAGAATTCTAAAACCTTTCATTGTGATATATAAGGTGAGAGAGGATTATAAAATGAATGACAGTTCTGCTCATTATTCAACAAACATCACAACAAATGAAATGTGTATCTGTGTGTTTTTCTGGAGATTCAACAGCTTCTTTTTGCTAAAAGACATATTTTTGATTAAGATAATATTTTTTTCCTAATCAATATTTTTTAACCTCTGGGTTATTACTTCCTCAAAGGCTCTTTTTTTTTTTGCTCTTAAATTGGTCTGTGTAGTTTATGAAAAATCTGCAGAACAGACGTATGCTATTGTTTACATTAAGTCTCTCTCATGTTATTTACTGGAATAGGTCAATGCTTATCTTCAGCACTCTTCAGGTCAGCTCTTGAAATGGGTATTTACATGTACTTGAGAAAGGAAATAATTAACCATTGACCAAATAAAATTAGTACCATTAAGCTTAAATGGTTAAAGCAAGAGAATGGGAACTGGAAATGAACAATATACTTCTGCCTGCATTATAGATTTCATGTAGCTTCCTGTGCAAGCCAGCTCCTCTGTTCCTTAATTTTCTGTTCTGTAAAATGGGGCTAATGTTAACACATCTATTTTTATTTAAAAAATAGATTGTCTATGAATGATATTTATCATTTCTAAGTATTTCTTATGTTAAACTTCACTCATCATGGAAAATAATTTGACCACCCTGTTTTCTCACCTTCCTTCTCTTTTTAGATTGGTAGATTGCTATTCTAAATCTAAATGATTATTTAGATAGAAGTACCACATTGGCTCTCAGTAACTCTCTAAAACTCTTTCCGCCATCTCTTCTAAGCCAAATTTTGGACTGTACTACAAATGATCTTCAAGGAAGCAAAACTCCCAGTGACATAAATAGAAATTTCCCTTCCTCAACAATGATGGGATTTGACTGTATACAGTTCTTTCTGGAGCACAACCCCCTCCATTAAATATTGGCTTCCCAGTCCTGAATGTATCCCCTTTAACCAGCTTGGAACTGTACGTCAAAATAGAGCCTTTGATATTTTATTATTTCTTGTGCTGTGGCCAACACAAAATGATGAACACTGTGTTTGAAATTGCTGATGCTGTTGAAAAGCCATACTACAAAATATCTCTTGCTATCTTTTGTACTTGATTACCAAGCTAAAAGCAAGACTTTATAATAAATGGCAAATCATGATCACTTCTTTTGGTATGTCTGTCACCAGTCTTGTTCAGAGAATCTTGAACTTTTCCAGTGTTGAAGAACATAATTCTAGCAAACTTGCAGTATATTAGTTTTCTCTTATTTGTTAACCAGAATTCACCATAGAGCCCTCTCCTTTCTTAACATATTTTCTTTCTCTCATACAAAAATATTAAATGTGCTCTCCTGTCAAACATTATGAGTATTAACATATTAT
Source organism: Crocodylus siamensis (assembly GCF_052110815.1). Lineage (NCBI taxonomy): Eukaryota > Metazoa > Chordata > Crocodylia > Crocodylidae > Crocodylus > Crocodylus siamensis. Next base: position 121,172,288 of record NC_143399.1, on the reverse strand, counting down.
TGCCATGTGCCCCTACCCCAACCCCAAGGACCCATGAAAATGCCAATGGAAGTCTGGTTCTGATGTCATGCTATTTTCCATTTCTCTATGTTATTACCTTGGGCTCATCACCATTAAACTGGGGTCACTTCCTAAAATGACTTGTAATCAGTTTATGAGAGATCAGAATTAGGATCTGTTCAGTTAATAGAAATTAGTTAATAGAAATTAATAGAAAGCTTGATAAATGAATAATGAGATTATATGGCTTGGTAGCCTCTACTAAGAGGGGCTTGACCCAGTGACTGAGTCTTGGTAGGGCTCAACCTACATTCTTTGTTTGTTTAAAAAATACTTTGTTATCATTGTGGAACTTTTCTAAATGTATGGTTTAGATTTTCTATAAATTTAAGACTTCCCTTGTTGGACAAATAATGTAAGAAACAGGAGAGACAGGTTTCTAATTGTGAGATCTGACCAAACTTGAGTACAAAGGCATCTTGTACTGAAGAGATCCAGATGTGGCATTTAAATGCAAATCCAAACATTCCCATTGCTTAGCGTGTTCAGACCTGGAATTTTGGTTCAGAAAGATCTGGATTAGAATTTGTCTCTGATTTCAAAGGAGCATTTTCCCAAAGTATGGGGACAGCTTGTATGCAAGCTTTTGGCATAGGGTCATCTCCAAGAGCATGTCCAATTAATTGGAGAGACTCCTATAATTTCTGGTGGAAATTATAGGAGTCTCTCCAATTAATTGGACATGCTCTTGGATGATAGCATCATGCTCTTGGATGATAGCATCATGTTCAACCACACATATAATGCAAGTGACTGTGCACTGCTTCTTAAGGGTGCTTGATTGTTTCAAGCTTGAACAAATGACTAAGGAGGGGGAAAGTTTCCTCAAAGTTCATTTGAGAGAAAAAAGTGAATTCTTTCCTATTCACCCCTTGGTAAATGTGTTACCATGGGCAAATATGGAGTGGGTCCTCTTCCAAATTCTTTGTTTTTCAGATACAGCTAAATTCTGACCTGGTGCAACCGAGTTCCAATGAGAAGTAAAATATGTGAGGGGACATAAGTTGACCAACTCTGCTAGTAATGCTTTCAACCTTCTCACGAAGAGCTATAAGTAGCTGTACCTTCAAACTCCCAAGATGTCCTTTTGCTTCTAACTTACATATTATGCCATAAGGCAGGATGATTGCTTTGAAGTGCCATTGGAGCTACATAAGATTAGTGGTTTAGAAGAAGCTGTCTTTGATCCTGTAATTAAAAGGAATCTTAATCATTTTATTTTCTGTCTTTTTTCTTCACACATCCTATTTACGTATTCAGTGGAGTTTGCCTAATATTTAATATTAACAATGAGTAACAAATACAGCAGTTACCTGTTATTCGGAAGTTTTCTTCAAAGCAGAAACACCATTCTGCAGTTTGGAAATACCTGAGACACAAGCTTAACAAGTTTAGCATCTATGTATTCTTCTACATTCTTTTCTCCATGCAAAACAAAGTAACTTCCAAGGTCAAGTTCAACTGCAGGAAATCTCCAGCTGAGAGAGGTATATGAGATAACTGATAGAGGCACATGCTGGAGAATGATAAGCTGTGATGAGCAAGCATTCACCTGCAGATTTTTCCTCTGAAGCACTAATATAGGACCACAGGAAGCTCCTGTTGATGTTTTGGCTTCACAGGAAGTGTACTATAGGTCTGTGTCTTGGAGGTTCATTAAAAGAGACTGAACAGTGCAGATCCATATGAAAAAGCTGAATAGCTAAGAGCCACTGGCACCTCACAGGGCTTGACTCCAAAAGAAAACATTCCTGGGATTTGTCTGCACTTGGGTATTTACTGAAAAAAAAATCCATAATACAGGTTTCCCCCACTTGATGCGAGTTCTGTATGTGTAAAGTTGCTTTTATGCAATGACCATTTGTTTACCAACAGTTGGTTATATGCAAGGTAAATTCACCCTTATGCGATCGGTGAGGTGGAAGCCTGCAGTCAGCTGCTTTGTGGGAATGACGCGCACAAAAATATAGTCTCCTGTGTAGATCTGTGCTCTTTGCTCATTATCTGCAGCCTGTATTTCTGTAGTTGCCCTCCCCATTATGGCTTCTAAGTGTCCCACTAGCTTATCTCTTACCCCTCTCTGCTATTGGTAAGTACCAAAATTGGCTTGTAAAAGTGGTAGAAATGGGTCTGGGGGTCAGTACAGTTGAGGTCTCAGAACATATCCCTATTTGTTACATTGCAAAGTGGGTTCCCTTTATGTAAATTTGAGTTATGCTCCATTTTCCAGGAATACGTACAGTATAAAGCAAGGGAAACCTGTAGTTATTTCAGTGGAAGCTATATTTGAACATCCCTTTTTTCAAGTGTAACAATGTAACTGGGCATCCAGTGTGGATGCCACACACAGGGTAGCAATTAGGGCTGCGTGAAATTTCGCCAGCTGTTTCATTCTGATGGTGTTTTGACTCATTTTGAGCTTGAAACAGTGAAATTGAAATGAAACGAAGGGCTTTGAAACAACCTTGAAACAAAATGAGGGCAGTCAAAACGTTTCGAAAGTTTTGAAACATTTTGAGTTTTGAAGTTGAAGCTGGGCTTGCCTCCAGGGAAACAGAAAGTAAGGAGAGGGAGGGGGAAGAGTGGGGAAGGACTACTCTGACACTGACTGTGTAGCCGGCCAGTGACTGTGATCCTTCCCTGAGGTCCCTTCCAATCCCAGTTCTCTGGGGGAGGGATGGAAAAACAGCATAAAAGGCAGCATTGTTTGAACTAGCTTGCCTTCTGCCTTGATGCCAGTTACTGAGCTATCTTTCAGAAGCTCAGGAACATTAGACAGCAAAGACTACTACTCCCATTGATTTGATTTCCTACTTGCTAGCCTAGCAAGTGAGATTCTGCAATACCTTTTGCATTCTTTCTAGACCCTTTTATTTTATTATTATATTCATTGATGAATTCTTTATTGGATTATACTGTAGAATGTATATGGGAAGACACATATGGATTTATATATTTTTATAAAGACAAGACACTATGAAACACACCATGAAATGTGCTAGAAAGGCAGCTGGCAAGCCTCCAGGGAGGGGTGGAATAGGGAGTAGAGGGAGAGGTGTAAGTTACCCCCCCGCCCAAACTGAGAGACAGCCTCTTTGCTAGAACAAGCAGGCATGAGGCTTTCACTAGTACAGGCAGCAAAAAGAGGAGTGCAGTGCCAGTGCCACTGCGTGTGCCTGGGTCTGCATCCCCTCCAATAGCACCAGCCATAACCACTCCCACTGCCACCATGACAACAAGCAGCAGCAGCAGCACCAGCATGACAGTCTCCTCCACTCCCATTTCACTTCCCGTGCTGAGGCTTCCAGTGCCAGAGGAAGAGCGGGTGCTGCAACCAGATCTGAATGCACTAGCAAGGGAAATTCTAGGGAAGGAGGGGGAATCATCTGAGTTTGTGCTCCACACCTCTCAAGTTTCCCCTAGAGCCAAGTCTTCTTCCCCAGAAAGCACTTCAGAGGAGGCTGAGATAGAGGGTGTGGAGGCAAGAGTCTCAGCTGAGTCTGCTCCTCCTGTTGCTGTGCCTCTGCCTGGTGAGGGGGAAATTGCAGCATCTACACATGCACCTGCACCCCAGAAGCAAGTGGGTAGTGTGGTCTGGGATCATTTTGAGCTGGGAGATGATCCCACATACGCTATCTGCCTGCACTGCTGAGCCAAAACCAGCAGGGGCAAGGGAACAAAAGAGCACCACGGGGATGCTGATGCATCTCCACAGGCACCACCCTCTTCCCTTTGCTTCTCCTCAGCCTGGCACCAGTGGGATCATGCCCAAAGGGAGGTCTCTCTCTCACTCCAAAGCCCCCGTCCCCACAAAGCAGAGGCAGGCCACCTTGGAACAGTGGGGGAAAGATGGTCAGAAAGCAGGTCATGTTGCAAAGGCAAGCAAGATCACCCAGAGCATTGGAGAGATGCTTGTTGTGGAGGGCCAACTCTTCTCCATAGTTGAGTGGCCAAGGTTCAAGTGGCTCATGGCATTCATGGCCCCATCATACCCGCATGTACCACCTTCGGCAGGACAGCGGTGCCATCCCTGTATGAGGCATGCAGCGGGTACTTGAGGGAGGAAATGCACAAGGTAGGCCTGCAAGTGGCCTTACATTTCACCTCGGGAGTGTGGAGCAGCTGGGGTGGAGATCACGCCTACCTCTCCTTCACAGGGTACTGGTGCAACCAGTTAGGCCGTTGGTGGGCTCTCCTTCAAGCCAAGGTGATGGATGAGTCCCACGTAGCAACAGATATCATGGGGGGCCATGAACCACTTGGTGCAGGGGTGGCTTATTGGGCACAGCGAGCTCACCCATGGGCTCATAGTCATCGACAATGGGGCCAATATGGTCAAGGTGGTCCATGATACCAACTTTGTTGGCATCCACTGTGTGGCACACAAGTTCCACCTCATTGTCAGGGACATCTTGGAGGGATACAGGTCTGCCAGTGATGTTGCCAGCACCACCAGGCAGCTTATTTCCAAATGCAGGAAGGTGGCAGGCTACTTCCATCGGAACATCAAGGGGAGCCAGATGCTGCAGAACAAACAAGCAGAGCTGAACCTCCTGCAGCACAAAATCATGCAGGATGTGGAGACTTGGTAGAACTCCGCAACCCTGATGCTCGAGAAGCTGGTGGAGCAACAAAAGGCCATCCATGAGATGGCCTTGCTCAGGGAGATTGGGTTCAGTGGACCCCTTAACAAAGCTGAGTGGGATACCATCTCCCAGATCTGGTGAGGCGGCTGAAGGAGGGCATCAGGAAATGGCTTGATCTCCTGTGGTCCAGTACAGTCCATGTGCTGGCTGCCATGTGTGACCCGAGGGTGAAGGGCAGCGTATGCAGCAACCAAAGCCTGAATCAATGGACAGATGTGCTGGGGAGAAGAGTGAGGGAGGCAGAATTGCAGAGGCGGGGGGACTTGGAAGAGGGGGATCCATTGTCCCATGCTAGCACGCCATTCTCCAGCCAGTCTCCTCCTCCACCACAGGCACTGCAAATGTGGGCCAAGAGCATGGCTTACATGGTGGGGTCCAGAGGCACCAGACCCCACCATCAGACAGGTAGTGCTCAGGTCTTGGTGGCTGCCTATCTCACTGAGGATGTGGAGCTGCTGCTGTGTGACTCCTTGGCCTACTGGGCAAGTCACACCCAGATGTGGCTGGATCTGGCCACAGTTGCCTGGGAACACCTGTCCTATTCACTGACCAGCGTTCTGAGCGAGAGGGTGTTCAGCATTGTTGAGGATGTAGTGACACCTCACTGCACCTGCTTGGATCCTGGTTTAGTGGAGCAGCTGGTGTTCCTCAAGGTAAACCTCCCACTGCTGGGGTTCCCCAAGCTCTAGGTGCAGATGGAGTGAATGCCACCCTCCTCACTCCTTCTGCACCTATTTCCTTTTTTAATTTTTTAAAAACCATTTAATGCCCCGCTCTCAGAGCTGGAGGGGGCACTCACTGCATTACCAGTCAGCAGGGGAAGAATATGTCCCTGCTGAGCTTCTGAGCCAGGCTGAACTTGGAGGTATGGCCTGCAGCAATAGGGAAGGAGGAGGCATGACCACTAAAACTGCTCTCTACCAGGGTCAGGAGGCCTGGTGGGACTGCTGGCAGTGTGGCAGCCCCAGGGAATGCCATGACTGAAGATCCCCTTGGTGAAAGGCGGGTAGGAGGTGCCATAATCTCCAGCTACTACATGTACACACACAGTCCTGTCTGGGGAAAGCCCAGAACTGTTGCGTCTTTGAGGCTTGCTGGTTGCAGTGGAGTTGTGAGGCTCCAGGTGAGCTCAGCTTAGCTGCCCGGGATGCCAGCTTTGGGTTGAAAAACACTTCATCAGGCTGAGGAAGCACCTGCAGTTGGCACGTGTGTGTGCTGTTCCTGGATGGAAGGAATAGTAAAAAAGTCAGAGGCTGGCATGCATACAGGCAACAAAGTCAGTCAGTGAAAATGGAAATGGAGGTGTCAGGGGGTAAGGGACAGGCTGGGGTTGGCGGGGAAGGGGGATGTAGCAGCTCAGGTAAAAGTGGAGTGGAACCTGGGGAGTCAGATGTCCAGCAGGTTGTAGTGTGTCAGAATTCCACTGTCTATATTGAGACCATAAGTTTCTGTACCTAGGAGGCTGATGAAGTGCAGTTCATAGGCTCGTCTGTGAAAAATGGCTTGTAAATTCCCTTTGAGGATTAGGCCCGAAAGATTGGAGACAGGTGGTGTTCCCTTGTTGTCTTTGATAGATTTCTGGTGTGCGCTCATTCTGGTGTGTAGTTGTTGCTTGGTGTCTCCACTTAGTGCTCTGATGGAGATATGTTTTGTACTGTGATGATATCTCCATACTGGAGATATTGTTGGCAGGCTTTGTGCGTCTTGGCATGGCATGGCCTGGATCCATTCAGTGTGGTTTGGGGTGTAGGAAGTTGGCTTCTGGTGATAAGGTTAGCAAGGTTCAGTGCTTGTTTGAATTTACAAGCCACTTTTGAATTTACAAACCAGCCTGCTGTCATTCTGTGTGCAGATCCAGGGGCCCACATCCCCTAGGAAGAGTCCAGCACAGCCCCACAGCCCTCCCAGGGGGCGTGGGCCCCCGGGTATGTGTGCAGGATAACAGCATGCTGCCACTGCCAGCAACTGATACAAGTTTTGCTTTGAACAGTTTGAGGTGCAGTTTCACAGAAACCCCTGCACCTATCTCCTTGAACCTTGGCAGGCTTAATGCCCTCAGAAAGGACTACCATCCTGGCTGTTTTCATCCAAATCTGCCAAAAATGACGAAGTTATAGGCAGTTTCATGCTTCCCAATTATAGCCTATGGGCGAAATGGCGAAACAGCAGTGAAACAGCAAAATGATTTTGATTAAATGAAACAGAACAGTGCTTTCAAAATGAAATGCTGTCCCATCGAAATGGCGAAACAAAAGTCGAAACGAAATGGTGCTGTTTCACACAGCCCTAGTAGCAGTGAGTTTCAGTTGCTGCTGCCACCTCAATCATAATCACAGAGCTGCAGCAAAAGCCATATTTTTCTGCTCCCCACCCTTGTTGGTGCCTAGGGAGGTTGTCTCTGTCACCTCACCGTAGTTACGTCACTGTCACAAGCCCAAGTCTTTTTTGAGAACGTTGCTCCTGGGCATGGTTTTATTAACTCAAACCCAAGATTTAACAAAATCAAAGTAGTTCCCAGAGGCTTTTCTCTGTCTCTCACTGCTGAAAGACAAACCTTCCCATAATACCCCTGGTACAGGACTTACTGCAGAACACATCTACCTCCTGAAGCTCTTTTACAGCTGTGCTCTTGACTCCATTCTCCCAACCCATCCATCTAGGTCTACAATAGCTTGATTCCATTCCCACCAGGGTCTGATAACTAAATTGAGTACCTTTCTCTGATGTAGCTTAATTGACTTAGAGATTCTTTTTATAGCATGAAAACTGAAAAGCTCTTGTTGCAGTCTTGCGCTTCTGGTGACAGAATAGTCACTACTATTAGAATAGTCACTACTGCTCTGCTTGCCTTCGCAATTTCTCCTGTTCACTCAAGTAAATTATCTTCTTCCTTGAGCAAGACAGACAAGATTTGGACCTTTCTCTATGTCTGATCTTCACCCATGCACAAATAAAGAGACTTCTACCCACTTCCCTGGGCTTTGGATCAGGTCTTATGTTACTAATGAATAAGGTTGTATGAGTCAGTTAAGTTGAAATGTATAGTTTCTTGTATTTTTAGCCAAAATCTGAAAACAATCAACATTTAAATATTAAATTGCATGCAAATCTCTACCATTCTGGGACCACAGGTAATTTTGTTCTTTAAATGAGGTAAACTTCAAAAATTAAAAACAGTGTTTTTAACTTCTCCTTTTTATAATAACCATTTAAGCCCTGAAGTACAGTGTGAATATATTTTAAAATTACATACCTGCTTTATTCATTTATTTTAATTTTTTTTAGCTTATTGGCCCTTTGATAATTTAGATGGGGAAGGATCAGCTGTTCAGCATTATTAGCTATCAGAGGTTCTCACTAGAGTGAAGTAACAGTAGAACACATATTAATTATGAAAATAGGCAGTTGCTACTGGCAGCTGAATAGAAAACAAGCATAACAATATTCATTTCTACAGAGCCTTGTATTTAAGGATCACTTTACAGTTAAAAAGGGCATTTTCCCTTTCAGTCACAGTGCAGATACTCTACCCTAGTGGCAGTGTAGCTAAAGGAGCCTGAATGCTTCTCAGAGCACCAGGGGGAACAAAAGAGCTATCATTTGGTTCTCTACATTTGTTCTCCCCTGCATCAAGCAAGCTCTGTTGGATGCTGTCAGTAGTGGGACCGTGATGCCATTGGTGGATGAAAGCAATTTAAACTAGAAGATGAGCTCTTTCTACATTGGTCAAGAAGTTAGCAGTGTTGTGGGCAGAGCGCCCAAGAGCAGGGGAAAGTCTTGAGCGCCCAAGAGCAGTAAGGGAGGGGTTGGGGGGGATGCTGAATGAACCCCTCATGCTGGCTGCTGCTACCGCAGTGTAGGCTCCCTGGGGCTGCCCTTGTTACACAACTGGGGGCGGGGAAGCACCACTCTCCCAAGGTTTTAGAAGGGTATGGTAGATGGGTTATACCTCTGTCTTACCCCAGCACTGGGTGCCATATAGTTCATTTCCTGATTTCAGGCACCCTTCAGCTTCCTAAGTAAAAGGCTATCTCCATGATGGGACAGGATGGGTCATGTCAGGAAGGCAATTTGTGCCCTTACCTCTTGATGCCATAGGAATGACACCTTTTGTGAGGTTAATTAGTAGTAGTAGTAGTTCCAATTCTCAGATGGGAAAACAGAGCAATGTAGATATTCTGGCTAATAGTTTCCAAAGTGTCCACTGATTTTTTATGCCTGTAGTTTAGATGCCCAATTTGAAACACCTTAGGCTGGCCTATCAGAAAATGCTGACTACCCAACTCATCTCTTGACTTGGGATGTCAATTTTTTTTCACGTAGATAGCGAGGCACTCAGAGTCAGTAGTCATTTGGAAATTACTGACTTGAGAGTGCATGTAGGAAGGCACCTTTGGTGCCTGCAACTTCAAGAGGCTTGAGCAGGCTGTGGAGGAGCCAGCAGGTGTGGTGAGGCCTAAAGAGGTAGTCACATGACTGCAAGAGGGCTCTTGAATTGGAGGAAGGTCTGGGCAGCCTCAGTATAAACATAGACCTCAGAGCTGAGCTGGCAGCTGCTGCAGGGATCCAGAGATACAACATTGCCCAGCTGGAATCGCTGCTCCCAGAACACCTGGAGGTTCAGGGTAGGAACTATGGGGATGGAGGAAGTTCCTGGTCCTGGGGCATGACCTGAAACTACACCCTGCTGGGGACGATAGTGTGGTGGGGCTGCCTGTGGCAGGACAGTCTCCAAGAAATGCCACACCTGTGCCTCCCTAGTGAAAGATGAGGATGGGGAGCCATATAGCTTCAACTCCCACCACCTGGTGGGTTACTCCATAGAGGGGACAGGCATGTCATCAGACACCTGAGGCCCAAGGGGCATAAGGCCTAGTAGCCTACTGCTTTCTCACACATCCCCTCACTGGGGCTATGTAGAGTAGGGTCCATGTGGGGGGTCTGAACGACTGCATAGATTGGTCGAAGTAGATTGATCAAGTGAGCCCGGTGAGGGTGACAGAGCAGGCCCAGGAGGGGGCTGGAGGAACTGTGTGGTACAGTGTTTGGAGGGGTTTGGAGGGTCTTAGAGGGCCACTGCCAAGAGGGAGAAGGGCTCAGGGAGCTTTGTAGCCCAGAATGAGGGCAGAAATTACATGGTTTGAGGAGGAGGGATCCAGGTTAGGGTCTGAACATCTGTAGGGCACATAGTGGGGCTGGAGCCATATAGTGATGCTATTCCCAAAGCATGGGACATGGTGTATGTCTAGTATGGAGCCGTGTATTACGTCCTTGGCATTAGGGCATTAAATGGGCAGCCTCCCACCTAGGAACATCTTTTTATTCCAGCAAAGTTATGGCATACTTGGCAGATGGACAGACTGCCCTAGACAGGTGACCAAGCCAAAGATTGGACTAGCCCCATGACAGCCTCCTGTGACAGTTCATCTGGAAATAGACATCAAATTTCTAGACTTGCAGTCCTGTGTTTTAACTACTAGCATGAAAGGCCACAAACGGGGAATGTTTTTTCTCAAATGCTTCTACAGAAGACATTTAGGAGGAAGCTTTATCACTTGCCCAAACATGCCAAATTTTACTGAGAAGACTCTAAACATGTTGTATATTCTAAACAATTGTCTAAGCAGAAGTATCAAAGCCAAAATTTTGCTTTTGAAAATGAAAAGCAGCAAAATGTCACAGCTGTGTTGAGAGAAAAAAACATAGGCAATCACTAGAAATTAAGACTCTCTTAGTACTGCAAAATGGCTATTGCCCATAGGACAGAAAGGGTCATGATTCTTCTTTTAAAATGGCAATGCAACAACTTCCTAGCAGTTTGCAATTTGACTTCAGACATCCTTTTTATAGTCCTCTTATCCTCAAAACACAGTTTACTCTGTACTAAATGCAGAAACTGATTCAATGCAGATAATGCTTTTTTTATAACCTTTAACCAAATGCTAAAGTTTGGAAAGCCTGGAATAATTCTGAATCTTGGTGTTATCCTGTTATAGATATGGGGAGCAGAAATCTGAGACCTGCCAGTCTGTGTTTATAGTGAGGAAAAAATATTTAAATTTTTACCCTGCCATGCTTTGCTTAACAAAAATAATTACTCTATCTTGCAGGAATGGCAGCCCGTTTCCTTAAAAATCCAGGAAAAAAAAAAACCCTCAGAGCAAGTCAATATATATATAAATTGAATGAATGAATAAAAAAAACTCTGCATACAACAGAGTCCAGCAACTGCAATTCAGGCTGATGGGAGTAATCTTTACTCATGCAGGTAAGAAGGATGAAGTCCTAATATTTGAGAGTCGGATCTTATTTTTCACTTCAGTTATTTCTGTTTTTTGAATTTTTTTCCAGCTAGTTTTCTGACAACCTTGTGTCACTTGGTAATAGGGGTAAGGACAGCAAAATGTCCTTTTAATGGTCTTTGAAGCAGTGATTCTCAACCCAAGGTGCCATGAGACAGTACCCCAGAGTGACTTGAGATCCTGCCAAGGGTGCCAAAGGATAACATACAACATTAGCACTGTCAGATGTACAAACATGATTCACAAGATAAACCCAGAGATTTCAAATAGGAAATCATAGTGTTAAAAACTTTCTGATCTGTTATGGTCTTTCTGAGTTCTTTGCAAAAGAAGAATTGTTCTATTATTTTTCTGTAGTAAAAAAAATGAGAAAACTCTGTGTCCTGGAGTATACAGGTCCTTTGACATGCTGCATGAAGTCTACTAGGGACCTTACTATTTCTATTGATACTTAGATATGAGAGCGGCGTGCAGCAGTATGGAACTAGATCGTTTTAATGTCCTGATTTAGTTTCAAGTCAACTTTTGTTAATGAAATCCCTCCACAATTATTGGCTTTACTCCTGAACATTTTTAAGTCCTGTGGGTCAAACTTCAAGACACATATGAAAGCCAATGGTAGCTCTGACTTCAGATGTCTCAAACAGGAATTAAAACAAACACATGTAGCTTTATTTAAAACATTTGAGGGGAAAAAAATCACAGACTAGTCAGTACATTCAATTTATATATAAATGTAATAAATTTTTTTTTTTTCTCTTCATCAGGTGTGGGTCATCAACTTTAACAGCATGAGGATGACCTATCAAATATATTGCTGGTCATTTTAAAATGATACAAATTTTTGCATAGTACCTTCAAAGCAGATGAACGATGTCTCTTCAAAAATATTATACAACTTAAATAAAAACAATGAACATCAATATTTTTGTGAACTCTAGCTGGGTTCACTACATCTAAAGCTAAATTCCAAGCTGGTGTGTTAGAAAGCCAATCATTAGTTGCCCGTCATTCAGCTGACTAGTGTGTAGCAATGATGTCAACATTGATTACAGAGTGTACTGTAGAAACAACAAACTTCTTTTTTTTTTTTTTTTCTAACCCCCCCCCAGAACAAATATAACAAAACATTACAATTTTTGAATAAGCAATTCCATTTTTCTCTTTAAAATTTGATTATCTATATATTTGTTTCTTGATCAGTTATAAAGTGGGTGGTAAATAAGGAAGGCTAAGAAAATAAAAAAGATTATATGGGCCATTCTAATAAACTAGACTTAATTTTAACGAGACTCTCAGAAAGTGCTCAGCACTTCCTATGGCTAAGCCCTATGAGAACAAAACATTTTCTGTATCAGTTGGCAGAAGTATGTTCCAGTATTTTCACCACTGTGTGAAATATAATATACTCTATTACTAAATCTGAAATACAAACAGTATTGTTAATCCCAATGTTCAAAATCATGAGTCAAGTCAGCATAGCTTACCAAAAAAAAAAAAAAAAAAATCACCTAAATTTTCATGTTAGATGAAGGGAATCTAGCTCAGTTTCAAAAAATATTGATGGGGAACATTGATTTTTTTGTTTTTTAAATTTAAATTGTGTATAATTTTCAAAAATACTAATAGCTTCTGTTTTATAAGTCCTTAAGGTACACTTACAACCTGTTTTCAAGCTTTTCTTTTCAGATGCCACAGCTAGAAATCTTAATCTTTCAAATGATATGAGATTCTTATGTAATAAGATAGACCCCAGGAGTTGGCTTTTTTTGGAAAACATGAAGTATTGAGAGACAGTAGATGGGTCATCGCTCCTAGAGCACTATTGCATTGAAATTTCTCACTAAATATTGTCCAGGAAAGTGCCTCCCAACACTCCAGAAGTATTGTTCACACATCAACCAACATAAATATGTTATGCAGTGCTATACACATTATTTTAGTAAGTACAACTTGTGTTTTACTGTTTGATTAATTGAAATTAATTACTGACTTAATCATTGAATGTTAAACCAGGGTGCCCTTGGGTTTCATCAGATCCTTTGAAGGGTGTGAGGAGACAAACAGATAAGGGAACAAGTGTTCAAGATGCCCAACTCAAGTTAGGCAGCTTGCTTGGAACCACCTAAACCGGAGATGGATTCTTCCATATGCAGGAGTTTGCTGGGGAGCTAGGGGGTGAATAAGTTGGGGTGGAGGGACTGATTGGATCAGGGGACTGTTGAGTCTGCAGGAGGTCCATGGAGGTGGGGCTGGCAAATCCATGGTGAGGGACTGCCACCCATGGCCAGCCACCCCCCCACAGATCCCAGAGGGGCAGGTGGGTCTGTTGGGGGTGGCTGGCAGTTCCTGAGGGGCTGACAAGTTTGCAGGGGATAGTCAGGGGGAGTTAAAACAGCACAGTGCCAAGGCATTCCTTAGGTTGGTTTAACCCATTTTTGATCATTTTAACCCAAACTGATCTAAAGTTAGCTCACTTTCTGGACTTTGGTTAGGTTGATTTAAATGTAATGCTTGTATGTATCCAAGCTAAGCAGAGGCTCAGTTTATCCCTGAATGGCTGATCCACAACCCCCACTGCTTTGCTGCTCTGTAAGGAAGTAAGAATTGTAATATATACATTAGGTTTTGTTTGTTGTTGTGTTTGTTTTTTTTAATCCTGCACTACACATTTTAAAAAGTATGGAGGGTGCCTTGAATCCAAAAGGGTTGAGAATCACTGGCTTAAATTAGGCAAGGGCCTTAAGGCCAGAATCCAAGTTTCAGTTGGAGCAGAAGGAGCAGCACTGGGGAGCCAAGACTTTATGGTCCATTTGTGACTATTGCCCGCATGCATCTACCCACTGCTGTAACTTGTATCGCTGGTGTATAGTACATAAGAAACTATGCTCCAGCCAAGCTTTGGTATTGCATAACTCACCTTGCTGCTAGTACCATGCATCCCCAGAAGCCTCATAGTGCAGCTTATGGGGGCAATGGGTTCCAAGGGGAGAGGAGGAATGGGATCAGAGTTCGGGGGGGGGGGGGCAGCACTCTTACCCATGCCAAGAAATCTACAGTCCCGGCTGAGCAGCTGTTGCTGGCACACATGCTGCGCCTACCCTGTCTGTTACCTTTGGCAGTAGCTGGGGACTGTTTTTGAGTTCTTGGCAACGCTGTAGGGGTGCAGACTCCACTGCGGTGGGGGGGCAATTCTGGTGCCCATTCTAACTTGGTGTCTGGGACCGGTGCCCCTCTTGCCCACCCCTAGTTGCACTACTGCACCTACCTATGTCTGTTTTGGAACTTTCCAGTTTGGAGGCAGTGGGTTGAGGTGTGAAAGGATAATACTTGAATCGGTTACTGTGCACAGCATAAGCCCGTCACAAACAGGCAGAGAGTTGGATTGTGCCTGCAATAAATCCCAAGGGACTCCCTCTGCATTTTTTTTACATACTGCCCCCTTAGGGGGACTGGCATGCCAGACACAAGGGCAAAAGCAAATGGCAGTATACAGACCCTAATAGCCCCTCATTGTTCACAGAAGACTGGGAAGTAGGGCTGTGCAAAGCTTCAGTCTCTGATTTGATTCAGTGGCCAAATCTCCGAATCTGACTTGAATCAGAGGACTCTTTAGTATCTCCAAATTGAATTGGAATTGGAACCCTCCAAGTTGATTCAGAAAGATTCAGTGATTTGGACAGAAACAGCTTTAAATGTTTCTTTCCAGGGGCAACGCCTAGGGGGTGCATGTGTACCCCCTGCTTGTGGCAGTGCACCCCCTGCAAAAAGGCACCGCTGACACTGTTGGTGGCATCTGTGGGCAGTTGCTGCTCACCACCCCACTGCCGATCCACAGTCTCCCCTGGCTGCCACTGCCGCTCCTGGCAGCGCCTGCGGGTGGTCACTACTCCTACCCCCCCAACTCACTGCCACCAGGCTCCTGTCACCACTGCTGCACTCCTGCCACTGCTAGTGCAGCTGTGTCCCCCCAGCCACTGGGGGCATGTGCTGTTCATGGTTTTTTCTACATGCCTCTAGGTAGCAGGTAGCTCATGAATGCTGTGATGCTGGGGCACACAGAGTGTCCCACAGAAGCACAGGGGGCTCCCCAGTGCACTCAGCAGCAGACCCTGAAGTGGACCAGAAGCACTTCCGACCCACTTCCAGGTCTGCCAGGGAGCAAGCAGGGGCCCTCTCCATACTCTCCTGGTTTGGTGGCTAGTGCCTCTTGGGTCTAGGGAAGGCACCCGGTGTTCCCCTGTGGCTGATTGCTGAGTCAGGGAGGTACAGGAGGGACCCCCCAGTGCACTCTCTGGCAGACCAGAATCAATTCATTGAATCACTGTGTCACGGAGTGGGGCGCAGGGGTGGCCGTGATCCTGCTAGCACCCCCTGCCATGTCAACTAAGGTGATCCAGCACCCTCTTATTCTCACCCGCCACGTCTTTGATGGTAATTGGTTCAATTAGGGAGGCTGCCTTTATCTCCTAAGACACAGTGTAAGTTGAACTGCCCCTGCTCTGTATGGGGTACCTCAGTACCCCTCCACCTTGAGGGCTTATGCGTGCCTCCAAACCTCCCCTTTAGCACGCCCCAAGCCTTGCAGCTGTACCGGACATTCTCTGGTCATATATTCGCCCCTCCTGGGCTCCTATTCCCCTCTCCTGGGCCTACTCACCCCACCTGGGCTTCTGTACTGCTCTGTCAAGCTCTTATTGATCTGGCCCCTACCTGGACATCAGCCCCTCTCCGGGCTTATACCGCATGCCCACCCTTCTCCAGGGCTTCGTGCTGGTCGGGGACTAATTGCTCACTCAGGAGCCTCTAGTTCTGCTTGGCCCTCACTGGAGCCTGTGTCGCACTGCTCACGCTTCCCTCGCCCTCTCTGGGGCCTATGCCGTGCTGTTCGCACTACCCTCGCCCTCTCTGGGGCTCCTGCCCTCTCGGGGGCCTGTGCTGCACTTCCCGTGGTCAGGGCTCAGGTGGCCATAGCCGTGCCTGGCCCCCTGACCCTCCTTTGGGGTCTTGCACCCTATTCGGGCTTTACTCCTGTTACTGCCCTGCTGGGCTGGGGTCAGGATACCCCACTAGCTCCAGGGCTCTTCGCTGCCCCTTTTTGGCTCCAGGGCTGGGCCAGCGTGCCCCCAAACAAAGCTGCGCCCTCACCCTCGCCCTCTCTGGGGCCTGTACTGCGCTGCTCATGCTACCCTCGCCCTCTCTGGGGCTCCTGCCCTCTCTGGGGCCTGTGCTGTGCTTCCTGCGCTTCTCGCCCTTACTCGGGCTTCTCAAAGTTGGGCTCAGGCAGCCCTTTCCCCGCCTGGCCCCAGACCCACCTTCTGGGGCCTAGGCCGCGCACCTCTCGCGCCCGTTGCCCCCTCTGGGGCCTAGGCCGCGCCTGGCCCCTTGACCCTTTCCTGGGTTGTTTGCCCCACTGGGCAAAACACCGCCCTCATGGGCTGGGGTCCAGAACCCTGCACACCACGCCTCTCCGGCGCTCACTCACCGTGCTGACTCCAGCACTAACCACTGTGCCCTTACTGGGCACCAGGAACTCCCCAGATGATTGGGGAGCTCCTGTGAGGCCTCCTCACACCCCTGCAGCCTCACCTGGTCCTCCAGTATATTGGTAACCAAACCCAAAGCCAAATGGCTGTAACATAAACACAATAAGCCTCCAGGCTTGTAACTCCACTCAACAAATTATATGCCAGCCAGCTATAACCGATCATAAGCCCCCAAGCTTATAATACCAACTCGGCTCTATGCTGGCTCTCTCTCCTACTTCCGTCAGAGTTCTCTTTGCCCCTGCATCATTGCAGCTGGTCAGAGTGGTCAAACTGCAACCATCAACCCAAGCCACCGCCGCTGCCTAGAGAGAACTGTTAGCTAGGTTCTGGCCACGGCTGTTTATAAAGGCCTGGCCCTGCCCTCTCCTAGCCAGCTGACCAACATTAGTTGCCCTAGCAACCCTCACCTGAGCTGCCCTGGTGATTGGCAGCTCTCTTTATTACTATTGCTAGTAGCGAGCACCCTAGTGCTCTGCTACACACTGTCTCTGATTCGGGTCGAATCCAAATCTGAATCGATTAGGGCTTGTTTCACACACCCCTACTGGGAAGCCACTAAGTCAATGTCACTTCTTAATCAAGACTGGAAACATAGCTATCTTGGTGGAGTCTAAGGCCCCAGAAGAACATGAAGTGGCAAATGCTATCAAGTCACAATAGGAGCATTATACAAAAGTTTTGTTTTCTCAGGCTTATAGCACCACTGATTGGAGGGTTTAAATGTTAGAAGAACTAATGGAAGCTAAATGATAATAGGATGACTGTCATTCTCATTTACATTAAAGTTTACATTTTTCAGCCACTATAAACTGGCGTTTACTTAGGCCTAGGTTAAGTTTGTTCTCATTTTAAGGTTAGATTTTACTGCCAAACTCATGTACTTGAGAATCAAGTCCAATTTCATTATTTGCAATGATAAACATAGATTTAAGGTTTCTTAGAAAATCTAAAATGTGCAAACTTTATTTATTTTTTTGTATTTTGCCTGTAGAATGGGGATGTGGAATTATGCTGCTTGATAGAATCAGTGCTCATCTCATATTAGCCTGCTGTATTCAGAAGGCATAAATGGCTATGCATGCCTGTATAATAGGATTGGATTAAGCCCTCACTAAAATTTGAATGCATTTGAACAATTTAGAGCCAATCTGAACACACTTGATGCATTTGAACAAGATAATAGTATTAGCAGAGTATTTATCTTAGAGTTATTTTTATTGCTAATAGGAACATTTTTCAACCAGTGATGGAAAAAAAAGAAAAACTAGTGGTGATCAGAGCTGTGTCTATAATCTTTACCAAAATCTACTTGCTATGTACCTGTACAACCATTTCCTGCCTGGAATGAAATTGATAAAGTATATTGTAGGACTCTCTATTTGATTACCAAATCTCATTCACGGAGTTAGGTCACAAACCTCCAATGGACAGATGTGTGAGTTTTTCAATCAAATCTGACAGAAATTAATTTGAGGCTAACATTTTCCTTTGAGATGTTTTCTGTGTATGTTTATGTACAAAATACTAGCCATATCCTTCTGGCACCTCATAAAGAGACCTCTGATTTTAAAAGAATAGCTTCTCCCTTGCTGAATAGTAATAAGATTTGATTTTATATGGGACAACGTCTTTGAAACTTTGAGCATCCCACCAGAGAAAACACCTTCATGTAAACAGGATAAACCTGTGACATTATTTTTCTAATCTGAAGTCATTTATCTTGTGACTGCATTCTGCTTCAGACATTTTATTTTATTTCTATATCTTCAGATGGTTAACAGTATACAGTTGCTATTATTTTGTTTGATATATCTATAGTAGGTACCTAGTGAACTAAGGCAGAACAGGGATAAAAATCATACAGTAAAGTATGTTAGGCTCCTGGAGGAGGTGAGGATATGTCCAGCAGAATTGCGTTTAAATGTATCCACTAGTCCAAAAGCCTTGTAAGGGTAAGCCAGAGGTGATCTGCAGTGGCTGTGGCCTCTGGCCATTATGTTGCCAGGTGGGGTCTTGTTTCACCCAGAAAATGCATTCTCATGCTTTTATGCCAAGAAATAAATTCTGCCCTTTAATAAATAGGAGGGATTCAGCAGACCAATAGACAAGTAGCATACAATATTTTTATTGAAAGGATAAACATTTATTTGGCTTGATCATACTTCTTTTGTTCTGTTAGGGAATTATTCACTTCTGTGTTTGGTTTGGCAGAGGGGATTGCGGGGACAGTGTTGTGCTTTTTTCATTCATATATATATAATGACTGCTTGTGAATACAAGGATTTGCAATACAAGGCCAAAAAGCTCCCCAGGGCCAGGTACAGACAATATACTTTTACCAGTAAAAGTGATTGGAAACTGACCTATACCTATAACAGAACCAAAGTTTGGCACACAGACTGGTTTAAAAATGGCAGAACCCAGTCTAAGACTTGTGCCCCCTGCCCCCACCCAAACAAAGGGTGAAGGTGTGTTTTGCTCACTACTGATCTAACCTACATTGCTTATAGAAAACTACATAACTTAAATTGAATCCACCTTGGGCTTTTTGAATGTCTGTACCGAGCCTACATGTTTAAAGCAAATGAATATACAGTTCTCCCTGAAGACAATGAGTCTTTCCATTGACTTATGTGGCAGCTGAATCAAGATGTTGTCTGGCTACATGAAACTTCATGTGTATGTTAGTTAACCTTCACATCCAAATGTGATTAAATTATTCAAGGCCATCATGGGCAATTATGAGCATCAAAAGAGAATTCTGGATCCTATGACTAATGGTTGGATGACACAGTATCATATATATGTTTTAACTTGTAACACTGATCATTTAATATAAAAATGTCATCGGTCTCAGTAATTAAAAATCAGTAATTTAATAGTATTTATGTAAAAGAAAATTTACATTTCCTTTACATTCCCCTCTCCTCCCCATCTAACAACTGCCATGGGGCAAGCAGCAGCATAGGACCAGATGAGGGGGCAGGCAAAAAGGGAGTCAAATGGCCTGACCCCTGCCACTAGTTGTCTATCCCCCTCATTTGCCCTGCCCACCCAGTGCCTGCATATCCCATGTCTGCACAGTGCCTGTACTTCGGTTGCCTGTCTGCCCACCCTGGTGTCTGGGTCCCACTGCCACTTGCCCTTCCTCACAGTGCCTGCACCTCAGGAACCATCCCCCTTCACTATGTGCCCCCCTCCTGCCTGCCCCCTTGCTGTTTCCCCCTACTGCCTAGCCCTAATAGAACTCCCTTGCTACCTACCCGCCCTGTACCCTTCCTGCCTCCAGCCAGGTGCAAAGGGCAAGGAGCAGGGCACATGGAACATATGCAGCCTTTGGCTTCAATCTGGCCATGCAGCAGGTGTTGCAGCAGTGACATCTTCTGCCCCAGCCCAGCCCCAGCACTGTTGCTGTCATTGTGTGTCCAGGCTGGGGCTGGAGGCAGCATGTGGTCCATGCTTCCTTCCCTCAGCCAGAGTGCGGCTCCAACTGGAGGCAGAGCTTCAAGGGGAATATAAACAGCAGCTGAAAGCAACGGGAGGGGGAGATAGTAGAGACTGCAGAGGCAGGTGGTTGGTGGGGGGTGGGGCACAGCAGTTGCAGCACCCTAGGCTTGGAATCAAAGTTGGATCCACAGCCGATGGTCTTACTCCCTGCCACTCTATCACACACACACTTGTTCTCAAAATCTAAGATGAGGGGCTTTTATTCCCTGCCCCATCCCATGTTGAATGTGGAAAACACACATCTTCAGTTCAAGTAAATACTGTATTTGCTTTCACTTTTTGACAGTGGTCTCTCTATTGAAGACTTTTTCCTATTTACCTACTGGGTCCATACTGTTCCTGATAGTTGGTAAACAGGGAAGTGTTCCACGGTAATCAGAAAATCCATGTTGAACGCTTCCTCGTTGCTTTCCGTTGTGCCACTATCTGAGTTTGATCTCTTCATGGCTGCTGGCATCTCTTCATCTGATACAGCCTATCTCCCATGATAGGCTCATTAGCATCCGTGTCAAGAGAATGTGTAAAGTCTTCCTCATTCAGAAGTGATGGATGCAAACAAGCAGGGAACAGAAGCCACAAGCAATTTGTAGCATCTCACTGCCACATTAATACCTCTAATTGTAATTGACAGGGTAATTAAAACCTAAAGATATCCTAACAAAGCAGCTTGGTTAACTGTGATTGTCCAATGAAACCAGTACATCACACATTCTATACAATAAGATTAAACTGATTCTTCACGGGTTTTTTTACTAATGCAACTATCCCAAAGATCCACACCCTGACAAGTTTGCTGGGATTGTATCAAGTTATTTTAACAGTTATTTTTCATTTCATTTCATATAGAAGTTTAAAATATATAGTGTTCCCAATCTGGAAGCAGAGGAAGTTGCCTGTTGACAATGGATCCCAGAGGTCTCCCATTTAGAGACCTCACCAGTCCACCTCCTTCACTCCTTGGGTCATCTGGTGTTTAAGCCTCTCCTCCTAGTGGCTATCAGTCACATTATTAACATGGTTTCAGATCCTGGTTTTCTTCTCCAGTCTCCTTGCTGCCTTCCTTCCTGCTCCATGTTTCTGTGTCCCCATCCTAACACTTGTGTCTCCTCCTCTTTTCCACCAAAGTGGCTAGAGGCAGCTGAGAGGAACAATTTCAAGGGAGGTACACTATTACCCTGGCCCGGAGATGCTCAGTTATTCTGTGAGGATGGTGCATGTCTAGTCCAGCTGCAAGAAGAGCAGTGAAGGAATGGAGCATGCTTAATGCAGATAAAATCTTGAAAGTATTTAACTGTCAGGCTCAACCAAGTCTCTATCGAGCATTTGAGGAATTAAATTCTTGTCCAGATTTAGACAGGTTTTCATGAGGGTGGTAAAAGGCTCATACATGTCACCAGGAAAACTCCTTGCTCAAATATCATCATTGCTTCAGATCATAGGGATGCCAGAGATTCTTGACACCTGGTTGCACATCTTTTAACATCAGCAAAACAGTGGGGGGTTTTTATTCTTTTAGCTATCTTTTCCCTAAGCTCATTCTCAGGAATGGCTGAGCTTCTTTCGCTGAAACTTTAAGAAAAAAAAATATATCACCCTGAGGAAGGCCCCCAAGCATAGAAAATTTCAACCTGAATAATTAAAACTTGACAAAATAGAAAACAGTATAAGGCAGGGTCTTATAATGGAACACATTGGACAACTTTCAGTATAGCAATTGCTACCTTCTTTACCTCTCGTTATCATTCAGCATGTGCAGAGGCAGATAACAACTGGTTAACCCGCTGATAGGTGGTACCAAACTAGAAACAATTAGCAGTATTATGTGACCCTTCAGATATTTCAGTATGTTTATATGTTTGTAAACTGATACCTGTTCACATCTGATGTTGCACAGTACACAGTACTACACATTTGAGGGGGCCAAAGGACCACTCGCCGTGACATATTATAATGTAAAATTCGTAGTTGCCTTTTTGTATCCGCCGTGTCGTCTTCTATGCTTGGAGAAACATTCAAACTGCAAACATATGAGGAATTTGGGGACAGTTTTACAAAGTTGTACAGGCACCTAACTCCTATTTAGTGATTTCAGTGAAAGTTAAGTTTCTAAATAGTTTTGTGGAACTGAGCCTTGGTGAATGCAGATACGTATTGTGACTGTACACATTTTGTTACTGATAATGCCTACGTTTCTGCTCAGTGATGAAATACAGAACCATACTATTATTTTGCATGAGGAACAGATATGTGACAGGATATATGCAGAGCTCTAGTTAATAGAAACAAGTATGG
The DNA here is from genome assembly GCF_052110815.1 of Crocodylus siamensis. NCBI lineage: Eukaryota > Metazoa > Chordata > Crocodylia > Crocodylidae > Crocodylus > Crocodylus siamensis. The sequence continues at coordinate 121,149,932 of NC_143399.1, read as the reverse complement.
CATTGCATACAGACTTAAAGCAGGTACACGATGAAATCACAACTTCACCTGCTTTCAGGAAGAATGGAGAAGCTTGCCTGTGGCTAATAGTTATTCTGTTTTCATTGTCAACAGCATTCTAAACCCCTCCCAGGTTCTTGCATAAACACAGGCTAGGAACTGTTCATACAAGATTATTTGACTTGTAACATGATGTGAGAATTCCAGTAATCACAATATGAAATATAGGAAGTAATTGTTGCTCATTCAGGGTGCATGTGCACATGACTAGCTTACCTCAAGGTAAAAGAAGAGAGAGTCATCTACTGTAACTTAGTAATTCTCAACTAGGGTACTGTAGCACCCTGGGGTGCCTTGACATCTTTTCAAGGATGCCACAGAGTGCCATGTAATGTTAGCACTGTTAGGTGTCTAAATACGATTTACAAGATAACCCCAAGATTTCACATGGGAATCCAGAGTGTTAAACACATTCAATCCTGTTGTAGTCTTTCTGAGATCTTTGCAACAGAAGAATTGCTTTATTATTTTTCTGTAATTAAGACAGTGAAAACTAAGAGTTGGTATTTTCTTAGGGGTGCCTTGGTTCTCAACCTTTTTAGACTCACTGGTCTAACTACCCAGTCTATTCATACCCATGGATGAAGTAACATACTGAAGGACATTGCCTTTTGTTTACCTCACTTGTTTGTGAGCTCACGACCTCATAGGTTGGCTTTTCTCTTTGAATTCTGCTGTTCAGTCAAGTACTATCATTCACAGAATATAAATAGTTTTTTTCTGTCGCTGCCTGTATTATTTCCAGTAAATAAATGGCTAAAAAAGGCTGTTGTCTCAGGCAGTGCAAGAAGGCAGATAAGACACCAGGAATGTGGTTTAGTGTAGGCCGCTACTTTATTAAATATCACGACTGGGAACCCTCTTGCAATGACTCATCCAGTCTAGGCCATCCTTTCTTTGTAATCTATGCCACCTGGTGGAAGGTTTATATCATTCCTTTCATTTCACCTGGCAAAGGGCTGACATTTTCTGTTCATCCCATAAATCTGATTCCAGCAATATGATGAGGACTATGTCGCCCACTAAGTACTTGTAGCAAGTAAATCCCCAGGTACCTGTTCCCTGGCTGCTCATAATGGGCAGCTTTCCCCTCCCTGGGGCTCTACCTGCTGCTCCTTCACTCTTAAGGTAACAGGAGCCTCTGGCTCCCTGTTGTAGTGCTATATTCCCATTCCCTCCCTTCTTAGGAAGTGCCTTTTTCTTAGGGTTACCATATGGTACCATTTCTTAGGGTTTTCTGGACATGGCTTATTTCTGGATCTTCCAATCTCCATTGGAGTTGTTTTTTAAAATATGATCAAATGTCTAGGATTTTGGTCAGCTCAGCTTGGAAGTTTTTCCTGGCTTGCCCTAGCAAGGAGCTGGCATGCAGCTTGTTAATCCACTTTCTGTCAAACTAAGTTTTAATCTAACTATTCCCGTGCCCTGCTGAGAAGAAGGCAAAAAAAATCCCACCTTCTCCACACCATCTAGCAGTGGAAAAATTCATTCTGAGTCCCAAGAAGTGGCTAGTATGATGCCCGCAGCATTGTGATGCCCCCAAACTCCATCCTTCTCTAATCCCAAGGAGAAGGTAGGATTTTCTGTCCATTCAGAGTAGCGGTCTGGGCAGAGGTTGATTTTATAAACCCTCCTCTTGGTTGTGCATGAACCAATAGACTTTCACTGGATTAAAAAAATCCTTTTTCAAAGTCCATAAGGAAGCTGATTGTCCATGAAGAAGTATATCTTTAAAGTGCCTAAAAATGTCCTTTCCACTGCTGAACCAGACAAAACCTTCAGACCTCTGAGATTTGGAGGGAGATAGGGAAGCTAGGTGAGGTGTAGTACATTTCCAGTTTATTCAGAGGCATCTACAAGCCAGAATAAGGCACAGAGACTTGCACACAGAAAACCTCTTAAAAATCCCAACTACCTGCAAAAATGCTATGTCTTAGATGGACATGGAGTGTGAAGGATCCATTTCTTCTTGAGAATCTAAAACATCTCCCTAAAATTAAGTATAAATAAGAGCAGAATGTTGCCCAGAGGAAAAATCTACTTCTAGCTACATCTACTGACACACATCCATGAAAATCAAAAGGCAAAGGCCATAAAGGTTCTGCTGCCCAAGCTGCACAGAGATCCACTGAAAATTTAGCATGTTTATCTTCAAGTAGTGCAGATCTGGGTCTTATGTGTTTAACCTATTAACGCTGGTGAGTAAAGGTCTAGCATTCTCATACCAGTACAGCTTGTTCTGACACTGTTGTGCTTCCATTGCTGCAAAAAGAGGAAAAATAGTCCCCCTAGTGCACTGTTGCTGTAAGAAGCATGAGGATATCTGTTTTGATTCTCCAAGGAAAACTGCTGTGAGAAGTTCTGATTTAGTATTTCAAATGAGGCTTAAAGGGACACAGTGACAACTAGACAACCTGCCAATTTGTTTATCAAAGGACCTGTCATTCCCATTTCAAGGCAGGACAAAAGAAACTAATAAATATTAACCAGAAAAAGTTCATTTGTATCTAAAGTATTGTAATCTTTTAAGAAATAATATGCAGCACACCAACTTCTGTAGCATTCTAACTCTTCTTTTCTACCAACATATATATTTACTTGGAAGAAAGGATAGAATTTATTAAATTATCGCTATGTAAGCGTTTTCATGAGCAAGTGTCAAAATGTCAAAGAGGTGAGCTCGGATGCCATTTTCCATCGGGCTCTCAAAAGCAGCATTTCTGGTCCTTCTGTATTTTTTTTCAGCTTTCAAATTTTTTATTTCACTTGATGAAGAGTGTGGCAAAGAATTCATCATCAGGTGAAAGGAAAGAAACTTTGAAAAAAGGAAAATGAAGCTAATTAGAATTGGTACTAATCTATACTGGTTGGGATGCCACTTGTCTGATTTTCACGGACCTGTTGTGCATCTCCTGGGTGTATCATGCACATAGAATTCATAGTGTGACATCCTGTTGGCCAAATTTTTTTTTTAATTTCCTAGGGTAAAGCTTACAAAGTTACCAGTCACTTGGGTTTTACAATTAACAGCAGACTGCTTCTTGTTAATGCAATGCACAAGGTGTTATCCCTGTGTGAGTCATTAATATTATGGATTCATTATTTTTTTATAGTGCAGTAGAATCCATCAGGATCAGGGCCTTGATTGTGCCAGACATTATACAAACACTTAAGAAGGCTGTTCATTATCCTTTATTGCAATTCATTGTCATCACATCCTAAGTCAAGACCAGTAATTCTCCCAGTTATGCCCATGAAAATCCATTGAAATTAACTATGGTGACAAGATAGAAAAACAATATATCCACTATGTAAATGCTACAACAGGTCACAATGCACCATCACAGCATTGAAGTGTTTGTTGTTTTTGCCCTTGAAGAAAAATTTTTGAAGATGACAACACTACATCTTTCCTGGTCTGCCAGAACACCCTCTTATGCTCTGATCTCCCCCTAGGATCTGCACTCAAGCATGCGCAACTTTTTTTCCTCAGTGTTTTCTTTCTTATTTTGAACATTGATCATACATTTTTATCTTCTTTTGAAGGAGAAAAGAGTTGTGAGGAAGGTGGAAACCTAGCCCTCAAACAATAAGGAGAGAGACCACACACCATCAACCAGCATCTGATCTTAGGGTGTCCTGGGGAGACCCTGAAGGGTGCCTAGAGAAGCTATTGGGGTGATAGTGATGGAGTCACTGACACAGACCCTTCGATACACAGGACAGAATAATTGTGCACAAGCTGGAGATACCTGCAGATGCAAGCAGATTTGACTGAGGGACTGAGATGCAAACAAAAAAAAGTGGGAGATGACATTTCTCCCCCACTGTCCCTCTCTTGGGCAGTGCCTGGGGCTTGTGTCCCTCTCATCCACACATTGTTATGCTACGGCTGAAGGAAAGTACCTCTTGTATTGAATAGTTAAGGGCAAATGGTAGAGTGGCAAAAAGGGAACCCCTAGCTATTAGGGCTAATAGTACTATCAGAGATTCAGTTGTATTCAGAGACACTGGGAGAGTGTATACTCATCCTCACTGGTGTTTATAAGCCAACTGGGCAATGCATTTCACAATGTAACATAAAAGTTCCTCTTTTCAGGAATGTGCATGCTGGTGTGTGCTTGTGTCATGTCTGTGAGGGAGAATCTGCATTTTACCACCTTTGGGTGGGTACCCACACGCAGGAGCGTGTGCTTGTAGAGGCACAAATAGTAGCAACACAAATCTGTGTCAGCCCCAGCAGTATTATTTGGTGTCCTGGTGCAGCAGGGGCACAGCTCCAAATCACAGAACCTGCCCGGCAGCCACAGCATTGCTCTGCATGGCCATACCTCTGGGATTTCCTGGTAGCAAATTTTGCCACCTTGCTGCAAATTGCAGGGCTGTGAACGTGTTCATTTTCCCCGAATATGGTTTATGGTGCCACAAACCATCCCCACCCCCTGCACGTGGGGACCCACCCTTTGTATGTAAGGTGGTATGTCAATGGCTTGGGTGTATACTGAGGGATATGTTGTGAAAAGATGTCTAGACCAGTGTCTATGGTAATAAAATCCCTATAGAAGTAAGCATGGCATTTGTCTGCTTAAAAGAACTAAGGAAATTTTAAATGAGTCCACACTTTTCCGCTGCAGGAAGGCTCATCCCAAAAAGAAACCATAAAACATCTTTAACTTTCCTTTTAGATTCCTATAATTGCCTGTAGCAAAGTTGCTATTCTGGAGACAGCTTGGGCATACCCTTCAACCTCTTTTCCCATGCATCAGCTGTTGTTTGTTTTGCTTATGCTTATCATATTGATGGTGATTATGCCCTTTACAACAATATCTGTTTTTTCATAGCATCTTCTTGAAGAATGAAGCAGCAACATATTCTCAGCTGACTAAAATGCAACCTGGGGTATTAGTTTGATGTGTTTTCTTCCACGGGTAAAGGGAAGATAAGATTTCAGCACAAATGGCGCATTTTAATTATGTTTATAAATTAAATGCAGAGCAGATGTTGAAGTACCATTTCAAATGCTCCTTAACAATCCCAAGGGAAAAGAGTTCTAGTGTTAATACTGCACATCATTTTTACAATACTTGATTTGAACAACTTTTTAGACTTACATTTTTTGCTGCCCTGGGTACATTTTTGAATCTCTACGGGTGTCAAAATGTGAATTTTTTCTCATTTCCATTATGGTTTGTTTTATGTATTCAGCAAAACCATTTCCCTTAAGTTTTTGCTTAGTAATTTTAAAATAATTGGATTGTGGGAACTCAAAGAATGCATTGTTAAATCAACATATCTTTCCCCTTTTCCTTCTCTACCATAAACTCTCACCCACTCCATGAAGTTCTATGTCTTCTTGACTTTGGATCTTAATATATTGTTACGAAAAATAATTAGTAAATTCAGTAAAAAGCAACAGTGGAAAATGTGACATTTGTGACCTTCTTGAATTTCTTTATTCCATGCAATCTTATATGAGTTTCATGCAAAAAGACGTTTTCCTTGTAAATTTCTAAGTATTTCAAGGGCATTAATAATATTAGCAGTGCTTAGGTAAATTGTCAATACCTTTTTTAAAAAAAGAATTATTTAAAAATCTAGTAAGAAAACTGTTTTAAATGGAAGAAGTCTAATATAAGTGTCCTTGAAATAGTAAGTTCTGTTCCTGTTTTTTCACTGTGTTCTACTCTGACAATAATTCTAAATTAGCTCATTTTTAATAGCAGTGTAACGAGTTTTTTGGAATGAGGAGGAAAAGATAGCTTGATATTTATAATTATGTTGAATAGTAATGCTGCAAAAATGGTAGGAGCTGTTAGTCTAATATCTTTATTGATCCTCAAAGGGTTAAAGTGCTAGTGGGTTACATTAATGTCACCCTTCAGCAATCACTGGCCAATAATACATCGGCAATCAATGCTCTAACGTGTTGTTCATGACACTCAGTTTTTGGAGACAAGTGCATGATATATTTTGACAAGAAGAAAAAATAGTCTTGGAAATTCTTGCAAATCTTAATTCAGAGGGGAAGATGTATGAAACAAACTGCTTCCATTAGAAAAAATGGTAATGTTTGCCATCATAAGTAACAACATTTTATGTCAGTTCAGTGGAGCAATGAATGAACCAAAACTCTGCTAACCTTCAAAATGGAAAGGATTCTGTGAGGAGGATTTACATAGTCTGAATATTTTATATTTTGAGTGCTCATCACAGCTCACACAAAATAATATTTAAATATATTTTTCCAGTCGGCGGGTGTTTGATTCCTGATGGTGTAATTCAGTGAGGAACATTTTAGCTTTTAGCTTAGGTACCACTTTCTCCTCTTTTATCTTTTTTTTTTCATTTTCTTTTTATTGGTTTCTCATTATTTGTACACATATGTAAGAAGCACAGCAGGACAGCTCTCTTTGACAAAAAAGAAAGTTAAAGAAGAAAAATCAGGAAATCAAACAGCTAACAGCCAACAGATAACTATGAGAGAAGAAATAAAAGAGAGAGCAGCTGAGAGAGAGCGCAAAGGGTTAAAGTTCTGACCACTGTATGCATATATAAAATTATATCACCTTATCTGGAAAGTTTAGGCGTAAAAGAAAGCATCAGTTTAAAATACCTTTAGGTTTATTAAATCTTTAGGCTAAAGATTACAGCAAGTGTTTTGTCTTTGGTGAGTAGCTGTTTGTCTCACTTTATTTACTTGGTATTGGGTATTTGTCAATGTCATTTCATATCTGCAGAAAATTCATACGTTATATGGAAGTATGTATGTGTGCGAGTGTGCTGAAGGTCACATGACTGTTTCATCCTATTTGGTGGAGCAGCTTGACTTTTTTTCCTTTGCTTTTGGTGATGGTTGTGAGTGCAGAAGTTGATTGACAGATGCATGCCAGAAACCCCCATTCTCCTTTTCAAAGACTACATATGATGGATTGCGATCTTTCAGCTCAGCAGGACACAGGGACCATGCAAGCTGTAATTGGTCAGGTATGGAGTCAGCCATTTCTCAACTCCCCTTTTATTTTTTTTCACAAGGGTCTAACCATATGATTCACATAATTCATATTTACAGTACCATCTTTCTATCTGTATCTTCAGCTACCAGCAAGTGTAGTAGTGAAAGTGAGAGAGGCAAAAGACTACATTAATCTGACCATGGAATCACTAGTTAAACCTAAAATGCCATGCTTTTCTATAATAATCCCAGTTTATAATTTAGTCTAAGATTTGACAAAAATCTGTTGATTAATTTACCTGTGTATTTTGTCTAAATACACCACAGTGGAAGAAGTGAAGAGTGAAAGTGTTATGTTTACTAGGGAGTTGCTTTATATTCCTAATGTTCATTATTTCTAATATTGACTGTATTCTTATACTACAGACTGTGGATTTTTTTTCTTTTTTTTAATCTTTTTTTCTTTTTTTCTTTTTTTGCTTTTACTTCTAACCCAGATAATGTGTGATTGAGCTTGGTAAATGTAGTAGTCTTTGCTGCTGCAGAGGGGCAGCCTGCAAATTAAACACTGCCACAATCTGAAAGGTCCAGGTGGTCTGCTCGTGCTTCCTAATGCAATCCAGCACAACAGCTTTAATAAACAGCTCTATTTAGTTCTCCCTCCCTGTATCCAGGGAAGTGAACTGGTCTGGGGCTGCTGTGATGAAATGCCAGAAGAATATCTCTCAGAGGCCTCACAAGCTGATTTTTAGAGCTTTTCCGTTTTGTCGTCTTTGTCTTCCAAATGGGTCAGTGAGTCCTTCTCTTTCTGTTTTGTGATTTCTGATAAGTCTGTAGTTTTATGTCTGCCTTAAATGTTGTGTTTTGAGCATAACCAGAAGAGAGAAGAATCATTGTCTTTTCATTTGCCTTCAAATAATAACCTAAAGTGGTGAAAGAAATTACAGTGTCCTGCTGCATAGGGAGGGCTGTTTTCCTGAGTGCAATAGGAGTGGAGAAAGGGTAGCTGATTTTTTTTTTTTTCCTAACAAAATTTTAAGTACTCAACACTTTCTCATTAACCGTTGACTTGTAAATCAGTCTCTGGTAAAGGATATTTATGAACTCTCAAAAGTTTGTTTGTTTTTTTTTTTTTTGCATATGTTTCTAGTGTAGTGGACACATGCTGCTAAAGTGATGACAGTATATTTGTGTCTCTTATATGTTGATGCAGTGATGGAAAAATACACATCCTACATACTATTTTCAACAACATTGTGGCAAAGCAGAAGTCTCTCAAAGCACATGGTTTATTAATATGATCATATACACTAATGCATTTTTAGGTAGAAATTGATAGATATGTAATACCACGTTTACTACAGACTTGTAGTGCTTTAAATATTTTAAAAACAGAAGACACATTTTTTATTAAAAATCCCTCAAACATTAAGATTAACAACTTCCTATTAGACAACTACTTTATACTGACAAATATGTGCCACTTTGTAAAACTGCATGCAAAAATATATTTCAGAGTATTAATTACCTTTCTGTGAAAACTTGTTCACTGTTAAGTAGATACATTCAATAGTAGAAAAGCAAATATGATGGTGAGCATTTACATATGTATAGCTGACAAAAATGTATCTTGAAGGTTTGAAAAATCTCAGAGGTTTTGATATCTGTAACATACTTTTAATGTAACTTTTTACATGGCACATATGAAAATGTAAGTCAGCTTTTTTACATATACTTATGAGCTTTAAGTGATTTTTTTACAACGGAATGGATATGGACAATGTTGTGTGTAACTTTTCATGTTCATCAATTAAAAAAAAGTTAGGTGAATGTCTGAAAAATATTTATATTGTATTGTAGTTCATTTCCCAAAAATCAATAACAAGGGCATGCACTTCAAAGAAAAAATACATTTAGCAATTTAGGCAGCTGGGTTGTTTGCTTTTTATGTTAGATTTAAAACATATTATTACCATATAACTTAATGGGTAAGTCAGATATATATTCTGAACATCTTTCAGCTATATGTGTGGGTGTGTATGTGTGCACATAGTGTACATGTGTACGTACATATCTATTTTTATGTGTAGGTGCTCAAACACACAGTCTTCTAATGTAAATTAACTGAAACAATTAAATCATTTCCTTTCTTTTTATCAATATGTACATGATAATACTTAAACAAATTAGAATACTTTACTGTTTCATTTAAAACAGTTGACACTGTTTTTTTGGTTATTAAATGAAAACTGTTATTTAAAATTTGGAAGGCACATAGCAATCACTATATGTTGCTTATATTGATGAACTCGGAAAATTATTTATCTGTGGTTGTAAAACAAGATAAGAGAAATAACTTTCAGGAAACATATCCTCCATTCCATAAAATCTTTCAAAAATGAAATGTACATCTGTTATTGCATATATAAATCTTTACATATTCTATACATGCTAATGTTTAAAATATAAGACTCACTTGGTGAAACCACAGCACTGGCAAAAAGTTGTTTAAGAGTTTTTCTTAACTTTCCAGTCGCAAACATTAAAGAAATGTTTACCATTAAATGTTCATTTTAGGACAGGATTTTTCTTTGCCTATGGAGACATGCTATTTTGGCTGATCTTGCCAAAATCTGAAATGGTCTCTTATTTACTAGTTATGGGCTGAAAATGTACATAATTAAGAATCTAAACTATATGTACACCACTGTACAAATGCACACTACAAGTTATTTATAGTTCAGGCATAAGTCTGTGAATGGCTTAAGCATGCTAGTTTAAAGGCATTCTCACTCAGCTCAAAGTATTTTTCATTATTACAGGCATTCCCCACTTTGTTTTCATTTTTTTTAATCTTGATTTCATCTGTCTCCAAGCACCACTGTCCACAGCGGTTCCCACTGGTGATGGCATTGGTAGACATAGTGCTACAATATTAACCATTAGCTAGCAGCTGGGTGTACTGGATCTAAGGTGCGGAATTGCTTGTATACCTTCCCTCTGGATTTTTCCTCCCCCAAGCAAGCAATTAAGGAGGCAAGTATTCTGAAGAACAACCTCCTTGCCTAGCATGTCAAGATCTAGAAGCTCATTGCTCATTGTGATTTTGATTCGTAACTGGAACGTTTGGAATCAAACCCTGATCCTTGACAGCAGTAGTCTGTAGCAACCTTCCTTACATGTGAACCATGATAACAGTTATTATCTTTTTACATTTATTTTCCTTCTCTCCTTTTACATGAACAATTAAGAAGATTTGGAACCTGGCTGCCCCTTCATCCTGAAGCCACCCAAACTAGCCAGTTACTATCTGTGTGTATTATTCAAATTATACTAAATTTTCCCACCTACTGTCGTCACTAAATATTAACTGCACCTTTCTTTCTTTCCTTCTTCCTTTTTCTTTCTTTCTTTTTTTCTTTTTTTTTTTTTTTTGCAGACCTGAGCTTGTGAGTGACAGGTTAGTTCATCAGCATTACAGCCCTCCTGTTTTTGTCTCATCTCATGCAGACAGGTCACTGTGTCCAATCACCCTTCTGGCTCTGCTATCCCCAGGGGAACCAAGGCCAGCCTGCCATCTTGATCCACAGGCCTGAGGGCCCAGGCTGGCTGCACATTTCTGTGTTCTCTGGTTTTCTTGCAAATATAGTAGAAGAGAGGCATATTAAATTAGATGGCAATAAAAACAGATGAAGTAAATTAGGTAAAAATCTTCAAATAGGCAGGAGCTTGTAAATATTATTAGTATGTTTGGGTTCCTTTTCTAAGTATTAACCGTGTTTATTTTATATATTTAAATAGCATCCTCCATATGATCTTATAATCTAACAAAAGCTATTTATGCAAGGGTAAACACATGCTCTTTTTCCATTGAGAGTTCTGCTCAGAAGACCAATTTATGAGATTGATATGTTGCTGTAGCATAGCTGGGTTTCCTCTTCAGTTTCTTGAGCTGTTTATTTTTCTTTTTCATTTTTTAATTACTTAAGAGCAAGTAGAATAGATATCTTGGAGGAGTCACTCATGTCTTTGACTCACTAGTCACTTTTTAAAACCTCAATCAGAAAAGTAAAATGAGTGAGTTTGGTTTTATTTTGTAATGCAGATTAATTTATTTGCAGCAGGATAATTTTTAATCAATGAAGACGAGACGTATAATTTTTTTCTGGAAAGTGTATCAAACAATTCCTCAGGTAATAATGTAGAGAACATTTTTATCTTAAACGTGCAGTCTATAAGGAACATATAAAATGTACTCTTATAATAATGCACAAAATGTCTATTTAAAAGTACATATTAAGTAATCCCTTTTGTATATATGTTGGGCCAAATCTTAATCTCTCTTGCAAGATTAGTCCCATTGTGACATACACGACTACTTGCATGAGTAAGGTCAATAGGATTTCTCCCCCATCTACTTATTGAACAACCACCACTGACATAATTGCCCTATGTAACTACCAACAGTTGTGCTCTGTAGTCAGAGAAAGTGAGAGTTATGGACAGGTACACATTGAACATTGTTTCAATACTGGTGAAGCAATGTAAACAAAAAGAATCATGTCTAAAAACTTCAAAACCATTTTTTTTAATATTTATGAACATGCTGGTACTCTGATAATGAAGCATTCCATCTCCACAGAAAGACGCTCTTTTATATGCTCTCTAGTATAGTGTATCCTTAAGAATTATTATTGTAAGGAGATGCAGGAATGTGGCTGTAATATTTTACAATATAAATATTTGTTGTAGGGGAGTTTGGATCTAGTTAATTTAATATATGTAAATTCTTTGGTCCTAGTCCTGGATTCCTGCAAAAGAATGCATTGATCTGCTGACTTTTCCTTTTAAAGTATAAAATATGGATTTTTATCATTTTCTTTCAAATACTTGTATATTTTCCTGCTTTTGCACCAAAATCAGTTTTTAATTGATATTAGCCCTCCAAAAATGTTTTTAATATTTTTTTTCTTAGTGGATTTTTCTTTTCCCTGGCTTTTTATCCCATGCTACTCTGCTATCTAACATTATAGTTGGTAGCTGAAGGCAAGGCAATAATGAAGTCAAATGTTTAAAAAGCAGTGATCTGAAGTCTAGGTATATTCACCATTGTTTTAACTCTAAAAGAACAATAATGCATAAGATATGACCTTTAAATTGCTGGGCTTGCTACACTCCTTCAGTGGTGTAGATGTTTATCTTCCTGCAGTGCATTTACATTCAAGTACCTTTGCTGTGGCTCCTAGATTCTAGTCTGATAAACTAAATACCAATCTGGGCCACTTTCCTATGTACAGTACATGGAAGTGACTGTGCTGAGCCTCTTATCTTTCACTGACCTGTAGCTGTAACAAGACTTTTATTTTCCTCCTCTGATCTGGACTAAAACTCAAATTGAAGAAAATAAAAGGACAATTGAAGACAAATGTGTATAGCATTTCCAACACAAGATGAGAGTAGGGTAAAATATCCTTGTGTTGGTGAATAACTTCTCTTTGTGGCACGTGCTTGCAAAGCTTCCCATTGCACCGTAATTGTAACAGCTGCTGTGCTGACCTGTCAGGAAGCAGGCTCTCAGAGTGAGAGGCCTTCGTTCTGCTTGCTTTTAATTTTAAATCTCATTTAAGTTATTAGGACTTACACACATGTTTAAAATATAAGTGCATGCTTAAGCACTCTGCTGAATTGGGACCGAAGGCTTTACTTGTGTGAGTAATCCTGACTCCTTATTCCACCCTGGGCTCCAGGAGACTACCCACATGAATAGCAGCTTGCAGGATCAGGATCAGGTTGCTTATTGAGTAACTGTCATTGCTAATAAATACAGGGGTGTCTGATTTAAATGTCAGTTAAACAGTTGCAATACAGACTGTTGTATAATTAGAGCTGACAATTAGGATTAAAGAGAGTAATTTAAGGCTTGGGAACATTTTTATTTTTCAAGGATGTCAGGGCTACAGGTAAATGGACTATAGCTGCAGGCTTTTTGTTTTATCGCTGGCTTTGAAACCTCTGTGATATGTAGGACTTTCTTCAAAAGAGAGAGATTAGTTGTTGATATTTGTTACTGATTCTCTGTTGACTGGTAGTGCCGTTCTATAGGAGAGTTTTATGTAACTGTTAGATCAAAAGAAAATTTTGAAGATCAAGAGAATGTTCTAAATTCGTAACTATTTGGAAAGTGGCAATGAGAGAAGGAGGCGTGGAGCCAGAGAAGCTTTTTGTTGAGGTATCCTTTGTAACCAAGGGTGTAAATTTAATATTCACATGTATTTACAAATAAAGACTGAAATAATAACTGTGGCTGATGCCGCTAATAAAGAGGCTTTCACAGTTCACATATGGGGCACAGTTTTTTGGCAATTAGGTCTGGGTTCTGCAAGAATTTCTGAACTTATTTTATTCATATGAATCCACTGACTCCAATACGACTCATCATGCACTTAAAAGTGAAGCCTATGAGTGTTTTCAGGGCTGAGATCTTAAAGCTTGATATTGATACTCTTACTTATGTAAGTGGCCTGTACTTACAGGAATAGTCCTAGTGCTGTCCTGCAATTTTTTTTGTTCATGTGAAAAAGGGTTTACCAAGCTAGACCTGTCAGGATCACTGAGAGTTTTAATTTCATTTTCCACTCTTAAACAAATCTCAGAGCTACAGCAAGTTTAATAAGTAATATGGCTCAAACTTGCATGAGGCTGTGTGATTATCCCTGTGGACATTGCTTAGACTGCTTCCTAAGTATGGACTATCTCATTTGAGTAGCCCATTTGCAGAACTGAGATCTGAGTGAGGACTAGCTTGAAAACAGACAAGGGCATTCCAAAGAGAAGCAGGTTCTTAAGCAAAAGGGGGTAAAAACGTTAAAAACAACCTACGCTATTTCAGCTGCTGCTTCCATCAAGTAATTTTTGTTTTATAAGTTTCGAACATTTTCAGGGATCTCATCTTCTCTGTGTTCAGAAGATACAATCCAGCTGTGTAATGGCACTTCCATAAAGGAAAAATAATAAGGGGACAAAGTAAAAGACAAAAGTGCTTTTTAGTTACCCCCTGCTATGAAAACGAGAATTTAAAGGAAGAGAAAATAACAGGACATGAACCTTTTACAAGCAGATTAATGAACCTGGTGCTAATACTAAATAAAATGACTGCGGATTAGATATACTGTTGTAGATAATTATTGATATATCAAGATTATTATTTATTTTACTAAACTGTTTACTCCTCTGACTGCTCTCCCACATTTTGGGCCAAGCTTCAAAGCTCCAGTACTTTTACTTGTGTTCTGTTCATATTGAAGCAAATAGGAATTTTATTAGACTACATAGTCTAAACAAGAACTTGCGGATTTATCCCTTGCATGGAAAATATAGTATTGAAAAAAACACCACATCAACTACAATTAAAGCAATAATAATTTATTAGGTCATTATTTCAAACTGTCTAAAAAATTCCATTATCTACAGTGAGAACCATGTCACCTTTAAGTACTCTTTACCATCCTATGATGGAAGTGCTTCGGAACTAATTTTTTTGCATATACTATATAGGGGATTTCATCTAAATACTCACTGAAACTTGCATTAAAAAGTTATTAAAGATGTAATTTTTATTAAAATCAAATCATATCAATACTACCTTTCAACAGGTAAATAGGAACAAAAATACAGTAGTGCCTTTCATGCAATTCTTGCTATTGTGCCAAACCCTGGGAAGTGATGAACCTCCCCAAATTCCCATTGCTTCCATTGATTCTGGTACGAATTGTGCATCTTGAGCTGAATATTTCAGTTCCTTTTGACATCAACAGTAAAATATCAGATGGGGATGCTTCATCTCATTGTATGGCTTGATCAGACAGTTAGCACATGCTAAAGAAAGAAAAACACAAACTTTCTTGAAAAATTTAAACTGTTTAAGGGAAACCTTCTCTAACAAAGGAATGGCCAGGCTTGGCATAACCTGTTCTATGCAACACAGCAATTAAAAGATTCCCTACCTGTTCAATATCAGGTCTGTGTATACAGAACAGGCTCTACCTTCTTTGAGTAGATCAGTGATTCACAGCCATGAGGTTGTGGCATTTTGGGGTGCAGCCAGATCTTTTGAAGGGTGCCACTAGTTGGGAGGAAATAAGTGAGGTATGATGAGACAAGCAGATAAGTGCAGGCTCAGGTTTGTTCCTGCCTGGCGTGTTCCCCACCTCTACTTTCTGGCCCTTCTGCGAGGAGGTAAGCACTGTCACATACATATTAATTTTGCAATCAGGTGCCACTCCATTCACACAAGTTATGGAGGGGTGCCTCACATGTAATGAGGGCTGGCTTGCATCAAATGAAGGATGCCTCCAAACCAAAAATGTAGAGAACTACTGGGATGGATGATGAAAAGTAGAAATATTACCTGCAAACAAGACTCCTTCAGTCTTTTGGAGTAAAGGCTGAACATTGCAGGAAATGTAAAAACAGTTTCTAATGTGGATTAATAAAGTAGAGCACATCAAACTCATTTCACTTATGCCATTCATAAAGATTTATCATTATAGTCAGGGCAAACTGAGGTCTCAGAGCTGAAACAGTTTTATCCATTTTTTTAAAAAAAACCCACAAACAGAATGTTCCAGCTTGGTTCTTATATCCTAAGGGATCCAATATTGAATTCAGAATCAGGAAACTTAATCTTGCAGCCAGATTTGACAAGATGCTGCCTGAACAGTAGGCAGAAGTGATGGTTTGTGGGATATAATGCCCATGGTCAGATATTGAAGGGGAGGAGTGGGGGGAGATGGGGTTTCCACAAGTTTTGATGCCGTATTTATCCACCCACCAAAATAGACCAGAATTTGCTCATAAATCAATGAGAAGTGTGCACAGGTTTCAAACCATGACGAAGGTATACCTAAGTGCTGTTTAAAACAAGGATATGAGGGTAGCAGCTACTCTGTACAGTAAATTATCACATCCCTTGGTGTTGCTAATTTACACAGTAATCCTAAAAACAGGTCTCAAATGAATGGTCCCATTGCAGTGGGGCTGCTTATTTAAGTAAAGCTACATATGTGCTTAAATGTATATGAGGCTAAGTCTGGTGACAACTGGCTTCAGTGGATTTTGCACATGTACAATCAAGGGCCTAAACTGGCCTTCAGACTGTAAGCAACTTTGTATTTTTCAGTTTTGTGAGAGAAGTTGTGTGTGTGTGTGTGTGTAAAAACACAGATATTATATGTGAAATATAAAATACTTTATTTTTAGAACATCCAAAATAAGAAAAAAAAAATCTGTACTGTGAATGCCCAAATAAAAAAAAATACAAGATCAATATTTGTTATCTGTAAATGTTGTTCTCAGTATATTATTAAACCCATGCTGCATTTTTAGAAAATGGAAAATTGAAGATTGCTACTGAATTAGAGAATCAGTGTTGCTTTATTATAAACTTTAACTGCACATATAAGCCCTGCAGACATTCAAAAAAGCTTTGGGTTTTTACTGTTCAAGTCCTGATACAGTGCCCATCACTATAGTTTTTTGATCTTGAAGATTACCTTTTTTGATCTAGTGTTTTGTAAATCCTTAAATCACCATTTATTTATTTAAAAGTTTGTATCCAGTATTGGACTGGATTATGAAGCACCCTTTGACTCTTTCATGATGGATACTGAAGAAACACATGCTGTTGTAGTTGCACGTAGTTACAGTAGCATATCCTTCTGTCTGTGAAACTGCACAATATTTTATTGAATTAAGAAGTGTATAGAGGAGTAGTGATTTTATCTGGCCCATGTGCTGAGAAAAGAAATTCTGTGGTGGTTGTATGCCATGATGTCACTTCAGAAACCATGGGAACTTCATCAGGAGTAGGTAGGTGGATTGTAAATCTGGTGTATATTAAAGCCAGTTTCCTTCTTCCCTAGCACAGAAAAAAAATAACTCAGAAAGATGATTAAAAAACACACATCTGTAAAAGACTCTAAGTGTCTGGTCCTGATCTCTGATTAGATTGTCAAGTGCTCCAGAGTCTGCAATAGCTTCCAGTAACTTTCTGCAGTAACCAGCACTTACAATGCAAAGTGCTGGTTTGGACCTATGAGGCCCTAAGTACCTAAGGAACAACTTTCTCCCTTATGCCCCATCCTGAAAGTGCCATCAATGCATCAAATTCTCTTGACAAAAATGTATGGAGAGTTGTTCTTTGCAGTTGCTCCTCAGCTCTGAGACTCCTTTCCCTTTGAGACATTCCAGAGGCCAAGCTTGGTAATCTTGCAGAAGCACTGTAAGAGCTTCCTATTTGGGCACACAGTTAGCAAGTAAGACTAAACTGGGAAATTGTTTGTGGGGTTATGGGTTTTTTATTTTGTTTGATCTTCTATTTGATTTCATAAGTTTTGTTCTCTTATTTTGTTCTTTTGTTCATTCTTCTCTTTTATAAGTGATTATGTTCTCTTACTGTAAGCCACTCTGAGCCTTTGTTGGGAAGGGCAGCATATAAATCCAAGAAATGAATAAATAAAATATTGCCACTGCTGTTGAGATCAGCACCAGCCTGTAAGCTCATGTGGTAAAATGCTGCCGTCCTTACGTGGGCAAACTTTCAAGTAAAGCTCATTGTTTTGACTAATTAAAGACTGTGAGATATAACCAACAAATAAAGTGACAAACAGAACAAAGATTAAAAGCACCACTGCTTTATGCACTTCTAAAGCATATAAATAAATTACACTTTGTGAACTGAGTATTAAGAAGTCCCCTTGATAGTGTCAGAATAGTAGAAAACAGACTTTGTCTGAGTCTGTTTTATACTATTTTACTATGTATAAATATGCCTAGATCTGAAAGCATTCAGAAATTACACAAAAGTGGTGATAAGACATGTACCAACAAACAAATGTTCACCAGCTGACCAATTAAAGTACAAACAATAAGTCAGAAGGGCCAAGTCTTACATGCTTTATGCCTATCAGTATCTCTACTGGCATCAATAACACCATTCACAATTGCATAAGCACGCGGAAAACTACAATATTCAGTAAGAAAACAGCAAACCAAAATGAAATAAAGGCTATGGGTAGACTAAACGGGCACGTGTGCACTTTAAAGCAGGTTAAATGCTTCTGCACCACTTTAATGGTGTTGGTATTTGCACGCGTCAGCGGCATATTGTGCAGTAGTTCCGGCTCCTGTAGCAAATTCAGTGGTGTAATTCACTCTAAGGAGTTTTAATTTGATGCCCTATAGCTGCAGAGCAAAGCACCGGGCTCTGTGCAGCTCAAGGGCTCTGCAGGAAGCCCAGGCAGGCAGCCTGGCAGCAGCCCAGGAAGGCAGACTGCCGAAGTAAAAAAAAAAAAAAAAAAAAGCATCCAGTCTGATCTTTTTCTTTTTCCCTTGGAGCCTGCCTGCCTGCCTAAGCTGTGCAGGGCCCTGGTGCTTCCCTCTGCAGCTGCAGTGCCCCCCGGGACCGCCCAAGCCAGATGCCTGCGGGTGGGTACTGCTGGGGGGAGGGGCTGCTGTTGCCAAAGAAGGAAACACCAGCCCCTCTGCAGCCCAGGGACCGCTCCACCTGCCAGCAGCTCGTCCTCCTCTCCCTGCCACCAGGGAGGCAGGTAAATTTGGGTGTATGCACAACACGGGGCTTTAAAGGGCCCTAAACTGAAGTGGTGTTTTTAAAAACCCACCATGTCAATTTAGGGCCCCAGCTTCATCTATACGTGCCCAAAGGTGGCTTTCTCAACCAATCCAATGTATTATGTTTTTTAAATGAGTCTTCTGTTGAGCTACTCACTTGACAGAACTAAAAAGCTTAATATATTTCTTTTTCCTTTTTTTACCCCATGGGCTCAGTGTGTTTTCTAGAACATATGACAATTGTCTGTGTTTCCAGTGCATCATTTAGTTACTAAACCTGGATCAGTAAAAAAACAAATTAGGTGAAATTTATGAGAACTGATGCTGGTTAAATTCCGTCTTTCTGTACTTCATATTGTCAGGACAATTCTTCAACAAAAACAAAAATGGGTCAAACAAGAGGGGAGGTGAATCAACATTAATGACAATAACTTAAGTTAATAAGAAACTTTTAAATTCAGATAAATTGGAGAATTATTTCAGAAACTATGATTTTTTGTCGGGTTGGGGGTTGTCCTACAAGCCCTCTTTGAGACTCACACTGCTTATTCTTCATCCCTCAAAACTAGGGATGTACTAATCCATGATTTCATGATTTTCACATAAACCACAAAAAAGGAGGCAGTCCCTACAATTTTGTGCAGAACAGCTGGAAACTTACTAAAGGAAAGGAAAAATTTACTAAAAATAAAATGCTGGCTTTCCAACGGGAATGCAGCCCAGCCTTGCAGCCTGTTGGGTGTGGGGAGGGAAGTTGCTAGCCAGCACAAAGGGGAGCGTTCAGGATGGTGGCCACCCCTTCCTGCCTCTGCTGCTGTTTGGCCACAAGAACTGCCTTTTGTTCAGCCTCGCCCCTCTCCATCAATCAGCAGTGAGGGGCAGGGCTGCATGAAGGGTAGCCCTCTCAGCCAGTCGGTAGCAAGGGGCGGGGCCGCCAGGCCCCCTCGGCCAATCAGTGGTAGAGTGGGAACTTAATGAAAAAGACTGCAAAAATAGTGCTGGGCACTGCAAGCAGTCTGCAATTTTTACTTCTTCTCCATGTGCATTAAGTAGACTTTTTACTCATAACTCCTTTTCAACAGACATAGTTCTGTCTAAAACTATCCAGGACCGCTGCTTGTCTGAGGTGTAAGGGTTTGTACAGAGTGCGATAGGGCACTTTTTCTCTGGGTCTTTGAGTACACTGCCTTCAGGGCTCATATTCTTTGAAAGTCCAAGTGAAAATTATAGGCTAGCTAGTAGCTCCTTTTATTAATAAGGTTTCCCATTATAAGACCTTGCTTTTGGTTGCTTATAATTTTTTTCTCTTTATAACGTGAGATTTTCCATGTCAGTTGTTTCTCTCAAGCTAAATTAGTTTTTGGAAATTGTCAGTGAATATGGTTCAGCAATTTCCAAAAATGAAACTAGGAAAAAAATATGGCTTTGTTTTAAAAATCCCAGTGACCTTATTTTTGAGAAGTTCTAATATTCCATGCTTTGGGAAATATGCATGAAATATGGATTGTAGGAGAACTTTGTATCTGGGATGCATTTTTTCTATCTCAGTGACAATCTACCCAAGCTTGACCAAGATATAAGCCTTTGAACTGTTGCTAGTATTTACATTTTCCATTTATCGTTTGGACAGACAGACAGACAAATTATACCAAGTTAAAAAGGGAGGGAACTTATCTTGCACCAGCTGTTTTGCCAGGCTGGATTCCTTTTATATTTGCTGCTGTGAGTCACACTGAGTTTAGGTCTAGAGATCTCAAATGAAAGTAGAGAGTGTAAGGGTTTGGCTGGGACACAGGCATCTTGGCTTACAGGTGGGCCATTAGGAGTGAGTAGGGGGTCAGCATAGCAGGAGTGCAGGTTACCAGAGTGCTGGGCTGGGTTTAGGTCAGAGGGCTGAGGACATGGGAACCAAGTTCCAGGAGGACCAAGAGACAAAATCCGAGAGGTGCAATACAAGAAGGGAGCTGAGATCAGAAACCAGGGGTCTGAGAGCCAGTGCCTAGTTCCAGGGGAAATTTGAGGTCAAAATCAGGAAGAACCAAGCCCGAGTCAGGAGCTAAGGGAAACAGAAGGAGCAGTGAATGCAAGACTTGCTAGAACAGACAGAGGCTATGTCAAAGTGTGCCTGCAGCCTGAGGTTGCAGGTTTTCTTAAAATAGGTGAGCAGCACTTTCAGCAACAAATCCAGTTCCTTTCTTTCACAGAAAACTTGGGCAATTTCATTATAGAGAAATCAAGGGCAGGTGTTATGGCTCAACTGCTTGGCCCAGTTGGGATGCCTGTTTAGGAAGCTCTGACAGAGAGCATGTACCTCCTGTGCTCTGAGTGCTCCTTCCCTATGGGGCCCTTGCGGGAGACTCTTTTCAGCATGAATTAGGGTATGGAGACTGGTAGGGAAGGGAAAGGGTACATTAGGAACTGGGCTAGGGAAGACTTTGGTTGTCTGGGCAAGGAGACCAGAATACGAAAAGGAGTCAAAAAAGAACACTGAGATTGGACAAGAGGCACCAGGAGGAGACAAGTACTGGGTGACTATGAGGATAGGGAATACGGGTATGCGAGGAGGTGTCAGTTGGAGGCGAGAGTGGGAGGGAAAGACAGATCTGAGGAGAAGCTGGAGAAACAGATCTGGATGCAGAGGAAATTGCTGGGAGCGGGTGCTGGGGACAAGAAGGGGAGTCTGGAGGCGCGAGAGTCGGATTATGACAGGGAGACTATGACAGGGGAATGGGGCAAGGTGTGGGAAAAAGGGTCTGTGACCTGGGACAGGACCAGGCTGTAGGGATTATGGTCTAAAGGGTCTGTGTAGGAAGGACAGTCTGTATCTACTAGATAACATCCCTCCTAAGCCTAGAGTGGAAGCTCATCCTCCATGCTCAGCAAGTTTGTGAAACCTACTTGGAAAATGTCCCATCCCTCCCTAATGCCCTCACATATAGAATGACAACCAACTGAAGACAAGTTACTTCATTTCCTTAAGTGGTAAAAGTCCATATGTGGATCTAAAGGTTTCAGCCCTGCTGATGAATAATGTGGATGTTAATGGCACATGATGTGATTGCTATTTTTTCAGTGTATTAAAACCTAAGAAAGCACACATGCAAACTAGGGGGGAAAATCATATTTCGAGTGTTTTTGTAAAATAAAATTGATGAATTTTTAAAGATGAAATTTAAAATTTGGCAGGAAAACTACATTTAACCCAACTCCAGTGCTTACTCAATCCTTCACCAGGGAAACTTTCATCAACTTCAGGAGGAACTTGGCCTGAGGACTGAGGATCAGATTTGTAAAGGTATTTAGGCACCCACGTTACACTGATTTTAATGACTTTGAAGCAGCTAGAGTCCCTTACATTTAGAGCCAAGTGCATGATTCTTCACTGTCTTAAGCCTTCACATGGCTACTGATACCTTTGCCATATGAAAGAATTTCAGAACTAGATGTTTCATTTTTCCACATAAAATGTCTAGTACTTATTGTTCAATGAGCACTGCTCCTTTCCTGTAAAATAAAAAGCTACAGGTAATTTAGAGAAACAAACATTGAATTATTATTTTCTTCTGATTTTAACAGATATAATTGCTGCTTTCAGCAGCTTTTGGCTGCTTTTATTCTTAACAATTTCTACTTTTGGGGAGGGAGAAGATAATTTTCTGAGAACTTACTTAGCTCCCTCTAGCATTATTCACAATTGCAGCTGTAATCTATCCATAATGTAGTACAAATGTTACACATTACAGAAGGAGAACTAGGAACAGACTGCTAGTACACACTGCCTGTTTATGCAGGAGAGAGTTCTTTGTGCAGAGGGAAGGGGATAGTTGTGAAAAAGAGGATGTAGAAAAGCAAGTATGAGGAGAGGCAGGACATTGATGTGTAAAGGGAAAAAAGAATGAATGATCAGGAAGAGAACGGGAAATGGGGATTAGGGTATTTTTAGAACCAGAAAATTAAATGGTTACTTTTTTTACAAAATATTCTTTATCATCTTATTACAGCATTAGAGGAATGGGTTAGAATCAGGGGAATTAGGCGTATTAGAGAAGAAAGGCATAAGGCATATTAGGCATAATCACTTATAAAAGAGAAGAAAGCTATGATAAGGGTAGACACATGGCAGTAGTGTAATGTGGGGTAGCTGCATGGAGCACATGCTCTGGGTGCCATCTAAGGGGAGAGGGATCTCATTTTCCCATTCCCTGCTTGTCTTGCACTTCCCAGCTGCACATTGTGGAAGCATGGGTGAGGTTTTCTGGGAACTGCAGTTTTATAGAGCAGCAGTGGAGTTCACTGTTGTTGAAGGGGAGAATTAACTCCACCTGCCATGAAAATTAGCAATTTTTTGCTTTCCCAACATAGGTTTCATCTGCAAAAAAACAGGATGAAAGATTCCCCACAGCAGCAGCAAACTCCATTGGCACTCTAAAGAACTACAGTTCCCAGAACACCCTGCATTCCATGACACATATTGTTGTACCTCTGTTTGCTACTGCTTCTGCACACTGCTTAGTGGGAGAAAGGTGAGAGAGCTTCCCCAGTTGTAGTATTTGTATGTTATGCCTCTAACAAATGGTATAGTAAAAGTATATATATATTATGTCCCCTCCATCCATCCTTATCTATTTAGTATTTATTATTTAGTATTTATTTAAAATATAAACTTAAGGACCTGTCTTAGAAAGTGTCTGCCAAGCACCACTGTGGATGGTATAATACCTAATAAAGATGCAGGTGTAAGACTAGGATTGGCCCCCAAACTCTATTAATTCTTTATAAAAACTTCCATAATTTATAACCAGTGTAAAATATTAATCTGTTAAATTCATCTATTCTTCATTAATTGAAGGTTGTTTGATGTAAGTGATTGAGTATTGAGTCATTGAGCATTATTTTGAGTATTCACTGTATTGGGGGTCATGTGAGGCACGGGTCTCAGGTTGGAGAGATGAAATATTTATTTTGCCATGCATTTGAGCATCCATGAAAAACGGAAGATTGAGAAGAAGGAAAATAAACTGTGTATGATAATGCTGTGCATCAATATCAACCACCATCATATCCAAAACCAAAATTAGAAAATAGGTCAAATCCCATACTATTGGGAGAAAAAGGCAAAACTCTTATCAAATTTAATGGGACCATAAATTAGCCTATCTTCATTAATCAGGTGCCTGAAACATTAAACACTTGGTGCATTTGTGGCAGTGCACTTGCAGTGCCTGCCACTTTAAGGGCTGAGTCAAGCAGCCAGTGTGTGCTTGATTGCTACAGCCATTTTAAAGCACTGGCTGCCTATATAAACACAGTACTTTGCTGCTGGCAGCTAGGCAGAAACATCACCTGGCTGAAAGTCTGTATGAAACATCTTGGCAGTAAAGGCAGGAGCTTATGGGGATGGTTTAGAGACTCCTGGTCCTGGGCACGACCTAAAACTGCACCCTGCCAGGGATGGGTGGCCTGGTGGAGCCCCTGGCAGTGAGGGACTCCCCAGGAAATGCCAGGCCAGTTACCACCCCAGTGAAAGGTGGGTTGGGATGCCTTAATAACCCCAGGTTCCACAACCAGGTGGGTAAGCCATAGCAGGGCCGAGAAGGTGGACCCATGAGGGAGTGGGCTAGATGCTCAAGAAGCCTGACTTGAGGCACCCTCGAATGGTCAATGCTGGAGCCAGGACCAGAGAGTTAAAAGGGCCAGGGGCTTACCATGAGAATGCTAAGAGCTGAGGGCCTGGGCTTCTGACTGGCCTTGGAGATGAGACCAGGGCCTGTGTAGCCAAAGGTCCTGGGAGGAGGGGCATGCCCAAGAGGGGGAAGAGTACAGGGAGCAAGGTAGCTCAGAATGAAGGCAGAATAGGCCGCCTGATTGGAAGGATCCAGGTGGGGTCCAGACTGCAGGATTATGGGGCCCAGTTTAGGGCCAGTGATGTTAAGAACTGTGATACCATCTTCAAGGCATGGGCTGTGGTGTAGGAGAGGTCAGAGCTGCAGATAGCGCCTCCTGGCATTGGGGCAGTAATGGGCAGCTTCCCACATTATACCAGCAGTTTATGAAAACAACAAAGTCGTGGCAGGCGAGACTGGGTGGACTGCCCCATGGAGACAGGTGGGCAGACCAGCATGGGACCTGACCCCGAGCTTGCCCCCCGTCACAGTGTTCAACAGCAATGAGGCTATTTTCAATTGACTGTTTCCTCCTCAATAACTGTTGGACTTCTTTAAAGCCCAGAACATGCAGTGATATTCATGTGGGTCTACACATCTAGAGCTCATTGCGTCTCTCTGGTTGGGAACTACATGATTAGCATGTTAGATGATTAATTGTAATAGTCTAATGCCACAGCTAACAGAGAGAAATTAAAATTGTAATTCTCAAAGCATATATAGTGTAATATTCACCGGACCTCTTGAGATTTTTTTGAAATACAGAATTCTCACAAATTCTCCATGTTAGTTAATTATGATGCAGATTGCCCTTAACAGACCTGAAGTGCAAAATGATCAAAATCTCTCTGCAATATTCTCAGAGGAGGAATTGGGAGGAGAGGATTAAGCAGGATTATAGCACCAGGTGAGCTTTAATTTTGTAGCTAAGATGCTCTGTGATAGAGGTGTTCCTAGTGTGATTTAAGATAATAAAGACTAGAAGATGCATGTAAAAATTTCCATGAGAATAAAGTTATGGCTGTGACATTTGAAGAAAAATAAATAAATTTGATTCTGGAGTAGCAACAGGTTGCTTATCTGTGCAAGAATAAGGATAATTATGGTCTGTGCCCCAAATATGAGACTAGTGTCTATTATTTCTAGAATAGTGTACTTTCTTTCTGACCAGTTTCCTAAATCATGCTTACAAAATACAGGCCAGATATATATGTATATGGTAGCTCTACAGTCTATAGACTGTTCAACAAGGAACTTTTTTGTTTTAATTTTGTTTTGTTTTCTTCTTGCTTTTGTAATGTCTATATTTTCCATCTCAAATACAGATGAAACATCAAAATACTAGGAATAAATTATATACTTTTTTTTTTAAAAGGATGCTGACAATGCTGTATCAAAGTATATTAAGAGGTAATTTCCATTTTTTGTATTACACCCTTTTTCTCAAAGGTATCATTAAGCCTCTAAAATAAGAAAAGAGATGATAAAGGTTGGCATTTACAAAAATATTCAACATTGGCCTGATATTTTCCCATTTAACTTAATTATAAAATGCCCATTGGCTTCAACAGCACCAAACTTAGTCAAATACTGAGTGCCTTTGACAATCCCATTGTTAGTTTACTGGAACAGGTAGTTTAGATCCCAGTACTGCCAGTACATTTGGATTTTGAAGAGATGATATTTCCAGATCTATTAATTTAACCATCTACAATAACTGATTTTTTTTTTTATTTAAGGCTTTTAGATCCCATCCTGGGATCTTCTCAATAAATATACAAGCATTTATACAAGATTATTCATCTGTTTGATAAGTTTGTGCATTCCAAATGTAATGCAGCAGACATGTAATGCAGCCTTAAATGTCTCTACACTAATGCTCATAGTATGGGGAACAAGCAGGAGGAACTTGCCCTCCTGCTAGCTAACACAAATCCAGACATAGTGGGGCTCACTGAAACCTGGTGGGATTCAACCCATGATTGGGTGGTAAACATCAAGGGCTAGAGACTGTTCAGGAGGGATAGAATGGGGAGGAAAGGTCGGGGTGTGGTGCTGTATGTCAAAGAGCAATTCACATCCTCAACAAACAGCACAGGGTCAGAAGAGGGGCAGACTGAAGTGCTCTGGGTTAGAATACAAGGGGGTTGGGGGGAAAGAGACTTAATGATGGGTGTCTACTACAGACCACCCAACCAGGGGGAAGAGCTGAACCAGGAATTCTCAGGTCAGCTTGCGGAGGCAGTTAGGGCAAGGGACGTGGTCATCATGGGTGACCTAAAGTACCCGGACATCTGCTGGGAGGAGCAGTCAGCCATATCTGACCACTCATGTAGGTTCCTAGCCAAGATACATGACCTCCCCACATAACCCTGGAGGTGCACAGTCCCACCAGGTGAAATGCCTTGCTGGACCTGATCCTGGCCACAGGCAATGACCTAGTGAGAGGACTGTTGGTTCTTGGCCAGCTGGGCAATAGCGATCATCGCCTACTGAAATTCACCATCCAGCACAGGGTGTCAAAGACCTGCAGCAACGCAGCAGCCCTTGACTTCAGGAGGGCCAATATCAATGAGTTTAGGAGATTAGTTGGGAAGGCACTGAGGTCTTGGAAGGTGGGGGAGTTGGAAGTCCAAGATGAGTGGTTGTTCCTTAAGGAGACAATCCTCCAGGCCCAAAGGGTGACAGTCCCAACACGAGTCAAAGTGGGAAAGAGTGCTCAAAAGGCTCACCAAAGGTATTCAGGAACATCTGAAAGCTAAAAAGGAGGTGTACACCTAATGGAAAGGAGGGGGCCATCACCAAGGAGGATTATACCTCCATTGCTCGAGACTGTAGGGGGGCTGTTAGGAAGGCTAAGGCGGAGACAGAACTAGGACTAGCGACCAGGATCAAAGATAACAAGAAGTCCTTTGTTAAATACATAGGGAGTAAAAAGTATGTACCGGGTAACATGGGGCCCCTGCAGAACATGCTAGGAAATCTGGTGGTTGCACCAGATTATAAAGCTGACCTCTTTAACAAATTCTTTGCCTCCGTTTTTCTGAGCAGGGGCTGGGAATCCCCCCCCACCAGGATTCCAGATAGACTCAAGAGAGTCATACCCAGGTCTAGGGTCATAGAGGACCTAGTTGGGGAACTTCTGGTGGGGCTGGATGTGTTCAAATCAGCAGGTCCAGATGATGTCCACCCCAGGGTGCTGAGGGAATTGGCAGAGGTCACTGAGGGACCCCTGGAATGGCTTTATGAACACTCGTGTTCTGGCCAGGTGCCAGAGGACTGGAAAAGGGCCAATGTGGTCCCCATTTTCAAGAAGGGGAGGAAGGAGGACCCAGGAAACTATAAGCCTGTTCATCTTACCTCGGTCCTTGGGAAGCTCTTTGAGAAAATTATCCAGGAGTACAACTGTGAGGGACCAGCAGGGGAGGTTAGACTTAGGGGCAACCAACATGGGTTCATTAGGGGAAGGTCATAGTTCATAGTTTCACAGTAGCTAGGGTTAAGAGGGACCTGAACAGATCATCTAGCCTGACCCCCTGCCACAGGCAGGAATGAATGCTGGGTTCACAAGACCCCAGACAGGTGATCATCCAACCTCCTCTTGAATTTGCCCAAGGTAGGGGCAAAGACCACTTCCCTGGAAAGTTGATTCCAGATTTTGGCCACCCTAACTGTAAAATATTGCCTTCTGATCTCTAACCTACCCTATTCTCCATCAGCTTATTACCATTAATAACCTGGTTGCCTTCTATGACTAGGTCATAAAAGCCTTAGGTGCAGGTGTCATGGTAGACAGAGTTTTTCTGGACTTTAGGAAGGCCTTTGACACTGTCTCTCATGCCATTCTCATTAAAAAATTAGGTGATTGTGGCATCAATGCCTACACAGTCAGATGGGTCACAAATTGGCTAGAGGGCTGCACCCAGAGGGTAGTGGCGGACGGGTCATTTTTGACCCACGGACCAAGCTCTGGGGCATTTTTCTCATTCTACGCTTATTTGCATAATTTTGTTGGGGGGCGGGTGGAAGGCCATGCAGATAACAGGAATCTGCTGTAATAATACAAACCTATGGTGCTGTCAAGATGAAAACTACGGTAGCCATATATAACAAGAGTTCTGAACAATGGGTGAAATCCTGGCCTTATGGAACTAAATAGTAATTTTGCCATTTACACCAATGGTACCTTAAATTCATCAGAAGAATTTACACCAGGTACTGGGTGACATATATGGGACTCTTCACTTGACCTGATCCTATGGTTCTTAATGCAGGTTTGAGGTCATGCAGGAGGGACTGTAGATCTTCAAAAAGCTAAATATTAATTAATCCCAACTGGGGGATACCATGGGGGATAGGGCATGGTTAGTCAGATAACTATGCCTATCCCTAAAGCATGCACCTTCTCTCTTCTCCCTTTTTACTTCTTTTTGTTAATAACTCCTATGTTTTACAGTAACTATTCTATGTTAGCTGAGACAAGAATGTCCCCTGAAGACCTGCTGATTATTACAACTGGGACCATCATATAAATTAAATATCTCTTTTTTTTATATTTATGTTTTCTTAAAATAATTATATGTTAGAATCCAGTGACATTTAAAAGTTACTATTAGAGCAAATACTGGAAACTGATGCACTGTGAGTGCAAAGTACATCTACATAGTAATGTTTTTCTACCTTCACCAGAGCATCTTAGAACCAAGTCAATGGCAATGCCCATATGTTTAAAGCTAAATGTGAGCTTTGCTGGATTACTGCCTAAACTCTGAATAGGCAAATTAAGTCGGCATAGCATGCTCCATAGTGGACTTCATACAGCATTCTTCCCTTTGTCCTTCCCAGGCTCTAGGTACATAATTTCCCTTATCAGCTTGAGCACACACTTTGTTGGGATCAATGTTTAGCCATCCAAACATTTGAATTTTGATTAACATAAATATAAAATCACATTGCAATAAACACGTCATGCATTAATTTCAATAGAGCTTTTAAGAGATTTACATGTGTTTACTCTAGCTGGTTCTGTTATATCAGCCGCACAAATGAAAAGACATTCCATGTACTCATCTGAGAGCCTGTCTGCATATAAGCCTCCAGACAGAAAGACATGCAAACTTCAAAATACTTACAATCCCTAACCAAATACAACAGAGCACAACTATCAGTCAACTGAGCCATATTCCCTCAAGACAAAAAGAACTCATAACCCTCAGGGTTTTTTTCTTTTTTTTTCTTCTTTTGAATCAAGGTAAGATACCTTATAATAGTGTTCTTTTTTTAAGTTTGCCAGAGTCATATGATAAAAAGTTTGTTTTTGCATATTTGAAGAACATGCATCCCTATTCTTAAGGTCAGCTGTACATAGCATTAGCTGATAAGCGACTAACTGATAATTTTAGAATTAAGTTTTTGAGCCTCCGTTTTGAAAACTTTTTTTTTAAAAAACTGCTGTAGGTTTGTGGCGCCTGGAAAGATCCACTACAAAATTGACTACACCTTACCTCCTGTACTACTCAAAAGGGAGATTGGGTTGCAACAGTTGTTCAATGAACAATAAATGCCCTTGAGAGTTACTTATATAAATATGAATAAATAAATAACATGAACATCTTAAGAGTATGCAATTTTCTGTTGCACTGACACATTTTATAAATATTTAATTAGATAATTTGCCCCAAACTTGTAATCATGCCAAGAAATTGTTTATTTTTATGCATTTATTATCTGCTGTAGGATTGTTTTTGTTATGCCAGCAGATGCC
Organism: Crocodylus siamensis; assembly: GCF_052110815.1. NCBI lineage: Eukaryota > Metazoa > Chordata > Crocodylia > Crocodylidae > Crocodylus > Crocodylus siamensis. The sequence goes on along the minus strand of NC_143399.1, from coordinate 121,119,865 downwards.
TGTAGAAAAGTTTGTCTTAAAAGTTCTCCCTAAAATTCTTGAGGACAAAAGTCTATTATTATAAGATGTCAGCCAATAGTTGCCATATTGGGGTTTAACTAGCACCAATAAACAAACATGCCATATTTCTTAAGACTGTTGAACTTTAGAAAAAAAAAAAGTCTGGAGCCTGTTTTTGGGCGAGAAAATTCTGTGCCATTTTTTTTTTTCCATATGGGAAAGATTATTATTCGTTTATATTTTAAAAGAGTACATCTCATTCTTGAAACCTGCTATGAAACTTAAGTTCCCCAAGCCTCCTAAGTACAATGTGTTCAGTGTTATACGTATTAAATAATATGTCCTCTAAAAAGAAATGGGCATTGTTGCCCTGAAAACTTGCTTTCTGCAAGCAGGCCTGATGGCAAATAAGTGATACTAAGGCCCCTGGCGCATGTTATGTTTAACCCGTTAATCACATCTTAAATTGTTACCCAGCCACACATTAATGCAGTCAATGAGTGATAAAATGAGGAATACGCTGCAAAGCTATTCCATAAAAAATGTGTTATAATATTATTTTATTTTATTATAATTATAATTTTGTGGCTAGTTTCTATCATGCCATTAATTGAATGTGTGGCCAGGCTTGGGATCCCAGCCATGGGGTATATGTAGCATGCCCCTGCCTCTGGGAGCCCAGACCAGTTGGGCGCTCCCAGCCAGAGGCCCCAGCTGGTAGTCCTAACCAGCTGATGGGGCTCCCAGCTGTAGGAGAGCATAGTGTACCCCCACAGCTGGGAGCCCAGATCAGTTGAGGGATCCCAGTTGCATCCATGAATTCGAGATCTTCATTATATCCTGGTGTTTTAGGAAGTATAGCTACACTGACAGAAAGCATAAAGGAGGATTAGAGGTTTGGACCAAAATTTCCAGAAGTGAGTAGTGATTTGGGGTATCTTCATATTTTGGTGCCCAATCTGAGACACCTTGAATTAGCGTCATTTTGGAAATAGTGAGTGTCATACCTCCAGATACCATACCTCCACCATCCCTTTTTTTTAAATCTTGAAAACTGAAAATTTCAAAAATTATTAGCCAGCGGAGGACTCCAAAATTAAACACTTCTCTCTCTGAAATCTTTACCCTGGAGTAGGAAACAAAGAGTCAATGTCCAAGATTTTACCTATAGAAATAGAAAACAATAGCAATTATAGTAGAGTAGATCTAAATGACTTGTTAGAACTCAAAAAAACCCTTTCTTTTTTGGAATAAAGACCACTGAAATAAATATTGCATTAAATACACACAGTACTTTTCCCAGCAAGTTTGTTTGTTACATTTTTATCAGTCACTAGTAGTGGCTTCTATTATTTATTTTACTTTACTTTCTTTTAGACAAAGCTGCAGTGAGAAAATGAAGGTGTTGATTTTCGGAAGCTGGGTTTGCTAGGGTGTGTAATGTTGCTTTTCCTGAGTGTATTTGTTATTACTGTATCATTTCAGGTAAAGGTGGTGAATGGCCTTAAATGTTTTCAATAGTGGTTTGTAAGTCTGATAAATCTCTTCACAAGAGTATAATGAAGTAAAAATTAAAGTTTTCATTTTATAATGTTCTTCAAGTTTTCAAAGACAGCCCTTCTCCATTGTGGAGTTATTATAGGAGTTTCATAATTTCACCCTGGCTTACTTATAGTTGTATTGATTTTGTGTAATGGCAAACAGTCTTTGGACTCCAGCCACAATTTGGTAGGAAACAGCGGAACTATCCCTTGAAATCTGTATTATTAATCTTTGAGGGTGAAATTAACTTCTGAGCCGAGAGACCTGTGCACCATTTAAATCCCGCTTAAGCCTCATTTCAAGGGCTTAAAGTGGGACTGAAGTTGTACACGGGCTGGTGTCAATACTTTGCACAGGATTGAATTTCACTCTATATGCTTCAATGGACAAGATGTTTTGTGCCTGGTGTCTGAAAGTTCTGTGTGACAAGAGTCCTATATTAAGGATGTACATAATTATTTTCAAGATTACAATGTCATTACATATTTTCATTGTGTTATTTTATGTATTAGTCTCATATGAAGTGATATCAACGATCTTTAAATGATAGCCCCCCCAAAATCCAGCTTCTGAGAAGTCTAGCTTGATTCTGTCATCTACATGCTGCATTATGGGTTTAAAAAATAGTGGTAGTTGCACAAAAGCCCCGAACATGTCAGTGTAATTTAAGGGAGAAAAAGCTCTGACGTGAAACTTGCTGCTTTCTTTGAGAAGGGATTAATTGAAACCTCAAGTGTCAGTTTGACACAATTTTCAAACATATTGCCTGATCATGAACAATACTGTCAAGTGACAGACTAGTCTGTAGGGAAATCCCTCCCCAAAAGAAAAGCCCTCAAAACCATGGGCTGAACAAATATTTGTGTTTGTTTTCTGTTTCATGTCAGAAGCATCTTGAAATGTGGGTGGCAATTTTACAACAGGCCTCTCACAGCCAAATTATATTTTGAAAATATAAGACAAAAAGCAGAGCAAATTTGGGGTGATTTCTTGTTCTGTGTGTTTTGTAAATTGGAATAATTCTTGTTCAGTAAATAGTGTGTCAGTTCAATTTCATAATTAATTTAAATACAAGGGAGTGGGGTAAATTCTAAGACCCTGTACAGGAATACAGGGCTTTTTGGTTGAGGCCCCCCTACCTTCTGTTGCTAAAACCCTGGATTAAAGAATCAGGGTAATCACTGTTGAGATGTGATGGCAGGTGGACAGCATTTGCTCTAACTAGGCTGTGAAGTGGGTGAGAGCAGGCTTAGAGCCAGATCTGTGGAAGGACTTGAGGCTGAGATATGTGTCATGCTATGTTTTTGTGAAAGCCAAAATCTTGGAGCTTCCTGAAGCCAACGGAGCAGCTACATGAAGTACTTCAGGTATTGTATTTACCGAAATCAAAGACTTTTAATTTAAGGTGACCCCCCAATAATTAGATTCCAGGCATGGAAATTTATATAGGGATCGAAGCCTCAGGGAAGCAGTGGCTGAGCTGGGCAGGTGAGAGTGGAAGCAGTGGTTGTAGCTCTGATCTCAGGCTTGGGGTCAAGGACAAAGTCAGAGCTGGAGCTGCAGCCCCCCTCCCAACTTGCACTAAAATCTAGGATGAGGGGCTCACCTCTCAAGGTTGAATAGGGTAAATACTCATCTTGGATTCAAGTAAATGCATTAGAGATTGTGAGGAGCTGGCGTAGACAGCCAATCCGTGCCCAAACTCCTTCTGCCATAATCCTTACCATATAGAAATATAGACATACCAAACAGAAAGGAATCCTGGCATTTTCTGCAAGCACGTCGTTCTGCCTGCTTCCGCATTCCAGCCCGTTCCCTTACTCTGTCTTTTTTGTCTAGTTGGAAAGTAAGCGCCTCAGGGAAGGGACCAACTCCTAGGTCTGGACAGTCCCTACCCCAGTGGAGTTCCATTTTCCGTTGGCCTGTCAGCAGTATGTGATAAAAATGATAAATAATAGCACAGATATGAATGAGTTTGGAAAATAAAACAGGGTCTGTGTACTTTGTTGAGGATGAGGAAGGGGCTCTTGTTTGTTCACACATGATAATTGTCGTCATAGTTGCTGTAATGTTAGGTAAAAGAAGTAACCTACCCCAAGTACAGCTGTATCACATTGGGTGGCTAATTAGGGTTGTGCCCAGAGTTTTACATGGCTTGGAAAACTCTAAGTAAAACCTAAGGAATTCAAAAAGTCAAGGCAGTTCATTCACACCCTTCCCATCTGCTGCATTCAGTGAGCTTCCTTTTTTGTGCCCTTGTGACAAGGCATTTAGGAAAATTAGCAGATGCATTAAACACTGCCAGGCCATGCTATGAGAGCTTCTGCTATGGCTTTGAACGTGTGACCTCTGTGTTAGCAACTGTGTACCTGAGCACCCATGCCTCTCCAGCCCTTATTCAGTGAGATGAAACCTTAGAGCACGTTATGGAGTGTTATGCTGATGGCGGTATTGGCAGCACTGATGAGCTTGGGGTCACTTAAAGGGCCTCGTGTTTCTACTGTAGCCACATTTTCATTTGAACATAATTGCTCAATCTACTTCCGTTTTCACAGTAGTTTTAATCTCATTTCCTTTCTTAAAACTCTTTTCAGCTGCTTGCAGACGTTTAAAAAAAAAAAAAAGACAAAAAACAGCGCTTTACTTTAAACTCCACACGCTCCCATGCTGAGCCCAGTGCATGCCCAGAAGAGACAGCACATTAGTTGGACCTGGCTTGCCCAACATCTGTACAGATTGGGTGCTTTAGCTGGGCTTTTTTTGGTGCTTTATCTAATTTAATCAGCTATTAGATAAAAACGCCAAAAAGCCTTGCTGAAGTGCCTGATCTATAAAGACCCTGTGGAACCAAGTTGAACTATTGCATTGCTTCTTCTGTAAAATTCCTTTTTTTCTTTAACATCTGCAAGCAGCTATCTTCATGTTCAGTGTGCTTGCCATAGTTACCTTCCACCCTTGAAATAGTGGCTTTGGTACACTATAGGGGAATTACAGGCAGGCTGGCAAGAAACTGGCTTTCTGGTCAAGAATATCAAAGTTTGTAGCTGGAGTCAGTATTGTCTAACTTCAGTTGCAACTGCTAGAGTTTGACATCCACTCAAATGGAAACCATTTTAAGACATTATGAGATGGATTGTGGGCCTTGTTTTTCACCTCTTTTCATCCTGCCTTATCCTTTACACATTTGCCAAATGGATATAAAATGCAGCTTTTTGGAATTGGTAGCATTTCTACACTGGTTTGCTAAAACATAAATGACTTCACAAGTTGCAAAATAGTAGAGAATCAGGCCCACCACCATTTCTTATGTCTCTAATGTTTGAAACGGTATAGTTGGAGAAGCACTGAGGTCCCGGAGGGGAGGGGAGCCAGGTGTCCAAGGAGAGTGGTCGCTCCTTAAAGAGACGATCCTCCAAGCCCAAAGGAAGGTAATCCCAACGAGGATCAAAGGGAGCAGGAGAGCACACAAGCCTCCATGGCTCACCAAAAGCACCCGGGGTAGCAGTGGATATAATCTTCCTGGACTTCCAGAAGGCTTTTGACACTGTCTCTCACCCTGTTCTCATTAAGAAACCGGGGGGCTGTGGTATAGACACCCACACAGTCAAATGGGTTGCCAACTGGCTGGAGGGCTGCACCCAGAGGGTGGTAGTGGATGGGTCCTTCTCAGCCTGGAAGGATGTGGGCAGTGGGGTTCCGCAGGGCTCGGTCCTCAGGCCCGCACTGTTCAACGTCTTCATCAGTGATTTGGATGAGGGGGTAAAAAGCACCCTGTTCAAATTTGCTGATGACACTAAGATGTGGGGGGATATGGGCACATTGGAAGGATGCAACAGGCTACAATCTGACCTAGACAGGTTACAAGGGAGGGCGGACGAGAATAGGATGGGCTTCAACACAGAAAAGTGCAAGGTGATGCACCTTGGGAGGAACAACCGGCACCATACCTACAGGTTGGGGAACTCCCCTCTTGTCAGCACGGAGGTGGAAAGGGATCTTGGGGTCATCATTGACTCCAAGATGAACATGGGCCGGCAGTGTGGAGAGGCAGTCAGGAAGGCCAACCGCACCTTGGCATGCATCCACAGATACATCTCGAGCAGGTCCAAGGAGGTGATCCTCCCCCTCTATGCGGCACTGGTCAGGCCGCAGCTGGAGTATTGCGTCCAGTTCTGGGCACCACACTTCAAGAGGGATGTCGACAGCATGGAAAGGGTCCAGAGGAGGGCCACTCATATGATCAGGGGACAGCAGGGCAGGCCCTGTGAGGACAGGCTGTGGGACCTGAACCTGTTCAGCCTCCAAAAGGGGGGATCTTGTGGCCTGTTATAAACTAGTCAGGGGGGATCAGCAGGCATTGGAGAAGTCACTGTTTCCCCGAGCACTGCCAGGAGTGACCAGGAATAACGGTCACAAGCTGGCAGAGGGTAGGTTTAGGTTAGATATCAGGAGGCGCTACTTCACATTCAGGGCGGCTAGGGTCTGGAACCAGCTTCCAAGAGAAGTGGTGCAGGGTCCTACCCTGGGGGTGTTTAAGAGGAGGTTAGATGAACATCTTGCTGGGGTCATTTGACCCCAGTATTCTTTCCTGCCATGGCAGGGGGTTGGACTAGATGATCTGCTTAGGTCCCTTCCTACCCTAGAAACTATGAAACTATGATTTTTATCTATAGTACTTGAAACTATGTAGACACTAAGTGAAGAAATCTCTGTAGTGTGAACCTTGGGGTTAATTCTGTTATTATTATGGACCATCATAGGAACAGTGAAGCTGAGGAATTCTTCCCTGACTGAGGAGACTTATTGGGCATGAAACTGCAGTATCTAAAAGAAGATAAATGCTGGTTCTATACAGCCCTGAAAAAATAGCATGAAGCCTCTCTATTTTGTTTTATCTCATTAAAATATCTATATAAACCATTGAGATGCATGCCATCTTGCTTCAGCCATAGCTCATTAAGGTCCAAAACTCTCGTGTTGAGAGTTTTCCTGTATATTTAACTTAGGAGCAACTAAGTATAGCCTAAAATGGCTTTCTTTTTCCCTAGGACTTTTCCCTCTACAAGAACTGTTTTGCACTCTGTTGCTTCTCTTACCAGTAAGACGCACCAGCTCTCTTGCTGAGTGGAAGCCAATAAGATCCATCTAGGTCTGGGATCGGCAAAATGCACCCCAGGGGCCAGATGCAGCCCACCAGGCCATTCTATCTGGCCCACAGGGCCGTTAAAAAATTTAGAAAATTAATATTTATCTTCCCCTGGCTGCCTGTCATGTGGCCCTTGATGGCTTGACAAAACTCAGTAAGTGGTCCTCTGCCCGAAATAACTGCCCACCCCGATCTAGGTAAATCAGCGCTAAAATAAAGCCACAGCCTAATCAAGTGCCATATCCCAATCAAATGCCATTCAAGGTTCTAAAATCTGACTTCCTGGTCTAATAAGTCTGACAAATACTGGAGCAGATTTACATTTTTAGGGTTCCTGTAGGGCTCCTTTAATTAATTTATTAAATACTACTTAGTACAATGAATATTGATAAAAGCCTTACAACTGTAGTCTAATTTAAAGCATTCAATGTAATGATAGATTAATCCAAATAATAGGTGACAGAAAGGCTTTCTGGCATTATGTGTTTGAGCTAAGGGAGGGTGAGGTGTAAATTGGCATTCCCTGTTGATCTGCAGGGTAGATGGAAGCACAGTTGCCTACAGACCCTCATGTCCAACCTGTTCATCTTAATGTTTAAAAAAGAAGTCTAAAGATCTATTTCATTCTGAACTTTCTGCAAAAATACTAATTGGTCTAAATTATGCAAGAAAAGCTGTTCCTAGATTAACAGTCAAAACAAATAGAACAAAACAGCTGCCTGACAGCAGATTTTCTTCCTTGCCTGCAAATTAAATACCTGATTAACAATATATTCTTAAAATACATTGTAGTGTGTGCGCAGACAGCACCCAGCACTGCCTATCCTCCACCTTTCCTGATTTTTGTGGTCTGATGATTTTTCATCTTTGTCTGAGAGATGAGATTCAAGGTAAGAGAGAGACAGAGAGAGAGAGAGAGAGAGTACAAATCCTGTAAGGTAATTCTGTCACTCACCTCATCTTCATAATCTTTCCTTAGCTTCCTCTGCCTTCTAGCCCTTGTATTGATCGTGTCACAGGCTACAGTAGACCAAGGCAGGGGGCTGAAAACCTTTCCGAACAGCAGTTGCCAGTCTGCCTGTTGCAGCTTGAAGAAGAAAAGCATGCTGTGAAAACAATCAGTGCATTTGCTTTAGATCTAAGTGATTCCAACTAGGTCGATGCTTCATGCTGATGTGTTGAAAACATTTAAAAAATTTCTCAGAGTTTGATTTCAACTGAAACATTTCAGCGTGTGTCTGACTCTCTGAAGTTGTTATTTCTCACTAATGTAGCAGACAACTGTTTTCTACCATCGCGCAAATCAGTAGGGAAACTAGGTCTTTTGTCTAGATGGGCCTTATTTTCAATGTTTTTGAGGGAGGGGAAATTATTTGCCAGGTACACTTTTATAAGCTGATGCTATTCCAAATTGACCCTAGTGTTGTAGCATTTTATTTTGTGAGGAGAAAAAGTGGTAATCACACTTTTACTGGGTGCGAATGAGAGTGTAGCTTCACTCTGTTGCTTTTCCCCTGGCCTCCCACCCCCATCCCACGTATGAATTTTTATTCCTTGGCATATTTGACCCAACATAAACACATTTTCCTCAAAGCACGTGATGTCTCTTTGTATATGTTTACCTTCATATTTACTTTCTCTAAGAACTTGAGTTAAAGAAGCCAATGAAGCATTATCAAAAAGAATTATCCTCAGCCAAATTAATAGCTATTCATTTTCCAAGAGTGGCAGGACTCCAGGACAACACTTTACTACGCCAAAACTTCTACAATTGTTTTTTCAACTCCATGAAAAAAATTCTTAAAGAAATAGAATCGGCTGCAGATTTCGATCTTGCATTCATTGCTCACCTTAAACACTCACTGGCATCTCTAGGAGTTTTCAAGGTGCTGCTGAAGGAACAGAACTCTGAGTTAGTCCACAGTTTAGTTGCAGCTTTCATTAAAACAATGCAATGAAATGAATAATAACTATATATATATAAAATAGCAACACTAATACCATTATAATTTTTGCTGCAAGCATAGAACAAGATTATCTATTCCATCGGTTTGCACACAATTAAAACAGAATATAGCATATAATGACATACAGTATATAAAGAAATAAGTGGACAATAAAGGAAAATAGGGGCATGCTATTCAATTTTTCTCTTCTTCTTTGTGCAAGTAATGCAAATATGCCTAGCACAGCCTCTGAATTGTTACAGAGAAGCCAGATTGTTTTTTCTCCATTAGTCCAGTATTGAAAATTTCCCATTAATGGAAAGGGGAGCATTTTCCTCTTATTTCTTCGAAGAACAGACAAGACCACAAATAGTGATTTAAATCATCTGCCTTGTCCAAATATGGGGTCCAACACCACCTGCCCATGACAACTGCAGATCTCATTAAAGTGAATCTCAGTCTAGTAATGGCTTCTCATTGTTTGTAGTTTTGCACTGCAGACAGGTAGGTTTCTAGGCCAAAGGAATGCTGTATTAATCTTAAAAAAGGGGATGTATGAGAGCCTCACTGCCAGCATATCTGTCTGTATGCATTTACTTTTTAAATTTACGTCTTGGTTTAAATAAAGGGGATATGTTGGATTGGTGGCTTTCAGTACATTTCATTGCCGTTTGTTCTGTGGAGAATATAGTTGTTATTTAACCATCCAAACAAGGATTTATTTGGAAAAGGAAGGGCTTCTAGAATCAATTTCTTAGGGTATCTGTTAGGTGAAAAAGGTCTAATTTTCAGCCAGTAGTTTAGAGTTTTTAACTGAGCTAAGGTGCTCCCATTTATCAGCCTGGTGTCAGAGTGCATGAGCCCCCCATCATAGAATTAGGTAGAGATCAAAACTGTCCCAAAAAATAATTAGAATTCTTTTCTGTTTCTGAAGGGACCATGCAGTCAGCAACCCAGCTTTCTGCTCCATACAAGAATATGGACTCTACCTTAGAGCTATAGACTTTTAACACTGCCAGAACCATTCTTCTGCATATCTCCTTGTAAAAAACTAAAAGTCCACCCAAGGCTTGTTGTCCTCTAGTGTTCACAATTTCAGCATGCTTATTCCAGCTCAGATTTTTGCCAAAATAGATTCCAGGGTATTTAAAGGAGGATACCACCCGTATTTTCATGTAAAAACTAAACTCATTTCCTCCTTGCATTCCCAAAAAACAATACCTTGGATTTGGCTATGTTGATTTCCAAGCTATTTGAGGAACAGTGCTTCTGAAAAGCATCTGATTACCCTTGGATGTCTATTTTGGATTGTAGGCAGACAATGTGACATTTATTATTGTGTTATCTGCATAAAGCAAGACGGGGTAGGGTAATTCAGTATCATGGATATATGGAATTAATACCCTGTTAAAATCTGTTTTAGATCACTCAAAACTAAATTAAAAAGTAGTGGAGTAATAAAACATCCTTTGTTTAATCCATGTTTTAGCTGGCAAACTGTTGAACAGGCCACAGCCAATTCCATAACACATCCTAGATGCTAATTTGAATAGTAAGTAACAAAGAATTGAAAGAGAGCTTTATTGCCAGTTTTTTTAATATAATTTTAATCTGTCTATGGAGTCAAAAAATCCCTTTAGGTACATTAAGGTTACATATAAATTATTTTGTCCCTTTTACATATTTAGATGCTAGTACAACACTAACCATGGCCCATGCAGGAGCAGCCTTCCCTGAAATCAGCCTGTTTTTTCTCCCAGAAGCTTATTTTCAGAACTCCAAGTCTGAAAATGAAAAAATAAATGTCTCCAAAATATTTTGGCAAGAATGCACATAAGATAAAAAAGGGGTATATGATGCAGGATACCTCTTACCACCATTTTTAAAATTGGGACTATTATATTTTCATGCCAATGCTTTGGATAAACCTAACAGTTCTGGCCTGCAGAGCTGTGTCATCTAATCTGCCCCATGAGGCATATGGCCTGCAGACTGGCCCTGTGCCATTTATCTGCCCCACAGGGCCAAAAGTTTGAGCACCACTCATATATATGACCTTAGGTAAGATTCAGAGTTGAGATAATGATAGATCTAGCACAGTCATTTTTAGACTTGCATCCTCTGAGGCACCTACTAAATCATCTTTAACTTTAGAGCAGTCCTCTTCAAACCATAGTTTGTGCCACTGACACCGCCTATTCTCAACAAAGGCTGTGTTCTGTGAGTGCGTATTCCAACTGTTGGACAACAGCTTTGCATTGATTAATTGCTTCTTGGCTTTCTTGTACTTTGAGAATGTGAGAATAGTAGCCTGAGAAGGTATCATTGAATAGAATAACACCTTTCTTTCATCACTAATTAGTCCATTGAATTATATTTTTATTGAATACCTCTACATTGGCGGCTAGCTGTATAGGTCTTTGGGAAGGCTCCCCATAAGATTCTAATAGAATTTTTAGAGAGAAAGGGAAGAGGTCACTTTCCACAAATGGTAACATTTCAAATGATTTATACTGATACCATGTATATGGTTCTGTTAATATATCATGTATCACATGGTCTCTTTTAGTTGTAACAAATGTGAATGCCCCAGGTACTTCTTTATCAGTTTGTCCATTAAGCAATTCCAAAAATTCTGCAACGGAGGCCAGGAGACATTTCCCTTTTTCATTTAGTTTCTTATCGCATAGAGTTCTTGGGGGTTTCCCCATCTTTGATTTATGACATCATCATTATTGTGGTGTTGGTGCCACCAGTTCTAGGATTAAAATCACCTGCTATTATTTCTAATTCTGGAAATTAATTTTGGATCATCTCAAGAGCATGATATAACAATTTCTATTTCAAGATTGCATTGGATCTTGATGAGAATGGTGGGAAATAAACATTAATGACAATCAGGGGAATCCACTGTGAAATTTAATGAGTTAGTTTTTATTTATTTGGCAGTCTCCATGGGAGCAGATCAATAAGACTCCACTGGTGATCTTGCAACATCACACCTCATTCCTGACTCCTATCAATTCTCCTTCTAACTCCATTATTCTTCTTGGTACCTTTTGTTTTCTTTGAGACATCCTTTCAGGGTGTGGGTTGCAGGGTGGAATGGGGATGAGCGGTCGCATGCTTGCTTGCTTATTTTTGTTCATTTCTTAAAAACAGAATAATGTCCCCAGCCTGGAGAGAACTGAAATCACCCAGGTGTTGTTTCCATCTTTGCTACTTGCTGTCATACCACACAAAGAACATTCTTATGGTGTTTCAGCAGGAAATAGCAAACAAATACTTGTCCTAAGGTATTTTATTGAGATTCAGGATGCCAGAAGACAAGGATGTTCTGAAAACTAGATTTCCTTTTCTGTTCTTCAAAGAAAATGTGAAAGCAAAACGAAACAAAAAAGCTGTACTTGTATCTGAAGATGAATTTCCATTTCCCTGAAATACTACTTTCCAAATGCAAAATTAATTTACTGCCTATAGTTGCATATAGTGTTAATGGGTTTCATACTTTAGCACATATTTTACCAAAAAGTGCATAGTTGACAAAGTTGTCATTTAAGCTGCTTTTGTTTGTAACTTTGTTAGCCCAAAACATTAAAAGCAGCACAGTCAATGTAAGTCAAGAAGAGGGAAAATAATAATTCTGAAGTGTCAACTTACTGGCATCATTTCATTCATTTTAAAAAAGAACTCCGTGGGTGTACTGTAAAAGTGCTGGTTACACTTTAAATGTACCATCAAGAGCCCTGTTTGTAAAGAATTTATGTACTTAATTTATGTACTTAGGTTGTCAGGTTACTTTGTTCCTGGATTTTTCCCCAGAGCAGTGGGCAGAGTCTAAAGAAGGAAAAACTATAGGATTATCATAAGAAGCTTATACTGACTCATAAGTGAAGGTTAGCTAACTGAGAATTTTCTGCAGTGATCTAGTATAGCTGTCGGGCAAAGAAAGAAAGATATTTTCCCAAAGAGGGACAAAATCCTGTAGGCTTTCCCATAGGAGTTGTTTTACTGAAGTCTACAAGACCACACATGGGAGTTAGGTTTTTTTAAAATCAGTCCCATAATGGCCAAAAGACCAACTCTCTCCTTTTAATGTGGATCCTGATTCTAAGAGGCTTCCCTAACATCATAATTGATGAATAGAAGTGAAGATGTTCAGAGTAGTGATAAGTTGAGGTCACCACAAGGTATGCCTCAGTCCATTGAATGTTCTGACATTATTCCTTGGCCCTGTCAGTTGGCCCCATTACACAATCCTCTGGGGAAACAAATGAACTTGCAAGGTGTTGCTGAATACCTACTGCAATGTCAGTAGGAGCTAATCTGAGGGTACATCTCACTAGATAGGAATCAAAATTTGCGGCAGAGGTGATATCTTTTATTAGACCACTAGATATTTGCAAAAAACACCTCTTTGTTTGCAAGCTTTTGGGCACTGGCACCCTTTATCAGGCATAGGAGACTGCAAAGATTGTAAAATTTCTCCTAGGTAGAAATGAAAATTCATATTTCACAGGAGAGCTGGAGGTATGGTAAAGTATCTTGTTTGGAACGGTTCATTTTTTTGTAGATTAGTCTCAGATAAAATTTGGGAAAGTCTTTTTACCTCAAAGTTGCTTGGTGGTAAGCAAGATGTAGAATCGTATTTCCTTCTGGATATTTCTACCTAGGAGAACTTTTACAATCTTTGCAATCTCCTATGCCTGATGAAGGGTGCCTCTGCCCAAAAGCTTGCAAATAAAGACTTTTTTTTTTTTTTTTTTTTTTTTACAAATATCTAGTTGGTCTAATAACAGATATCACCTCTGCCATGACTTTTGATTCCTTTTGCCTCTAAACCAATATGGCTACAACCTAGATACCTCTCACTAGATAAAGCTCTTCAAAAATAGCATAGAAAATTAAGACAAAAGTCTCTTCTAAAGCATTCTCGGTCCTCCACAGCAAATTAACCAACTACTAAATGAAATCAGAGCAGCAGGCAGTAACTGCAGCTGAGAACTACATTTACAAACCCCTTCTTCCCATGCACAGCTGATGTTTATGGGGAAGCTGATGCCTGAACCAGACAGGCTATTGCACTTTACAGCCAGGGCTGTGGGACAAGATATTCTTTGCCACCTAATTCTAGAAGGCATGGTACCAGAAACCTGTTACATATGGTAGTTTCTTGGCCTGATCCAAAGTTCAGCGAGACAGGGAGGAGAATTTTTTCTATTGACTTAATGGGCTTTGGATCATGAGCACCTATGTATTAGTCTGTGTGTTTCAGTTAAATTTTTATCTAAGGCTAACGATGACTTTGTTTAGCACATTAGCTATTAGAATACTAGCCTGATTTGGTCTTCCATGATTGCACCCTTTTTCCTGTAAAGCCTTTGAAGTCCTTTTAATCTAACTCTTCTGCTTGCCAGAAGCTGTAACAAGCTGCATTTGAAAATCATTGCCTTAAAATTCTTGAGCTACCAAGTCACTTGTTGAACTTCACCACTACTTTTTTGTTTCATTTCTTAAGTAGTGCCTACCTATAATTCAGTAGCAATCATTATTGGAAATGCTCATATGACAATGCACCAGCCTGAGAATTTTATTTTGAATCTGGAGATTTGCACAGTTTTGTCTGAGATCTCTTCAGATTTCCTGGTAGGAAGTCTTCCAGCTTCTTCAAAAGAACTCTGTTCAGTATGAGCCCAGATCTAACTATGAGGCTGATTCAACTCTCAAGAAAGTCAATGGATTGATTACATTAATTGAATGAGAGTTGAATGATTCCCATGTTCAGAGTAGCATGTAAAGCCACTCTTGTGCAGCTGATTTCTCCTCAATATCAATGTGAGATTAAAGTGGCATAGTTACACAGAAGTAAAGGAGAAGAAAAGCAATGTTGGAGAAGGTGAAGTTCTTTTGAACTGCAACCAAACATAGTCTCTGATGGCTTTCATGCTTTCCTAGTTCTTGTGCACAGCAATGATAGTTTCAAATAAGTCAGACATATTGCACAAAAAAGTGAGAGGATGGCTCCCCAGATCTAGCTGGCTTTGGTGCACTCAGTTTCCTTCTATTTCTCATTAAGTTTTTAAACACTGTGCTTTGTTACCTTTACTACTATAAATAAAATATATCATTTCAACAAGAAAAAAGAAACATCTTGTCTATATCTATCAAATGACTTCCTGTTCCCTGTACCTGTGGAATTGCCTCCTTCTCAGGTTTCATTGCTTCAGGCAATCATGTACCCTAGAGGTCTTCAAGAGAAGACAGGACAGTCACCTGGCTGGAGTCACCTGACCCCAGATGTCTTTCCTGCTTATGCAGGGGGTTGGACCCAATGATCCTTCAGGGTCCCTTCCAGCCCTATGATTCTTTTGTATACTAAGGGCAGACTAGTAAGGCTTGCACCCTGCAAATCTCCATATAGGCTCAACTCCAGTAGCGTCCAGCTAAATTTTGCGGCTACACCTCATGCAGACCCTAATTCTAATTCCTATCTCCTGAGACCATGAGAAGCAATTAGAGGAGAGCATGAAGGAAGACTCTTAATTTTTTTTCCCCATAAAAAAAAAATTGAGGAAAGCTCTGAATGTACCTGATATTTCACAGTTTCTGGCCCCCGATCCCTCAGGCTGCTGCTCCCATTCTAGGAGGCACATTGGGATCTTTCAGAAACTGGTAGAAATTATGTGAAGTCCCCAACCCATTCCAAGTTTTCATGGGGGCCAGCTATGAAGTGGCTGAAGAGTAGTTTCCTACTCTAATCACTCTGGCCTAACTGTCCTTAGAAGAATCCTGCTTTTTCAGGGTCACAAGACCACATTTTCCTTTCCCTATGTTTTCACCCTTCCTTCTTACACAACCTACCAAGCTTCAGGATTTCAGCTAAAAAAAATACACATTCCTGTTTGTGGAAAAAAAGTTGGTATAAATGGAGAAAATAATTTTCTTTATCCTTTAATCCTTTATTCTTTTGCTTTTTAAAAGTTTATTTACTTCCTGCAGTTGGCCATTTCGAGCCTCTGCTTCTGTGCTGTGTCAAGGCTTGCTTAAGCTTGAAGGTTTTTTAGGCTCAACCAAGCATTGACAGTACTATAACAGAAGCTAATGCTTGAGTCTGCCAGTTTGATAGATTAAGGAAACTTATTGAAATCTTTCCCCCCCCACCCCTCCTTAAACTACTAAAAGATGCTGAGGGCCACTTTCTGTTCTCGTTCTTTGTGTGACACTCTCATTGACATTAATGGGAGTCCTGTGTATGGAATTAGAGTAGAACATGGCTCTTAACATTTAAAAGACTTGTCAACTTTATGCATGGAGTAATCTGGAGGTGTGTCATCATGCTGCCTGCCCTTGCAAGGCCATTCTTTGCCTACATCTTCAAAGAAATCCCTTGCAATAGTTGCATTGCTATTGGCACCATGATTTTTAAAACTGAACATGTTTTTGAAAATCTAAGTGTTCCCCTTTTATGTCCTCTACCTAATTCTGCATCTTACTGTTCCTAGTCAATAAATTAAATTAGGCTGTTTCACTGTGGTTTATAGTCAGTCTTGCTTTCTCTTTCTCCTGCTGTTGTATTTGGATTCACAATACTTTAGGGCCCATCTTTTTGGGGCCCGATTAATTTATTTGAGTATGTTTAATTCAATCTACTAGAATTCTTGCTTTTTAAAAAATTGTGGGACATAATTTATTTTCTCAATTTAATGTTGCCATCACTAAGTCATGCACAAATTGAATAAGAGGTAACTGTTTAAAATATACCTTAGTTTATGATACTACAAAGAATCTAGTCACAAATAAGAAGACTGAGTGCTTTTCTTTTGCATTTAAAAGATACATTCAGCTTACATCATTGCAAGTTGGGCCCCAAGTCTGCAAGTGCATCTGTGGGGCAACCCGTAAATCATGAGTGGCTTTTGTGGGGTACAGGCTCTGCTAATGCAAAAGCAGTGACAGGTTCAGGGTCTTCCTCGGTGACCAAGGGGTGAATGGTTCATTTATTTATTCAGAACAGACTCTTTCTCTTTTCTTAAAATCTGGCTTAGAGACAGTATTCTAGAGTGGCTTTTGAAACTCTTCATTTTCTGGCTTGTGAAGATTGTGTATACCAAGGAAATTGACGTACACAATGCTCTTGATCATCTACAGATTGAGATCTCCTGACCACGTGAAGCAAAAACACTTCCATGTTTTTCTGACAACATTAGCCTTTTGGTGTTGGTTCTAATTATAGCAGAATAGTACAAAAATTAATGGGACATATATATGTCACATCTCTCTTTGACTAATTACAGTAAAAAATCCCATATGAACTGAAAAAGGCAGAGAGTTTCTTCCCTTCCTCCCCACCCAGCATGGGATGCATGTAAATATGTATTTCATTAACTTCAATTGGTTTTGTAAAATGCTCAAGCTCTCAAAAAATGAAGCTACATTTATTTATGTCCTTTAGGCTAGGGCAGACATTACACATAAACCAGTTGAAGTGATCATGAGAGTCCAGTGATCAAGAGTCCAGAGAAGAGCCACGCACATGAAGAGGTCAGGAAAGCAGACCTTATGACAACAGGCCGAGAGCCATGGGGCTCTTTAGCCTGGAAAAGCGCAGGCTCAGGGGTGATCTAATGGCCACCTATAAGTTTATCAGGGGTGACCACCAGGATCTGGGGGAACGTTTGTACACCAGAGCGCCCCAAGGGATGACGAGGTCGAACGGTCATAAACTACTGCGAGACCGTTTCAGGCTGGACATAAGGAAGAATTTCTTTGCTGTCCGAGCCCCCAGGGTCTGGAACAGTCTGCCAGCGGAGGTGGCAAGCACCTACTCTGACACTTTCAAGAGCAAAATGGATGCTTATCTTCCTGGGATCCTATGACCCCAGCTGACCTCCTGCCCTTTGGGCAGGGGGGGCTGGACTCGATGATCTTCCAAGGTCCCTTCCAGTACTAATGTCTGTGAAATCTATGAAGTCAGAAACTGGTTTAAACCTGTAACAAAACAGAAGTTCAGTACACATAAACCAGTTTCAAAATGGCTGAAACTGGTTTAAGATAAATCAGGTTGAATGTAGTATCAGACTTAATTGATCTGGGTCAAACTGGTTTATGAAACTTCTGTCCCAGGCCCTCAGCTGTGCTGTGCTGTGCTGTCTGCTCCAGAGAGCAGGGTTGGCCCTGCCCCTTTGCTTCCAACTGGAGCAGTGAGGGCTGGCTGACAAGCGGTCTGGGGTGGGAAACCTGGCTGGGGATGCAGCTGGGTCTGCCTGGTGGGGGGGCAGCCCCTGCCAGTCTTTTCCCTCATGGAGTGGAGGGGGCAGGGGCATTGGCTGGCAGGCTCAGGCAGAGGGGAGGGAGGGGAGTTTGTGCCTCCTCAAGTGGGGAGCCTGGAGGCACTGTCCCCTCACCCAGGCAGACCCAGGCTGGTGTCTCATGCAGGCCACAGTGGGGTGTTTAAAAGGGCCCTCTCTTGGCCTCAGCATGCTAGCCCCAGCATGCTAGCCCCCTAGCCCTCTTGCACGCTGTAGGGAGGGGGGAAAGCCTTGGCACTTTGGTCCCTTCCCTTTAGCAGTGGCTGGCAGGCATGCTCTAGCGCGCCCTGGATTTTGGCCTGAGCCACTGCAGGCATGTGTCTGCATTTCCTGAATCAAAACTGAACGTCTGCTCACTTGCGTCTCAGTTTAATCTCTGGAGTTTAGACTAACCCGCTAAGACTGAATAGATGTAGCCTCAGGCTTTCTGACTGTCTGTACTTAGCCCTAATGTCTGTATTTAGAACTTTAAGAGCCTTCTCTTGCCTGTCCTCATTCCATGACTGTGAGTTTCCTGCAGTACATTTAACTGCAATACCATACACGGTGAGCATGTATGTCCACGTGTATTTAAGTGTGGTTAAATTTAACGTGCATTAATCTAATGCATTTTTTGGTAGGTGTCTACATGTGGTGGGACTTCGGACTAGTCCCAAGTCACTCCAGCCCTGCCATGTGCCTCTTTGGCCAGCAGGAGGAGCACCAGCCTCCAGACACATGCCTGACAGCACTTGGCAGCCATACTGAAGGCAGATCCAGTTGCCAGCACTTGGCAGCCATCTTGAAAGTACACCCTCCACACTGTGACCTCTGGGCTGACACTTCCTGTGTCAGAGAAGCAGTGTGGCAGAGATGCAGGCAGCACGTGCCTGCTCTGTTCCTGCTACAGCTGTGCTTCCCAGCCGTGCTTCCCAGCCCTGGCTGCCCCAGATCCTGGCCTTGGCACCCAGGGACAGGGTCCCCTGCTCCTCAAGGCTACCACAGCTGTCTTGCTCACTTGCCACCGTTCTGCATGCCTGCCATCCAGTGCCGCCCAACTCCTTCACCTGATCTGGCTGCCTGCTGGATGATTGGTACATGGACTTCCAGAGCTCCTACTACCATGCAGCTGCTCCCACCAGGCCCAGTGACCATGGGTTCCAGGATTCCACCACTGGGACCATCATGGCCCTCCTGTCCCACCAGTTCCACCACTTCTGGGCCCGCCACACCAGCCAGGACTGGTGGCAGCACATTGTGCTGCAGGAACGGGATGATGACCAGTGTGTCGACACACTTTGTAGGCAGTTAGCAGGCCACTTTTCCAGGCCTGCTGCACCAGCTGTGGTCCCACCCGGAGCACCGGGACATGCAGAAGAATCCAGCCGTCCCCTCTAACACCTCCTGCCCACTCTCCAGCACCACTCTAGGACACACACGTTTGTAATGAAAACCTTTATTATCCTCACAACCCTCATCCCCCCACCACTTCTCCCCTCAACCAACAAAGCCCTCTCCACCCTCCACCCCAAACACACAGAGCCCCTCAACTACCATTGCCACCAGCCAACAATAAAAACCCCTCCTCCCAAACTGAAAGCTATATACATCATTCAGTCTTTCTCTGAGTCCTGGAGTGGGTGGCTGTGTGGTGGGGTGCCCAGGGCATAGAGCCCAGTGGCAGGTGGCCATGGACAGTTCCCTTGCAGGGCCAGGGGCCAGGGGCCACGGCAGATGGCAGGGGCTCCTGCAGGAGGGAGGTGGTGGAGGCCTTCCTCCGAGGCCCAGGAGGGGGCCTGCTATGGGGCGGCAGGTAGGACCCAGGGGCCCTGCAGGGTTAGTTCCAGGGGTCTGGTGTGGGGGGACTTGGATATGGGCTCTAGTGACTGGCCCTGGCTGGGAAGTTGCTGCTGGAGACGCTCCACACAGCACTGCTGTAGGACCTATAGCTGGGCCCAGAAGTCCCACTGCTCCTGATCCCATGCCTCCTCCCAAGTGGTCTCCGAAGTGATGTCTTCCTTCCACCAGGCTGACTCCTACACTTCCTATACCTACTGATATGCCTGCTCCTGTTCCACCCAGTTCTCCACCACCACTACCAGCCACTAGAGCAGGAGGGTCCAGTCTGTGGTGTGCCGCTGGTGCAGCCAATGCATCCAGTCAGCTCCAGCAGCAGGTGGTGGTTCATAGATTTCATAGACGTTAGGGCTGGAAGGAACCTCGAAGATCATCAAGTCCAGCCCCATGCCCCGGGGGCAGGAAATTAGCTAGAGTCAAAGGATCCCAGCAAAATAAGCATCCAAGCATTTCTTGTATGAGTACAGAGTAGGTGCCTGTACCACTTCTGGAAGGAGTCTATTCCAGGTCTTGGGGGCTTGGACCGTAAAGAAATTTTTTCTTATGTCCAGCCTAAAACAGTCTTGTAGAAGTTTATGACCATTGCTCCTTGTTTTTCCTTGTGGTGCTCTGATGAACAGACGTTCGCCCAGATCCTGATGTACACCTTCTATATAGTTATAAGCAGCTACCAGGTCCCTCTGAGCCTGCGCTTTTCCAGACTGAAGAGTTCCATGGTTCTCAGCCCCTCTTCATCAGGCCTATTCTCTTGGCCTCTGATCGTGTACGTGGCTCTCCTCTGGACTCTCTCAAGCTTCTCTTGAAGCTTCATACTTCTTGAATTGCAAAGCCCAGAACTGGATGCAGTACTCCAGCTGTGGCCTCACCAAGGCTGAGTACAGTGGAAGGATGACATCCTGAGACTTACTTGAGAAGCTTCTATAGATGCAAGCCAGGGTTTTGTTTGCTTTACCAGCTGTGACATCACATTGGTGGCTCATGTTCATCTTGTGGTCAGTAATAACCCCCAAGTCTCTTTCAGCAGTGGTGCTAAAAAGCATAGCACTGCCAAACCTATAAGTATGCTGTAGGTTTTCTTCCCTAAGTTGGAGTACCTTACATGATGACCCTGATGTTGTACTCCCACAGGGCTCTGCAGCTTCTCCCCCATGTCCAGATGTTATCCCTGCAGAGGCAAAAGACAGAATCCTTTTGTGCAAGTTTGCAACATTGCAGTTAAGACGCTCTGCACCAGGTGCCCTGTGCTGCCCAGTCTCAGATTGGAAGCTGGTCATGTGTAGGTGCCCAGGGACCATGGTAAGCTGTCCGGGCAGGGCTGGGCCCAAGCAGCTGCTGGCTGAGCCCCCTGGTCCTGCTTGCTCCCCTGTGGTGAGTGGGATATTGGGTGCTGCCTGCAAACAGCCTGCTTCCCTTGCCTGCTTCCCAGGGTGGGCCAGCCCAGGATCCTGGCTGCACCTGCTATAGCAGCTCCAGACCCTGGGGGAATCTCAGGGTTGGGCAAGGGACACAGAAGGCTACAGCCCTTGGAACCACTCACCTGTGGCCAAAGAGCAACTCTGGCTAGGGAACAGGATGGGCAGAGGCTGCCTGGGTCCTGTCTGAGGGTGGTGGTGCACATAGGGTATGGTGGGCTCATGCCAACAGCACTGGATCCTTCAGGCTTCCAAGGCACAAAATGGCTGGAGGCTTTTATAACCTGCATCTGGGGCTGCCAGAGAGCAGCCCAGCCCCAGAGAAAGAGAGGCAACCAACCAGGAGCCCTGGCCTGGGCTTTGGCTGACCCCTAGTGACTGGGCAGACTCAGCACCAAAGTCCCTGCATTAATGCGCATTAATGTGTCTACCCATATGTTAATGCGCTTTAACTAATTGTGCCTAAATTTGATACTTGCTTTATGCAGGTATCAAATTTGGGTGGGATTAGCCTAAATTTGCCATGTTAAGGTGTGTTAAGGGTACACGTGTAGACATGCACCCTTAATGTGCCTTAAATTGGGTAATGCACATTAAGTGCTCACATGGAGACATGCCCAGTACCTTGAAGCTCTTTTCTTACCTGCTCAAGAACTACCACTACTCAGTTTCTGAGACTGAAATGTGAAGTTTCATTTCAGCATTTCACCTCTGTCTCGCCAAGTCTACATCACTTTTTGTTCCTCTGCCAGTTCTTGCATTGCTCTATTTTCTCCCTTTTATCTCCACCATCTTCACTTTCTATTTCCTATCTAGACCATGCCCCTGCTTCTGGCTGAGCCTAAGCAGTAGAAAAGCCTGAAGGTATGAGGCATGAGGTAACTGTATGTTACACTACATGTTTTTCATATGCTTAGAGAATTTTGCCTTTTATCTACCTCTCTCCTTTGCTTTCCTTCAAAGGAAAAAACAAACTACAATACACTTTTCCTGTGCAAAACCAACCTCCTCCTTCCCCCCCTCCCCTCCCAAACAAACCCTTATCATTTGGAATCACTAGACCATGCCACTTTTGAAACAAAAAACACCAAAAAAATAGAATTTTTCTCTAAGTGCAGCACAGTTACATTTTCAAAACACCATAACATTAACATTAAAACCACTTTTATGATATTTACCAAATTCTTCAAAAAGCCTATAATCTGGGATAAAATATGACATGAAAATTTCTGTTAGATCAGTGTCTTTTTTAAATAGTTTGGAGTGAATTTTTAAAATTCACTCTTAGAATGCGAAGTGAACATCAGCCTTAAATACAGAGTATTAATCCATACAGGATGCATCTACATGTGCAATTACTGCAAAGCAATAAACTCTGGAGCAGTTTAAGCTGGAGCGTGTACATGTGCACCTGGGACAGAAGCAATTTGATCCGGAGCAGATCAGGCTCCCAGCTGGCTGGACTAACTGAACATGATTTACCCTGGTCACTGTCTACATGTGTGTTTTAATGCAGTTAATTTATCCCCAACAGTACTATTATATAGTAGAGTTAATTAGTTTACTGTACCCTAATACCAGTGCACTTGTAGATGGTGATGTTTTACTGTGGAGCTAAGTAAACTAATTTGCAGTAAAGCACATGTGTAGGTGCACCCAGTAATACTAATGCCATATTGTGGAGTGTCTTTGATACAAATAAATAATAAGATTGTGGAAGACAAAAATGTTTCTTTCTGAAATGTTTTATTAGGTTTAGAGTGTTCTTGTAGCTGTGATTGCCCAGAAAATATGAGAAGCAAGATTTTTTTTCTGGCGACATCTTTTATTTAACCATCTGTGGAGTTGGGAGAAATGTTAGACAAACTTTTGGGCAAGTGCCCATCCTTAGGTTTTATAGACACACAAGTGTCTACAAAGGCTATTGACCATGCACTTATGTGCAGGTAGTTATAGACCAAGTAAAAAGTGAAATAGATGAACATAATTATGTAAAAAAGACAGTTCAAAAGGGAAGAGGGCTATTACTACTTGTAGAGAATAGAGAAGTTAACAGAGGGGGCATGTAAACTGTGATGAGCCACAAAACCATTGTCTTTGTTAAGTTCTTGGTTTTCAGTGCACTGGATAAGGTATATCATATTGTTTGGATACCATACGTGCCTATCACAAAACATGATATACCTCATCCAGTCTACCAGATGACCTCATGGAAACTACATGGATGAAACTAAATAACCAGGTTGAACTCTCACAAAAAAAGAAAGAACAGAAACACCCAATCACCCATGGGAGAACAGCTTTTACAGTACAATCACTCTTATCTTAGACCTCATAGCCCTAATTATCAAGCAAAACCTACATAATGTCTTCAAAAGGCAGGCCTGGGACCAAAAAATCATTGCTTTCCTGAACAATAAAAACCAGGGACTTCTGTGATAATACAGTGTTTTTTATGGCTTATTACAATTTACATGCTTCCTATATTAACCTTCTGTGCTCTCCAGATAATAATGACTCTTCCTTTTTAAATGGCCTTATTATTTGTTGTAATTACATTTATCTATTTCAAATGTTTTTACTTGGCCTGTTACTGCCTCTGATAACTTCTGTTTGCTCCATGGGTTTACTGCCTTCTTCCTTTTTTTAATTGACCATTTTCATTTGCATAATGAAATTAAACAAAAATTATTGTTGTACCTGGTATTTAACTTGGACTGTATCTGCTTTATTTCACACAAAAGGTCATTTTGTGTCCAGAAGCTTGTCTGACACCTTTCCCAACTATATGGTTGATCCAAAAACAAAAAAAAATTATTACCAAACAAATGTTGCTTTCTCATATCAAACGTAGCATTCATGTAATGTTCGGGTAGCTCAGTTCAGTTCATATGCCTACTTGCCATAATTTAATTTAATTTGATATGGGGTAATGAGGCAAATAATGAGACTAAAGCACAATTTAAAACAAAATGATAAAAAGCTGGGCAATGCATGTATTACGTTTCCTACATAAATATTAACTCAGCACACAGAAATGTTAACTTGCACAACTGGCATATTTTGTGGTGTATATTCTATGACATAAATAGACAAAAGTATGCTCCTTGGCTGTGGTGCCCTTCTCTTTGATTTTAGTGGGTGTTGCCAGTAGTCAGAGCTCCTCTAGGTGACTGGCCAAAGCTTTCTCTCACTGAAAACAAATAATGAGAATTTTGCATTTGACTTCAGTGGAATAGAAGTGGGAACACTGGGCCTCAAATCAGCTACTGTATGTTGAACTACACAGAAGGTGAAATTCTATTTTCTATTGTGCACATAAATGACATATTTCTAGCCTAAGTAGTGTTTATGTGCAGATAGTGATTCTAATTTTTCTTCAGTATTACTGTGAGTATGAACAGTAAGCTACACATGGCCAGGCAGGTTCATGGCAATGTATGCATACCTATTCTGGACTCCTACCTGTGTCTAAGTCCTGAAACTGTAGTCAGCCAGATGTCAGTGACTAGCAGGTGCTGGACTCGGAGGAGCGGGAGGGCTGTCCCATATTTTAGCCCCAGTAGCTGAGTGGCTAGGCCCCCATTGCCCAGAGGCTGTTTTATCCTGCACTTCCCAGTTGTATGTTCTAACCACCATGCCACAGATCAGACATTATCCAGTCTTCCTTTTTCAGCTCATGTTTTGGCAGCCAAGATAGAAATATGTAGGAACTGCTGTACAGATACATAAAGGGAAATAGGATTCCACCCACAGGGCTTGATAATGGTAGGTACAAATTATCCTCTAGTACTCAGACTTTGAAAGAGGCACTCAGTACCTCCAAGAATCAGTCCCACATATAGCAGACATCAGTCCTGTATAGTTTTCCTGAACATAAATGGTGGCTGAGTAGACAGAAGTCAGAAGAGTGTGGTCATTGTTATGTACCTTGAATGGGATTTTACAAATGCTTGACATGTGCAATTTCTCTTCTGGAATCCAGATTTACCTGCATTGCTTTCTACCACAGAGAAACACCATAGAAGTTCCTTGATCCAGCCAGAGGTGTCATGTGGCTTTTGACAAGGTAATTGTCAGGTCCGCAAATTGGCAGGTAAAATGTACACTAAACCTGAGCTAAACATGTGTATATTTTAAACTAGTGCTTTATATGAAAAACTAAAGCAATATAACTGGTGCTCAGTTTCTTTTCTGACCCATGTATCACTAGTCCAACAGGAATGCACTCATTTTAGGTCAGCAAAAGTACAGCTTAATGAGCTGTTGTACTTATAAAGGAATCTTTATCAAATTCCAGACACAAAAGAGTGTTTATTTTGGCATCTCCATTCTTATTCCTGTTGAAATGGAAAATAAAATCCATTTTTGCTGAGATAAACTATGCTACCTAAACTCAAAAAGAAAATCTACCAGTACAATACAACACAGAAATACAGTTTACACTGCAAAGAGGTCTGAATACCTGCCAGCTCCTTCTCACCAAGAATATTGGGATCTGATGAAGCTAGGTTTATCACTGGTTTGCACTGATCTCTGTAAGCTGAAACCACTGAGCTTCACACTGCCCTAGGTTAGTCAATCACACCCTTAACATTTAACATGTATCAGTGTTACCATTTTGGAAGGAAAGAGTCATCATTGTATGCCACAAGAATGTGCTACTAGGCAGGCTATTCTTGTGTATAGAAAGAAATGATGTGGCTTATAGTTTAGAATTGCAGCTCAGATATGCAGTGAAGATCACTCTACTCATGGGAACTTAACACAATATATCATAGGTCACCATCCTAAGGAGGACAGGTTTCTTAAAACAGAAGTAGATGACAAAAAAGCCATTGCTTGGGTTCCTATTATCAGAAGTAAAAAAGTATAAGACAGGTCCCTTTCCCTGATAGCTTCTGTATCATAGTTTAATGACACTATGGAGAGGACATTATTGTTAACCTGTAATGGTATAAATAAAAGATCCTGGTATAAAAACATGCAACATCCCCCCCCCCCCCCAACACACACACACTCCCCTGGAGACATTATCATATTCCATTCTGAGAACATCTAAAAACTGTTTAGGTACTTTGAGATGGACAAAGTTTTATATAACATTTTATCTATTCTATGTATGGGCAAAATGATGCCTCATTGATAGAAGTAGAGTTGCAGTACAGCTAATGTTGACCCTGCACTCTAAATTCTTAGTGTTGTTTTAACTTGTATCTGTGGGAGTTGAACTTAGTCCTGCTATGTCTCAGGAGGAAGGACATGTTCTCTTTAGTGTGTCGCTGGGCAAGTCAGTTAAGCCAAAATTGGCTGAATTAGGCATCCAGCTTTGAAAAAAGTTGGCTTTTACCTCTTTACCCAACTTCATTATATGTCAAATAGGAACCTTTTCCATCCCCTACCAGATCTCATAAACATGTTGCAAAATTTTATTCCCTGTAGTGTGTAAAGGCTTTAAGATACTCTAATGAAAGATACAAATCTGAGGACAGAGATCAGGAAACACCTGAGGATATTCTACTATTGTCCTTTTATTGGAATGGGATTCTTTCCTTTGTCTCTCTAGAGGCTAAAAGAAAGTATGTTTATTTTTCCCCCCTCCCAGAAGAAAAATGGGAGCCTGTGAGTTGAGCTTGTCAGATTTTGTATACTGTTGCTGTTACATACTGCTTCCCTGTGTTCCTCCCCCTCACTACAGCCTATCTTTGCTAGGACCTATCCATTCCAGCTTCATGCATCACGGTTGCAGGTTTGGAGTGTGACATGGATGTGACAAAGAACAAACAAAAACCCTGGGGGTAAACAAAAAACAACCTGCCTGTCCAAAAAACTGCAACCACAACAAATCCTCATCATCTGATGGTGTTTAGGTGGTAAAGGGAAGCACAGAACCCATTCAAGTGGTGGGGCAGCTAAAGCTCTCTTTTAGGTCTGATCCTGGAAAAATAAACCCCACAATTGTTTCCCCAAATTATTGGATACCCTGTTTGTATATAAACATAAAGGAAGGGTTAAATAAATTCTACAGGGAGAATTGTTGAATCAATGAACTAAGAAAGGTCCACTGTTCTGCAGTTCAGTAGATAATTTGGATTATTTCTGTGGGGACTATAGAAAGGTGTACTTAAATGTTCATTCTGGTTTTAAGGATATTAGTGGTTTTAGTAGTATTTCTTATTTAAGAACAGGATGGGGCTCATTAAAATTAAAACCCCCCACTAGTCATGGGAAATGGTTTAATCAAATCAAACACCGAGACTAGGTAAAGACAGTCAAAAAGCCTGATGTTGAATTGATTCAGTCTTTGCAGGTTAGTCTAAACTGCACAGATTAAATTGAAACAGAAGTGAACAGACATTTACCTTTGATTCAGGAAATACAGCCACATACCTGCTGTGACTCAAGCCAGGAGCCAGGGGATGCTAGAGAATGGCTTTCTGGCTATGTGTTCACTTCCTCTTCTTGCTGCCCCTGAGGTCTCTGGGATTTGCAGTCCAGAATTACAGCGGCAGGACTCTGCAGGGTTGCTCACTTCCTCTTCCTGCTTCCAGGTGCCTCTGGGATTTGCATAGTTGCAGCCAGCAGTATGTTTGAGCAGGGGAAGGGGTGTTTAGCCCACCTCCCTGCTCCCACCCCACCAGGGTGTGGTCCTTCTCCCTGTAGACTGGGCCGTATCCCCAGCTGGGCTTGCACCTCCAGTCAACCCTCACTGCTCCAGCTAGGGAACAGACGGGCAGGGTTAGCCCTGCTCTCCGAAGCAGACAGCACAACCTGGCCCAGGGCTGGAAAGCGTGCTGAGGGACTCTGATTTAACTTGAACCAGGAAAGGGTCTGGGACAGAAGTTGCATAAACTGTTTGACTCAAATCAGTTAAGTGATATGACATTCAACCAGGTTTATCTTAAACGAGTTTCAGCCATTTTGAAACTGGTTTAAGTGCAATGAGCTTCTGTTCTGTTGCAGGTTTAAACCAGCTTAAGCCAGTTTACATGTAACTTCTGTCCCTAGCCAGAAGGATTTTTAGACAATTATAGGAAGGGTCTCTTCTCCATGCCTTCCATTCAGATTTCATTTCCTACTTTGTTCTAAGGTTTTCAGTCTTTCTCTCAAGCTTCATTATGCAGTAGTCTGTTCCAAACTCTCTTATAAAGACCCTGTGTAAGTCTTGCTCCTTTTCCAGTCTCTTTTTATGGAAGATAGGCATTTTGAGTCTCACTATACTGAATAAGACCAGTTTTCTATAGGCCTCTTCAACAAAGGGAAAAAGTAGCCCTTACTCCTTTTTGAGTCTCACTATACTGAGTAAAGAGCCATGCCTTTTCTCAGCCTGCATTACTGAAAGATTGATTGATCATTTCAGTTCCCAAAATGCCTCTGTTCTGGGCAGAAACCAGTAGTACAAAAAAAAAAAAAAAGCGGGGTGGGGGGCTGGCTTACCAGGCCAGCTTACCCTTTTGCATGCTAGAACTAGCCAGGTATCTGAAACTGGAATGAAGTTTTTCTGTGCACCCACTGTTTTTATTATCACTAATGTGGAATTCACAGTACAGATGTTTCTGTCCAGAGTCTCATAGGTTTCACAAAGAAATTATCCAGAAAGTGTTACAGAACTGCAGTGGCAATGAGTATGGTCCACTTTCTGATTGACTGTACATTTGGACTGTTTGCTGTAGGCCTTATCTTCAAGACATTTTCATATTGATGCTACTTGCATAAATCAGACACTTAAACACAGTGCTGCTATCAAATTTGAAAGTGCAAATGCCAATCCAATGTGCCACTTCAGGAATTGCCTTATCAAATGTCGGTAAACCAGAATTATGGATGCTATATGAATTATAAGTAATTCACATAATTACACATAGCATAGTAAATATGTACATATAGAAGCAGAGTACAGGATACATGTAGTGTAAGTACAGAAAGAGAGTGATATAGTAACAAACATATATGTGTGCATGGGTGTAATGACATTTCCTTGTATCACATCTATCAGGTTACAAGCAGCTAATAATTTTCTTTTTCTACTCACAGCCAAGCTTTATAATGGCATATACCCATAAATCAACATCAACATGGAACATTGCTTAGCAAATATAAATGTATGTGCATTGCAGAATGATCTGAGATTACAAAAATATATCAGAAGTCAAAAGTAGCTGGTAGAGAAATGCTATGTCTTTAGTTTATTGAGATTGTTTGGAGGATCCTAATGTACTGTCACTGAAAGAATAATTTTTCCTTTACAATCTACTTAGCAAAGATTTATCGATCCTTTTCCCCTTCATAGAGAATTACTGATCCATTTTAGAAAATCAGATTTTCACACCTTTCATGAGAATGTGCACAGCGCAGTTCCCTTGGGATTGCCAAGGAAGTTGACTTTGACATGAAATCCCTAGGTACTGGCGCACAACAGCCTATAGTCTCATCACTGATTTGTTGCACAGGGTGGTAAAATACTTTTATACATTTATAGAGAAATGATTGCACTGCAAGGACTTATTTTTCCATGCTAGTGGATGTATTCAGGGTCCTGTTATTTGTGTAAACAGCATTTTTCAGGGGTTTTTTTCTTCTCAGCTGTGATGTTATGAACAGTAAGGTAAGATAAAAGTTGTTGAAATTCATGTTGCAAAGCAGTAGGGTACTGTAGAATGTTTCAGTGTGTGTGTAAATAACTTTCTTCGAGATGTGTCTACTCTCTGTCCTCATTATTGTTGTATCCTAGGTAGCTAAGCATTAGGCATGTTATATTGAAGTATGCATCATAATGAAGGTGATTTATTATAATTAAAACGGCATGGAGAGCAGCTTTTATTAGACATATTGTTTCACAGGAGAGCTTAATAAAGAGCATTATTATTAGTTATAGATCTGTGTGAAGGATGTTGTTTACTGAGAGTTATGTGAGTATTAGTCAAAGTCTGAAGTTGCTCATTTGAGCTGTCCACTGTAGGGGGAAAAAAAGCATTCAGTGCAGCAAAGGGAAAGAATTTTAAGATTGGTGGGGAGAGAGAGAGACAGAGACAGAGAAAAGGAAATGCCGAGTGCATGAAGTGTTCTCTGCAGGAGCAGTTCTAGAATACTTTATTACATATCTACGGAGACAATGGCATGGACTGTAAGTAGCTCCTGTCTCTCAATATAATAATGCACATAAAGTCGGGGTCAGATTGGGTTCGCTCTGGGCTTTGATGCTGCAGAAGGTCACTAGGGGAATCGATGGACAAATATGAGACCTGAGTTTCATGCAATCAATGAGATTTTTCTATTTAAAGTGGACACTGCTGGGCGTGAGTCTCAGAGCTTCAAACATGGTTTTGCTCAGCTTTAACAGATTGAGAGAAAGATGCATTGTAAATGTACTGTTTGTTTCAATAACTGTGCTGGTATAATGGATGCATAACCAAACAGGTTAGTCTTACAAACTCTATTGTGAAGTTGTATGAGCTGCAAAATAAACAGACAAATTAGCAGCTTCTTTGAATGTTAATAGACTGAGTTTTTCTCTACCTCTGCTGTAGTATACTTACCTGAGCTTTTAGACAACACTTTAAAAACATCAGAGTCACATAATTATTTGATTTAAAAATAACACTCTGACTTCAGATATTATATAAAATATACTTTCTGCTGTTAATGACTTGATACCACATGCTCCATGTAAACATTAATTTAGTTTCCTTTAGAAGATTCAGATTTCCACAGACTGTTAAATGGTTGTATATCTTTGAATATGATGCTGCATTCTTTTAAGAGGCTGTTTATATTTTTAGGACAGAATTTTTTTTTTTTAAATAATTTTTGTCCTTTAAAGTTTTCATGCAGCAGGAAGATTATTTTCTTTATTGTATAAAATTATCTCTCCAGAATGAAGGAAGCAATCAAGAAGGATGTGATCAGTGAGTGTGACATAGTGGTAATAAACAGGCAGTAGTAACAAGTAACTGACTGATGGAAGGGATTTAGATATGTTAGTTAATACCCAAGAAATTAAAGAATGCCATGGTCTAGTTTCGAATCACTAGTGTAAGAGTTGTTCTGGATTTACACCAATGTAACATTCAAATTCTCATCTCTCTTTTGAAGCAGATCATCTAACAGATTGTACTTTTTGAATTACAGAACGACTTAAATCTAGAGTTAACACAAACTATGTATTTATATTTTTATTTAAAAAAACGATGACCCCAAGTCCCTTTTCCATAATTAAACGATATGATATAAAGGACTACACATTCCACATTAATGCCTACATGACTGTCCACCAGGTAAAATAGGGAAAATAACCCAGTAACCTATATCACTCGGCTCTACTTGTAAAAATGCAATTTTTAGATTATATAAAAAAATTCTAATGACTGAGTACAGGTACAAAACAACCCTCAAATAAACATACAAGCAAAGGCCTTGACAGTCTTTTCTAGTCAAACAAACATTTTAAAATTAATTGATTGAATATTTGTGTATGGGTGGAATTATTACAAATCACAGGTTCTATACAGTACAAGTCCAAATTTGTTTGGCAAAACTGGAAAAATGCCCCAAAGAAGACTAACTACAGAAGTACATGCATGCAAGAGTACAACTTAAGCGTCTGCTTCAACATAATTTCTGTGAGCAGGGTCATTTACAATTCAAGCAGAATGTATGCTCACCTGAAATGATTTGTTTGTATTTTCATCTATGCCCTGAGTAGGAACACTTCAGTTTATATTATTCTCATTACAAACCAAACCAAACCAGAAAAAAATCAAGCTCCAGACTTTTTTTTTTTTTACAGTCTTTAGTGTTGTTATCTTGACGTTACTAAGAGAACAACACTATTTCAAACCCCCTTCCGCTAAAATATTATTTATATAAAAGTCACTGATTGAGCTCATTTATTTTATAAATATACTGGGCATGAAAATTAATTGCAGTAACTACTGCCAAATAGGTTCTGGCTAAGCAATCAGGAACAGAGAGTAAGCAATCATGTGTGGATTACATAAAATGCTCAGAAACAATAGAAAAACGAACCAGTATTTACCCCAAATAAAACCCACGACATATAAAAAAATGGTATTTAAAAAATAAATCTAACTTCCAAAGTACTTTTCACTCAGTAGGCCTATTTAGTGATACGTTGGATGACACATTTTTCTTTTCTTCTCTTCTTCCCTCCCTAAAATTAAAATTGGAATAGAATATGGTGTGAGTGGATACAGCTCCTTTTGAAGAAAACAGGAAATGATTCCAGTACACAACAAGTTTGATTTTAGTGGTTGGAGTATGACTTTCCTTAGACCAGATCTGACCTCAGCTGAAGTCAATGGAAATTGTATCAGGTCCTCTTATTCTGTTTTTACATATCACAGCTGGAGGCCTTCTAAGTGGCTTATAAGGCTTAACAAGCAACTCCTTCGGGACTCCCACAGGAGATGTTCTACATCTTGCAAGATCAGACCTAAGGATGGATCAAATCTTTAGGTTCTGACTCATGAAAAACTTAGTTTAAGATGTATGCTGAGAAAAGTCTGAAGCCTAAATAGGTAGCTGCAAGCCCCTTAACTGAAGCAGCAGAGCATGTCTGTAGAAAAGGATCCTGAATAAGGATTTGAGCACTACTGCTTGTGAGGATCGCTCATATGAACCTTACAGAGAGGTGGATTCTGAGTCCCCTGTTGAAGCATGTTGTATGTTTTTCTGTAGTTTTTTGAGGAGTACTTTCAGAAATATATGTGGTAAGGGGTGATATTGCCCAGCAGAAGTATAAAAATAAAATGACAGTCTGTTCAAATGAGCGTTTTCATATGTTGCTATAAATATTGAAAGGAATGCATATGGATTAGGCTTACAACTGTCATTAGCATGTCATGTAACTTATGCTAATTAATAGACCAGCCCGAAAAGTTATTTCGTTTCTTGCTTTGTTGTTGTTGTTGTTATTGTTCCATTTTGAGATCTTGGAAAAAAAATTGGACACATAAATTAGAGCTTCCCACAGGCATTTTTAACTTGTACAACCAGCACTTATTCAGCAGATCACCTTAGGTCTCGCTGATCTTAGCAGCATTACAAGGGTCATATTTTCACACAGATGAACCATTCGTGAGCAATTCCTCCAATATGTTTGACACAAACATTCTTTTCTTTGATATTGGAGATACAAGCTTTCTATTTTTGTCCTATTTTTTTTTTCCAACAGACATATTTATTGAGGCTATTGCAAAGAAAATCCCACTTTCCATTTATATTTGCTTTCTTGTTTCTTCATTTTGCAGACTCTCAGGTTAATAAAGAGGTGCAGGATCATATTACGCGTGAGCTTGTGATTGTGTATTTAAAATGTGCATGTATGATAATATATAAAATGACTGACTATGTATGTACCCACACACAGAGGTAGAGGAAAAGGTGTGTGTGTGTGTGTGTGTATACATATACATTTACATATATATACATACATACACACACACATATATATTCAGTAGACTTCTCCATGATTCTACACTGCTGCAGATCAACAAGTTGTATTTATTGATGTGTTATACCAACCGGTCTAGTTCTAGAGAAGATTTTGATTGATTATCCTCATTCAGAGTGAGCTCCTTCCCCATTTCTCCAGAGTGTTCAATGGCACTCTTACACCAGCAGCAGACAAGATGGAAGCAAAAGATTTCTTTTATTTTCTTTTTTTTGACTGTACAGAGCATAACTGTGAGTAGCTTATGGATAATTTTTTTAAATGTCCATTTCTTCTTCCCATCTGAGCCACTTCTGAGGGATGTCTGCCTTTAGCTCAAGGTGTAGCCAGTAAGTCCCTAAAGGAGAACGTCTGTCACCTGTTAGTAGCTACGCTGATATCTTCTTTCAAATCGCCATATTACAGAATGAAGCAACTGCAAAGTAATATGCTGGGTAGAGTAGGAATGCCTTTGGTAACAAAACATTTATGCAAAAATCCTATTACATGGTAAAACTCATGCTGCTCCTTTACTGTGTTTCTACAGAAGAATCTTCTTTGCTTATTGGAGGTTGTTGGAGAGATTAGTTTTTAAGTTACAAAGCCATTTAATGTCAAAGTCAAGAGAGTTATAACAAGGATTGTTGCAGTTACAAATACCAAGGATTTAAGGCATGAAAAATGCTCTATTAAGAGATACTCAGCTTCACAGTTCATTTGGTCTTTAATGTATAATTATAAGATACCATACTGCACATGCCAAAAACAATGTTAAATAGTCATCCCAGTTCCTTCCAAGTTTCAATCTAGAGCACTGAAATCCTCTTACCTTTACCCAATTTACATAGAATTGTAGGCAGCAAGCTATCACAAACCACCCACCCCTAATGGCACCAGATCCAAGCACAGAACCTTCTTCAAGTCCATTTGCAGGTCAGGCACCAATAACTTGCTTCTTCAGCAGCCAAATCAGGGAGGCTTTATCCTCCCCAATGGTGTACTATAGTCAAATCATATGTAAAATGTCTTATTCTTCATCATATTTCTTTCTGTCTATTGTTTGACTATGAGGGAAAAATAGACACATTATCCCATAGTTTTTCCTTCCTAGTGTTGGCTAAAATTCCTCTCCTCAAGGCCCAAAAGGAGACAGCAGTCGCACAGAAATTTACTACTGAATTTCCTGTTAGCCTTTCTAAAGTAAGTTGGAGTTGCTATCTTCTTGACTGCATTTCCACCTTTACTCCTCCCTCCCTGTACAAAGAGACCATAAATGTCTGAGTACCTTCAAAATTTCATTAAAAATTCTACCGACCCTTCAGAATATTCCTATGCTTTTAAAGGTGAAAATAACTTTCCTGTGTAATGTTTTATAAAGGACATATAAAACAGGACTGATAAGAGACCTCTGGTTGCAATTCTGATATTTAACTACATATTTTCTACAGTAGTTGCAGCTATGGTTTCTCAGCACTTTCTGTAATAAATCCGTTGTTGCAGTAGCACAAACAGCATTATTCAATATTCCATATGCAATTGCAGAGCTGGAACTAGCATTTTGGTTCTATGCCTTAATGAAACAAGGTCTTTACCATATGGCCTAAAGTTCGGGTGTCAAACTCAACATGCCCTGTGGACCAGATGAGTGGAATGAAGCTGGGCCATGAGCCAGATGAATGGCACAGGGCTGGCCCCAAGGACTAGATCAGGGACACAGACCCTCCACCACCCTATATACTGGTTCCAGCACCTGTAGTACCTGTTCTGGCCAGTCTGAGACACATGCCACCCTGCTTCAGCTGATTTGGAGTGGGTGCTATGTGCAGCACAGGTTCTGGACCAGCTGGAGCAGAGACCATGTGTTGCTCAGTTCTCAACCAGCTGTAACAGGCACTACATCTGACATGCGGGGGACCATGGACCTTCCCCCACAGCCAGTACATGCTGGATTCAGCTCCTGCTCTAGCAGATTCAGGACCATGCCACATGCAATGCTCACTCAGGGGCCTATGCTGCACACAGCATGCAGCTGCAGCAGATGTTACATGCAGCTTACATCTCAGAGTGGCCAGAGTGGGTCCTTCATGTGGCTCACATCCCAGACTGGCCAGAGCACGTGCTGCAGGTTTTGAGTCTGGCATGTAAAGAGTTGAACTAGCCCTGCATGTGTATCACATATCCCAGGCTCTGCATGTGGGACCAGTCTGGAGTGCATTTAGCCTGGTATGCGAGTCATAGACCTGATGTTGAATGATGTGGGTCTGTGGGCTGGATCTGGCCTGCAGGCCATATCTTTGATACCCCAGGCTTAAAGAAAATTCTAAGTTTTCTCCCACTTATTTAAAGACTATTGTGTTCTCCCTACAATGCAACCAACATCTAAAAGGCAAAATATGCTCACTGTGGACAAGCTGGGAGGTCCCTATGTCTTTCCTTTATGAAGCATATATGCAGTAGACTTGTCCAGCTCCCAGCCACAACCACACTAAGGTTTGCCTTTATTCTGTATCTTTATAAATGTAGCATAAGAAATGAAGCCCTGAGGCAGGACTTCATGCACAGATAGTTTTCCATAGACTCTACTTAAGCTTTCTCTCAAGATGGATTGTTCTCAGGGCTTTTTACTGCAAGACTGTCGTTTCCTTTAGCTCCATCACCTCAGATATCCATTCAGTCTTTCTTTTTTTCCAGCTTGTATTTAATGACACCCACCTGGTCTTAGTGCTATGGTGAGATGGCAGAATACATCTACACTTCCACAACAGTACATGATGCACCTGCAAATGTGTCTCACATGCACACTATAGCAATTAAAACAGTGCTTAAAATAGCACTTGTTAATAAGTTTATATGTGCATAACCTGATTTCTAATAGTAGAGCTTGTGCTTTAGTTTTTAAGCATTGTAACTATGTTTAGGGTTTGAAAGGTTGGTAACAGACTTGCTTGGGCTAACAGGAACCAAAAGGAGAGTAATTATCAGTGGAAAATTTCAAGTAACAGTATTTTTTTCATCATATTTTGTTAAAAACAGGTTTAGCAATTTTCTTTTAATTTAGTGTAAATTCCTTCTTGGTCTTCAGAGTATATCTGGCATATTTCACCCAGATCATTTTTCACTTGCCAAAGAAATGGGATTTGAGAAATTGGACCAAATTTGATAGAAGAGCTATGATTATTTATCTGTGATGTGGTTGTGAAGTAAGGGTTCCTTACTCAACATACAGACTTCGTGTATGTGTTCATATTGATATGAACTTTTAACCAACTGATGCGTTACTACTATTTGTTCCCCATGGCCAATACAGTTCTTAGAAAATGAAATCACCAGCATATGTAACCTAAAGTGTCATTTGCTGGGGAAATGTTTGCAACCACAGTCTTCAAATGATGACCCAAATTTCACATGCAAAAGGATTTAGAACAGGTCATAACTGAGGTCATAATGTGTTATTGGTGCTAATTATTGTTATTTGAGGCACAAGGAAATTCAGTTTGATTTTTGGAGCTACCACAAATGCTGACCTTTCCCCCTGTGAACTGAGAAAAATGAGTTTAACTAGTTTTTGAGAGAAACTAGGTGTAGAAAATTAAATTTTCATATTTAAAATATATTTTCTATAAAGAACTGTGCAATGCAATCTTTATTCAGATAGCAGAGCTAAAATCTTTCCATGCAGTACCGTACAGATTTAGATGACCCAAACAATAGTTCTTCCCCTGCTTGTCTTTTTCTAGGTATGTTCTAGTCCTACCTCACTTTTTCCCTTCCACCTTTGATATTATTTATCCTCTACTTTTCATTGCTTATTTTAATCTTTCTTTTCCTAGTGGCCCTTCTAGAGAAGAACAATTTATCTTCTCTGTTAGGCCCTGATGCTGCATATTCTGTTTGTGTAAGTAGTCACATTGACTTATTCCATTTGACTTACTTGAGTAAGATTAAGTGTATGAATGCTTCCACAATCGGGGCTTTATGGTTTATAACTTTCATTTCATGAAAACATAAATAGTTACTTGTTTTCTTCATAGAACTGCTCAGTCAATTTATTTACTTCTTTGTGGGGGGCTGAGGGGGCATGTGTGCTAAGGCAAGCAGTTAACAGCCCAGAGCTTGCAAGTTTGAGACCACAGCAGAAGTGCTCATGGTGTGGCCATGTCAGATTCCAACAAATCTGTGAATTCTGCTAAATACCTTGCCACAAGGATGAAAGACGGAGTAATTTTTGTTGATTTTCCATGAATTGCTCCCAATTTTTCGAGAATCAGTTTTGAGACATGAGGTTCTAAAACATGTATGCTACAGGTATGCCAGTAGGCATGGGCTCTGCTGTATAGACAAGTGTGACAGGATATCTCTGTGAACTCAGATTAAAATAGCTGGTTTTTTTACTCTATTACTTTTACTATCTAGGTTGCCTAATCTCAATTTTAGGTCTTACCTGACTGTACAGTTACTTTCTGATTTTGTGTCTCTTCTTTCCTACTATCTTTGCTTTCTGTATTATTCCCCTAAGTCCTATTAAAAGTGGTCTTTAGGGCTGCTTGTACACACCATGTGGGTTTAATTCAGTTTAGTTCTCCCTAAATTAAAATGGTGGGGGTTTTAAAAACACCACTTCAATTTAGGCAGAATTCAACCAAACCAAGTCCCCATGGCGGGTACACAAGTGTAGGGTCCCAATCCTTACCTGCCTCTTTGGTGGGGGGAGGAGGGGGGAGCTGCCAGTGGGCCGACCAGCCCCTGAGCTGTGCAGGGCCCCCCAGGCAGCCCTGAGGGGCACCACAGCTGCAGAGGGAAACACCAGGCCCCCACACAGCTCAGGCAGGCAGGCTCTCAGGAGGAAAAAAAAGATCAGGCTCGCTAATCTTTTTTTTCCTTAAGTGGAGCCTGGCTGCACATGCTGCTACTGGGTCCCACAGCCTCTGAGCTGTGCGGGGCCCACCAACCCCCAAGCACGTCGGCTTCCAGTGCCCTGTGCACTGTTGCACTTTGTTAAGTAGCAAACTAAAACACCTTGGAGGTGTTTTATCTTGCTTCATACCAAAATCATTTAAAGTGGAATACGCTGCCGAATGTGCAAACAGCAAAGCCATTAAAGTGGTGCAAAAGGGCATTTAAGTCACTTTAAAGGCCAATTTTGTGATGTGTGCAAAGGTCCTAGGTGACTTAGGCACTTTTGAAAATGGGGATCCTAAAGTAAATTTTCATGCTTTTGAAAGTTAGATGTGACTTCCAAAGTGAACTGTGTGTGTTTGAAAATGCTAGCTGAGATGTATTAGCTGTTTTTTTATAGAATAATTTTCATTTCAATTTCCCACTCCCTACCTCCCATCTGCCTTTATCTTTCTGCATTGAACTAAATGACAGAAACAATTGAGGCTAGTTTAGGAGCCTGGACCATGCATCAGGAGATGACTGTGTTGAATGACTGAGCAAAGCAATTTAAGCCATTTTCCTCAGTTTCCCCTATATTACATAAAGATAATGGTGCTTATTTTAGTATTAACATGTTTTAGATGTTTTCAGATAAAATGATATATTTGGCACTATCTAAAGACCGTAAAAGCTGTGTTAACCAGCATTTTACTAACCAGAATACTCTATTAAGTGGAATTTCCAGTATCCCCCAATACAAATCCTGACTTTAGCAACCAGACACTTTGCTGAGTCTATCCAGCATGCACATCAAGTATTTCTGTTGTTTACATTAATTAGTGGCACTGCTGATAAAGGAGCTGCCAGGAGCCCTTCTAGCTGACAACCACATAGGTGGAGGGAGAAAAAAAATTGGGGGAGGCTGAGCATGTGAGTGCATGCATGCACGTGCGTGCCCCCCTGGGCAGGTAAGTCTGTGGAAGAAGGGATGGGGGGAGGGGAAAGGGATCTGCACAGAGCAGGACGGGCTGCCACTGCAGGCTGGGGCCGGGGCAGCGCTGGGCTCTTCCCAGCGCGGTGGCCACACTGTGCTCCCTGTCTTCCTTGATAGGTGTAACTCTCAGATAAACAGAATTTTTAGATAACTGGCACCCCCTTACGCCACTCATGCTTGGATAACAGAGTTTTTACTATAAATACATTTAATTGGATTGCCATGCTTTGTACATGGAAGAAAACGTAGCAAACTTTGCTTCCCCAAATTCTACAACACTTGTGGTGTGACAAAGCAGGCTCCTAGTTACATTTGGCATGTCCCAAGCACCTAATTCCAGGCCACTGGGAAGACAAAAAACCCATGAAAAATATTGAAAGCTGAGAAGTAGACAGCTTTATATTAAGGCACTGAACTGAATCTCTGGGTTCAATTCCTGGTTTGTCTGGTCTTTTTTTAGATTTCGAGGCCTGTTTCTTTTTATGTATATGTGTACATGTTCAGAACCATGGGACCTTAATAGCTTTTGGAGCTGCTATGCACTATAGTAATACAGATAAATAATAAATTTTCATTGCAGGTCTCCTTACTTATAAATTAACAGACTAATGAGAAAGTCCCATGTATTTTGCTATTCATTGGAACTTGGAATTTATTTCCTGGATGGCAGAACTGTGGTCTGGGATCTAAATTTTAAAAAGGTGAATTTTTTCCTCTTTAGTGTTACAAAGAAACCTTTAAAAAATTAAACCAGTACATTTTATTTCTGTTTGAGTCAATTAACTACTTGAAATAATAGCTGTTGGGAACTCCCCATTCATCTCAATGGTGTATTGACACTAAAACCTGATGATAATTATTTAAACAGTGCTTGTTCACAGCCAGTTTAGGTTTTTTACTGATTTGGACTGACTCCTCGTGTTAACTATTCTCCTGTCTAGTTGTACCAAGGGCATTTAAGTCACTTTAAAGGCCAATTTTGTGATGTGTACAAAGGTCCT
Source organism: Crocodylus siamensis (assembly GCF_052110815.1). NCBI lineage: Eukaryota > Metazoa > Chordata > Crocodylia > Crocodylidae > Crocodylus > Crocodylus siamensis. The sequence continues at coordinate 121,079,351 of NC_143399.1, read as the reverse complement.
AGGTGACTTTGTGTTAACTATTCTCCCGTCTAGTTGTACCAAGATATATTTTTAAATTATCTCTTCGTTTCTATAATCCTTCTACCTCAGCATCATCTAGCTTTGGCTTCCTGCCTCTCATGTTCCTTCCTTCAAATGTCAAGGCTTTTGGATTTCCAATGTTTTAGGATCATACCCTTATCTATACATAATTCATTTGTCTTGCTGTGAAAAAAAGTGAAACAAGGTTAAAATGGTGTATATGCCAACGTAATAATTCCACATCCCTTAGAATAGTGTGTTGAGTATTTCACGTGACAGACACATATCCCCATAATCTAGTGTATTGCAACTGATTGCTGATCTGTACTAAATGTTTAGTCTACCATTATTCAGTCCATTCTGAAATTGTGGTGCCTAGGTGGAAAGATGGTGTATATGACAGATTTGGTGCCACAGAGGAGACATTGGCAATGTTTTTTACTAGTAATTCTGTGTGGAAGCAGGTAAGCATAATACTTGCTGTGTACGTTATATTGGAAGGAAGCAAATATTGTTTGTGATAGCAATTTGTGGCATTATCTTGCTCCCTATAAATATGCCCCAGTTGTGAGAGCAAAAACTGCAACACTTTTACGGAAAGAGAAGAGCTTTTTTCCAAAACTATTGTGGTTGCTATTGCAGTAACAGGATATCAAACAGGCAAAATTGTATGTGTTGTCAATGGCTACAATATAATTTTATTGACTTACAATGTTTAAAGTGAAGACATGATGGTAAGTTATATAAGGTGTCACATTGAAATAATTGCCCACCAACTTGATTTTATGGCAAAAAAGGAGCATTTTAGTATCAATACAATTCCTGGCATAGTCTAGTCTGTATTTACATGCTGTAATCTCAGGGTTGTGATTAAATGCTCAAATACAATGCAATGAGAGGCACATAAATACCTTGACAAATATATAGAAAGGGCATGAAGGGAGAGGGCAATGGGGTCAATGTGTTAGGTTAATTTTTCTTTCCAAATTTTAATTTTTTCTAAAAGGTATGCAAACAGATTCAGTCTGTATATATTCATCCTAGATCTACCATATTCTGCTCATTGCATACTTAGGCTTCTATAAAGTACTCGTCCTCTTCAGCATAAATTCAGTGGTTTCTAAGATGCTTGTTCTCCTCAATGTAGTGTATTGTTTGAGTACTTTGTCATAAACAAAGATAGGCCTGCTAGTTTGGAACCAGGCATAGCTCATCTCCCTAAGTGATGGATATGAATTCAGGGAAATCATCGGATGGGAGCATGTGACTTGAGCAGATCTGCTGGGAGCTGTATAAAGCATAGCCTGAGGGTACTAGAGAAAGTTCAGGGGAGACTTAAAGACATGGAAAGGTTATACAATATTGTCTCCATAGGAAGTTTAAGACATGGAAAGGTTATACAATGTTGTCTACATAGGAAGTTTAAGAAAGAGGACCTGAATAGTGCATGCTTGCAAGGAATGGGAGCTAGCTAGGAAGTTATAACTATATGGAGTGATCCTGCTGGAAGAAAGCCTCAGGAGGCTGAGGAATAAGAACATTTCCCTAAGAGTTATGATTTGGTAAGGAAACATAGGGGAAAGATGTATTGTTTTGAGCTTACTATTATCAAACCAGACCCCTGAAAAAGAAGGGGGTTATTAAGAAACCTGCAGATCCCATTGGAATGGGATCTGCAGTGTGAAGTCTGATTAACTGGGGAAGGAGAAGTAGCAGCAGGTCCCAAGCCAAACTGAGTAAACCATGCTGTACTCCCTTTGCACACTGTTGTAGTCTCCTTCCTGGCTTTGTCTGGTGGCCCGTAATCCCAGTCTTCACACCAGTCTTTTCAGAGCTAAATAAAAATCCCTGTCCTGTGGATTCCTGAAGGTTCAGATGGCTGCTTTATTTATTCATCTCTTCCTGTGGTGTGAATGTATCCCCCTGATTCTTTTGGTGGTCTTCTAAGTGGGAAAGTGTAGAGGGCTGCCATATAGATTTTCTTGTTGGTATAGGGGTATTAGTGTGCTTTTGGGTGCTTCCCAAGCAACTGCAGAGGTGTTGGATCCTGTTGCAACTTGGGCTAGGGACAGAAGTTACACTTAAACCAGTATCAGACTTAACTGATTTTGGTCAAACAAGTTTATGGAACTTCTGTCCCAGATCCCTTCCTGGTTTAAGTTAACTCACAGTCCCCCAGCATCCCAGAATGTTTTGCAGCCCTGGACTAGGCTGAGCTGTGCTGTCTGCTCCAGGGGAGCAGTGTTGGCCCCTCGCCCCTTCCTCCTGAGCTGGAGAAGGGAGTAGGGGTGGGAAACCCCACTCCATGGTAGCCTGAAGAGAAGGAGTGGTTTAATTCCCCCCTCCGTCCCCTCACCCACCGGCATGAGACCCTAGCCAGGGTCCACCTAGCTGCTCATGCCCAGCCCTCCCCTCACCCCCAGGTTGCTGCTCTAGTGGCAGGAGTGGGGGATGGGATGTAGTGCTGCAGCTTCTTGGATTTTTCTTTCACTGTGTTTAACAGTTGTTCCCTTTGTTGTATCTCTTTAGTTTAAGTTTGGCATGTCAATAGTAACCCTTCCAGAGCTATTTGTTTCTTCATCTTTTTATTCATCAAGGGTTTAGGCCCAGAGATGATCTAAGAGGACCACTGGCCACGAAACTGTCAAATGCATCTGGTCCACAGAATATATCCTTACTCCAAAAACCTGGAGCTGTTTTTCTTATCACCCACTTTTCTAGTTCTGATAACTCTTTTCTCACCAAGCCTGCCATATCCCGTCAACCCAAAAAGGGGGAAGGCTCCTGAATTCCAGCTTAATCTGTGTTCCCTCCCGTGCAAAACCAGTTTGGCAAGTTTAAGTGGCTGAGTCTCCAAACTCCTAGAACAGACTTCACAATCTTTAACAGCTCTAAATTCAAGCAGCCTCCTATTTTTAAGTTTAGTGTTCAACAAAATTTCCAGATGTGCACAATAAAGTCTCTTAGTCCAAGTGAATTCAGTAGTGCCCACCCAGGGAAGGGGAAAGCTCGAGCGCTACTGCAGTGAGCAGGGGTGAAGGGGCTGGGGATGCCTGGCAAGGGCTACTGCTCCCCTCTCCCTCAAGCCACACCCCATCTGGGGGCCAGGGAGGCCAGAGTGGGGGTTTAAACCCCTCCACAATCATACTCAGCCTGCTCCCCCACCTCCGCAAGCTCAGCTTCCCACTAGTCTGCCAGACACTGCCAAAGGGAAGGGAGGAGTCACTCTAGCACCACCTGGCTTGTAGCCACTGCAGGCCTGTGCCTGCATTTCTGGAATCAAATGTGAATGTCTGTTCACTTGCTTCTTGGTTCAATCTGCGCAGGTTAAGCAAACCTGCAAAGATTAAATTGATTCAGGTTTGGGCTTTTTGAATATCTGCACTTAGCCTTGGTGGTGAATGACAATCCACCCCACACTGGCTTTTCTTTGAGAGTAGGGGAATGGAGCAGAAGACCTATCAATCAGTAAGTTAATGGATGGAAGGGCCTATTTTGTATTATGAAGATAAGAATGAATAATATGTATAGTTTGTTTAACTGCTCAACACAGTTGAGGCAAAGATAAAGCTGCCCAAGCAGTGGATTAAAATAAAGAAAATGAGGGAAATGTAGACTAAATATAACCCCCTCCCCCCCAAACCCCCCCCCCAAAAGGAAAACAAAACAAAACTAAAACTTCCCTAACAGTAAAATCTTAAAAATTGAGGTTCATTGTTTTGGACATTTAAAACCAATGGAAGAATGAACCAAAAAACATACAGGAAAAAAAGAATATTTCATGGGCCCTGCTAATCATATTGTAGGTTTTTCCTCTCCAAAAAACAAAACAATGCCTTCTGTATCATTATGTATCAATTTGCAGATGGGTGAAATGGAATAGAGGGTGAGTGACTTGAACAAAATTGTGCAACACTTCACTAGCAGAGACCGAGGTCATAATGGTCTGGATGGTTGCTTTTCTGCTCTAACCATTAGATACTTCTAGGCAATACTTCTTCCCTTGGAAATAAAAGGGTATGCTCTATTAAAAGCAGAAGCTCATCTACACTACTCAAATGCTGTATTGTGGATGCTTATTAAAGGACACAAAAAAGATATATTCACTGGGAATTACAAACTTTATGTGCACCTAATAGTTTTGTGTATAGACATGTAATGATGGATACAAGTGCAAATATGGTGCCAGAGGACTGGAAAAGGGTCAATGTGGTCCCCATTTTCAAAAAGGGGAGGAAGGGGGCCCAGGAAACTATAGGCCAGTCAGCCTTACCCCAGTCCTGGGGAAGCTTTTTGAGAGAGTTATCCTGGTGCATGTCCATGACAGGCCAGCAGGGGAGATTATGCTTAGGGGCAACCAACACAGGTTCATTAGAGGTAGGTCAGGTCAGACCAACCTGGTGGCCTTCTATGACCAGGTCACAAAATCTGTAGATGCAGGTGTCACAGTGGACGTAGTCTTTCTGGACTTTAGGAAGGCCTTCAACACTGTCTCTCACCCCATTCTCATTAAAAAACTAGGGGACTGTGGTGTCAACACCTACACAGTCAAATGGGTCACTAGTTGTCTGGAGGGCCGCACCCAGAAAGTGGTGGTGGACAGGTCATTTTCAACCTGGAGGGATGTGGGCAGTGGGGTCCCCCAGGGCTCGGTCCTCAGGCCCACACTGTTCAACATCTTCATCAGTAACTTGGATGAGGGGGTAAAAAGTACCCTGTTCATATTCGCAGATGACACTAAGATGTGGGGAGAAGTGGGCATGCTAGAAGGGAAAAATAGGCTGCAATTGGACCTAGACAGGTTACAGGGGTGGGCGGATGAGATCAGGATGGGTTTCAACACTGACAAGTGCAGGGTACTGCACCTGGGGAGGAAGAACCAGCACCATACCTACAGGCTGGGGAACTCCCTTCTCATCAGTGCAGAGGCCAAAAAGGATCTTGGAGTCATTAATGCCAAAATGAACATAGGCCAATAGTGTGGGGAAGCAGTCAGGAAGGCCAACCATAACTTGTCATGCATCCACAGATGCATCTCAAGCAGGTCCAAAGAGGTGATACTCCCCCTCTATGCGGGACTGGTTAGGTCACAGTTGGAGTACTGTGTCCAGTTCCGGGTGTCGCACTTCAGGAGGGATGTGGACAGCATCGAGAGGATCCAGAGGAAGGCCACTCGCATGATCAGGGGGCAGCAGGGCAGGCCCTAGAAGGAGAGGTTCAGGCCCTACGAGAAGAGGTTAAGGGACCTGAACCTGTTCAGCCTTCACGAGAGAAGGCTGAGGGGGAATCTAGTGGCCTGTTACAAACTAGTCAGGGGGGACCAGCAGGCAGGGGGTCCCTGTTTCTCCGAGCGCTACCAGGAGTGACCAGGAATAACGGTCACAAGCTGGCAGAGGGTAGGTTTAGGCTAGATATCAGGAGGAGCTACTTCACTGTCAGGGCGGCTAGGATCTGGAACCAACTTCCAAGCAAAGTGGTGCTGGCTCCTACCCTGGGGGTCTTTACATTAGGCTGGATGAACACCTTGCCAAGGTCATTTGACCCCATTAGTTTTTCCTGCCATGGCAGGGGGTCGGACTTGATGATCTGCTCAGGTCCCTTCTGACCCTACTAACTATGAAACTATGCAACTATATTCTGAAGTAAAAGGGACATATATTTTACTGACCTTTATTTTTGTGTCATTTCTGAAGTTAATAAAGGTATTTCTGTATACTTTTGGGTAAGCTGATGTTTCCCAAACACTCATGGATTTTGTGCGTATTTTGTATGGTCTTTCACATTTGGGAGGAAAGGGGAGAGAGAAGGGGAAGCTGAGCCATGCTTTTAAGGCTATTTTTCTGTGAGAAGAAAGATTTATTTATGACTATTATTAATATTTATTCATTTAATAATTAATAGTTTGAAGGCCATATGTATTTATTAGAAATGGATTTAAAAGCCTGATATACAAGTCTTTGGAGTAAGTTGCATTTTTTTTAAACTTTATGAAATTTCAGATATGCATATTATTAAAACCAGCCTAATTCAGGACTGCACCATGCAAGTCAATGGAAGTTTTGTTTTTTATTTTCAATAGCAGCAAAATTATGCCCTTAGCCAAGACATTTGATCTTCCTGCACAACTGAGTCTGATTCTGTTCCCATTGAAATAGATGTCAAAATCCCAATCAGCTTCATTGGAATGTGGTCTGAGCCCATTTTGTTTAAAAGATGTTTATAAATACAAGTGACAGTCAGTAGTACAATCTTTAAAAAGTATTTTTTATTGTTCAAGGAGAAGGGAATTAAAGGCATTTTCCACTTTATATCGTCAAAAGAAGGTGGTGCTTGTTTTTTATCAAGCTTGCAAAGACAGGAGTGTTCACTGGTTTGAAAATAACAGAAACAAGCAATAAAAACACAACTGGAAATACATATTTTCACTTTAGGCAGAATTTACATTGTCTTTTTCTTTAAAATATTATCTGTTTAGTAGGAATGCCCTGAAAGAGCATTATGAAAATAGTGACCAATATTTGCAATTACAACTATTTTATTTGAGAACAGTAGAAAATAGCATTTTCTCCATAGGGAAATAATAGTATATTTGAAAAATGATTCATTCATTATGCTATTGATAATCTCATCACTGTAATTGGCCCTAAAAATTATTTCTCTGTGTGTGCATGTGCATGCACACTATTTCACTCTTGTAAAGCATTACACAGAAAAGCTACTTGTCATATTGCTTAGTATTAATATGTTCCTGTAAGCCTACTAATGCCGTATTGTTGCTTTATGTGATATTTGATATAACACACTATGACACAAGAAGCAAGACATTTTGGAAATGTGCAGATATACCTGCAGTTTTTGATGGATGAGCACCCATTGAAAATAGCACAACACAAAGTGGGCCTAGACCTCTTAAATGAAAGCAGGCACTCTCAGATGTTTTTGGCAAAGAAGTAAGCTGCATGATGGGTGAAGCAATATACAGTTTTAGTAAACATTCAATTAGGAATTAATATCCTGATATATAACCACAGTAGTGTGTGTGTGTGTGTGTGTGTGTGTGTGTGTGTGTGTGTGTGTGTGTGTGTGTGTGTGTGTGTGTGTGTGTGTGTGTGTGTATAAAATGTAAAAAGAAGGATGTGGAACCCAGCTGTTGATAAAGACCTGGTATCTAGAAAGGTAACCCCAAAGATCCACTACAATGATTAAAAAAAAATTGCACTCATTTATCAATGGGAAAGGCTTAGAAAATACAAAAAGAACAGCATTATTGATCTGCAGTTTTTGTGGCATTATTAAGTGTGTTTAGCAGTTCTAACAGCAGGTTTTGCTGTCAGACATGAGACCCAGCATAGGAGAAAACATTTGGCGCTCTGGCTCCTAGGTGAGAGAATATAAACTCCAGTGAACTGGTGCCTTTAGTGATGGGTGGATATAGGATTTTGAAAGGGGGAGTGCAGACTGCATGATGCATCATCACACATAACACAACACACATGTTAAAAGAAACTGCAAGTTTTCACTTATAAGCCAGGCACAACCTAGGTTGTTCAGTTTAAAATTGGAGCAAAAACAAATACAAATTTATTGGAATGTGCATTAATTTGCTCTTTTTAAAAGGGGTCTGAGATAGGAGCTACATTATCATGAACAGGAAACAGTATTGTTGCAGAAGAAAGGACAACTTGATTAATGGAATATCAGACCATTAACAATAAGAGAGGGTCATTAATATTTGTGGAATGAAGAGTTTAGAAAGAATCAGGGAGATTATGAATGGAAATACTGCTGTCACTGCCAGGAGGTTGGTTTTAAACCAGGAACCAAATGGGGGGAGGTGCAAGTGTACCACTGCACTCCTCTTGGATCAGCCCCTGCCTTCTGTCTTTGAAGGAAATGTAAGTGCATCTGGTTTCAGGTGAAGTTTTCAACCTTCCATTTCTACAAGAGAAATTATTTTGTAATAATTCACTGTTGTGAGGCTGAGTGCAAAGAAAAGGAGACATGGTAAGCTTGTACTTTTTCCTATCTGAGAAGGCAGTAGTTGGGACAGCCTTATAAGAGAAAGGCCTTTCTGTATGTCCCTTGTGACTTAAGCATTTTGTATTAGTGTAGTGAACTGCACAGGCTGAGATGCACTAAAAAACACCAGCATCTAAGAGTAGGCAACTTCTTTAACCACAAAAAGAAAGCATTAAAGGATGGGAAATCTGTACTGTTTGGATAGTTTTGATGTTTGGATTAGTTTTCAATGTCCTCCAAAATTGTTCTGGGATAATTAAGCTTCTTCACACATTAAGGACAGAGAAGCCAGCTGTAAAATTTAAATTCAAGTCTACACATACCATTATTTTTTTAATTTGGTGTTTTTAATTACCTCTTTCCATTAAAAGACTGGGATCTGGGTTCATGTATAAAACCCAGCTTTAAAAACTTTTTGGATTGCAGGCATAAATAAGTCCATCATTCTTTGAAGAAGCAGTTCGCAGGTCTAGGATGGAATTTTTGGTCAAAATAGAAAACCTCATGCCCTCTCCCAATCCTAGCTGCAGCACTGTGGTTAGGCTGCCTAGCCCTGGGTTCAGTTCCTCACTGGCTAGAAGCTAAGCTCATGCCACAGCTGTGGGGAGGGGAGGAGGGTTAGGAAGAAGCAGTGGCAAAGCGGGAGCAGCTTCTAGCTACCTGGCCCAGGTGCAGCTTCTCACTATTCAGCCTATTCTCACTATTCAGGAATGAGCAGAGGCAAAGGCCTCTGGTTCTGCAAGCCAGATCCAGTGGTTCTGCTAGCTAAATCTGCCCCCTGGGCTATATGTTCCTGGGATAGAGGAATTACTTGGATTTCAGGGGCAAGACAGCTTTAAGAAAAACTCTGGGGTAGTGACATGAAGTGTTTATTAGGGCAAGTGATTCCTACATGCTGTGAAACCCAGGGTGGAGCTAGATAGGGTCTGCTCTGCAGAGTAGGAAAGTTGAGAATTCATTTGCATGAGCTTTTCCACTTGCTTTAGAGCTGGGACAGAATGGCATTCTGCGGCAAGTTAACTTTTCTCCTAATAGCTTTCTCTTTTGTGGAGTCAGCATCCATGGTGTTTCACAGCAAGCCACAGCTTCTTTTGGGGGGTGGGGGGCAGCAGGAAGGTTAATAAGTCTGAGTTGTTTCATATTATATTTTGAAGAAGAACTTATTTATTACGCTTCTGTTGTATTCAGGTACTCATTCTGCACCAGTGGTATCTGAGTGTGTTCCAGAGAAATGTGACTAGCATCTGTTGTGTGATTTTCTTTCACCCGTGCTCTCATCAGGGGGGGAAATTATGTGAGAATTGTTCATTTTAAAAAGATGTATGTCTGCTGTGCTTTTTATTATTGAAAGCAAGGTCGAAGTAGTGTGCCTTGAACTTTAAACAGCATGTAAAGGGACACTGCCAAGTCAAATTTAATTCAGAAAGTAAGTTTTGTTTAAAAATAAAGATTTTATGAAACCTACAGAACATATTAATGTTTCCATGATTTTTTTTTAAAATTCCAATAGAAACAGCAGTTTTAGCCTAAAAAATGCTGCCATGCAGTCTTGGCATCCAGTATTTTCAGCATTTTAACTCTTGAAGGATCTAAACATGTTTTTTTCTTACTAGAAAGCAATTCTAAGCAATAGTAAACCAGACTTATTTATCTCTGACTGAGGGTGAGAATGTAATCTAAGCATCTAATAGTATGAATAATACAAATTAAATTAGGACTTCAAAATTAAATTCAGTTTTAAAAATAATTAGATATTTTTAGTAACATGGGTACCAGCAGGGAATATTTTATAAAAATCTCACTTTTAACCAGACTATATCCCTTTAACTACAGCTAGGATGTTAGATGTAACATCTGCATCATCTCCAGAAACATGTCCAGTGTAGTAGTTAGAAAATGAACACTTTAGGGAAATGGCTAATGGAGAAACAAGACAGAGAAGGAAATTTCCATTGGAAAGGAGGCAAGGTTAGTTCAATAAAACTAAAATGGGGATAGTTTGAAAGGTAAGATTCATTATAAGGAGTGTCGGAGACATCAGCTTTTTGCTAAAGGCACTGTAAAAGTAAAGAGTGGTTGACAGTAGCAGGAGTTTTAGTGAGATCAGATGTGGGTGAATAGAGAAAGATGCGGTCACAAGCATGAAGGATGGACATTAACCAAATATCAATAGTCTTGTTCATTTTACTTACAGAAACACCAGATAAAAAGAGGGCAAGCTGGTTGTTCAGGAAGAAGTAAGAGAAGACCATTCTCTCCAGAGCTTTGCTGAAGAAAGGAAGGATAGACAGCAGGTAGCAACTTGTTGAAGGGTATAGAGGCCAATAAGGTTGTCATGGAATGGGATTCATATTTTTAGTGTTGGATGCTTTGGGGAAAGAATGTCAGATAAATATGGTGGTGGTTGCTGGTGGTATCAGATAAAAAAAACAAAACAAAACACCTAGGAGAGTGGGCACTCACACCTTGAAAGATGTCCAGTAGTAAGAAGTGCTTTTATTTCCAAAAGCAATTAGTTTTATGTTGTTCTTGGTAAAGGAAGGTGGTACTAGGTCACAAGTGAATTAGGGAAAACAGGATAGTACATTTCATTAAGTTACATCAAGTACCAGTAAAATGAATCCTTTCCTTACACAACATTCACCCTGGATAAATACCTTGTCGACTATATCATCCCATGCTTGACACAGATTTATCCAGGGATATGAACTTTAGCTATCCTGTAAAATATAATTTAAATGTACAACATAAAAACATTTCAAATAAGATAAAATAGTGTAATTAAAGCATAATATTTATATTATGCATAAACATAAAAGTTTTATTTGTTGTTTTCCATGCATGTCATTGTACATTATATTTAGTATTTTATCTTTATTTCTTAGCAATTACCATATTAAAAAGTTGAAAAACACACCAGCATATTTATTTAGTAACCTATAAAATACTTAAGTAGGTATCATCCAAAAACATTTTCATTAACTAGAATTTTAGTAATTGGTCCCAGTGAAGTCATTAGTCACTGCCATTTGCTAAGGGTGCAGCTCCCTGGTCTAACTCATGGCGCTTTACAGAAAGCAACATGAGTTAGACCAACACTTCCAACCCAACGCTGTTGGATCAGAAGAGTGGAGGATCGAGCTTCACTTTGGAGCCAATCCAGCAAGAGATGCTGTGTGTCTGCCGCCTCTTCTTCTTGCCCTGCTCCTCTCCCAGTTCCAGTGCTGTCTCAAGATTGGAGGGGGAGAAGGCACGGGAGGGAAGTCCATTTTGGGATTTTCAGAGCTTGTGCTGGATCGGGGGAGTAGGGGGATTGGAGTCCCCTAACATGGAGGGTGGGGCTTCAATCCATCCACCCCACCCTTCAGCACAGACTGGGCAAAACCCAGATGGATCTCTCTCCCTCCCCTTCCCCTCTGAAGACAGCACCAGGGACAGAGCTGAGCTGCTTCAGCCCAGCCCTGCTCCCTGTGCACGCTAACAGCAGTTAATGAAGGCACTCTGCTTTGGAGCGCTTTCATCTGAACCCTCATGTAATGAGGGTTCACCTGTCACACTATTGGGCACTTTTTAAAGAGCTCTACAGCCATGTACTTCTATCAGTGCATGGCTGTAGAGCTCTTTCAGTCACCAGTCATGTGACAAAGCATCATTTCTGTCAACACCCTAAGGTTACTAAGTCTTTATCAAGTTGTCTGCTCTGTCGCATCAGTTAGGGATGAGGGGTTGTTTTGTTTTTTGTTTGTTTTTGTTAAATTGGTACAGTTGGGTTATACAGTTATCAAACTTTAAACTTCCTTATACTGAGGTAGCTTATTCCTCTTATACACATGCATATTTGTAGGAACATAGTGCTTTCGCTACTTGAACTAAACTGGCATGCTTAGCAGAATTGACACTTTCATGAGCCTGAAGCTAAATGGATTTCCTGGAAAATGTCACAATGAAACAACTTGTGTTTGCTTTGCATCAAACTCATAGCAACAACAGGATCACAGAAGATAGTGTTTCCAGTTATGAATACTCTTTCATGAGTTGTTTCTCACTAAAAACATCCAGGCTTACATTATACCAGTTCATTTCTTAGCAGCAAGCTCATTAAAAAACAACATAGTTTTCTGGCAAATTATTTATTAAATGTACATTCTTTGGTGTTGCCTTTAAAACTTCTGAAGCAAACAGAGACTTAACAAGCAAGGGTAAAATAGTCTTCTTTTAGTAAATGATGTGACATACTTTAAAGGAATCCCACTCTGAAAATTATAAAGAAACATGGTTTAAAAAGTATTTCTTAAAATATACACATTTAAGATAAAATATCAAGGGCAAAATAATTAACCACAAAGAATAAACTCAGAGTAACAGCCTTAACACTTCACTTGTTCTGTTGTTGTACCACCATCACTGGGAGCAGAATTTGGACCAAATGGTGAGATTCATCCCTGATCCTGGTAAAGCTGAATATACTGTCTACATTATGACTTTAAGTTGTTCATAGTCCCATTTTCAGCTGTATGCCTCAGGCAAGTTTTACACAAAGACCATCTAATATTTTCCTTTAGGAGTTGTCCTTGCTAACTAGCTTTGCTTAGTAGCTGCACTTTTACCATGGAAGTGTAGGGCATAGCTTTAAAATAATAGAGGTATCCCTCAATTAGATCCCTCTACAAAGTTACACAAAGTACAGCTTCTAATTGAAATTTTTGGCTTCTAAAGAAATGTATATGAACTTGCATTCCTTTTGCGATTTGTATGTACAGAGGCAAAGTATTTTAATAATAAACAAAGTTTAACAACATATGCAAGAATCAGCTCTTCAGAGCAGCAGTGGTGTGGCACTTAATGCTAGCAGCTATAGAGGAGGAAAGCAGCAGGGGGAACTGTTGAGTCTACAAAACGGGCAGCAGAAACCCACAGAATCAGGCAAGTCACAGGGAATACAACAAGGATGTGCCAGTTGAAGAGGGATTGATCAGGAACAGTTTACACGTCCACAGGGAATAAATCCAGGATTTGTTTTTAGCTACAGAATAAAAAGTGGGACATATACTGAACTATGGCATTGTGATTCCATGGTTTTCCAATGGAATTTAGTCCTTGTGGTAAAAGTATGTTGTGGTAGAATTATTACCTTTTTAATTCACTACTCTCTGCTCCTGATTACACGCATTTTTTACTGAGCTCTTCAAGTTACTTTTTTGTTTACTGAGATCTTCAGGCATTCCCAGGGTATTCCATTTTCCAAAGTTGCCATACCAAATTTTCCATTCTGGTGTGGCAACCAAAAACTTTGTCATGAGTGACATGCTCAGCAAGTTATTGTATTTGGATGTACAGCAAAATATAGAATCCTAGGGCTGGAAGGGACCTTCAGAGGTCATCTGGTATAACCCATTGTTTGATGCAGGATCACACACTGCTATCCAAACCATCCTATACAAATCCATTGTCTAAGCTGTTAGCAAAACTACCCAGTCAACTCTGACACAACCACAACGCATAATACCCTCACCTGTCACACGTAAAGCAGGGAGGCAACAGCAACCAATGTTCTGCTGTTGCAATGGTTGTTAAAATACACTCAAGAGGTCCAAGGAAGAGGGCCATGCCCCACACTGCAGAGGAGGGCAAGAATCGTCACAGTCTGTACTAATCTGACCATGGGTTAAAATTCCTTCCTGCCGTGAAATATGGCAGTCAGTCCCACCCTGAGTGGAGGGGTCAGACCTTCTAGTCTGAAACCTCTGGGTTTAAAGTCCCAGCAGGAGCACACTACAGTCAAAATTGCCAGCCTTGGCTGCAGCCAACACCCAATATTTCTGAGGAGGGCAACCCTTCCCCTCCCCCCCACCTGATGCATGTAGCTGCAGAAAAGGAAAATAAGTCCTTCCTGGCCCCATGTGGCAAACAGCAAAACCCAGAAGCATGGGAAGTACCTATAAGAGAGTATAGACAGAGTACTCTTATATAATCCTATAACCTCCGGAAAAAGGACAGTGGATGTTGCACCCAAAGACACGTAGGAAAAAATTCTGCTTTGTGACTAGGAAGGTTTCTGAACCAGTCTGAATGCATTGTATAGTGGAACAAAATGCTGACATCTAGTATGCTGGTCCAGCATTCCCTCCATTATCAGGGGCTTTTGCTGTGCTCTACTGCATGGGAAAAGGGGTTAGTTACAGGCTTCTTGCAGATCGGAGGAAGAGTGGATTGGTGTATCTATAACTGTGTCAATCAGATGGCTCTTCCTCCATTGGAAAGGGTGTACAGGAGCTGTACAGGCTATTCCAACCCTAAGGCTTTAGGGGAAGCAACTTGGGTATTTTGCTCTACCTCAAGCGTGTGTGGAGTTTTGCAGCATGTGTCCATTTCTTGTGCACAGAAATTGGGATTTGCCTCTGTTGCACTAAAATATTTTTAACCTTGTAAAAAGGTAACATTATAATGATATTTAATTACCTGGAAAAGTGTTATTAAACAGGCAGAGTTATATTTGAAGCAGTCAACTTGTAGTTCTGGCAGCAACTTGATATAGTAGTATTTTGTTTTAAAGCAGGTGGTGGAAAGAGACAAGCCCTCCACCTGAATCCACCATCACCACTGCATCCTCTGTTAACTTAGATATTGTAGGCTAAAATTCTAGGGACTCTGTGAGAAGATCTCCCAGCCATGCAATTCCCTGCATGCTTAAAGAAAAGGTTTTGATTTATGCATCTGGGCGTGGAAGGCCATTTTGGAAGTTTCACTAGCGGTTGTTGTTGAGGCTGGAGTTAAGGCCACTCGTTCCCTTTTGCACAACACTGACTCTTGTTTTAACATTGACTATAAGAATTCTGGATGTTATCGTTTTGTGAATAAATGCCTATTTTTTACACCTGTTTATGGTGCAGGGATATCCTGTGGTGATGCATTAAAAAGGCTGTATAATAATTGTATATATTATTGCATAATAATTCCTTTTATAAGCTCTGAATTTACCACTTTTCAATTTCATTCCAATTCCCTTTGTTCTTGTAAGATGAGACAGGGTGAATCTATCTTTTCTCTACTGTTCATTATTTTGTATACTTTGATCATATCCCTGCTTATTCATTTTCCTCAAGTAAACATTCCCAATCTTTTAAATCTCTCTCATCATTCTCACAGTCGTGTCTGAACCCCTTTCTGATGTACCTTTTTGAACTGGAGTTACCACAACCACAATATGTTGACTGCACGTGGTGAAATCCTGGCCTTACTGAAGACAGTGGGAGTTCTTTGACTTCAGTAGGGACTGCTTTCACCACGTGGCATAATGTTTCTCCATATTATTCTCCAACCTATTCCTTATAAACTCAACTTGGAAATTGGGCAGTTTAGAATTTAATCTAGAAAACCACTGGCTCAGCACTCTCCCTTAAATTGCTGGTAATCCTCAGATTAGCAGTGTGGCTTCATGGGCAGAATTAATTTGCTCCCAAATCATTCTGATGATAACAAGGGTCAGATTTTTCCTGGTTTCCATTTGTTTAGTCCCACTGTTGCTATTAGGTTTGAACAGATAAAATAGAAGGTAGAATATTGCACAAGACTTTAAGACAATGTATCTAAATTCACAGGTGACCTTTTACTGAAAAATCAACTAAGAAATTCCTTATGTAGTAGATGAAAACCAAAATTGCAGCTATTAAAATTATCAGTATGCAGTGTACGATAAGGATTGCATATGGGAGATTTTATAAAATTAATTAAAAAAAACTGTACTTCTAGGTTTCCTCCCCAAAACCATCTAAAAAGGGTTCAGATTCCTGCCAGCTAATAAATGCAGTAAATGAAATGTTAATAAGTCACCAGCAATTTAGCCTGACAATAACGTGGATTGACCACATTGATTACATTGATTATATTTCATATATTTACAATATGTAGACACAAGCCCAATTTATTTTCTGAAGAGTTCAAGGTAGGTATCATTGGTTTAAAAAAAAAACAATGGAGTAATGTTTGTGGTTGCTATCTGCAATAATCTAATGCTGACAGAGAGCAGTATTTTATTTAGTAATTAACAGTGTAAAGGGGAGAGAAGCTGTCATGTTGGTTCTTAAGCTGGGGAATGTGATGAAAGATGATATCTGCGATCTCATCCTTTCCACTTGTTTAGGATTGTCAGGATGAGAAATGTCAGCATTATGAAAGCTCAGCTCTGCTCTTGATATGATAAAACCCTTCAAAAGCCAGTCTTTCTCTCCCTCTCCCCCCGCTTTCTTCCTCTCCCTGCACTTGCTTTTTTATTTATCCTGTTTTGTTAGATGGCAGAAATATAATTCTTTTCTTTCTTCCTATTATAAGCCACCATTTTTGTTTTATTATATGTTTCACAACCCCTAATGCCCCACTGAAAATTACCTTGTTAAATGACAGTGTTTCAAAGCCATGAATCCTTTCCACCATTCCCTCAGAGGTTTGAAACAGTCAACAGACTGTAAAGAATAAATAATAAAAAAGTATTGATTATTTTGATGACTGTGAGATTCAATTAAGTATTAATTTTGCCCTCCAGTGGACCTATCAAGGTATTCAAAAGGGAGGATTCGGCTCAGCTAAATGCGTGCTGAGTGCTTCAGCCTTAAATAGGGAGAAAATGTGTTTACCTACAGTATTTGAAGAGGAGTGCATTGATGCACAGAGTCCAATATTTAAGTGCTGTGCAAATTAAGCCCTGGTGACAGTGACATTGTTTTCAGCGATATGAGTATTGACTAAAGAAGTGCATTTGATGACAGCTTAAACTATTTGTATTGATTAACATTTTCATAGATTATCATGTGTCATATCAAATTCACTTTTCAGACATGAATACATTAAAAAACCCATAGGCAAACATCGACCAATGTGATGATGGGACAGAGGGAACATGCTAACCAACCTACTTGCACGCTGGTCACCTGTTCTCCGCATAAGAACCATTTAGGCATGAACTTTGCAATAAATAGCTGCCAGATAGCACAACAAGGTCACTTGTTTCATTTCTTTATTTTTGTTTTTGATGCTGGTTTCCAAGCTGTAATGATATTATGCATCTTAGTTTGCAAACGGAATAACAGAGTGTACTTGGAAATCATGCCTGACCCCAAAATGCCCTCTGAATGAGCTGAAGATAAAACAGATCCAAATCATCAGGAAACAATTTTAAAATAAATGTAGCATTATTGGGAATACTGTGTTCCCAAATACAAGAATAATTGCAAACCTGGTGTGTAAGTATTTTCACTAATTTTTATCTTTAAAAGATTGGTTTCTATATATTTTCCTCTTTAAAAAAAAAAAAAAGGGAAAGGGAAATGTTTGTGGACTTTTGGAGCATCCCAAAAGCAAGAATAGTTAGAATAAATATGTGTCTTTATTGAATGTGTATGATGAAATGACTATTTGTTGCTCTGTATTTTCCCTAAACCACTTGAATCCTAAGCCGGGTTTTGTGTGTGTGTGTGTGATTTGGTTAATGTTATACAGCGTAGGATGCTTCTTTAAATCATTATGGAGCATTCGCAGGGGGTTACTCTTCTGTGGTGTCGGAGCATACTTGCAGCAGTTTAGGTTTTTTTTTTCCCTTACCACGTTAAGGAAAAAGTGAGGTGTAAAAACATACACACGAAAAGCACATCCCACAATTAAAGCTGTGTTGGTTATGTTGCTTTCATAGAAGTTTTTCTCCAAAGCATCCTGAATCTCTCACATGCTAGTTGAGCTTTAATAGGGTGGGGAGTAATGGAAAACTCATTGGATCTGTAATAGCTCTTCACTTGACTGCAGCCAGCAATAACAGCAGGAGCAGCCAGAGATAAGAGAGAGTGTGTGTGTGAGAGAGAGAGAGAGGGAGTGGGAGAGAGTATACGCACACCAAAGCTGCCACTTTTTTTTTTCCCTCACTCTTTTTTCCCCCCATCCTAGGATCCAATGATAGCTGGACAAGTCAGTAAGCCCTTGCTGTCACTGCGGAGTGAAATGAATGCAGAGTTGAAAAGTGAGGACAAGGCAGCTACTTCAGACAACGAGCTGAATGAGCCCCTGCTTGCGCCTGTGGAATCAAATGACAGCGAGGACACTCCCAGCAAGCTCTTCGGTAAGTCTGTCTAGGTATTTCATTTCACTGCTACCATGTTGTCCGGAAGAGCAATCTCCCTCTTTTTGTTCACTCAATTTTCTTGTAAGCACCAGGGAGTCACTTGGAGTCTGCAGGCATACAGCCATATGCTCTGATTTCGACTGGGTACCAGAATACCCAGAGTGTCACCTCCTGAAAACTTTGGTCAACAATGAACTTATTTTATGCGCATTGGCAGACAGCGTCTATTTTCTTTCATTGAACTGTCTCTGATTTAAATATAGAAGAGAGAGCTTCCTTTGTTGAAACACCTTACTAACAACATCTATTGCCTAAACATCAGCTCCAGTTGTTCACAGTCCCTTCGGAGGGAAAAGTAAACTGAAGAGTTACCATTTCTTGGAGTAAAGAGAAAGCTAGGAGAAGAGAACTGGAAAATAGCTAGAGAAAACACTCTGTGCTGAGTAAACAAGCACTGCCAGGGCGATTGCCTACAGGTGTATTTTTTTTTACAATTTATATTAGGAATTAATTTTTTCTGCTGAAGCATACAGGGTGGGGGGAGGGAGAAAATACACTTTTTTTTTTTCTTTTTTACACTGTAACTTATGCCAAATGAAAATGTTACCTTTCATAACCAAAACAAGAGCAGTAAGAGTGGCACTCCAGCATAGACATCTGTCATTCAAAGGGATGACACCCTGTAAGCCAACTCAAGCAACTGTGATCTCTAATCAGAAAAGGGAGCCGAGTTGTTGAGGCGCGTGCTTGAGTGATAGATGTTGATAGATGTCTGTGCTGGAGCAGCGCTATATGGTATATAGTGACATTTTGGTTGTACAGCAATTTCTCCTGAAAGAGTTCCTTTTAATTATTTCCATTTGTGACTTTATGAAACCTTGGAGGGAATGGAGCTCATCCTTATTTTACACAGTCTTATAGCTGGAACTTTAAGGGCACAAGATCTTGTTTAAAGAGAATGCAGCTTTAGGAGAGAGACAGAGAGAAATCACATTTTCTGAGATTCAAGTTTTAATTTGGTAACCTATAAAGAATCTGTAACACTGTTAACATGCCTGAACCCCAGCTAGAGGAAACAACTGCTAAATGATTCTTGCAAAAAATAGATGTAATTTTCTTTAAAAGGGATACCTTTTACATATTATACAGAATGTTTTATTAAGTAACTTCAGCAGAGAAAGGAAATAAAAAAGCTAAGACTTAATTCCTAGAATACTTCAATGTCCATTGTAAAATATCACATCCATTTTTTTTAGGAATCCTATAATAATCTTGGTTTCCATGGAAAATAGGATTTCCGTTAGCTATTCAAATGTTTGAATTGTGATGTCTAAAATTCAAAGGGCTAATATTTGTGTGTGGAAGTATGAATATCTTAACAAATATTCATGTACTGTATTTGATCAGATATTTAGGGAGCAAGGCATTAACGTTAAACATAGCCAGGTCTGGCAGCATTACAAACACATTTAACTAGAGAGTATCAAAATGTCTGTATATTCTGGTTTTAGTTAGTTTTAGATCTGGCAACTTTTATAACAAAGGGTAAGATGTTCCTGAGTCATTGTCGTTTTGAATGTTTTAATACCATTGTAGACTGCCAGGATACTTTTTATTACAGTTATTGTGTAGGATAAAAAATAATATACTGTAATTTTTTTTTTTTACTTTGGAATGGAAATAGAATTTAGCTCAGCTAAACAAATTAATGAAGAAAAGTAAATAAAAGTACTATGCTATAAGTATATACTATAAGTATATACTATATAAGTTTTATATACTAAGTATATAAAACTATATTTATGAGTTTAGATTGTTTGCTAAACTGTTTTAATACTGCTATCAAGTTGCTGCCAAAGCAAACCAAAGTAGGTGAAAACAGTTTAGCTACCTTAGTATAACATATTTAGTATTTATCTATGTTTTATTTTATTTATGATAGATGGTAAAGGCCTTTTAAGCAATAACCTGTGCCAGTTTATTTCTGTAACTGGGAACATGGAAGAAAAGACAGTGAGAGATTGTTTTGCTACATGCAAAAATAAAACTTGGTGAATTTATATAAAATATAGGCATTTTCTATTTATTGAGCCAATGCAACACTTCTAATTTAATAAGCAATTCAGTAAGTAATTGACACCTCAAATGCAGTTCTTTTTAGTACTTTATAGTAGTCTCTCTGTTTAGAAATGTGAATGGCATGTTAGGAATGTGTTATTTGGGCCTTACTTTCCTGTCTCTTAAATTGTAGTGTCAGTGCACTGTGCATAAATCGATGCAGAAATTAACATTTCTCATATCACTTTGTTTCATACAATATGAAATAAGAATTCTGTGTTTCCTGTCTCTTGTTTGATATACCCTATATGCAAATTGCTAGCTATGTTCAGCAGAGAAAGGGAGGAGCATTTTAACAAACTAAGGGGAGGAGACTGGTGTGTAGATGAAAGTTAAAGAGATTGCTTTTTTCAAATTTGGGGGGGGGAAATGGTCTTTACAAGTTGGAATGACCAGCATTTGAGCACCCCACTTAGCAACATTTCACAGGTTGTGTTGTCATACAGATGCACTGGGTATTTTTACAGTACTTTGCAGTGGGCAAAATAACCCTTTTTCCTCAGGTGCAGGCATTTACATTCTACTTAATTTTCTTTTAAGAGACATGTTTGTTGAAGTGACCTGTGTCCTTCACAAATGTTGCATAAATTCTACCCCTCGTTTTCTACAATGTGCCAGTGTATACTGATGGACTAAAAGGTATGAAATGCTTATGGCCTATACACACTGCACACCTTCGTCACTGTAGTATCCTTACATAAAGTATGCTGTAGGAACAACAGCTATGCATATATTGTAGTGATAAATACTAGTAAAATGTTTCTTTTCTCCAATTGCAACACTAGTTTCAGATGACAGTGATGCAGTATAAAGCTTAACTAGGTTGTTTTTGATTTGGGAAGGTGCACAGCAAATTTCCGGCCTATCTCCCAATTGTATGCTCTGCTGCTAGTAGGAGAGATGAAGGCTGAAGCTTCTCAGCCAGCGGGAGTGTCACCTGGTGCAATGATAGCTTGCCCACAAGTCTTGAATAATTTCATCCTGGAACTTGGATTCTAGGTCCTTAGCGAATGTAAATGTTCATTTACACCAGGTGGGAAAGTGCCCCTCTGTTTTTTTGGCAAAGTGGTCTTTTAAAGTAGTCACCATTGTACACATGATTAGCACTATTGCTACTTTTTGTTCGAAAAATAAAATGTCTTTTAATCTTTGTGTGTGAACTGCACCTTGTGCACTTAGTTGCTTATGAACCTTTGACCTCTGTAAGGAATATTTGCTAGTAAAGTGCTCAAATCCTGCTAAATATCAGTGGGAAAAGAAACAGAATGTAAAATTTCAGGAAAAGGACTGTTGTTAGTCTGTCAAAGGCAAGGTTTTGCTCAACCTGGAGAGTTAGAAAAGCTACGAAACATTTATGAAAGAGAAACTGAGATTTAATTAAGTAACACAGTAGTTTTGTGTGATATTGACTGTTGCATTATTTATCTTTACAGAACTTATCTCTTATTTCAGACATGATTTAATTATGCTAAGAGTCAGAAGAGTAGAAATTGGAGTAAAGCATTGGATTGGTTGGCAGTGGTACTCTCAGATTAACTAGTTTTATGTTACACTACTGTGCTTCAAATTAATTCTACAGCCTTTACTAAAGAAAGCTCCCACTGATGAAAATGAGAGCTCTGCCTAAGACTGAATAAACACTGCAGGATTGGATTCTAAGTTAATTACTCTTACAAAGTTTTTTATTCACTATCTTGATATGTTCTCCAAATTTGTTTAAAGTTTCCTTTTAATAGCAGCCTGATGAAAGGAAAGTGTGTTTAATGATTTATATTAGGACTATATACTTTTGGTCATTGATACAGAGACGTTGCGTATATTTTATTTAAAATCTGTACTACGTAAATCCCATATTAGGGCCCAATTCAAGTTCCACTAAAGTCTTTGGCAAAATGGCTGTTAGCTGTCATAGAATTGGATTATTAATTTCTGTGTAACTGTAATGGTCATGGTGCTATACCCAAGATACCTGTGCAAATTAAGATCACTCTACTCTGCTATTAAAAAAAAGGTACTGATAGGGCATGAGCCTACATTTCTACACGTACCAAACTGAAAAGTTAGTTTGTGGTAAGGTGCAAAACTCAGCCTGTAGAGTATAATTATTTAGTGTCAGGGTTTCTTAATTTTATGGTAGTTAGGGATTAAAAGATAACTTTTCATCTACAGGTAGCAGGGTGGGTGTGTGCATTTGTGTGTGTATGTGCACATGTATATACAAATATGTGTGCATGTGTGTGTATGTATGTGCACACATGTATACAAATACATGTGTGTATGAAAGAGATTTGCCATCTAAAATACTGAAATTTGATTTTAGTATTTTGCCTGCCTTTGTAGTATCCTTATGCAAAATTTAGAATTTTATCCATTTTTCCTTGTAAGTGTGAATCTCTGTGAAGCAGTATGTGTATGAACCAAGGCATAGATCAGTAATATTTGTAGAAAAATGTTTGCCTTCTTGGCACCCTTTTTGAAGTAAATGCTCATTATCTGGTTTAATTTTTTAATTGTCATCCAAGTTGTCTTGACTAGAATTTACAGTCCAAGAATTACTTTAGATTCAAAAGGACTCTCTGGTCTTTCCCCTCTTGAGACAATAGTCTCTGTAGGTTAGAACACATGTCATTGTCAGGTGGCTTTGAGGACACCGACATTCTAGCCATTAACACTGTGGTTAACTGGGGATAAATGTAAGCCTTCAACCTAATACCACCCTTTGCATCAGTATATTAAGGGTTCTCTGCAGTGTTTTAGCTGGAGTTTCTATTTTTAGAAGGGAGTTGAAACATGATTATACAGTATATCTGCATACAGAGCCTTGGCCTACAAGGTCTCTGCCCAGAAGAAATGTTTTTTTAACAAGTTGCAGAGAGGTCCATTGGATAGCTTTAATGTTTTTTAATGCGCACAAAAGCATTGTGTGTGTGCAAGTCTTTTTAACTTGTAGTTCAGATTATAGGCCAGATCCTTGTAGTATTAAAAGCATAGCTTTATTTTAAGCTCAGTTTTTAAATCACTTTAACCAGCTTATATAGTTTTCTCTCCCATATTATGACTAGCATTCAGCCTGCCTGTAGTAATTTCTGTAGTGTCAATCGATGTGTTTTGTAAAAAGATATTAGGTCAAAAATATTCATACAGTCAGTAAGGTTCATGGGCTCAATCCTATCAGCACTTGAGCACGTGATCACTTCTGCTAAATGTGAATAGTCCCATGGAGATCATTAATAGGATCCTTACATGAGAACACATGGCACAAATATTTTCCAGGATTGGGCATACTTTCTAAGTACTAATTTATATGCACTCTTGATTACTGTTTTTTTTAAATGTGTTGAATGTTTATTTAACTGTTAGAGTAAATGATCTTTAAAGATGTTGGATAAGTGCAAAGTTAAAAAGGCGATTCTAAGTTTTATATATTGCCTTGATTTGTGGTGAAGTTTCCAGTGCTGTCGTTGAAGGTTGCACATATGAATAAAGAGAATATTGCCCACTAAAACTTAAAGAAGTCATTACAGCTATTCAACTCAAAGGTAGAGACAATGAGGAGATTGAAAATCCATCTTTAACTCATCCTTGCCGCTGTGACTAGGTATTGCAGGCAGCCCAAGAAGTAAATGTGCAAACAGCTGTATCTGATTAAAACATACAAAAGCAGGCTAGGACAAGATAGGGCTAGATTCTGTTCCCATTAGCTTAAACAGACACAAGACTGGACTCATGACTAATAAGTAAATCATTCTTCATTGTTA
The DNA here is from genome assembly GCF_052110815.1 of Crocodylus siamensis. Lineage (NCBI taxonomy): Eukaryota > Metazoa > Chordata > Crocodylia > Crocodylidae > Crocodylus > Crocodylus siamensis. Next base: position 121,055,330 of record NC_143399.1, on the reverse strand, counting down.
ATTCCCTTATTTTCACTTGATACCGATCAGTCTGTTCGTAATTTTGGGGTACGTTAGTTCATTGCAGTACCTTAATCTTTTTATTAACAAAAACACTTTTTTAAACATCACTGTTGAGAGCTAAAGCCTGAGTAACGCCATTTTAAAAAGAAAAATGGTTTTTATCTTTGTTCATAATTATCTTCTTGCTAAATTTCTGTGAACCAGGTTTGTATGTGTAATCTGTACTTCTTGTCTGAGGTTTGCATGCTGTTTACCAAAACAGCATAATAGTTCCTGGGGAAGAGTATTCATATACTTTAACCAATAGATTTCCGTTTCCCTGATTTTGTATCAACAGATATTTAATCTTTAATTACTTTACTTCCTCCCTCAGACACCTTCCCCCCACCATACCTTTAGAGCTTTGGAAAGAAATTTAATACCAAACAAATATATTTCTTTTTAAAAACCTACATAAGTGCCTTGCTGTTTCAAAGAGAACTTGCTTGTGTACTAGACAGTAAACAGATAATTTGTGAAAGAACTGGTACTCCCTTTGATTGAGATCCTTGCTGGTTTATGTTTTGAGATAAATAATACATCAGACATTCACACAGATGTTAAAAAGGAAGCAGACGTGAAAAAGAAAAGGCAAAAGAATTTGATGTTTCCATTGGACTTCTTCTGATTAGACCCAGTCCTCCATGGGAATGTGCAGTGTAGGCAGAGGAGGAGTCACAGCTGCCCAAATATGCACATGGCACCACTTAACACTTCCCTTGATTTTCCTATGCTAACCAAAAAGCTAGCAAAGTGCTTATACCAAACTGGCACCCTGTCAGGGGGCAACCTGTGTAAAGTTTCCTGCTGTCAGGTTAATAAATTTTTTAAAAATATCCAAAGGCAGAGCTAGCTGTAGGAAGCTCATAGTAACAGTTGCCATTCTCCTGTGGATCATTTTTTCTCTTTAATATCCTATGTAGCACTGGATTTTTCTTGTTGTGTTGTCTACCTAGGTTTTGTTCTTTCCTGACACTTGTGGGCTCTTTGTTTTAATTTTTTTCTTTACTAAGCTCGTTCTTCTGTTCTGCACATACTATGTGTCTCTTCTTTCTTGGCAGAGTCAAAGAATTGGGAATATCAGTTTTTCATGATATAGGAAAGTGAAACATTCAGTATATTCAAGTTCATGAATTATCATTTTATTTTCCTATATTAACTTTCTGTCACCAGCTCCAAAACTGATTCCTAAAGAGATCAGTTACTTAGATGACACAATTACATTCACACATCAACTACATCACAAAATTAACAAGTGATCAAAAAGAAAATAAGCATAGATCCCAAATTATTTAATTTGCTACCAATCTGCAGGTTTCAGAAAGGTTGTAACAAAACATCTAGTGAAGAATTAGTTATATTTATTAACGTAGATTCATGTTTTCTCTCTTCCACTGTATAAAATAAAACTCAGTAACAATACAGATCTGTCTTTGTTTCATAATGACATCTCCTGCTCTATGTTATGATACTGTTTTGACACTATCAGAAGCAGGATTAAGCCCTTTTAGTTTGAAAGTAGAGGTCATCTTGAGAAGAATAGTACTGTATCCAGTCTAGCTAAAGAAAGCCTGCTGTTCACAGGGGGACTGAAATTGGGTTTTCTTCTTAAAGTATTCCAAAGATCCAGACATTTATCCAATTGGAATACATCTCCCAAATGTATATATTTAATACTAAGTGACCACTTTTTAAATTCTGAAATATAATTTGAATTTCTTTATTTCTGATTTAGAATTTGGAAAAAGAAGAGATTTTTTTTGTAATTGATGGCTTTTAATTCCCTGAAAGGCAAACTCATTTTAGTCCCTGAATGCTTTGAAACTGTAGCCAGAAAAATACTGTGATGCAGAAAACAAAGCAAACTAAAAGCACCCAAATATGACCACCAAAAAGTTAAATTTATTTAACATAAAAATAAAATGATTTGCCAGAATGCCAGACTGTAATGTCAGTTACTTTTTAAAATGCATTTTCAAGAAGCTGTAAAGGTTTGGGTGTTGTTCAAAGCGAATAAGAAAATATTTTTTCTTTTGTAAAACAAAGAATTAATTGTTGCCAGTTACAAGTGTTATATACATAGAAACAGAAGTATTTTTTAAAGAATGCAGAAGAAATATGTTGCGACAAAACAGTATTTAATTTAATCTTATCAATCGAAGACTTTTCTAGAAAACTTTGGCTGAATTTATAGAGCCACTTCAATAGAAGCTCTTAAAAAAGTTTAGTGTTTCCTGTCTGTTTGCTACTATATGTAATGGTAACTACATTTCTTTATTACTTCAGCTATGGGCCCACTTTTAAAATTTCTAATGTTTTTAATGTATTAAGCAAAACATTAGCAATAAACCTAATCCTGGAATCCAGAAATACCCATTGTGTGTGCTGGAATAAGGAACTGAATTGTTAAGACTGTGTCAAAGATATCCCCCCACATATGTCCCCTCGCTCTAAAAGTCTAAAGTTGAAAGTGACTCCAAGAATAAAACTAGCCTCTTTTTCCATTGGCACTTCCTCCTGCTCTTGCTTGTTCTCTGTGTTCTCTCTCTTTGACTCAACCCCATATGTATATATATAATGCAATGCACAATATCTGTATAACATAATATAAATTGCCTTCAAGCATATGCACAGACATGGGTCATATTCTTCTGTCACCTTATGTAACCCAAGTGACTTTGTAGAATTTTACCTCAATGCTACTGCAATATATTGTGGTTTTCCACATTTTTTTAAAGAACAAAAAACAAGGCCTCCCGCACACCCCAGAAATACAACTAGACCACCCTTTCAGAGGAAGATATAAAATTCACATTACCTGAGAAGCGGGAATTGCCTCATGGTAAATAGGTCTTCAGGCATTTTAATTAGGTATTTATCTCACCATGTTGCATACTGTTAATCACAGAGGAAGAAGAAGGCCATTCGGATTCATTGTAATCTCTTGAGTAAATAAAGCTATGGGTATTTTTTATATTTTATATTGTCTTAATAGGTATTTTTACATGTACCCAGTATAGAGAGATGTTGCTTAAGAATTTGAGTAAACATATCAGGCCAGATCCTGCATAATTTGCGTGAGTGTTCATTATATATGTGGAAAGTCCTGTATGTTTTAATGGGACTTGCTCATGTGAATAAATGCACATCTGATTAAATCCCTAGTTGGCTAAAGTCCTATGAGCTAAACATTCTTGCGCATTTTGTCTGTTTAAAAAAAACCCAATTGGGTTAAAAGGGCTGAATATTTATATATAAATATAACATAATGTTGAAATGTACAGTGAAATCTGTGGTGTTTTGTCCTTTTTAATTTAGTCAGTACACTATTGTTTAACAGCAAAATTCTGGTGTGTTGTGTAACAAGGTTATCTGATTCAACACCCATCAATAAAAATTTGCAAAATGCCCATTGACTTTATTGGGACATAAAACTGGTTCAGTACATGACGGAAATTATATATAATGTCAGAAATGATATAATCTTTGTTAAGAAAATGCTTGTCTATAGTATAACTGTTTGTGAGATGAAAAGTAAGTATGGATATATAGCTGAATTTAATCATCAAGTTTTTTTAAGACAACTGAAGACTGTGCAAGATAGTTATCGTGGTTCCACAACTTCATTAAAAAACAAGAGTGATTGGAGGTGAAAATGAGATAGATATGCACTAGCTGAAAGGGGATTGTAAATGTGCAGGTCTGATATTTCTCCTCCTTTCTTATACTTGCTTGCCTCTCATCATAAATATTTGGGACTGCAAGCCACAAATCTCTCTAAAGGCAAAATGAAATTTACTACTGGAAAAAGCTTGAAAATGGAAATATTGCATTTTTTTGTTGGTGGTATTTTTTTTTCAATCAAACATACGTTATTTAATGCACGCATAAGTACAGAAAATATGTTTAATCATAATGTCTAGCATGAAAAACATCTACATGAGTCATTTAAATATTTTTTCATTATAAAGAGCAGGAAGAAAACTCTGTATAGCTCTGTTTCCTATGATTTGATGCATCACTTTCAGACTCTTCCTATTTTAACTGCCTAGATACAGCACACTGAAGCTTCTCATAACCTCCACTGACCAAAAAAAAAAAAATCCCTTTCAATCAGCTGGCATTACTAGGGCTACCCCCACCCTTCCCCCAGTCTCTGTTTTTATGAGTAAAAAGAAAAAGAGAAGGGCCAGATGAAGTAGACCCTAGCTCAGATGAGTTATATTATTCATCATGAGTAAGGGTTTGCAGAATTGTTCCTCCTGCTCCTGGATCGCCGCAGTGCTTAGTTTTGGTGCTGAGTGCTTCTCAGATCCTACCTGTTTCCTGTGAGTACATGGTGCTCAGTGTCTTTATGCTGTTCAGTATTACATTGTGGCAGGTCCTTAGCTGGGGTAAATTTTTGTAGCTCTCTTGGACTCCCAATGTATACTAGCTGAAAATCTGTTCCTTTTCTTTTGGACCTGCCAGTGAAGTCAGTGGCAAAATATCCATCGATATCAATGGGAGCAGCATACGGCCCTTCCTTGCGATCATAAAACGGATGTTTTATATCCATCCCACCTCATGTCTTTCATCACTTCCTACAAAATTCTTTAGTTCACAGTGTGGCACGTTTCAAAACTGTTCCAGTTCAAAACAGGTTAAGACTGATAGAAACAGTTCAGTTTCCCTAAAAGACAGCTTACCACTGACTGTTTTATTTTGTTTATATCTGATATTTCTTACGGTATTCAGATGGCTGTAATAGACTAGCACAAGAGCTGCATGTCTTGTCATCTGTAGTGTATCAATACATTTTTATAATGATACAATAACCTGAACCCTGTAACAGTTTATGATCCATTTGAGAATTCTTATGGATTCTCAGAGTGACGGAGACCTGAAAAAAGAACTTGACTGCTTTCACAAAACTGGTTCTGTGACAGGAAAAACTAGTGTGCCTGTGATTTAGTTGCTAAGGAATCATATTGATCTGATTCATCATTAAACTTTTAAGTTTTTTTTTTTAAAAATCAAGCTGGTTGGAGGGAAAAAAACCTCCCAGTAATGTGATTTTGAGGGTCTGGTTTACAGGTAAACTGTACCATACCACTACCGATATTGATTTGTTATGATTAATAAATATGATTTTTATGCATTACCCAAGCACCGTTTCCGTAAGAGAACTTTTTTTTTAAAGCAGAAGAAAATTGCTTGTTACTCTTTATTTTTCATTGACTAAAATTAGTCAATGATAAATAAAGAACTTTAGGAGCAGTCTGAGTTCAGGGAAGACGAGATTTAAAAACAGAAACTGCAGGAAATACAGTAATGAGTAACTACATAGCAAAATATATACACAAAACCTCAGCCATCTTAACATTTGTAATGGTGCTAATTTCCAAGTGCTTTTAAAATATGCTTCCACATGAGCTCTCAAAAACCATAAAAGCCTGGCATGTAAAGTAAATTGTTTGTCACTTGCTGACGACCTGCCATATTTATTGTCAGGAAAAATGGACATTAGTTGGAAAAGCAGTTGTTAAAGGCCAAACAATTTTTAAAGATGGGCAAAGATGTGCAAGGGTTTTCCTTTTTCTAACAATGAGCCACCCCTTCAGACATCAAAAGACAAGATAATAAGACACTTCAAGCACAATTCAAGATTATATTCAACATCTAAAGGCTCATCTCTTGTCAGTTTGCATTTACTCTCCCAGGGATGTGATGCTTCTATCATCATTCTGTCAAGAGGAGTCTGGCAGAAGCGATGAGGGCCCCTCATTTCACACACTTAGTGTTTTTTATCAAATAGCCCACGCTCATTCTGATTCAGCCAAAATGGAGGGATAATTTGAAGAAGGTCATGCACAAGTACAAAAATCTTGTATTGATTTGTGTGATTAGGAGGCATTAAAATTGCACGTTTATGTTAGTTTCTAAGATGTTTTGTCAGTTTATTTAGTAATACACTTTTGCAGCATTAAAAATGATATTTTTTTTCAAAGTGAAAAATAAGTTTGCTTAAAATGCACCCAGCATTCAGAAAGCAAGATATTTTAAAGGAGAAAAATGTCATTATTTAACATCGCCTTAAAACACAATCACATTGAGGGGGGGGTTCTCTCTTTGTTTTAAAAGAAGAATTTATACAAGGAAAATATTTATTAGGAGTCTGGATATTACAGAGCTAGAGGGGTGAATTCTGGCCTTTTTAAAATCATTAAGAGTTCAGGATTTCACCCTAGATGTCAAAGGGAGATGTGCTTGTGGGGTTAGGTCACCTGTACCGCCTATCTAAAGGGAGGCAGTCATTTAAAAAAATGTTTAGATACACTTTTGTGCCATGTAAGATTGATTTAAATAGCTCATGATACAGAGACATGGTGGTATTCCTAATACACATGAAGTCTCTGATTCTTCATTCAGATATTTTTGTGCAGCCTTCTGTGTGAATGTACATGTCTTCATGAGAAAATCATATTACAGATTTGGGGTCTAAGTAAAGACTTGTGTTATAGCTGCTATTGGCCAAATTCTTACTGAAATCAAAGGAGCTATGATCATTTGTACCCACAGAAGATCACTGTTCACCCTGTAAACTTACTGTATGACATTATATTGTTTATTCATAGCAACTCTCGGTTCACTGGTTTTTTAGTTTTGGCTTCTGGAGGGGTTCAGGGAAGGGGGACAGTGCTCAAACACAGCTGCTGCTTTCTCTTTGGTAGTTTCCATTTTATCAGGCTTAGATTGATGGAGAAGGTACTAATTGCCATTTAAGATGTTTGAAAAGCAAACTGACTATTCCTAGTAAAATAATTTTTGTAGCAGTTTGCTATGTTGCCTTCAGTGTCCACAGGTAAACAGCGCTTGTTTTTTGGCAAAAACATTGCTTCTCTGCTATCTGATTTTTGTATTCCATAATCAAAATTCCTATTGAAGCCTTTAAACAAAAATCTGTTTCTATGGGGTTTCTTTTTTCTTTTTCTTTTTTCTTTTTTGAATATGTGCTACCTAACTAAACATAGTGAAGTTTGCCCAAAAGTAACCGACTTCAGAATTTGATCCCTTGCAGTTTAAGCTGTACAAGGAGAGTAAACTTTTTGGAAAGGAGAAGGATATTGGATCTGCTCAGAATGATTAATGTGGTTCTATGGGTTCATGGTTTTTCAGGACAAACAATAACGCAGGAGCATTCTCAAGCTTTTTTTGTGTCTGTCACGTGTCAGGAATGAAACTTTTTTGACATGGTTGCAAAGGGAACCCCTGGCTGCACAACATCAGCACTGCAAGCTCTCTGCTTTTCAAGGGTTTACTATTCTGTTCAGGTATCTCTGGGTAAATTTCTCACCAGGAGAACAAACCCAAGAGAATTCTCCCAGGTCATTTGAACATGTGTATGAAGCCCATGTATAATATATTCATTCCTTATATTTCTTTTGTACAGTATTTTTACAAGTCATCTTTTAGAAACAGGCACATTGTTTTCATATTAGTGGTGCTTTCTGCCCATGTTTATCTTTTCTGCTGAGGCCAAACTTAACTCTATCCCAGTGACAGGGTACTCTTAATCATGCTTATTGTCACAATGTTGAATAGTTTTGTGCAAAGACCCAAAGGAAAATATGACTCAAAGGCAGTATGGATACAAGAATACCAAGTCAACAACATCACAAATTAATACAAAGCTGATCTGTGTAATAAGGTTTACATTTCTCAAATGGAGTTTAATTTCCAGGATGGTCAGGATGTATTTGCTGAACGTGTCATCTCGCTCTGACAGGCGTTAAGCCCCATTTCTGTATGGCCTGTTAATGGAGTATCTTTTCTGAGGCATATATGCTACTGTTGAAATTACCATCCTTTCTGTCTCTCATTATATCCAATTAAATTATGATGTGCTCAATATATGCAATATATGCATTCAATAAAGAGTGAATCCTGTACTGCTGAGGCCAAGGGAGCCTCCAGTGAAAATTCCTTTTAATGATACTGGATATATTTGCTGGAAAGAAACTACTGTTATGGCACGTAGTGTAGATATCTTAGATCTGTAGTTTTCCTAGTCTTTCTCTCTCTCTCTCTCATATGTTAGTATTGTGTGTGCCTGTCACCTTGGGATGTAAGTGCAGTTCTCTCCTGTAGGATCTCCTTCCACTGTGACTGGTGTTGTTGTACCAGCAGCAGCATTTCCTCACAACGCAACCTTGCCATCTATAGTAATATCAAATCCTGCCAAAAGCCTGTAAATTGTTTTCACTCTGCCTCAGAATGATAGCTGGCAACTGTGGAATTGTGTGTGCAAGTAGAAGAAAGTAGAAAAGTTGAGATCACTGGGTTATGCTGGAAAACAGATCAGAAGTTCACAGGTTCAGCGATTTGTATATAAACATTGTTTTTCAAATGTTGTGGTGCCATAGAGTCCTGTTAAAAGTTTCAACAGAAGGATGCCAGAAGTGGAAAAGGTAGTCCAAGTACCAATGCAGAGCGCTCAACAGCTATCCCACAGTGGTGTAGGATGTAAGATTAATTAAGTTTCTATATGTGCATAAAAAAGGTAAACTAATATGTATTCTGTGTAAAGTAATTATCCTGCCACGTGCTGTCATTAAGTCAGGACAGTTCTCTGAGCAATTCTTTGAGCATTTATTATCATCGGAGTACTATTGAATGAGGAGAAGTAACATGAACAGAAAGGATGAGAATATGAAGAAATTAAATGGATTGACAAATGATGTGTTTACACCAAGAAAAGTATTTCCAGGAACATAGTGTCTCATATAAATATTTTTTTAAATGAAAAAGATCAGAAAGGAAAATTCCAATTCTGTCCTTTTTTATTAAACATTATTTAATAGTTATGGGCCTCATTCCTCTCATTTGGAAGCCTCAGTCCTCCAAAGAAGGCAGGTGGGACACTTATTTTCACAAAAAAGTCAGCATGAAATACATGGGCATATGTACGTATGTCAAGTAAAATGTATGTTAAAGCTGTTGCATATTCACCAGTATTTGGGGGAACTGGAAATCCGAGTGGGTTAGTACATGCATTTTCTATTGTAGTTTTTATGCACAACTGCAGATGACAACAGTTGTTTGTTGGGTTTTTTTAAATCCATTTTAATGGCATAATTCAACCTCTCTCTTTCTCTGTCCATCTACACTTTTAAACTGTTTCCACCATCATACGGTTTCTGTTCATAAAGTTCTTGTCCAACAAGTAGTTCATTAAATCATTAATAAGGATCTACCAAACAAGCTACACTATATAATACAAAATGTTTATTGGAGTCAGGTAAATACACACAAAAAAGTTGTATTTATCCAATTTTGTGAATGCTTTCATAGCTTTTCTTTTGAAGTAGAGCTGTTGTTCTGGCCTTGCAGAATTATTGACCTGGCTGCTAAATTAATAATGAGACCCATGGCTATGAAATAAAACTACTGCTTTTTTATAATTACCATATTTCTAAAGTAGTTTTTACTCTTTTTCCCCTTTAATAACTGTAGACTCTTCTTTACAATGCTTCTGCTGGGTCATAATGCACTCCTTCATGTACAGCTGGCAGGAAGGATTCTGTGGGTTTAACAAAGAGCCAAGATTCTGGCTATTAGGGCTAAAGCTTTCTGCTAGATGTCAAAAAGGATGGCATGTATGTGTCATATTTCTGAATATATACTGTTTGCAGTAAGGACATAACACACAATCTCTTCAAGGAGAACAGTAAATTTATAAAGCATCTCTACCAACATGCTCACAGCTATATCACAATAAAATAAAAATGTAAAACTTGATAAAAGATATAGGCATTTAATAAAGCTAAAGAAGTCAAATTATAGAAGGGAGATGTTCAGAAACTAAAAAGAAAGGTAAGGGTTAGAGCTGGTAAGTAGTAACAACAACAAAAATCCTACCTCTTTTTAAATGCTAAGCTTGTAATTTTGGGGGCGGTTGTTTTTTATTTTTTGCTTTTAATATGAATAGGGAAAGATGAGAAACTGTCACGATAACTTTATTTCGCACACTTAGACCTACTCAGTGAAAGCTCTGTGTCTGACTTCTTTAGATTAAGTGAAGATGGAACCCATGGAGTCTGTCATACAATTTGGTTTTATGTTATGAAAGCCCGTTTCTTTTAATTGTGAAAGAACTCAGGTGAAAGAACTCTTTAATAGTGATATGTTTAGGGATTACTTAGCCACCCCTGAAGTGAGTGTACTGTCAGTACTGGAACCAATGTACCTCGATATACCGGAAGAAGTGAAAAGCAGTTTATCCAACAAACTGATGGTACATTTATTAGGATGCCTCCCTCATTAATATTTAAGACCAGTCAGAAGATGCTGATCACTGATCAGCTCTATAATTGCCAGCCCTTCAGTTCTGCCACCCTGAGCAACTAACAGTAGCCATAGAACAGCCTGACCTTTCTACAAAGGCAAAAATTTTAATACGTGAAAAAGATTTAGGGATATGATGGCATATGAGGCTCAGTTGAGGTTAGTGGCATGACTCCTTAGATGTCATGAACTTCTTCGGATATGGAGGTCAACATTTCTCATTCCAGGAGTTCTAGTTATATATTTGGCTTGACTGACTAATTAAAACAGGTTTATAGTTGATTTTGCATTGGTGGGGTGGCACAAAGCAGCTAGACTGTATTGGGCAATCAGATCCAGAACTGGTAACTTTACAATACAGTGGTAAAACACAGTGGTATTAGTTCAGCAATGAGTCACTGATATTTCTGCATTACTTGGTTTCTCTTTGTCAACCTCCTAGATAAGTATTCACTTGATCCCTAAACTTGCTTGATTGATGACTAGGGACGACTCAGTTTGCAGTTTAATGGAATGATTTGAAATAACTTGTAATATGTGTGACTACGTGTCTTTTTGATGGAAAGACAAATTTAAAACTTGTTCAGTTTTGTTTTTAATATAATCAACAATCACTCACAAATCACTGTTAGTGCGCTTCCCTTTCTGGAAATGTAATGGCTCCAAAGAATTGCTAGGATATACTCTGGCTGCCAAGAAGCGCATGCTTACTGCCAAGAAGTATGGTGATGCGCTACAGTTGTGCCTTTACCTTTTTCAGGGCCTTTTCCACAGAATAACTTTTCTGTTGAAGTCATACTCTGATACTTGGGAGGCTGCTTTTAGAAGCCTGAGGAGCCTCTTTGGTGTGCTTCCTCCTTAGCATAGTCCTCTGGGCTTATTTGTAGGGCTGTGCGAGGCTTCGGACAGAGCTTTGATCTGGAGAAGCTTCAGACGCTTCTGAAGTTTTGCTTGTCCACAGATTTGAGGTGCAGTTCCCCCCAAACCCCTGCACCTATCTCCTTGAAACATGGCAAGCTTCATGATCTCAGTAAGAGCTACCATCCATGCAGCTTTGACCCCCCCCTCCCCCCCCGTGTTGTAACACAGACGTGACAGGAGCTTTGCTTTCAAGCATTTGGGGTACAGTTCCCCCCAAACCCCTGCACCGATCTCCTTGAAACATGGCAGATTTCATGCTCTTAGCAGAGGCTACCATCCCTGCACGTTTCATCCAAATTGGACAAGAAACAGCAAAGGTATAAATATTTAATTGATTCCCCATTATACCTTATGGCTGGATCTCCAAGGCGGCACCAAAGCTTCGGAGCTGCTTCGGCCAGATCGAGGTGGAAACCCAGTCCGGAGCTCTGGGTCAGATCAAGGCCATCCAAAGCAGCCAGATCTGAAGCTGGATCGGATCACTGCCAACTTGCACAGGCCTACTTATTTGCCCTCAGCCTTGCCTCAATTTTCTCCGGATACCTAGTTCTATCTTTAGGGTAAACCCTGGGTTCATGTATCAGCTGCCCTTTATTTTGTTTAATGTAGTGCCTTCCTTAGGGTGCCACTGGTGCCCTCCACTCACCCCTTACTAGCCACCCCAAGCCTCACAGCTGTCATATCAATGCTTAGCTGGAACTTGAGACTTGCCCGACTCACGCTTTTCTCACTAGAGGACCCCTTTTACAGCGAAGCTTGTTTTCCTGGCAACAGTCTGGGTCTTGGCAGGGTATGGGCATGGTCTCTTTTCCTTCCCACTCCCATTCCTACACAGAATATAATTGACTCCCATTGAATGAGGTAGGAGTTATTTTTATTCATCACAAGGAAAATTGGACTGAATAGAGCTATGTCAGGGTAAAAGTGAGAGCAGAATTATGCTAGTTGAAGACTTAAGAAGCTTGATGCCATTCTCACCTTGTATAATGACCTGCACTTGAACCGAGTCAATGTAGGATGCCATCTGATGAGGATGGGAGGATGACCCACCTGGTTTGCAGAGCTTCACACGAAGTGGGAGGCAAAAGGAGATCAGACCCATAAGCTTTTTTATTTTCTATTTGAGAATTATATTTGAATTTTGCATGCAGCAAGGAATGCAAAGCCCACAAAGCCATTTATATGTATAATCATGTAGTGCTGTAAGTCACAATTTTAGTTGACATTTTCCACTTTTTTTATTGACCTGTTTTGTGAGATTTTTGTAAACTAGCTAATAAACCTTTGTTTCTGCTGCTGGTGAGCTTCATGGAGCATATAATGTTCAGAATTGAAATACAAGTGTTTAAACCATTAATAATGATGTTTTTTAATATGACAATTATTTTGTAATGTTTAAAGTGGTCTGTTTATCAGATAAATACTTCACTATTTTATTAGAAGCATGTACTTGTATATCTCCTTTTACTCAATACAGAGCTCTCCTATTTTTCATCAATATCCCTCTTTAAAGCATATGTCTTATAGTTCTAGATTCAAACCTGTTTGTTCCAGAACGTATACATTGATCTTTTCTGCAACTCTGTATTAAAAATAATTTATGCTTCTACTTCTCCTTCAGGACTTTGTCCAGGTAGAGACAGAATAGAGTTCCTCTAGGAGTTGGAGACATATGGGGTAAAAATCAGGTTTTTTGTCTTCTCTTCAGACAGAATAGCCATGTCTAGGGCATCTCCCCTTAATCCACTGTGATTCACTGGGAGACTTTACAGTTTTCATAGGTCAGAAGAAGTTGCATAGTCAATGTTGTTTAATGGACAATATTTAGTCAACTTCAGAGGACTTTGTAGGGTCTTCTGTATCTAGCTATTTAATATCTAGTCTCAGTCAGCGTTATTTGAATGCCACTTGCACCATGTATATCATCCCTGGAAGAAGGAATACAGTATTAATGCCTATGGTGAAAGGGCCTGGGACTGGGTATAAAACAGTTTTCTATCTGCTGGGCTGTGAAGCCTAAAGTAAAGGCTTTGTTGCACACACCATTATGGGAATGGCTTCCGAGGACCAAGAGAACTTCCTCAACCCAGTCTCTAAAGTCCAGATGAAAAGGAAAATTCCTGTGCGTCTGACTGACAGACAAGGTAGAATATTAAAAATTCTAGCTGAGAGGTCCCTGTTAGGGCTCATTCTGCACAACACTAAAGCATTAATGAGCCAGATACTGTCACACCACTCAAACCAGGAAGCCCCTGGATTGAAGGGTTATCTCTACGTAGTGCACATAGAATTACTTCTAACCTGGGGGGACAGTCATTTCCGCTGTCTGTTTGGCCCAAGTTTAGGGGCTCGGGAAGATATCCAACCAAGAATAGGAGCGTTCCTTCTTTGCCAGAAAGCTATGCAATTCCCAAGGGTGTAGAGTGTTTTTCTTTTTTTTCCCTCAGCCTTACTCAGCAGGAAAAGCTTTCTTCTGGATCGATTAGCCTGCTGTGAATTCAATATCTAAAGCCTTCCTTCCATGGCCTGTGCATCTCTGAAAGCTAGTGTTACACTGTGCTTGTTATAGCCCTCTGATAATACAGAGCAGTCAGAGATCTGAATAAGGATTTCCTTGTTTGTGAAATTAACAGCACATCTTTTAATTACTTTTTGTAATGAAATGTTACAAACTTAAGAAAATACTGTATGTGCATTTGCTAGTGAGGACATGGATCCTTGCAAACAAACTAGGATGGTACTTACACATTTCAGCATGAGAGAATTTTGAGTTGGACATTTTCTTGAATTTCTCCTGGAAGAGTTTTCCTATCAGTCTTGAAAGAAAATCTTCAATATATAGTTAAATGCAAGAATAGCTCCCCAGGAAGCTGCGTGCGTGGAAGTTGTTGTGGGACATTACAGCATTGCTTTTGATCATTTTTTGTTGTATGAGTTAAAGCCAACTCTCCTTTAGGATTATTGCCTTTTTTAACTAAAGTTGTTAGGAAAACATGTTCCATTTGTAAGGCTTAGAGTTGATACAGCTCCAATGATATCTAGCTATGGTGAGCTGGTAGTGACTGTCAAAGGAATGAATTTTATGCCTGAGGAATATTAACATGATGTACTCATGCATAAAAAAAGAAGTTAGTTGAAATTTACATAACACTTCCTGCACCTGCTTGAATGAACTGTTAGATTATTGTACAAGGCTGACTCAGTTCAAATGTTTCAGCTTCTGCCATTCTCAATGGATTAGTAAAAATAATTGTGTGGTTTGACAGAGGAATTTATGTTGTGTTTGAGAGTCTTTGAGCAAACACTAGAGAGTGAAAAATACATTATAGACCTGGTGAGCCGGTGTACTGTGGGAAATGTAAACCAAAGCAATGAGACATCTTCTGGAGTTGTTTCCCACTTAGTATTTGTGAAGCACCAGCTATTTTAATCAAATAAAAAAGATTTTCTGATCTATAGTCTAATTGATCAGTGAATGTTATTGAACTGGAAAAATTGAGCAATATCAACAAATGAAAAAGAGAAACCCCTAAGTTTTTCTGGAGCAAAGTTAAACTTGATCTTTGAGCACATGTCAACTTTAAGCTTCAAACTACAATACTTGTATTTTAAGTGTGTGCTGTCTTCCTAGTGTTTGTTTTCTTAGCCCCTTAGAGTATTTGGGATGAGATGAAGAAGTTATGTTATTTTTATTAAGAGGGAGATGGTTACACCTTCTAATCTACTCAGCCAGTTACTTCCTTTAACTTGTCCCTGATTAAGAATGCAGTAGCTATTGATATCATAGATGTTAGCTGTTAGATTCCCACAGCTGCACTAACTGTAATAGGAGTTGCAACAGAATTATTATAACCCATACACCCAAGGGTCATATGGAAGAAAGAACAAAATGAGATGGTAAGAGTGAAGCACATACCGTGCTTTGTTTCTGATGTAAAAAGCTAGTTTTATATAGGATAAAGGTTGAAATCAAGTACTCTGAAGGAGATGATAGGTAAAAAAGTAGAAATGAGATTGAAATTTCAAACTTAACTACCTTTCAGGCTATAAAATATAATCTTCAGGTATATATATTTTTTTTTTATTTTAGAGCTGCTTACCATATTTTTAAACATCTAATTATCCTTATTTGTTGCCACTTTAACCCTGAGTCACCTTAAAATTTGATGTGTCCTTATTATAAAATAATGTCTGATGTTCTGATTCTTTTCTTTTCTGTAGCAATACCTATCCCTGGTTTTAAAATACTTTAAAAATACTTATTAAGCCTAAACACATGATAGTATGGTTTCCTGCTTCATAGATGGAAATACATAGAACAAGGTTTTGTCCACCTTGAGAACAATTGGGCAGGGCATTTCCATGGTAGCTTACTTCTGTTCAGCTCCACTGATTTTAATTGGCCAGACTGTGTTTATCCATTGGCGACTCATAGCAGGTGCATGTGCACCCCCTGAGTGTGGCAGTGTACCCCTGTGACAAGGCACTGCCGACACTGCTGGTGGTGCTGACACACAGTTGCCACTTGCCACCCAGCTCCCCCTTGCTGCTGACAACGCCAGTGGCATTTGTGGGTGGTCCGCGATCACCACTGGCTGCTCCCACTGTTCCTGGTGGCATCTGCATGTTGTCTCCAACTGCTATTCAGGGTTCGCCACCTGTCCCCCCACTGCTGACAGTGCCACAGCCATGCTTGCTGCCACCACGCTCCTGCCACCGACAGTGCTGCCACCACCTGTGGGAGGCTGCCGTACTCTCCCAGCCTCTGGGGGCATGTGGTGTTTATGTGTTTATCCTTACTCATCATATAGTATTTTACATGAAATCACATGGATGTTAAGACAGTTACTTGCAAAGGCCTTGATTCCTTCAAGATACTTCACATACGTCTAAATCTGAGAGATCAGTCCCATTGATTGGCTATGAGGGGAAAGCATGTATAGTGAAAATTTACCTGAGCTATAGTTAGGTATTGTTCAGCATGAATAAGGTGACAGAATATGGCCCTGTGTTGGGAACCCTCAAGGGAACGCTGCTGCTAGCATTTTAAGAAATTCCACAAGCAACTCTGCTCAGTACAGGTCTGATCAATATTGTGTTTAAGTTGCTAGTGACCTGTCAACAGCAGGGCTTCCAATTTAGCTAAATTGGAGCTGAACCAGTGTTAGAAACTTTGGAAAATCTAGCAAAAGTTCCCCAACATAGACAGGACTGGAGACGTTAAGTAATATATCTGGGGGACACTGTAATTTGGTGCATTTATTTATTTATTTATTTCTACAGTGCCATTAGTATGTTTGGTACTTATGATCTGTGCTGGGACTAGGCACAAGCTCAGCGTGAGTTTTCATCCTCGTTCTTCTGACACTTACTGTGTGACTATAAGTCAGTCACTTAAAGCCCAATTTTATAGCATTGAAGTAAATGGGAAATTTTTCCATTTACTTAAGTTGGAACAGGACCAGACCCTAAACAGATATTGACTTACCATTGTGAGGTCTAACTAAATGATCCTGGTGATGTGCTGTGAATCACATCTAAGGCCCCTGACACACGTAACACTTAAAACATGATTAACTTGTTAATCACATCTTAAGCAGTGACCTGGCCATGATAAAACCAACAAAATATGTGTAATAACTTTGTCACTGGTTCCTATCATGCCTTTAATTGAACACATGGCCAGTGCTTCCAGCTTCCAAAACAAACTGGGAGCACATGCTCTGGAGGCTGCGAGCACTGATGAGCTCATTGAAAGTCCCAGCTGGGAGATGCAGTGAGCATCCCCAGATGAGAGCCCTGAGCAGTAGGATGGTCCAAAATTTCACCAAGTGTTTCATTTCAAAGCTATTTTCACATCCTTCAAGCTTGAAACAGCAAAATTGAAATGAAACAAAAAGGTTCAAAACAGCTTCACAATGAAATGAGGGGACTCAAAAGATTTCAGAAGTTTCAAAACGTTTAGTTTCGAAGCAGCCCAGTGGCATGGAGCTCAGCCCAGCAGCGAGAGGTGGAGCACAGTCCTGGCTCTCCCCTTTTCCCACTACTGGGCTGAGCTCTGTGGGTCTGGCAGAGCCAGTTAGAGCACAGCCCTGGCTCTCCTCTGCCTCCCACCACTGGGCTGTGCTCCGAGCGGCTCCACAGCCCCGTGGAGGACAGCCTGGAGGCAGAGCACAGCCCTGGCTCTCCCCACCTCCCACCACCGGGCTGCACGCCAAGCGGCTCTGCATCATCAGTCTTCCCCAGCGTTGGGCATGGGCTGAACCCAGGGTTGGTCCCAGGTGACAGCGGCAGCCACCTGTCATCCAATGCAGATCTGGGGCCCATACCCCTGGGAGGAGTCTGGCACATCCCCACAGCCCTCCTGGGGGTGTGGTCCTCTGGATCTGCGTACTGGATTACAGGAAGCTGTTGCTGCTGCCTGGGGCCAGTTGCAGCAGCAGCCTCCCATCATCCAGCACATATCCAGGGGCCTGCACCCCTGGGAATAGTTTGGCACAGCCCCGCAGCCCTTCTGGGGGGTGTGGGCCCCTGGATCTGTGCACCGGCTGACAGGAAACTGCCACTGCCATCAAGTGTCATGAGTTTTGTTTTTTGAAGTTTGAGGTGCAGTTTCTGAGAAACCTCTGCACCTATCTCCTTGAAGCATGGCAGAATTCATACCCTCAGCGGGGGCTACCATTCCTTCAATTGTCTTCCAAATTGGGCAAGAAATGACAAAGTTTAGTCATTTTCATGATTCCCCATTATAGCCTATGGGTGAAATGCAGCGAAACAGTTTCAATGAAATGAAATGGGACAGTGCTTTAAAACAAAATGAAATGACAAAACGAAACACTATCCCTTCAGAATGGTGAAATGGATGTTGAAATGAACTGATGGTGTTTTGCACAGCCCTACTGAGCAGCCACATGGTGCACCCCCACACTTGGCAGCCCCATCAGTGTTCAGAGGGCATCATGTGCTTCCCCTGACTGGGAACCCCCATCAACTAGGGAGGCTCCCAGTCACAGAAATAAAGATTGCCAGTACAGGAAGTACAATATGGTATGTTGGGATTTGATGCCCAGTCCCACAATCATGCCTCCTGCTGTTTATGTGTGGCATAGCAGGAGATGTGATTGCTGGGACCGTGCATCAGATCCCATTGCGCATTCTTTTTAAGGTCTGTCAGTGGCCCAACATTCAGAAAAGCCAATGGCAGTCTCTCCATTTGTATCAATGGACTGTGCACTTATAGCATGTCATCTTTGGCTTAAGTCAGGCCAGTGATGGCAGAGGTGGAACCAGGATTGAGAAATTCTAGACTTAAGATTCCTTATGTTCCCTACTGAAGAACCACTTAGTATTTGCAGGTAGGAGTGGAGGAGAACCTATGTGTAGATCAGTTCAGTTGCATCGTTATTCAGTAATGTCTCAATCTTGTAAGGTTCAGACTCGGAGGTCCATTAGGTTGGCTGAAGTCTAGGGCATTTTGAAGACTCATGGTATCATTTAGATATCAGGACCAGAATTCCTACACGCTTCTCTGCTTAGTACTCAGCCCTTGTCAGAATCAAGCTGTTAGCTACCTATGGATCTATGGTTACTTTCCCAATTTAACATTTAATATTGTTTTCTATTACCAGTATTTCAAACAGTTTTAACGTGTATTGTGTATATATTTACAGTTTTAGCAAACTTCTTCCAGATTCAAATGTAAAGTTATGGCACGTTATTAACTAAACATTAATGTGTTTTGCTTTCTAAAACATTAGATGGTTATTTAAGGCCCTGGGCAACTTTTCTACATATAAAATTTACCTCCACTCATATATGATATTGTAAAATATACACAGGGAGCGAATAAGTTATAGCTACGTAAACAAACCTCCTTTGTCAGAATTCAGTCATCTTTAACTGCTGGGAGATGATGGTTCTAGTGATGATGATCACCTTGCAGATGATAGTACCTACTTATCCATCTCATAGTAATTTAAAGAGGAGCCAGGGATCATCCATCTTTTTCAAAGGGTTAGGATGAATATTTGACTGTAAGAATTTAGCATTTACCCTTCATGGGTCAGTGGATGGGTTACTCTTAAAGCCTCTTTAGGGAGAGATTATTCTAATGGAACCTCCTTCCCCTTTACACACAACACACTGTATTAGTATTTCATGTTTCTTAAAGAAAATAAACCAGAAGTGGCATGCTGTTTATCCAAGTAAACAGCATATTTCAGGCAGAAAGCATGCCCACAGACTGAGGATAATGTGAACTTTTGTAGGGGATAAAGGAGTTATTTCATTTACACCTTGTAGTGGTAAGGTGGGTTTCCATATCGTCAGAGTAGAAAGGCACCTTTATTTCTGTTTGTAAGTCAGTGTTCTCGATGCATTAACTTTAGAGAAAGCTGTTTGCATTGAGTCATTTCCTTTTGTTTTATTTGTTATTTGTTTATTTGTGATTTTGTTTTATTTAGTTTTTGTTTCAATTAATTCAGGACTTTGTAAACTGAATGTTTTACCTCGGAATTTGCCAACTGTACATCAGTCAAAGAAGACCTTAATTTAGCACTTCCTCTTGTGGAAATGGAAAATGTTTCTCTCTTCAGTCATTCTTCAGTCATATCTTCTGTGTGTAGAATATTTTTTTTAATCCCAAAGGAGTGCTTTACAAATCTAATGATGGATCTTAGAGTGCTTTACAAATCTAATGAATGGATGTACAAACCATACACTGAGATGGGTTCATCAGCACCTGAAACAGCTTATGCTTACTAGCCTGTTGGGCTATGTTACCCAGTCATTTAGGATGTGAAATGAAGAATATCAGTTGTTAAAACTGTAAAGGAATTGTGACTGTCAGGGTAAGGACAGTAAGGGTCCATGTACACTTGGAATAAAAAATGTACTTTTTTTACCATGTCAGGTTACACGTTGTAACCTATGTGGAAAAATCCCAGTGTAAACAGGTAAGTGTAGTTTTTCTATGTTCACAGGTAACAATAAACATTAATGGCTGAGTCCTGTGTTTTCTTGATTTGCTAATCGTTTTAAGATTACAGCTACCTTGTCTTCACTTGTCTTGTCTTCACTAGTCTCAATTGTGTCCTGTTAGGTACCCCTTTTTCTAATGAAGGCAAGCCTTGAATTTTTAGGAAATGATGTCTGCGACTCAGCCTAACCCAGGCATGTCAAAGATATGGCCCACGGAGTCCCATCATCTGGTTTCTAGTGCTACATTTGAGTCCAGAGTTGACTTACACTGTACAGCACATGCTGGACCAGCCCCACACACAAGGCCCAGATTGCATGTTGTATACAGTACTCACTCCAGCCAGCTTGGGACCCAGGCTACGCACAGTGCCCAATCTAGAGGTCCAGGGTGGGTGCTGTGTGCAGTGCAGGTCCAAGACTAGCTGGAGCAGGCACTGCATGTGGCATGCAGGATGCAGCCTGCACTGGCCCTGCACAGGTGCCACATGTAGCACAGTACTTGATCAGCCAGAGTAAGCACTAGCTCTGGCATTGGGAGGGCCATGGGGCTGTCACCACACCATTCATCTGGCCTGTGGACCCAGCCTACACTACTCTGAGGGGGAGGGGGTCAGATCTGAGGAGTCAGATGAGTTTAACACCCTTGACTTATCTGATAGCTTTAAGGGAGAGATGGGTTTTCTTATCCATAGTTTCATAGTTTCTAGGGTTGGAAGGGACCTGAGCAGATCTACCCTCTGCCAGCTTGTGACCGTTATCCGTGGTCACTCCTGGTAGTACACGGGAGAACAGGGACTTCCCCAGTGCCCCCCTAACTAGTTTGTAACAGGCCACTAGATCCCCCCTCAGCCTTCTCTTGTGGAGGCTGAACAGGTTCAGGTCCCATAGCCTCTCCTTGTAGGGCCTGTCCTGCTGCCCCCTGATCATGCGAGTGGCCCTCTCCTCTGGACCCTCTCCACGTTGTCCACATCCCTCTTGAAGGGCGGCGCCCAGAACTGGACGCAGTACTCCAGCTGCGGCCTGACCAGTGCTGCACAGAGGGGGAGGATCACCTCCTTGGACCTGCTTGAGATGCATCTATGGATGCATGACAAGGTGCAGTTGGCCTTCCTGACTGCATCCCCACACTGCCTGCCCATGTTCATCTTGGCATCAGTGATGACTCCAAGATCCTTTTCTGCCTCTATACTGACAAGAAGGGAGTTCCCCAGCCTGTAAGTATGGTACCGGTTGTTCCTCCCCAGGTGCATCACTTTGCACTTTTCAGTGTTGCATCCCATCCTATTCTCATCCGCCCACCCCTGTCTAGGTCCAATTGCAGCCTATTCCTCCCTTCTAGCATGCCCACATCCCCCCAAAATCTTAGTGTCATCAGCAAATTTGAATAGGGTGCTTTTTACCCCCTTGTCCAAGTCACTGATAAAGACGTTGAACAGTGCAGGCCCAAGGACCAAGCTCTGCGGCACCCCTTTGCCCACATTCCTCCAAGTCGAAAATGACCCATCCACCACCACTCTCTGGGTGTGGCCCTCCAGCCAGTTGGCTACCCATTCGACTTTCATTTCAAGAAAGTGCTAATTCTGAAACAGTGACATTTTAACTACTGAAAATAGTTGTTATAGAAGCAATCAGCTAATGTATTTACCTCCACAATCCCTAACCTCTCTGCCCATCATAGTAGCCCACTTGTGCCATGCTGAAAGGCCAAAACCTGAGATTTCATTTGACAACTCTTATGATGCAAAATGCTGCAATGCAACATGAAAAATATAGGCACAGCATAACATTATTTAAATATAGTTTAAATGAAACAAGCAATACTCTGTTTACTATATTTACTTAGATATAATAGATGAATAATAGCTAAATTTAAGAAATTGGTTTGAACCTTCACAACTTTTCTACTCTACTTTTCTGGAGGCCCACAGATTCTAGGCCTCTTGTGATAAAATTTAGATCAGGTGTTCATGGAGCTCATTGAACATTGAATATAGGGAATGCTCTGGTTACAGTTCCTAAGGTAAAAGAGGAAAGGTTTTAAATATAGCTACCATGTTATACATATAGCTGTGCTCCTGTGTACTGTACGTGGTGCTGATATTGGGATGTGCATTTAGGATCTTGGTCCTCTATTCACATATGAATAAACAAATCAATCATTTCAGTGAAATATTTAATACAGGCAGGTAAGACCAGCCAACCAGAAGTGAGTTGTTTGAGGGGTTTGTTTTTTGAAAGTGGAGTGTGAATGAGTAGCCCCCATGAGTGGGAGGATATTATAGAAAAAGAAAGTGCAAAAGACAGTAAAGAAGATCCAATGCTTTGGGCGTTCCCTTTGCACTCTAGAGACTTAGATTCAAGTCACTGCTCCATCAAAGATTTCTTCTCTGAGGAAGGTGTATTTGATTTCTTTGGGCAGATGTATTAGGACAGTAGGTTTGATTGTTGTTGTTTTTGTTGTTGTTTTCAAATATAGACATAAGTCTGGTCAGCATTGTGAGTCCCAAAGGACTAAGGAGCCTAAATCTCATTTTCAAAAGTCACATAGAACCAGATTCTTATAAGTATTTAAGCACCTAACACCGTGATAGTTAGGTACCTAAATCATTTTAGAAACCTGCCCTTCAGGAGTATGAAAGTCAATGGTTCCTGTCTGTGTAAGTCACTTTAAAAAATGAGATGAGGGGATGCTTGGGAAAGTTTAAGACAAAAAAAAATTAACAATATGGAGTCAAGGCACATAAATTTAGTGTGTGTTTAAACCCCCATGTCCATGGTCTATCTTTATTAAAAAATGAAATGAACTTTGCTTCCTGCAGATTAATCCTCAAGCCTAAATACCTTTACAAAAATTTGTGTTCAGCCTTCTGTACATCAGTTTGTTCTGTAAAATAGAGATAATATCACTTTCCCATCCCAAAAGGGTATTGTGAGGAGTCTACATTAAAGATTGTGAGGTGCTCCAATACTATGCTAATAGGGACCATACAAGAAGACAGCAAAAAAGTAAGTTGAGTTGGCACAATAGGTCATGAACAGCTAGTGATGAGATGTAGGTAGGGGCAGAGCTGTACAAGGCCTGGAAGGCCTGATAATAACTTTATATACTGTATTATATCTAGGAGGGAGAATTTCAGCTTTCCTGACCTTTATTGAGTTTTTTTTTACCTTTATTTTATTTACAGCTACATGTACTGACATTTGTACAATTTCACATTTGTCAGAGAGAAGAGAGGAAGAAATTTTGCAACTTTTTCTTCTGGATTTCATAAATATATACGAACAGATTTAGGTTAATTAACAGCTGTGGAATGCAAATAAACTACACTCGTGGAAGGCAGGAGATAGCAGTATAATAATTTTTGACAAACATGTTACATATGTAGTTGATTTGAGTAGCCGATCCTAGGCAATGAGTCACCTTAGGGTGAGGTTTCACTATGGGAAGAGATGGCAGGGATACCTGTACAGAACATAATACTTTCCATTGTAAGACAATGTTTTCAGGAGCTTGAAGCTTTACCAAACATTAAGCATTTGGAATAATTTTTTAATGCCGTATGACTTCTTCAGGCTGAACAAGAATTTTTTTTGGGGGGGGGTTGTATATTGTGCAAACATTAGTTTTAAAAAAAGTCATTCACTCTAGCACTGACATCTATAGGAAATAATTTTTGGCATACTGGTGTCATACCAGTGGCAGAAAATTGCCTTTGCTATTTCTGTTAAAATGTAGCCAACTTTGGCCCAGTTATAAGTTTGTGAAAAATCTTTTGCACATGCTTAATTTAAGTTGGATGGTAGCAAAATCCTCTGATGATTGTCTACACCCTGGGATGCCTTGAGATTCTTTCAAGGGTGCTGCAGGGTGTCATGCAATGTTAGCACTGTTAGGTGTGCAAACATGACTCACAAGACAAACTTCAAGATTTCAAATAGCAATTCATAAAAACATTCTGACCTGTTGTGGTTTTCTGAGTTCTTTGCAACAGAAGAATTGCTGTATTATTTTTCTGTAGTCAAAAAACTAGTGAAAACTCATAGCTGACATTTTATGAAGGGTGTTTTGAGTCTAATGAGTGGTACCTTGAGGCTAAAAAAGTTGAGAACTACTGGTCTGCGCTGTGTATGCTGCAACCTGGGCTGAGGGGGACTTTTTTTTTTCTGCGATTCTTCCTTCTAGTTTCCAGGAGCTTCAGTTTTCCCTGTGCTGAGAAGAAAGCAGCCTCCCTGAAATGCAAAGGGAGGAAGAGTAAAGGAAAGACAGAGAGGTAGAAGAAGACATACAGACATGCTGGCGTGTGTAATTTGGGACTGAAAGAGACAGGGGGAAGTCAGAAATGTACAGGGACAGGCTGAGATGATATAGGAGCAAGGCAAATAGACTGTTTGCAGACGTGGGGGGAAAACAAACAAACAGTACTTTACTTCCTATACCAAGCCCAGCACATGTCCAGAAGATGCATCACGTTAGTTGGACCTGGCTTTGCCAGCGTCTGTATAGATCAGGCGCATTAGTGAGGTTTTTTCGGTAGTTTTATCTAATCGCTGATTGATTGATCAATTAGATAAAAGTGCCAAAAAGCCTCCCTGAAGTGCCCAATCTATACAAACACTACAGAGCTGGGTTGAAGTAAGGCACTACTGCTTCCAGTGAACCATGGTTTTTTTCAGGGTTTTTTTTCCCCCATATCTGTCAGCACCCATAGATACAGAAAGAAGAGAACATTGAAAACATCAGAAAACATTCTCCTCCAGAATCTGGAACCTGAGGTTCCTAAGTCTACCCCACAGACAGAGTAAGAGTCTTTTAGTGCTACTTATTACTACGTTAACTCAAGTGGTAGATATCTGCTGTAAGCATAGATGAATCCAAGCATCCCAGTCATCCTGAGTACCTGTGTCAGAACTGATATGGTTTCTTATGATAAAATTGCAGGTTTTTCAATTTTCTTAATTGCATGCAGAAAGCTACTGCCTTAAAACATCATTAAGATAGGAAAACTGTTCACCCCATACTTAGGAAATGCCAGATTAATGCCATACAGCCTTAACTCTGGCATTTCCTAGCTTTTAAGTGCTTGACTTTATAATCTTAAAGATCTTTCCACAAAATGATTTTGTTATTGTGTGTCTGTGTCTGCACTTAGGGTGCATGGTGGGAAAAAGCAGCAAGAGTGCATTAAGTTGTTTATTTTCATGAAAAATGTGGGGTGTGGAGGGGGGGAACTACAAAGCCACAGGATTGTCTGCAAATTTTGTCTCCTGTGTTTAGTGGTCTTATTTATGTAAACGTATAATTTATGCAAACAAAAGGTCTAATTCTGCTACTGCTGAAGTCAGTGGGAGATTTTCCATTACAGCAATAGATAGTGGGCATGGCTAGAGGCTGCTGAGCCAGCAGTCTAGGATGATAATTATCCCCAAGCCCCTTTACAATTTAAAAATGTTGTTTGAGTGCTTCTGGTCTTGCCTACATCTGTTTAACATTGGCATGACTCAACATTGGTGTAACACTGATATAATGCCACTGCTTCAGACTGGTCCTGGTAGATCTGGTTCAAAGCTAATCATGGTGTCAGAATCTGCAAGGTGTGGCTTGCTCCCTGGGAGATGCTTAGTGCCCTCACTACCTGTGAGAATGCCCCACTGAAAGTGCTCTGCACTCTACAGTATCAAACCCTTTGCTTCCAATTTCACCAAATGTCCCAGACCTATAAGGCTAGGGACAGGCATTACACATAAACTAGTTTAAGTGATCAGCAACTGGTTTAAACCTGTAACAGAATAGACGTTCAGTGCACATAAACCAGTCTTAAAATGGCCAAAACCAGTTTGAGATAACCCTAGTTGAACGTAGTATCAGACTTAACTGATTTGGCCCAAACTGATTTATGCAATATCCGTCCCAGACTGCTTGCTAGTTTATGTTAAACCAGATGCCTCCAGCATCCCAGCATACTCTCTGGACTGGACAGGGCTGTCCTCTCCTGCCACAGGGCGCCCCTCTGCTCTCTAGCCAGAGCAGGGACCAGCCCTAACAGAGACACCAGTTGGCATGACCCCATTAAGTCAAAGTGAGTAGAAAGGGGGTTTAATTCTTCCCTCCTTCCCTTCTCTGTCTGCCAGGGAGCAGAGGGGAGGGGGCTGCAGCAAAGGCCCCTGGAGCTGGCAGACCCTGGCTGCAGGAAGGGAGGGAAGGGAGAATTAAGCCTTCTCCCTAACTCCTTCACCTTAATGGGACCGTGCTGGGTAGGTTGTCCTGCAGGGTTGGGAGGAGGGCTCTGTTCTGTAATGGGGAGGACTATTCCCCCACCTCCTCCTCCCAGGGTGGGGATGGGGACTCTGTGAGGCACTGAATGGGGACTTTTCCTCCTCCTCCCCTCCCCCCTGCTGCTGTGGGGCTAGGGGGGCTCCATGCAGTGCTGCCCAACGACAGAGTGGGGGTGAGGGGGCAGGCAGGGGCTCTGTTCCATGCTGAAGTGAACTCTTCCCTCTCCTTCTCTTCCCCCCCAAAGGGGTAGCGGGAGTACAGGGCTCAGCTGGGCAGGGTGTGGGTGTGTGAGGGAGGCTGGGGGGGTAGAGACCCCCACACACTCACCCCATGGTGTGCAGCCCCCACTGCCTGGGAGCAGCAGCAGGCAGGGAGGTCAGGTTGTTCCTGCCAGGCACAGGCACAGCTTTGGCCAGTGCTGTGTTGGGGCAGGGAGCAGAGCCTACCTTATTCATGCAGCTCTGCTGCTTAAGCCTGCAGCTCCAGCCCTTGCAGTGTGGAAAGCCCCACGCTGGAGCCAGCTGCTTAGCCCAGTCCCTGTTATGCAGGGCCCCACACCCGGCTGGGAGTGGAGGGAGCCTCGCCTCTGCTTCCCTGCGGAGTCCAGCATGGGGCTTCCCCATGTGAGTGTGGAGCTGCAGGCATGGTATGGAGCCACAATAGAGGCAGCCAGCACTTTTTTTTTTATTTTTTAAATAATTTGTTATCTGAGGCCAAATTAGCCAAAACTAATTGCAAATCCAAGAGTCCAGAATCGTAAGTGGCCCTACATCCTCCACCCATACCTGCTGCTTCTATCCCTGCGGGTCTGTGCCGTGACTGCAGCTGTGCACTCGCAGTGGGGAAGCCCCATGCTGGACTCTGTGGGGAAGCGGGAGATGGGGCTCCCTCCACTCCCAGCAGTGTGGGGCCCTGCACAGCCAGGACTGGGGGAAGCAGCTGGCTCCAGGATGGGGCTTCCGCCACTGTGAGTGCTGGAGCTGTAGGCTCAGGCTCAGGCTCAGGGGCCAGAGCCATGGGGACAAGGTAGGCTCTGCTCCCTCCCCCTGCACAATGCTGGCTGGAGCCATGCCTGTGCCGGGCATGAGCACCCTGACCTCCCCGCCTGCTGGTGCTGCTGGGCAGCAGGGCCTTCGCGCCATGGGGCGGAGTGTGTGGGGGTCCCTACACCCCTACCTCCCTCACACCCCATATACTCACACCCTGCCCAGCTGAGCTCCGTGCTCCCACTGCCCCTCTGGGGGAGGCGGAGGAGGGGGAACAGTTCCCCCCCAGCATGGAACAGAGACTGCCCTGTCCTGGGGGGCAGAGTGGGGGAAGAGTCCCCCTCTGGGGCCAGGCAGCCTCACCTCAGGGAGAGAAAAGAGGCCCTCCCAGCACCAAAGAGGCCCTCTTCCCAGTCCTCCATCAGTGGGGGAGGAGGAAGAAGAGTTCCTCTCTGGGCCGGGCAGCCCTGTGTGCCCGGATTGCTCCCAGCTGTCAGGGAGCTGCTGGGGTGGGCCTGCCAGGGCCTGGCCATGCCCCGCTTCCTCAGCTCAACTTCTCTGTGGAAGGGAGGGCTTCCGGCTTGAGCCACTGCAGGCATGTCCTGAACGTCTATCCACTTGCAAACTGGCTCACTCTCTGCAGGTTAGACTAACCTGCAAAGACTGAACCAATTCAGGCTCAGGCTTTTGGAATGTCTGTCCCTAGCCTAAGTGTTCAGCAGTGGTAGCTTGTATTGAAGAGCAAAGGCTAAGTGTGACGGGCTTGTGGGACTGGGCCCATTTTTTGTCCAGTTTACAATACAGTTCTCTAGTGCAGCTCTTCCTAAAAATATACTTTCCCCTCTTATCTATTGTATACCAGAAACATGGCATTGTGGTTTCAACATGCTGTTTGCTGAAGAACTTTTAAAATATGTATGTATAGTGCACGCGCGTGTGCGTGTGTGCGCGTTTGTGTGTGTGTGGATCAGATCTTCTATTTCAGAAGGCATTGACACATACAGAGATAGAATTTAAAGTTGCTTGGTATTTTTAAGCTGAAATTAGATTCATTGCTTTGATTATGTCATTGTGGGCTCCAAGTTATATTTTAGTGTCCTTCACCCTTTTCTCCTTTATTATTTATAACCCACACTCTTTGAGCAATGACCAGGACTAATCTGTAACCTTCTGTCCTTCTGCCTGATTCGCTCTCTTTTGAAACTCAAAGATTGAAGCAAATATTCTTAGACTTTCTGTTAAAATCCCTCTGTCTGTGTATTTTCCCCCACATTTCTGATACTGAACTAAGACTTAATGGAGATTTTTGCTTTTCTAATTCATTCTCAGTGGCCCTGCTTCAAAGGAGAATGTGAAAGGATGAAGTGGTATACATTTGATATTCATTGTATTATAATGTATCAGTCACACGCGCATATAGATATTCTATAAACATTCACTGAATGGGTTGTGTTGGGCCATCTTGACTGTCAGTTTAATGCATCTAGGTTTCTTTGGTGGTTTTTTGTTTCCCTTGCAATGTTAGCTGCAGCAAAATAAATAAATAAATACAACAATTCATTTGTGCTCACTCTGCATCATAAAGAAGTGGGGCATAAAACAGCATTAGTGGTGAATCCCCTGAGGACCAAAGAACCTCACAGGGGTCTGGTCCTCTGAATGGTCTCTGTCACTCCCTCGCAGCTAATGACTGAAACAGGATCCACTGCCACTGGGAGCTTTTAATTTCCTTACATTGTACAGATTGCTCTGATCCAATGCAAAGTGACAGCTACCATTTCAGTGCAGCTCATTAACAGCTTTTGCACAAGACGGCATGTACCATGTCTTCATATGTGCTGTTTGCCCATGATCTGTGTTCATGCAGGCTACAGTTCTGCCTTTGGATAACTTATAAAATAATGTTGTTGCAGGCAAAATAAATGCAGCATCTTAGATACCTGGGGAAAATAGAAGGTATATTTAAACTTATCTTGGGGCGAAACAATTACCATCCGTACTTCAGTATAACTTGGGAAAACTCAAGGTTTTATTTGCTTCATGAAGGTCCAGTGTCAGCACATAAAGCAGAGGCAGCACATAACAAAGAAAGCTTTCCAGGAAATTTAGGGTATGTCAGGACGAGAGGAGAATTCAAGAAAATAATTGGAAAATGAAAGAGAGAATTCACAGATTCTCTAAGGCACATGCAAGCTGATAGAATATCATACTTATGTCTGTCAAGCAATGACAACAAAAACTAGAATAACTTTTCTGCATTAGGTGTGTTTTTCAGTTTATATTAAAATCAGCAATAAGCAGTTGCAGTCTGCCCTATTTCAGGGAAACAAAAATGAATATCAAAGCCTTATTTAACCCTATGCAGTGTTTGTATCTATGCAATATGTCCACATAAGAGAAGCATGGTTAAATTGGTAGCAGCACTGTCCTTTTTCATAATTTTCTATAATGTCTTTTCCTTTTTATTCTGCTTGATTTGAGGGACAGGTGGAAGAAAAAGAAATATGGGCTTGGGCAGCTAGCGTCCAGATAAACCTTTTGTACTGCTCTGGTCCGCTCAGACCCCCAACGCACCTGTGAAGGGAAACCTAGTTATGCTGTAGTAAAAGTTCTTGTTGTTTAAGGGGAAAAAAGAGAAGTTTTGTGTTTTGGCAGTTGTCCACTGGCACAGTTGCTGTTACTGGTATTGATAAACCACCCTACAGTTTAGCAGAGCTACTGCAGTGTAATGTAGCCCTAAGACTGTTCTAAGTTGTGCTCTTGTGAGATAAGGGCATATAAGCCTACCTTTGCCCTCCCTTTACTGAGGTCTGGGATTTCACTATACTCAAAGTTTGGGACAAAAGCGCATAGTTACCACAGGCACTGTGGTGTACCATAGTGAATAATTTTTAAAGGTGCCTAGTGCGCTCTCCATTCCCTTTGAACAAAATGGAAGCTACAAGTATTCAGGCTGTCCAGTGCATGCTCCAAAGCATCATAGAGAAATGACTACAGAAATGACATAGTAGAGAAATGTATTGTATATTGTTGAAGTATTCTAAACATAAGTAAGGGATATTCTGTGATTGCTTAGCAATGGAAAAATGGGCTAATGCCCTTAGAAACAGAGTGAACTTAAGTATGAGGCTGAGTTGAAGCAGTGAAAAACCTAATAGGTTTAGGCCTCCTCAGTGTCTAAGTCAGCATCACTGGGAAAAGGCAGATAAACTGGTCATTTGGATTTTTCTCGCCAGCTTTATTTAACATTGTTTATGAGTTTTGCTTTTAGCCTAATTGCCATGAATGTCTTTGATTAGTGTACAGAATAAGTATCACCAGATATTGGGAACATCATCAGAAATTGTGCAGTGGTGTTACATTGAGACTGCCTCAGCCAAAACTTGCAAGGCGTTCATTCAAAAGCTGTAAAATGTGCGGAGTCATGTAGCACAGTTGGTTTTAAAGGTAGCAAGAGAAGCTAGGCTGTTTTTTTGGTTTTTTTTTTTAAGTGCAAGATCAGATAGGTGTAAGCCGTAGGCACAGGGGTGGACGGGTTGGAACAATATGATTGACAGGCTCAGTGTTGCACAAGTTGGCTTGCAGAGGCCAACAGCAATGCTTCTCACTGACAACACACTATGCTTATGACAGGCAGGGAGTAATACCCAGAAAAATAGCTAATCTCACAGCTTCTTAGGGCATAACAGAAAGTGACCCCTATGGTGTGTTACCCAGATAGTCCAGAACCTCTATGGACAGGACACTTATTTGTGGCAGGGGGAAAAGTCTAACCTGCATTAGACAAGATTTGAAAGATCCTCAGTGTTAACAATGCATTTTACATAGTATATAATCAGTAAATATACATATAACAGGTAAAATATGCTGTTGCAACTCATAGGTTGCAGCTTAGTAGGTGCACCTCTTGAATTTGCTATCTCTCTCATTGAGTATTCAGTACTCATTTTTTTTGCATATCAGCATAGAGTAGTTTGTCAAACTGCATAGAACTAAGCCATCTGCAACACTAGTAGGATTCTAAATTTTACATATGTTCACTAGATGTAAGAAATATATACGTTGAAGTTACTTAATAAAATCAAGTAAAGTGCACCATTAAAATTGTATGCAAGATGTATAAAAGATATTGGCTGTGTATTGTGCTAAATCCGGAAAAACATATTTTCATATATCAGACTGGTATTTGGGTCCTTGTACACAAGTTCCAAATCAACGATACTAAGTAAAGCATTTTTAATATTGAAACATTTGGCCAAAAGAAGGCTGGGTGGTACTTCGGGGTTCCTTCCTGGGGCAGATCCAAGATAAAAGGGAAAGGGGCCTGCTTTGTTTTGCAGTCTGGTTTTGCTAATTTTCCGGAGCCAATAACACAGGATTGTCTTAATGGGACGTTCCACTTGATATCGTCTCTTTGTTACTGACCACATGCCTTTTTCTAGCTGCCCTCCTGCTTCCAAATGCTGGATATCTAAACATTAAATTAAATTGCAGGCACATTGCTGTAAATAAGGTGTGGGTTTTAAACATGATTTAAGTATGAGTGGACTGCTTCATTTGATTTAAACTTGTCTTCACTGACGTAGCCCATGTCGGGTAAAAAGCTTAAGCTAAACTGAAATATGCCACACTTCACTGATGTGCCTATGTATGTGAGCTAGTTTGTGTATGGACAAGTTGAAGCAAAGTTTCACAGGCTCAAAACAACTGCATGTTAGCCTTTGCACAGTTGTGTGCATGCACCAGGTCAAATTCTCCTTTATGCAAAGCTCCAGTTTATGTCAATGCAATCAATTTGCAGAATAAGGGTAAAGAATGGTCTATCGTGAGCTGGCGAACAAGGTAAGAAGGCAACAGAATTTTATGCCTTTTGTTTCTGGATCAACTTTTAAACATCAGGGAGTTCCTATACACATTCAGGGAACCTGTCCCAATGTGCTGGAAATCCAATGTGTCAAAGCAGACTCAATTAATTGAGTCTACTGGAGTGCAGAAATTAACGTGCTCCAGCAGACTCTAGCGTCACGTGTATCAGTGTCCCCGCAGTGAAAAATGGTGGCAGGACTCTTTGAACTAAAGCTTATTCAACAAGCTTTAGTTCAAAGTGCCCCACTGCCATTTTTCAGTGCTAGGATGCTGATACATGTGACGCTCAGGTGCTTCTAATTAGTGCGGCTTGCTACTTAAAGTACCCCCCATGCCTCCTGAATCACATGTAAAGATGCCCTTAAGCATCAGTTGCAAACTATTGGTTTTATCAGGCATGGCTGGTGAATTCAGACTGGTGGGGTGGTGGATTGTCCCACAGGAGTGGCAGGGGGTTTGCAGCAGGGAGGGCAGGTTTGCAGCGGGCTCGGACATAGACACAGCTTTAAATGTTTTTTCTGCATACCTCTAGGTACCAGGTGGTTTGTGAATGCTGCAGTACTAGGGTGGATGGAGCATCCCACGGGAGCATAGGGGGATTCCCAGAGTACTTGGCAGCAGACCCAGAAGTGGACCAAAAGCACTTCTGGTCCACTTCCAGGTCCACTGGAGAGCATGCTGGGGAGCCCCCTCCTTATCCTCCCAGCTCGGCAACTGGTGCTTCCTGGGTCTGGGGAGGCACCTGGGGTCCCCCTACAGCCAATCACCAAGCTAGGTCAGCATGCTCCCCGGTGGACTCGGAAGTGGACCAGAAGTACTTTTGGTCCATGTCTGGGTTCACCACTGAGCATGTGCTCCCCCCCCCCCGCGCTCCTGTGGGATACTGCATCCACCTCACCATCGCAGCGTTCACAAGCAACACCTGGTACCTCAAGGTATGTAGAAAAAACACTTAAAGCTGTGTCTATGTCCACATCGCTGATTCTCCGAATCGGCATCAAATCTTCAGATTTGGATTCAGCCAAATTGAATCAGGGACAGTGATCCAAATGAATGAATCAAATCACTGTCCCTGTTTTGGGCCAAATTCTAATCAAGTAAGGCCCATTTCGCACACCCCTAATGTACACCAGTGTAAATTGTATTAGAATTCTAAAAAGGCACACATGCAGTAATTCTGGAGTAGCTGCTACTACCACCACAAAGGTTTAAATCTTAAAAAAGGAAAAGAAAGTTCCACTTCTTTATATGTTCACTTGACTCTGGCAATCAGGCCTTTAAAAATCCACCAAATAGCATGACATGGCACTGTGTAGCATTTTTTGAAACAAAGTTTATGTGCCTGAGCCTGAATTTTTGCATGTAAAAAAAAAATTGCTAAACACTAGCTTGAGGCCCTTTGGAAAATTAGATCTAATAACATGTCTCTTTCTAGGAAATATCACATTGAGAATCATCACAGAAACACATGAAATCTATGAATTGCAAGAAAATTTAAGGCTCAAGAAGTAAATGCGTAGCTTAAGATGGGATGTCAATATTTGTTTGCTGTTTGGCTTGGGTTAAACAACATTCTTTAGGACCAGAATATGTGGCTAAGTACAGATAGCCGATAAAGCCCAAGGCTGAATTGATTCAATCTTTGCAGGTTAATTTAAGCTGCATAGATTGAACTGATAAGCAAGTGTGCACACATTCATTTTGATTCCAGAAATACAGCCACATGCCTGCAGTGGCCCAGGCCAGAAGCTGGGGGGCACTGGAACATGCCTCTATGCTTGACTGGAGCAGACAGCATGGGCCGAGCCTATCCCACCCACCCTGTGAAGTGCGGTTTGCAGGGGAGGTGCAAAGCATCCTGGGAGGCTGAGGAACTGTGAGTTAACTTGAATCTGGAGGGGATCTGGGACAGAAGTTCAATAAACTAATTTAACCTAAGTCAGTTAAGTTTGATACTACAGCCATCCAGGTTTATCTTAAACTGGTTTTGGCCATTTTGAAAGTGATTTATGTGCACTGAACTCCTGTTGTATTACAGACTTGAAATGGTTTCCGATCACTTATACTAGTTTATGTGTAACTTCTGTCCCTAGCCTTATTCTGTCCAGTGAACAGTTAGTTATTCACATGTAGAGCTGCTGTTTCCAGTGGGACCACTTGTTTGATCACCTTTTCCACTGATGTTCATGAGGGTTCTGCAGTCTGTCTGTTAATGTCAGTAAGAGTTCTTTTACAAACTAATGTAGAGGGAAAAACATCACTGTACAGAAGAAGGAACTGCTGTTGCATGAGGTCATCCAATTTGCTGTCACCTTTCAAATAACAAAAAAAGCAAATAACCTTTTGGAAAATGCACTAATGGGTGTAGCATTTTTTTTTTTTTACTCTAGAAAACATTTTCCTCTTCTAAAGCTTAAGATTTTTTTTTTAAAAGAAGGGGCCAATTTATTTGGTCTTAAAGGTCTATCTTTTTTAAACCTCTTTTACCAGCACAGCTAGGAGTAAACATTTAAAAACCCAAACCATTTCACCTTCTTTTTCAAGATCTGGCCATTTTACTATACATTTGAGGGGAAGGGAAAAAAGTACTGAGCAGTGTGTCTGGGCTGGGTTGCTCTAGCTGCAAGAAAAAGGAAATGGTATTTAAAAAACATTTAATTAAATGACAACACTTGGGATTTCATTTAGTTCACATTACAGAAGGAATTTTGACTTTCACTGCTACCACCTGCTGCCAGGCTGAGCAGTGAGCATTGTTACTGTGTCTTACAGATGCAGGTGAACTTAGTGCTGAACCACTTTCACAGTCCAGAAAGCATGACATTCCTTGTTACCAGTGGGAGGAAAGGCTAATTGAGAAGTGTGTATAAAAGCTGTAATGAGTAGCATTTACATGTATTGATTAGAAGTAGGGCCACCGTCTCTCATTTATCACCACCAGCAGCTGTGAAATTTTCCCCACGTCGATTGGCACGGCTCATATTCCCGCTCCTCTAGTTCTTTATTGCTTTTTCTTCTCCCCCCCCTTTCTGAACCAGAATGCTGATCCACCAGCTGGAATGGGCTGGTAATTACTCCAGCTACTCCACCAGCTGCCACAATTGCCAAACCGCTGGAGTGAAAAATTCCATCCCGCATTTCCGATTTTTTACATTACCACTGCATAATCATATTTGACGAATAATTAACCTGGGTTAATACTTTAGGGAGCCATTTGCAAGTAAATTGATAAGCTGAGTGCTGTAAAGTCTCACAAGGGCTAAAGGCTTTAGGCAACCACACACAACAGCCCACTGACTGTGCTGTTTTAATATGTGCACACCTCCTGACCATCTTAATTAAGAGTGGCCTGTGGGCACTGTCCTCCATCCTACTTAAACTTAGTATAACTTGGGGGTGGAAAAAACCCCCTCAAATTAAATGCTGTAACCATCTCTTACTCCTGGAAACAGTACACAAGATGTGAACACTTGCATTCTCCCTCCTTAAGAAGCTCATTTTCTTGTTTAACTTAAAGGGCGCTATCCTGTTTTACTGAAATCAACAGGAATTTCATCTTCTACTTCACTGAGTGTGGAAACACGATAGGTTTTGTATGTAGACAGTAAAGACCCATTTCATATCTTTATGGCAATCTGTGTGGCGGTACTTTGACTGGGAGTGCCTAGACCTATGTGTAGGGGTTAGATGGACTGCTTTTTTTCCATTGGTGGCAGTGGCATTATTAGGCAATCCTCCCACCCTACAGAACTGCCGGCCCCTAGTCGCACAGGAGCCAGCCAGGCACTCCCATGCTGCCGCCACCGCCGCCACTACCACCACTACCTGGCCACCACCCACTTCAAATATGTCTGGAATGCATGCAACCCTGATCAGCTGCCACCAATGTAAAGAAAATGATCATCTCTTTAAAAGCAGAGGCAAGCTGTCCTCAGAAAGTCCAGCCAGGTACTCTGTGTTCAAGTGCAAGCAATAGGAGTTGGGGCAGTACAGTTCTGGCTGCATACCAGAGCAGCCAGTTGCTGTGCAGGGGTTGGGTGGGAGGGTGAGAAGCAGGGTGTGGGATGCCTGGAGGACCAACCAGACACTATTCATGGGAAGCTTGATGTCCTCACATAACACTGAACTGGGTCATGGAGAATAGAATTTGATTATCCAGGCAGACTTTTGAAGCAGTTCAGTTTTGAAACTGTTCAAGTGTACATCTGAGCAAGGTACAGACATTACATGTTTCCCAGTATAAGTCATCAGCAGCTGGTCTGCACCTGTAACAGAACAGAAGTTCAGCACATATAGACTGGTTTAAAAATGCAGAACCCAGTCTAGGATTTGCATCCCCACCAGAGGGCGAATACGTGTTCTGTTTGCTACTGATCTAAACTACACCACTTACAAAAAGCTGCGTAATGTAGATGTATTCCACCTCGGGTCTTTTGAATGTCTGTACCTAGTCATGGAGGCTTGAGGTTTAAACAGCATTTAAACTGGTCTAAATAGGCTTTTTTACATGTGCTCTGGGGGTGGGAGGGGGGCACTTTAATTAGAGTGGCTCTGAGAGCTGCTCTAATTAAAGTGCCTGGAGCATCTCATGATTCATTGTCCCCACACTTCAAAATGGCAGTGGGGGTGCTTTATCGAAACTCATTGAATGAACTTTAGTTAAAGCATCTCCCTGCTGTCATTTTGAAGCATGGGGATGCTGATACATGAGATGCAGAGGCTGGCTGGAGCACGCTAGTTAGTACACTCCAGAAGACTCAATTAATTGAGCCGACTCCGACACATTGTAACTACAGCACGTGGAATAGCCTCCTGGCACATCTATAGGCACCACCCAATGTGTCCATATCCTCTGTGACTATTTGTAAGTGGTGGATAATAGGTGAGTAGGATTAAGCTTCTTCTGGAGCACACGCACATCGTTCATTTTACATTTAAAGTGCTCTTTTTTTTACATTTAATGCATTTTGGCGGGGGCTTGATCTAGTACAACTGAAATGAATAAATAAGCTGCCATAGATTTCAGTAGTTCAGAATAAAGTCTAATATGACTTCTTAAACTTCAGTTTTTATAAGTTTGATATTTATCTAATTCCTAGAATGGATTACAAGCAATAGTCCTCTGTAGTATTCATTTGATTTTTGTAAGTATGTTAGTTATAGCAGAAATTTTTGGTTTTCTTCCTGGCTCCTAATTCAGATGTTATTTACCCTTTGTTATTGTTTAAATAAAATACATTTAATATATGTTACATAAATATAAAATTTTAGAACTTGCTGTTCTACAAATGTAAAATACTGTTTGTTTGTTGGATAATCAAGGAAACCACCTATGCAGAACTATAAACCAGTGATTAAGATATATAATTATTAGTTCAGCTAATTAGTAGCCCAGAGATCAGCAAAAGATATTTTTAAGCTAATGGATCTCAGCATAAACTTAAACAGAGTTTTTATTATGGCAAAGAAATTGTGTGTGTATATATCTATATATATCTATAGATATGTATACACATAGATATACAGCTCTCTGGATATAGATACACACACACACACACACACAATTTATTTGCCATAATAAAACCTCTGTCTAAGTTTATGCTGAGATCCATTAGCTTAAAAATATCTTTTGCTGATCTCTGAGCTACTAATTAGCTGAACTAATAATTAGTCTATCTCTGTTCTTCTGATTACGCAGTTACTTATGTCCCATGCTGAAAAGAAATACACATACATATAACTTCTCAGTTGATTTCTTTGACTTTTTCCAATTCAACAAGTGGGGCATTTAGTTCAGATACAGCTTTTCACTGAATGACTGAGATAATTTTCCAGTTGGTTAACTTACTGTTGGCCCTACCATTATTGTCAGTCAAGGTGTTTATAGGTAAATGTTGTTAAACCTGTGGCCTGAAAATGTAGCCAAATCATTATAGTTTTGCTGCACACATCAGATGGACCATGCAGTGAGAGTTGTAATATTGCCAGCTCACGGTTTTATTACAAGTCTTGTGATATTTCACAATTTTGCTTCATTTCCCAGGTTCACATGTTCATGGGAGAATCTCAGTTTTCATTTCAGATGAAAAGAGTAAATTTCTAGCACTCATACTCAGAAACAAGAAAGTAAATAAAATGGAGGAGATGGGACTGACTCATGAGGACTGGAATGCTTGGGTCAGCAATTTGGGAGTCATACTTCTTCTTTACCATGGGTACATGGAAGTAGCTAATGATCATTCAGAATAACAATGGGAATGTGTTTGTGGCTAGGGACAGACATTCAAAAAGCCTGAGCCTGACTGGATTCAATTTTTGCAGGTTAATCTAACCTGGCTAGCCTTAACTGGTTTGAAACCAGACAGACATTCTCTCTGGACTGAGGAAATTCAGGCACATGACTGCACTGGCTCAGGCTAGAAGCCAGGGGGCACTAGAGTAGCCCACCCTTCCCTTCTGCAGGGAGCTGAGCTGAGGGGGCGTGGCCAGACCACAGCAATTCTCTCTCATTTAGGGATGTCTGCCTGCAGGCTCCCAGGCTTTTCCTGGCTGGCTGCTCAAGGGGCAGGAGTGTGGCTGGCCTTGAGCCCCAGGCTAGCACTCTGAGGCAACGGGGAGAGGGGTGGGGATGTGCAGTGCATGCATCTGTTGATGATACAGAGCTTTTCAATCTCCCTACCTACTTCATCATACTGTCTGCAGCAAACTGACAGGCAAGCAAGCCAGCTGGGGGCTGATAGTGATAACAGACTTTATCACCCAATTAGTGAAACAATGACCTCTCTCCATTATGTCAGACTTCTTAAACAGCTTACCCCTGACCTGTTGATTTCCTCCAAACAGCCCTAAGCAGTCACTGTTCTGTCTGCCTGCCCCAGTGAAACTGGAGAGAGACAGATACCTCTCAGCATTAGCTAGCATACTACACGCTGGCTACAGTCCCTGCTGTGGCAGAGAGAAGGAAGTAGCGAGTGGCGAGGGGTGGAGGTTTATCTTAAACTGGTTTTGGCCACTCTGCTTAAGTAGCAAGTAGTGAGGAGGGGGTAAGGGGGGGCATGGGGAAGCCAGCAGACCCTGCTGTGCCTGCAAGTCTGTGCCAAGTTTCAGCCAGGGAGCAGAGGGGAGGGGCCAGTCCTGCTGTGGGGCAGAGAGCCCCGCCTAGCCCAGAGAGCATGCTGGGATGCAGGGAGACTCTGCTTTAACTTTAACCAGCAAGGGGTTTGGGACAGACATTGCATAAACCAATTTGAGCCAAATCAATTAAATCCAATACTACACTCAACCAGGTTTATCTCAAACCAGTTTCAACCATTTTCAAACTGGTTTATATGCACTGAACATCTGTTCTGTTACAGGTTTAAACCAGCTTCTGATCATTTAAACCAGTTTATCTGTAATGTCTGTCCCTAGCCTGTGTGATCAGTGAGCCTGCAAACTGTACAGAATCACTGGCCAAAATCATTTTATTGGTGTGCATGGAAGTATGTTTCTAATATGCCTGCACAACATAGGTACTCCCTACCCTGAGTCTCTGTTTAGTCCTCCCTGCAGGTTTTTGAGAAGAGATGAGAATTGGTTTCTATTTTTCTATTTTGGCATTTAAAAACCAAAAAAAACTACCAGTGGAATTTGAGTTATTTCACATTCAATGAAAAGAATCTCCCAGAAGTAGATTAAATAAAAATAAATACTTACGGTAGTTTCTATGTTGTGATCAAAGAGGAAAATTGAGATGGGATTATTTCAGATAAGACCTAGGCCTTATTGACGGCCTAACAAGGGGTATCGGCCACTTACTTATTGTGGGATACAGTCAGGTAAATGTGATAGTACTATGGTTTATGTGTCATTTCTGGGCATTTGCTGTGCTAAAATTACATCATTCAGTAAGGAGTTTAAGCCTTAACTTTGCTGAATCTTATCCAGAACTATGGAAGCCTTTAATTTTTAAAGGGGATTCTCCCATGAGCTGAAGCCAAAATTTCCTCTACAATCCTGTTGTCTACTGCTTGTCCACCTGGTTGCCACTAACAACCCCAGAATCTCGCTTGTTTCCATGGCACCATGTGTAATTGTAAATCACCTTAGTTTTTGTGCTGTTTGGGCTGAAAAACACAGTTTAAAAGTGTAATAGTTCCATTATTTTGGTCATCTTGTTTACTTTTGTAAGTAAATTAACCAAGTTTGAACATTTCTATCAATATTTCCATTAACCACCATATGCTTACCCATCCATATCTTAAATTCCTTACTTAGGCCTTGATCTTATAGCTGGACACAGAAGTGCAGAACATCCGCACTTGTGTGGGGTTTTTATCAAGAGCTTGGTGCAAGGTTTCTAGTACCAAGTCAGATGGTCTTGATTTTACCCTGGTTTGAACTGGTTAAAACTCGCATTACATTACACTGAGGGGAATTTTGACCTGAGTAACCACTGAACAGAAACTGAGAGAGGGGCTCATCTACAGTGATGCAGATAGAATGAGCTTTTCAGTTTATTCCTTCCCCACTCCACTACAGTCTGGTAGGCTGTCGTCTTATATTTATGCCGTTGCTATCTTTCTTGGCATCTATTCAGCTAATGTTTTGTTGTGAGTTTTCTCTTTAAAACCTAAATAGAATTGCATGTGATGACCTGATGATTCAAAAAGGGATTTCTATCATCCCGCAGTCCTCCAGTATGTAAGCAGACTCTTGGGGCTTCTGTGCATGCTAGACAGAAAGTCAGCACTAGGCATTTGTCACTGTGTGAGGTAATGCAGGGGAAAGCAGTTCCTTTCAAAGCTCAACTGTAGCACTAAGTGAAATCAATGGCCAAACAATCTAACACAATTGGTCACATATTGATAGAATTAAACACCGCTGTTAACGTGACTTGTCATTGATCTGACAAAAACAGAGTCCAGGGTAAAAGTCGCCTGAAGCCTTTAGACTCTGTGTTTGTGTAGCAAGGTTGGGAAATTATTCGCTCCATCTGCTTCTAACATAATTTTTTATTTTCAATGACAATATTCTTCACTCTGGAAAATTCTTTCCGAACTTTAACCTTTTCATTGTCAGAAACATGGGAGGGCAACAGGCCTGAACAATTAATGTTCTGTTTTAGCAGAGTGTTGCCAGTCCATGTCATGGAACATACAGGGTATTGTTTTAAAATGAGCTACACGCAGTGTGGTAGCACCTCACTCAACCCGGGACTCAGCCTGCAAGCACTTGTTTCACGTATCTTAGGGTGTTTTCCATGTTATTTTGGGCAGGAAATTGTCTCTGGAAGAAAATAAAGTGGATGCTATTAAGTTCTAAATTTTGGTGCATTAGTCATGTGTTCTGAGTTAATCACAGAGATGTTAACACTTTTCCTGAACATTTGTAAGTCAGAGGATGTATATAAATACATAGGCCATCAGTGACTCGCAGTCACTACACGTCAGTTCCACACTTTCTTACCATTCACAGTGCCAGGAAAGGAGCTCTCACCTGTTCTTTGTAAAAAAAAAAAAAAAAAAAATCACATCTCTTCTGCATTTGCAGCTACTTGCTTCTTTTCTGCTCATCTTGCTTGTTACACTACGTTTCAGTTACAAATATTTGACTTTCTTTGACCATTTAAAAATATTTGAATGGTACTTGTTTGATCATCTTCTGATTGTTGATGAACAGTGAATATTGTTGACAGTTATGGTACAAAACCTTATGTAGATTGTTGCAGCTAGGAACTAAAATGTAGCTCCTGTACTGCTGAATGTGCCAACAGGCAAATTTTTCATTCCATTGATCTGTGGAGCACTTAGGGTTCATAGATTCATAGATTCATAGATGCTAGGGTCGGAAGGGACCTCAATAGATCATCGAGTCCGACCCCCTGCATAAGCAGGAAAGAGTGCTGGGCCTACATTACCCCAGCTAGATACACATCCAACCTTCTCTTGAATACCCCCAGGGTAGGGGAGAGCACCACCTCCCTTGGGAGCCCGTTCCAGACCTTGGCCACTCGAACTGTGAAGAAGTTCCTCCTAATATCTAATCTAAATCTGCTCTCCTCCAGCTTGTGGCCATTATTTCTTGTAACCCCCGGGGGCGCCTTGGTGAATAAATACTCACCAATTCCCTTCTGTGCCCCCCTGACGAACTTATAGGCAGCCACCAGGTCGCCTCTCAACCTTCTCTTGCGGAGGCTGAAAAGGTCCAGTTTCTCTAATCTCTCCTCATAGGGCTTGGCCTGCAGGCCCTTAACCATACGAGTGGCCCTTCTCTGGACCCTCTCCAGGTTATCCGCATCTTTCTTGAAGTGCGGCGCCCAGAATTGCACGCAGTACTCCAGCTGCGGTCTGACCAGCGCCCGATAGAGGGGAAGTATCACCTCCTTGGACCTATTTGTCATGCATCTGCTGATGCACGATAAAGTGCCATTGGCTTTTCTGATGGTTTTGTCACACTGCCGACTCATGTTCATCTTGGAGTCTACTAGGACTCCAAGATCCCTTTCCACTTCCGTGCCACCCAGCAGGTCATTTCCTAGGCTGTAGGTGTGCTGGACATTTTTCCTCCCTAGATGCAGCACTTTGCATTTCTCCTTGTTGAACTGCATTCTGTTGTTTTCTGCCCACTTGTCTAACCTGTCCAGGTCTGCTTGCAGCTGTTCCCTGCCCTCCGGCGTGTCCACTTCGCCCCATAGCTTAGTGTCATCTGCAAACTTGGACAGAGTACATTTCACCCCCTCGTCCAAGTCGCTGATGAAGACATTAAAGAGTATCGGTCCAAGCACCGAGCCCTGCGGGACCCCACTGCCCACACTCTTCCAGGTCGAAACCGACCCATCCACCACAACTCTCTGGGTGCGACCCTCCAGCCAATTCTCCACCCACCGGACTGTGCAGTCATCCAAGTCACAGCCCCTTAACTTGTTCACCAGTATGGGGTGGGATACCGTGTCAAAGGCCTTCCTGAAGTCCAAGTATACGACATCCACCCCTCCTCCTGCGTCGAGGCGTTTTGTGACCTGGTCATAAAAAGAGACTAGATTGGTCAGGCACGATCTACCTGCCACGAACCCGTGCTGGTTTCCCCTCAGCATAATTTGTCCTGCCAGGCTCTCACAAATGTGAGCCTTGATGATTTTCTCAAAGATTTTGCCAAGGATGGAGGTGAGACTGACTGGCCTATAGTTGCCCGGGTCCTCCTTCCTCCCCTTCTTGAAAATGGGAACCACATTGGCCCTTTTCCAGTCCTCCGGGACTTGACCCGTGCGCCACGAGCGTTCAAATATTCCCGCCAGTGGCTCTGCAATGATGTCGGCCAGTGCCTTCAGTACCCTCGGATGGAGCTCATCTGGGCCTGCCGACTTAAAGGCATCCAGTTCCTCCAAGTGACCCTGCACCACCTCAGGGTCCACGCATGGAAGTCTGGTGCCTTGCTGCTGCCTCCCTACACTCCCAGTGAGAGACTTGTCATGCCTCTCACTTAGGAACACTGAGGCGAAGAACTCGTTGAGGAGTTCAGCCTTGTCCCCTCTGTCCGTCACCAATTGTTTCTGCCCATTTAGCAGAGGTCCTATTCCTCCCTGGGCCTTCCTTTTACTCCCTATATATCTAAAAAACAATTTCTTATTGTCTTTTACTTGGGTTGCCATCCTCAGCTCCATGGTAGCTTTGGCCTGTCTAACTGCCTCCCTACAAGCACGAGCAGAAGAGGTATATTCCTCTTTGGTGATCTCTCCCTGTTTCCACTTTTTATGTGCTCCCCTTTTGGCCCTTAGTCTCCCCAGGATTTCTCTGGTCAGCCAGGGAAGCCTCCTGGCCCCTTTCCCTCTTTTACCTCGCACGGGGATCGTCTCGCTTTGTGCGAGAAGGATAGCTTCCTTAAGGCACAGCCACCCTTCTTAGGCTCCCATCGTTTCAAAACTACTACTCTGCAGTGCATCCTTCACTAATCGCCTGAGTTTGCTGAAATCAGCTTTCCTAAAGTCCAGCACGTTCACCCTACTGGTTACCTTACCCACTCAACGCCTTATGTTGAATTGTACTTTTAGGTGATCACTGTCCCCCAGATGGCTACCGATCTGTAGGTCCCCTACTATGTCATCCCCCGTTGCCAATACCAGATCCAGTAAGGCATTCCCCCTAGTGGGACCATGTACCTCCTGCGTCAGGTGGAGGTCCTGTACACAGGTTAGAAACCTGCGTGAGCGGTGGGACTTTGCTGTCTGTGTCTCCCAGCAGATGTCCGGGTAGTTTAGGTCCCCCATGACC
Organism: Crocodylus siamensis; assembly: GCF_052110815.1. NCBI lineage: Eukaryota > Metazoa > Chordata > Crocodylia > Crocodylidae > Crocodylus > Crocodylus siamensis. The sequence goes on along the minus strand of NC_143399.1, from coordinate 121,010,688 downwards.
ACCGCCTCTTTAGCTTTTATGGTCTCTGAGAGTTGCCTCAGGAGCCCCAAATCTATTTCTTCCCCTTGATGTGGGAACCCTACCACCAAATCCTTTTCTCCTTGCCCCCCATGTAGCCTAACCCACAGTCCTTCTACTTCCTCATCCTTTGATTCTGTCTTGATGAGGGTTGATGTATATTGCTCCTTAACATAGAGCGCAACCCCTCCCCCCCTTTTCCCCACTCTGTCCTTTCTGTACAATCTATAGCCCTCAATATGTACCGCCCAGTCGTGGGATGGATCCCACCAGGTTTCCGTCAGCCCCACTAAGTCGTAGTCGTTTAGTGCAACCAGGAGCGCTAGTTCATCCTGCTTGTTCCCCATGCTCCTAGCATTAGTATATAGGCACTTGAGCCCTGTGACTGGTGCTTTTGCTACCCCCTCGCTCCAAGTCCTAAAGGGATGTCATAGAGACATTCAGGGAGGTTAAGGGGAGGTTAGATCAAGTTAAAAATGGCTACCTGGTCTATAAAAAGTCAGGATGGAGAGATAGCAGGGGCTATCAGGGTTTGTGGGGTGCTGAGGCACTAGTAGTGTTCATGGGGGCATTGCTGAGGTCCAGGAGGGTTTGGCAGAATCAGGGGAACAAGTAGGGTCTGCAAGGGCTTGAGGGGATCAGGGAGGTTTAATGGGATCAGAGGGGCTACTGGGGTCTGCAGAAGTGGGTTGGGTGGCAGTCAGAGAGGCTCTTTGATTCTGCCAAAACCCTAGGACTCCTCCAGCCCCCTCCACCCCAAATCTGATGATCCACTCCCTGATCCTGCAAACTGCTCCCAGGGTCAGTTTTACTGGCGTTCACCAGCCCCAGAGCCTGATTGATGCAAGTTGGCATGGGGGGAGGGGTGGGAAGATTGGGGGGAGGGCTGGTGGCTCCATGGAGGGTGGGGGAGAGAGGGCAGGAATCCAGGGGATCCCTCCCCCGCCCTAAAGATTGGGGTCTGTTTTTAGCCTCCTGACCCTCCTCACCTCCAGACAAAAAATCCCCTCATCCTGCCCACCCATCCATCTACCTCAACGTACTTCCTTGACTCCTGGTACCAGCAAATGCCAGTAAAACCAACACTGGGACCAGCTTGCAGGATAGGGCGTATAATGGGGGAACTGTCTGGTCCATCACAGGGGCATTGTCTAGGGGTGGGAGAGGAGCAAGGGGGCTAAAAATAATGCAGTGTGTGAGGAGGGGATAGGAAAAGTGCAGCCCTGGGGCTGGGGCCAGGGCCAGGGCCAGGAACTGTACAGAAGTTCAATTAGATTGGTCTCACCCAACCCAGTCTTAGGCTACTTCCAAGGTACAGTTAACTTAGATCAGGTAATCTATTTTTCAACTGATCTAACAGTCCCAAACTCCTGCACAGTTTGAACTTGGGCTGACCTAACTAGAGATCTAAGTGTAAAGTCCACACCTGGGCAAGCTAAGTTTAGAATGGGCATCCATTTTTAGCATGATCTAACCTCTCCGAACATCTGTAGCTAGCCTTAGTGGACAATCAAAGTATACCAGAGTATAAAGCATCAAAAGGGTTCCACTTATCTGTTGTCATAGAATAATAGAAAATCATAGAAAATTAAGGTTGAAAGGGACCTCAGGAGTTCATTTAATCCAACCTTTTCCCCCAGCTATATCATTCCAACCAAAGCTTTGTCTAGTTGGGTCTTAAAAACCTCCAAGCAGAGGTAGTCCACAGCCTGTCCTGTCTGTAGAGAGATTTAAGGCAAATGCTTGTATTTCCACTGACAGGCCCTTTTTCTTGTAATTCCATGAGTATTTCACAAATTTGAGAAAATGTTGGAATCAAAAAAATAACTTCTCCATGTAAAGAGTATCAGACTCTTAGGAATCAAAAGAAGCATCTGTTTTTTAATTGAACTTCCAAAAACATTATAGAAGCATACAGGTGCCCTCTGAGTTGAATTAATTTCCCCAGGTTTATTAGAAGAAACACATGTTATCCCCTCAGTGGGAAAGCAGCATGGATACCAGTGCATATGTAATTGCATTTGCACAATCTGAAACTCTGCAGGACATGGTGGTGATGCTAATATTCCAGTCAATGGCCAGGTGGTGAGACAATGAGGTCTTAACTTTATTTGTCAAGTCTGTGAAATGTCAATGTGAACTGAAGAATGAAATGTTCAGAGAATAATGCCCCACATAAAAAAACCATCTAATGCTACACCAGTAAAATGCCCAAGATAATCTCATGTTTGAGACTGTGCTGTAAACAAAAAAAAAAAGGAATAGTTCAGGAAAGGCACTGGTGGAAAACTTGTCAAGAAGAGAGTTACAGAGATATAATGCACTTACAAGCTCAGTCCCAGGTTTGGGCAGCACCAACAAGAGATGAGACAACAATACCTTCTCAGGAAGAAGTTAACACCTCTTCAGTCTATTTATGTACACTTAGAAATATTAGTGTTGGCAAAACTCTTGGAACTCTAGTAATGTGCTAAAGCCTGCTCTTAGGAGAGGGCAGGAGTGGAAACACCACCTTCCTTTATATATAGTGAATTGCTCTTCCAGTACAATAACCCCTCTTGGTACAATTTTCATCCCACTATGTTGGTAGAGTAAACTGAGCCCTCCATTTGGAGATTCCTAGCATTAGATGAAGTGGCCATACAATGTTACTATGGTGGACACAAGCACCCATAGACTGCAGAAAATCAGATCCTAGTATTTAACTGTGGTTTCAACATACAGAGCAGGCCTCTAGATTCTATTGTGCTTTTCTAGGCATAAGAATGTATGGACAAACATTCATTTTCTACTGGGAAAATCACCATTTTCCCACGCAAAGCCAAAAGTGAACAAATGTCAATGCTTCTTCAGGGCTGGAAACTGGACAGGGAACAAGCCAATTTCCAGGTCCCACTGAGCACAACTACATGTGAAATTAATGCTCAGCAATAAAATCTGGTGCTTATTATGCCAGACTTTGTTGCTTCTGGCTGCCGTGTCTTCATGTGCACCCAGGACCAGAGCACATTGAGCAGATCAGAGCAGCCCTGGCTGGCAGGGAGCCCAGGGTGTCAGTCTCCCAGCCTAGCGCTGCTCCAACCCAGCTCAACATGCTGCAGGGGAGCTGGCTGGGGCATGAGGGCACACCAGTGTGGGACTAGCTGGCAGGCAGGCCTTGCACTAAAGCACCCTCATGCCCCAACCAGTCCTGTCAGTGTCTACACATGCGTTGCTGCCGAGTAAAGAACTCCAATGCAGGATAGTGCTTGTATTTACAAGTACTGTCCTGTGGCAGAGTTAATTAGTTTACTTCATGGTGACATTTTACTGCAGAGTTAATTAGGTAGTAATTACAGCTCTGCAGTAAACATCTTGTATAGACATACCCACTGACTTTTAATTTGATGCCCCTACCACCCAGCTGGGCAGCAGAGGAAAGACAGAGTACTGGTTTGAGGTTTGGGGGGCTCTCCCTGGGGTAGCAGGGCAAAGCACCACCCTACTCCTATCTCTGGAATCCCTTGAGTGAAAAGTAGGCAGGAGACTTAGCCACACTGCTCCATCTGCTCACTGGGAACTAGGTGGAGGGAATAGCACTGTGAGTCCCCTGTTCCAGTTCCCTCAGGAATGGGAGAACTGAAGAGCCACACTTTCCTGAAACCAGGATCACTCCAGCTCAGGAAGATGCAAGGAGCAGAAGAGAGGGGGAAGTTGCAGACTCAATGTCTGTACTGCTCCCTCTTCTGAAACCATTCCTAGCACTGGAAATTTTCGACTGCTAGAAATGAACATTTGTACAAGGTCCTAGAGAGCGGTTGGGACAACTTCAGATAAATATTTGGGGAATGTCATCAAGTTGATTTGGGAGTTTATGACACACTGGCAAAACCCATTAAATCAGGAATAAATAATGAGCAGTCGGTACTCAGACCTTCACCTAATGAGATCCTGATCTTACTAGAGGGTGTCTTTTAGCTCTAGCTATACCTTTCCTAAGGAAATTCAAGAACTATTTCTAGGACATGAGATGGCATATACCAGTTTTTCAGCAAATTGCAAAAGAATTTATGGCCCTTACCTGGGGTGAAGATTTTTGTTGGTGAGATAGTAAGCAGTTCAAGATAACAGGAGAGTCACACAAGTTCCCTAAATGGCTTCTTAGACTCTTTCTTTTCTTATTTTCAGGAGAACTGGGAAGACATCTATTTCAAGTAGAAGTGGCTTGAAGTAGTGAAAGGTTTTTCACTGAGCCAGTGAGCTTTAGCATCAACCTTGGGGCTTAAAGTTCCAAGCCTCCAGTGTAATTTTTCTAACAAAATCTCCAAACCTAGTTGCTAGACTGTATTTTGGTTTCAATGGCTACTGTGCAGTTTAATGATGACCAAATGATAGCTGTGTCCAGAAAGTTGTTCAGAAGTTATGCTAAGTTTTTGAACTTTCACTGAAGAGCTAATATGCAAAGCACAAGAGGATGGATCAGGAACAGAATCATTATTGAAAAATCATGCCCATTCTTTAAAGTAAAATATTTAAACTAGAAATTAAATAATTGGATTTAACCCTCATATTGATGATGTTACTGTTATGGGCTTGATTTTCTTTCATCCTTTCATTACTGTTTACACAAACTACTAGGGAGTTAAAACCAGATGTCTTAGGTACAATTACCACAGTGATACATTGTGGTCACAGGAGAAATTTTAAGCAGTGCTTCCAGCTGAGTGAGGTTTTTTGTGCTGTCTTTAGCTCTTTGTGTCCATGAAGTGTTTAGTTTTTATTACAGCTTACTCACAGACTAGGATGGAATGTTTTCCCTTAACTTAGACAATTGGCTGATCAAGGACAGCTCCTTAGAAAGGATTGAGAGATCCATAATAAATTATCATAGACCTGTGAAGCAAGCTTCATAATAAATTATCCGAAGTCCCATCGAGTCCCTAGCACTGCAATTGGAATTCATAGGAGCCCTGCTTGACATGTCTCAAGAGAAAGTCTTAATCCTTCAAGTGAAAGCCTGAAAAACTTGGCATGACAGAGTATATAAGATAAAGCCATGACTAGCTGCCAAGACTGTTTTAGAAATTTTGTGCTTAATGGCCTCAGCTATATTTTCACTCATAATATTCCCCCATTGGGCTTTTCAGTGCACTGACATGATAGGATATAGACCAGCCAATGAGGATGATGAATTTTTAATTGTCTGCAATCCAAACATCTCTTATGATGAATATCAATTTATTAGCAACTCATACAAGCCTTGACACTGGAAACGTTTGTATGTGTCCATAATTTCACTCACATAAGTTGTCCCAGAAATACTGACAAGCATGTACAGTAGTTTACAGAATCAGGACTTGTGAGCTTTTAATTATTTGTTATTAATTTTACTAAAGCTATTTTTGCATCTTTTCCATAAAGCCAAGCATACTTCAACTTGAATCCAAGTGGACAGAGCTCAGAAAAACTCATAAAAACTTCCAGAAATGTTCCTAAAAATACCTTTTCTGTACCTCAAATTGTCACAACATCAAAGTGTTTTATCATGGGCATAGTTAGGACTGAAAGTAAGCACATATGTTGCACTGGGGAGCTGAGAATCTTCTCCTTTGGTACGGAGTTCTCAGATCAGTCTATGGAGCACTGTAAAAGAGTTGAACCTGAAACCTGCCATTGAAGCAAGAATACATATTATTTGTTCTGGGTCTTAGGCCAATTTAATGTTGCAAGGAAGTTCTACATTTCTGGAGAATAGAAAAGGAGAAATTTAGCTGTGTTGATGCTAATTAGATGCTGGAAGGTTAAAAAGTCCAGGAGAGATGGATTAATGATCAGAAAGCAGAGGATCCAATAAGATCTTGGCAATAAATATGTTTATCACATGATTGTACCATATTTCATGGACACAATAGCCACATGTATCCTGTCATTTACTATTTGTATTGCAGTATTGTCTAGCGGTCCAATAGGGCTCAGAGACCCTTGTGCTGGGCATTGTACAAATACAACCCCTTGTCCTTTATAGCTCATGATTTAGAATGAGATGTGATGGTGATGAGTATAGCCAACACTAAGAAGCAGAAAAGGATGCAAAAAAAAAAAAGAGAAAGAAATAGCAATTAAGGGATTAAAATCTGTGATTGTGGATACAGATGGGAGGCAAGGCATGTTTGCACCTGTTTGTATACAGGAGATGGATTTTATATCCTGGATAAAGAAATACCGGACTTGTTCCTTCTTAAGCTCAAGTCCAGGGCTCGGGTGTGCAGCTACATGAAGTGTTCACCCTGGACCAGTGGGCCAGTCTGTGGACCTGAGCCAGGCCAACACTGGAGCTAGTGCCCAAGGTCAGTCCAGTGCAGGCATCACATGGCAGCACATACCCAGTAGGCCTGTGCAAATAGGGAAGTATTCGATTCGGATTCAGATCCAACTGATTTGGAGGACAATGATTCAATTCAGAGATTCGGATCACTGTCCCAAATCAATTTGTCTGAATCAGCTTTGGAAGATTCAGCACTGATTCAGAGAGATTCAGAGATTCAGCCGTAGAGTATAATGGGAATCACTGAAATACTTATAATTTTGTCATTTTCTGGCTGATTTGGATTAAAATTACAGGAAGTGTAGCCCCCTTAATGAGGGCATGAAGCCTGCCAAGTTTCAAGGAGTTAGGTGCAGGAGATCTGTGAAACTGCACCTCCAAGTCTTGAAAACAAATTTGTGTCACGTGTGTGTGTTAAGGCATAGTGGGATGAAAACTGCAGGCAAGCTAGCCCCTGTAGAGGCCACAAAGCCTGCCAAGTTTCAAGGGGATAGGTGCAAGAGTTTGAGAAACTGCTCCTCAGGCTGCTGACAAACAAAACACATGATGTGTGTGTGTATGTGTGTGTATGTGTGTGTGTGTGTGTGTTAAGGCACAGCAGGGTGAAAACTGCAGGAGTGTTAGCTCCTGCTGAGGCCATGAAGCCTGCCAGCTTTCAAGGAGATAGGTGCAGGGGTTCCTGGGAAGCTGCACCTCAGGCTGCTGACAAGCAAAACTTGTGACATGGGTGGGTGGCACTGTGTGTGTGTGTTAAGGTGCACCCTCACTGGCGCTGGGGCATCTGCATGACATGGTAGTGTGCCCCAATGAGGCCTCCTCCCCACCTGCAACCTCATTCCAGTCCACCACTTTAAATAACAACAGTTAAGCACTGCAGTGCATTGCACCACAGTAGCACCAGCAGCATCTCAGGCAGCCAAACTGTTACAGGCTAGAGTCTTTCTTTCCTTTCCTGCAGGAGCTTCTTCTCCAGCAGCTGCCAGAAAACTGTCCTTGCCAGCCCCAGCCCTGGGGCTTAGATGTGCCCAGGGCCCTGCTTCCTTCTGGTCAGCTAGCCAGGGACAGATGCTTGAGGTGTTGGTCTAAGGACATGGCACTGGCAGACAGGGTCCTTTGGGTCAATCTGGTATCTTTAGTAGACGAACTGAATAGTTAGAGAAAGCCGGGACTGTGAGGGGTTGTGTTTTGATTTTATGGAGAGGGGTTTTCCTTGATTGTCCAGTGGAGCTAAGCAGCTTATGGTTAATGAAATGAGAATTTTTATAAAAGAACTGAATGGTAGAAAGAAAGATGTTGTTTTGTATATACTTCATCAGCCTCCTAGGTACTCAATATAGACAGTGGAATTCTGACACTCTACAACCTGCTGGATATCTGATTCCCCAGGTACCAGTCCACTTTTACCTGCGCTGCTTCATCCCCCTTCCCCACCAACCCCAGCCTGTCCCTCACCCCCTGATGCCTCCATTTCCATTTTCACTGACTGGCTTTCTTGCTTGCATTGCATGCCAGCCTCTGACTTCTTTACTATTCCTTCCATCCAGGAACAGCACACACATGCGCCAACTGTAGGTGCTTCCTCAGCCTGACAAAAGGTTTCTCAACCCAAAAGCTGGCATGCCAGGCAACTAAGCTGAGCTCACCTGGAGCCTCACAATTCCACTACAACCAGCAAGTCTCAGGCCTGTCAAAGATGTGATGGGCCTGGATTTTCCCCAGACAGGACTGTGTGCATGCGTGTGGTAACTGGAGGTTATGGCACCTCCTACCCACCTTTCACCAGGGGGAACCTCAGTCCTGGCATTTCCTGGGGCTGTCGCACTGCCAGCAGTCCCACCAGGCCTCCCTGAGTGTAGCAGAGTGCAGTTTTAGTGGTCATGCCCAGGACGTAGGGCCTCCTCCTTCTTCATAGCCCCTGTCCATACCTCCAAGTTCATCCTGGCATGGAAGCCCAGCAGGGAAATGTTCTTCCCCTGCTGGCTGGTGATGCAGTGAGTGCCCTGGTCCAGCTCTGAGAGTGGGGCAGTAACTGGTGTAAAAAAATAAAATGGAAATAGGTGCAGACAGAGTGAGGAGGGTGGCACTTACTCTGTCTGCAGGTGGAGCTTGGGGAACCAAAGCAGTGGGAAGTTCATCTTCAAGAACACCAGTTGTTCCACCAAACCAGGATCCAAGCAGATGTGGTGGGGTGTCACTACATCCCCAGCAGTGCTGAACACGCTCAGAATACTGGTCGGTGGACAGGACAGGTGTTCCTGGGCCACCGTGGCCAGATCCTGCTACATCTAGCTGTGTCTTTCCCAGTAGGCCAAGGGGTTGCAGTTCAGGAGCTCCATGTCCTTGGAAAGATAGGTAGCTATCAAAGCCTTGGCTCTACCTGCCTGAGGCTGGGGTCTGGTGCATCTGGACCCCAGTGTTGAAGCCATGCCTTTGGCCCACATTGGGAGCAGCTGGCATGGAGGAGACTGGCTTGTGCTGGTGCGAGGAGTACTGGCACAGGAAAGTGGATCACCCTCTTCCACATCCCCTCACCTCTGCCCTTCTGCCTCCCTGACTCTGTTGACCAGAACCTGTGTCCAGCAATTGAGGGTTTTGGTGCTGCCAGTACACATGCTCCCCTTCACCTTTGAGCCTCACATGTCCACCAGCATGTGGACCATACTGGACTGCAAGGGATCCAGCCGTGTCTTGATGGCCTCCTTCAGCCGCTTCACTAATGCCTGCACAGCTGGTGACAGTGGCTTGCCCCAGCCAGGAACATTGATCCCCTGGAACTTATCCATTTGGTTCTCAAGTTCCCTCACTACAGGGATCACCTGGCTAAGGAGGGGATTGGCAGCACTGAGGGTCTCTGTGGCTTTGAAGAAGGGCTTGAGGATCACCAAGATCTGGGAGATGGTATCCCACTCATCTCTGCTAAGGGGACCGCTGATCCCAATCTCCCTGAGCAAGACCATCTCATGGATGGCCTACTATTACTCCGCCAGCCTTTCCAGCATCAGATATGTGGAGTTCCACCAAGTCTTTACAATCCTGCATGATTTTATGTGGCAGGATCCTCAGCTCTGCCTGTTTCTCCCACAGCAGCTCCCTCCCCTCCCCCCCCCCGATGCTGTGGTGGAAGTAGCCCACCACCTTCCTGCATTTGGAAACGAGCTGGGTGGTAGTGATGACACCATCACTGGCAGCCCTGTCCCCCTCCCCAAGGCACCCCTGACTATAAGGTGCAGCTTGTTTGTTACACAGCAGATGCCAACATGGACGGCTTTGACCATATTGGCCCCATTGTCGGTGACCATGAAGCTGTGGGTGTGTTCGCCCTGCCCAACAAGCCACCCCTGGACCATGCAGTTCATGGCCACCATGATTTCCCGTGCTGTGTGGGACTCATCCATCACCTTGGCTTGAAGGAGAGCCCTCAAGTACTCCCGGCATGCCTCATACAGGGAGGGCACCACTGTCCTGCTAAAGGTGGTGCTTTGCAGGCACTTGGTAAGATGGGGCCATGAGCCACCTGACCCTGGCTGCTCAACTGAGAAGGCTGGCTATCCAAAGCAAGCATCTCCCAAATGCTCTGGGTGATCTCGCTCGCCCTTCCAACGTGCCCCACTCTGTCTGCAGCTTTCCCCACTGCTCCAGGGTGGTCTACCTCTGTTTTGGGGGACTGGGGGATTTGCAGCAAGTGGGGGACTTCCCTTTGGGTACACTCACACTGGTACCAGGCTGAGGAGGAAGAAGGGCAAGGGGGTGCTGCCTCCTCAGATGCAGCAACATCGTTGTGGTGGTGAAGTGTTTTACCTCCTTGCCCCAGCTGGTCTGCCTTCAGCAGTGCTGGCAGATAGCATACCTGGGATCATCTGCTACCTCAAAATGATCACACACTACATTATTCCCCTGCTTCTGGGTTGAGGGTGAGGATCCTGGCTTATCCCCCTCCTCACCAGGCAGAGGCACAACAACAGGAGGAGCTGACTCAGCTGAGCCACTTGCCTCCACAACCTCCTCTGAGGTGCCTTCTTGACAAGGAGACCTGGGTATAGAGGAACTCTGACGGGTGTTGAGTACAAAGTCAGATTCCCGCTCAGTCCCCAGAATCTGTTTAGCTAGGGCGATCAGGTTCCCTGGTTCCAGATCCAGCTCCTCCTCTGGCAGTAGGATGCTTATGCTGGGAGATGACATTGAGGTGGAGGAGACAGTGATTCTGCTGCTGGTGCCTATTTCTGGAGTTAGGGGGGTGGTGGAGGTGTAAGGACAGCTACTGCTCCCACCTTCTTGCTTCCAATGGCATCAGAAGACTCATGGCTGCCAGGAAAGAGAATGCGTCTATATTGGGGTGGTGGGGGCTGGGGGGGAAGACCTGGCACCTGCCTTTCCAGCACACTTCAGATGAATCTTTCCTGTGTTGGCAAATGTATCTCTATGTGTAACTAACTAATGATAGAATATATATCTTCTTCTTCTCTGATATATGACTGTGCCTGACTTCTTCTGTGTTGTGTTTACTGTTGTGTGTTGTGTACTCTACCCAAAATAATATCATAATCTTCTTCTTCTCTGACTTCTGTTGTGTTAATCTGAATCTGTATCTGACTTCTGTGTTGTCTGTAATCTAATTGTAAATATCATTAATAATAATAATAACTGTATATAATCTGATCTCTTCTATGACTCTCTGATGTCTGCATTATGTTAATCTGAATCTCTGACTTCTTCTATGTTGTTTACTGTTGTGTGTGTAACTAAAATAATCTCTTCTTCTTCTATGACTCTGACTTCTGTTATGTTAATCTGAATCACTGACTTCTTCTGTGTTGTGTTTACTGTTGTGCACGTAACTAAAATAATCTCTTCTTCTTTTCCTATGACTGAGTGTCTGACTTCCGTGCTGTGTTAATCTGAATCTCTGACTTCTTCTGTGTTGCTTTTAGTCTGTAACTATAACTAATAATATTAATAACTATACATAATCTCCTCTTCTTCTTCTATGAACGTCTGACTTCTTCTGTTTTGTAGTAATATCTGACTTCTTCTATGATGTATGTGTGTCAGTGTGTGTCACTGTGATGGATCACATTGCCAGGGAAAACACGGCTTTCTTTTTAAAAAGTGTTGGGGAACCCCTCCCCCCCCCAAGAACAAATATAAACTGGAAGAAATGGATTGGAAAGGGATAAGTAGAGGGATTTTAGTTAGTAAACTAAGCTATATCCAATCCTTTCCAAGAGCAAAAAGTAGCAGGAGACTGACTAGGAAGCCAAGCAAGTCCAGTACCTTTCAGACACTATTGCTCAGGCAGAAACAGCTCACAAAAGTCACAGAAAGGCTGCAGACAGAAGCTTATATGCTGTTTCTATATCCCTCCCCCAGAGAACTGTGACTGGAAGGGGACTCGGGGAGAGATCACAGTCACTGGCCAGGCAGAAATGTCAGTCCATCTGTCCCCCGCTCCCCCTCTCTCTTCTCAGTTTCTGTTCCCCTCAAAGACCACCTCCAAATCTCCAAATCCCTGCATCTTTTCTGAATCTTTTCGGAATCAATTTGAAGGCTCTGAGTCAATTCAGAGGTTTTTTTGTCTTCTCCCGATTCAGTTCAGATTCGGAGATTCGGCCTCCAAATCAGGCTGAATCTTGTCCAAATTAAATCATAGACCAAAGCTTCACATAGCCTTAGTACCCAGGACCAGCCCCCTGTGCCACAGGCAGTGACCACAGTGCCAGGTCCAACCCCATGCATTGGTCAGATTGTATGGCTCTTCAGACCATACCTTTGACACCCGTGGTCTACATGATAGTAGCAGTTATCACTGATATCACAATGCCCTCTGAACCTCTTGATGGAGGTTCACTTTAGAGGTCCTAGAAGCATGAATTATTTTTAGTGCTGATATACAGAATAACCAGTGCTAAAGTTTAAGAAGCAAACATGTAACTTATATAAAACTCCATAAAGCTCCATAGTGAGCTGCATGAAAGAAATGTAGTGCGTTCATGGGATGCATACTGAAGGACATGGCCTATAGCCAGTGAAATTCTTGTGTATTCTTGTGTATTCTATTTCTAAGAATGTGAAAACTATATTTACTTGAATAGAAGATGTCCCCTGTAGTAGTTCTATGTATAGAAAATGTATAAATTTGTTATAATTTTCCAGGTATAGAATCAAGAGATTTTACTTGAATTTGTTCCCTTCCCACTGCTACAGCAGGGAAAATAAATCTGGGGGATGGCGGGGGATCAGGGAACCCCTTTGCTGTCTGCTTCCTCACAACTTTTTCTTTGGGCAGCCCTTCCCCCTTTCCTTTCTGTCAGACTCTACTCTCCATAGGCACATGGAAGCAAGGAACACATTTACAAATAACCAAATTAAATGTGGTTTAATCAATTTGTATATAATACCCATATACTTAGTTTATCCAGAATTGATGTATGTTACCTTTTTTTTTAATCTGTTGCAAGTTTTAGCATAGGTACTCCATAAACGCACTTTCAAGTAGCACTTCAGGCATTTTTACACATGCTCCAGGAGGTGTGGGGGGTGCTTTAATTAGCAAGCTGTGCAAATTAAAAGAGCCCAAGTGGCATGTGTATCAGCATCCCCTGCACTGAAAAATGGCAGTGGGGTGCTTTGAACTACAGCTCATTAAACAAGCTTTCGTTCAAAGCACCCCACCACTGTTTCTCAGCCCAGGAACACTGATACACATGGCACCAGAGTCTGCTGGATCATGTTTATTTCCATGCTCCAGCAGACTCAGTTAACTGTGTCTTCTCTGAGGCATCTTATCTGGCTCCCTGTACATGTATAGGCATCCCTTGGTACCTATTTTATATTTAGTACAAACTATGCATGCAATTTGTCCAAAGACAAAGACTCATGATTTACCACACTGTTCATTGGGCTTGGCCTCAGCAGAGCCAAAAGCATTTCAAGTCATGACCCCACAGCTTTGCACTGCTCAGTACATGTGTGCCCTCCTCCCCACCACAAAAAAAGATTTGTGTGCTAATTATTGCCCGCTAATTACTAGAACTGGGTGTTCTTGTCACAAGTCCTGGGATCCTCCAAAAAATTCTATGCAAATGAGTGTAAGGTAATGTGGTCCAACTCCACCTCATGGAGGACAGAGCCACACTAATCATATGCAATAGGCTGAGAGAGAGGGCAACAGAGGGATTGTGGGTGAACTGTTTAGTGGGGTGGCATCTGATGATGTTTGCTAGGCATTTAGGGTGGGTAAAGAAACAGGAATGATTGGAAATGGGAAAGAAAGGCACAGTTCAGCTGTAGGAGTGAAGAAGTCCAAATGTATTCAGTAAAGTAGCTAACTATGGCTTGAAAAAGAGTTGGTGCTGAAGAGGACTGCATGCAATGAGCACTACCATATATCTTATTCAGGTGAGCTACACTAACCTATCTTTGTGTTAAGTTTCCATCAGCATTTTTGGCACTAGGGAGACTACTGGAGTTTGCTCCTGCCTCTGTGAGTGCTGGCCTGGTATTGCTGTACCTCCAGGCCTGGTGCTTTTTCCCTCCTAGAGGAACAACTACTTGTTTTATTTAAGGGCCATATGCACTCGCACACAACCCTGCTTTCTCCTTCTTCCCTCCCCCCCAACAAAACAAAACAAAACAAAACAAAACATTCCCATTAGTATGTTTGCCCAGTATGGCCTCTTTGTTTTATAGTCATGCTCAGTGTTGGCTGCATTTAGTCAACTTCATAGTTAGTTTCCAATGCTGAGCACATGCTACTTTTGGCAGCAGTTTAATGATAGACAATCTGTTTCTTGAAGTTTGCTTGTATGCAATTTTCCCCATGCCAATTGGAGGGAAAAATCTCATTTTGATTTTGAGTAAATATGGTAGTTCCATTGATTCTGCTGGATTAGACCAAAAGTGCTTCTCAGAACCCAAAGTGAACTGCATAACTGCAGGATTCAAGGTTGGAGGCAGAAAGTGATTTAGATTCCACCCCCCAAAAGGGAGAACTGCCTCATTTGAGTAAGTGTTTCGGTGGCATGGACAATATGGGTATAGGAAGTTTGTCTCAGGTTAATGTATGAACTATCAAGAAATATTGAGTTGAATGAATTCTTAAAAAGAAGCAACAAGCAATTATTATGCACCGGAAATTGAAATGTTCTAGTTTTTAACCAAAAAGTAATTTTGAACAAATCTTATTCTCTTTTAGTAATTAAAATTGTTTATTGTTCTTCTTTGAATGCCGTTCCGATTTTGCAGCAGTAAGTGAAAGCAAAGACTGCTATCATGTGAGGTGAATTACAATCAGACATAGGGCAAGGCCGGACCTTTACATTCTAGCAAATGACATAGATAACAGTGTGGTTGAAGGTTTTTTTAATTTCATTGATAGGATTCTGTTTTGTTTCTTTTCTTTCTCTTTTATAATGCTCTTTTATTTAAAAAAAATGGAAAATGAAACTGTGGAGCCCACATCAAAATGACCACAAGGATTGAAAGTATCACCATAATGACTTCTAAAGTGGCTCAAGATTCTAAATAAAAAAAATCTTTTGTTCCATCTCGTTTTCATGAGTAGGAATGGCTGAAAAACAATTTATTTTACACACACAAAAAAATAAAATTAAGCATTTTGCTGTTTGTTTTCCTCCTACATGAGAATTAACAGGTGACATTTCAAGAGAAAGAGAGAGACCCATGTACAACACTCAGTAGCCAGACAAATAAGTATTTTCCAACAAAAAAAAATTAGTCAAAAAACTCCCTGATCAGCTCTATCAGTAAGCCTAATAGGCTGACTCTGGTTGAACTAATACTGTGAAAGAAGCATAGAAAGCCAGTTTTATAATAGCTCTTCCGGCTAGACAGAACTAGTTGAAATGATCAAGTACTGCATGGAATTCTTCATGAAAAATTACTGGCTCATTTACCCACTAGTAGAGTTGCTAAAATTATTTGGGAATGGCATTTTCTTGCCATTATGATAAATTTCCACATAAATGTTTGAAAATTTGTTTGGGAAAATATTTTATTTTTGGACCAGTTTTTGGTTTACCTTTAGGAATGTTTATTAATATGCTGTTGCTGTTAACTGTATCATCTAGGACAGGGGTGGGCAATTATTTCAGCTGGTGGGCCACTTAACGAGTTTTAGTGAGCTGTTGAGGGCCGCAGACAAAATCTTTCTGAAGATATAATTTGAACAAATTACAGATTAAAAAAACCAAGTCATATACTAAAAATCAAACACCTACTGTAACATATTTTAATTTTATTTAAAAAAATATTTTTGTCCTGATATATGTTTTTTGAGTAGTGTGTATAGAGGCAATGGCATAATACCTCAAAAAAAGTCTTACTCTTGTACATTGTTTGGGGGGGGGGAAGAAGGGAGGTGGTGTGTTGGGGGCAGGTGGGGGGGTGTATGTAGGACGCTGTTTGTGTGCTAGGTCTGAGGAGTCAGCTGGGGTAAGGAGAGGGAGGGAAGTGGAGCCAGGGGGCACATGCAGCAGAGTTCACCTGGGCAGTGCGGTGCAGGTGTGGTCTGCTCTGCCCCCCCAGTCCGGCCTGCAGTTGCCCCAAGGCATTCTGCATGGGGCCAACTCCCACCCACTCCCACCCATGCCACCCTGTACCAGAGTCACCCCTCTACCTGCCCCACCCACACTGATGGCACTTCCCTGGCCCTAGCCAGAGTACTGCCACAGCTGCTGCAGCTGCCTGGATACTGCTTGACTCTCCCCACCTCCAGTGGCTCCTCCTCATCCTTCCTCTCCTCCTCTTTGTGCCCCTGCCATACCACTCTGGGCAGCAGATAGCACATGGAAGTCATGGGGACATGTACCAGGCACCACCCACACAGCCAGGTTGGGGGAAGCTGCAGTTAGTGGCTCCTGCGCCAGCGTGTTGGGCTCCAGTTCAAGCTCCAGCTCCCAACCGCCTTCCACCCACTCCAGCCACCCAGCATGATGAGCAGATACCTGTGGGTGAAGTGGGTGGAAGGTGGCTGGGAGCTGGAGCTTGAGCCCTGTGAGCTGGGAAAGGAGCCACTCTGCCACAGCTTCCACCTCTCCTGGCTGGGCATGTGGTGCCCAGCACGTGTCCCCATGGTTTTCCTGTGCTGCCAGCTGCCCAGAGCAGTGCAACAGGCAGGAGGACGAAGGGGAGCTGACAGAGATGGGAGAAGCTGGGCAATACTTGGGCAGCTGCAGCTGCACTGAAAGCAGTCCTGCTGGGAAGCTGTGCACAATGGCCAAGGCCAGGTGTGGACAGGAGCATGGTATAGGCTGCCCCAGGTAAGAGTGTGTGGGGCTCAGCCCCATTTGGCTCACAGTGGGGGCAGCCGCAGGCCAGATGCAATCAATTGGTGGGCTAGATCCAGCCTGCAGGCCATATTTTGCCCACCCCTGGCCTACGAGCTCAATCGTGGACCAGAGCCATGCTCTGCTTGGAACTGTACAATACAAAAGAAAAGATGGCCTCTCCCTTCAGAGCTTACTGTCAATTAGCACATTAGTAAAAGATTTTGTGACAATGGTGGCAACATTTAAACTAGCCAAAAATAGCAGTGAAAAGAGATTCCAAGCTAATTCTGCAAGCTGCTGCACAACTTCTGAAGATGCCAAATGCCCTCCCCTTCCAACTTTCCTTGGTCTCAGTGGGGCTACAAAACAGATGTTCAGTCCCTTGTAGGGCTGAATCCTTTAATGCTGGAGCAAGCATCATGATGAGGAGGATGAGGAAGAAACAAGTTCCTTGTTCAGGTCAGTGTTTTTGGCTCATAATAGAATGGATGATTTCTTGTTTTTCATTTTTCCTCCAATTTATTTTGGAAGAGGAAGAGGGCAAAGTATACAGCAGCCAGGAATATAACATACATTTTGCATACAAAGAAATGCAAACAAAATAGGAATAGCAAGATGTTGATATACAACAGAAAAATTGCATCAATACTTTAGTCATACATCAGTTTATGAATAGTCTATTGATCTGTTTTTCTGCCAGCATCAAGATGAGATTAGTGTTACATGCATGGAGCTTCCTTAGCTATTGAAAGCAAAGTTTAGTGACTAGAGCACAGGGACTAGTAGTCCAAAGCTCCTGAATCCAGCTCTGCTTTGGGCAAAGATTTTTTTCCTTCTTTGCCTCAATTTCCACATCTATGAAAACAAGAGAAAAGTCCTTGCATTAGCCTGTCTCCGAGGTGTGATGTGAGACTGTAGCAGCTATTTAACATTTTAAAGGACTTTAAAGGATGTATTATAGAACTGCCTCATACTACTGTGTATTCTTATGTCCCATCAGCATTCTATTATGTACAGTACAGTTGCCTCTCATATTGCTGCTACTTATTGCTACATATATAATTTGCTAGAGTAGGATCTAGAGGCCCCAGCTGAGATTTGAAGTCCTGTTATATAGACACTGTATATCAATGCATTATAAGAGTCCCACTATTGTCAGAAGTATGATCTGCTACAAGTAGAGAGCCCCTCCCCTTTACCTGCCTCCCTCCCAGCATTGTTGGAGGCCTTACACCCATCTCTCAAGTCTTATACCTTCCAACTATCTGCAGAAGCATGCACCTTTCCTTCTTCCTACTATGTCAGTCAATCAGCCCATTATTATGATTAAGTGGCACTTCCCTAGGTTTCAAATCCTAGCCAAAATGTTGAACTTTTTCTGTCTTTCTTTCTTTTTTTTTTTAGTGCGTGTGTTTTCTAAGGAGACAAAGAAGGTAAACAAAAAAAAAAGCCATGTTGAGTAACTGTATACTTCATAACAATAGATAATAGTAAGCAGCTTTACTGGCCTTTGCAGTAGAAGTGTTGCCATTCTTACTGACAAAATGGGCACAGTTACTGAGAAGGATAGAAAGGCATAGTGAGCTGGTACAAAGGAGAAATATTGAAATACTGTAGTAAAAGAACTATCTATATATTACTGTCTATCCAAGACAAACATTTTTATTGACCTGCTCTGTTTTATATCTTTAAAAACTTAATTTCCCATATTATCTTCTGTTGACTACATTTGTGGCAAGGAAGTACTACTAAAGTAAAATATGCCTCTGCACCTGTGAAATGCTGGGTTTCACCTGGTATCCCCAGATTTTTCTGTTGTATATCAACATTTTGCTGTTCCTATTTTGTTTGCATTTCTTTGTATGCAAAATGTATGTTATATTCCTGGCTGCTGTATACTTTGTCCTCTTCCTCTTCCAAAATAAATTGGAGGAAAAATGAAAAACAAGAAATCATCCATTCTATCATGAGCCAAAAACACTGACCTGAACAAGGAACTTGTTTCTTCCTCATCCTTCTCATCATGATGCTTGCTCCAGCATTAAAGGATTCAGTCCTACAAGGGACTGAACATCTGTTTTTGTAGCCCCACTGAGGCCAATGGAAGGTGGAAGGGGAGGGCATTTGGCACCTTCAGAAGTCATACGGCAGCTTGCAGAATTAGCCCCAGAAGACAATTGGAGTTTCTTTTACTGTCTTAAGTGGGAACAGGGTCAACCTTGAGAGTAATGAGAAAGGTTTGGTTGCTTTTAGATTCTTCCTTAGGAGTTACTTGGGGATCTTGAGCCTCTGTACACTGCACAGATTACTTGATTTCTTCTCCCAACCTCCATTTTTAGTTGCATGTCCTTTATTAAAAACCTAATTTTGAGAGGTTCTGTGACAGCATCAGGATAAGGGCCAATACGTCACTCACCATGTTCCTGCCAAGGGTCCAGTCTTAAACCTATATGTGTTTTAAGTCATTGGAATCTGGTCCAGGTCAAGGTACTGTCCATCTCTATGGGAGTCCCTCAAATAATTGCCCCTTTCAGGAGCTGGAATCCATGGTCCAACTGCCTGTTCCCAGCATCCAGTATTGACTCTTCTAACTCTCACCATAACTGAAACATACTTTTCCCAGGTTACAAGTTAACTCTTTTAAGAAACACATGACAGATATGCAAAAGGGCTTACAGGTAAGCCCAGCATTTTTTAACACTTTACTTGAACTTACTTAAACTTGTTTTTACTTAAAGGATGATATACAACAATTCCAAAACATTTGAAAATAGAAGCGTCTTTCCTCATCTTTTACCCCCATCATTGCCTCTGCCTCCCACAAGCTTAACTCAGCCTTCCCTCTAGGGTCTGGGACAGAAGTTCCATAAACGGTATGACCGAAATCCATTTAGTCTGCTACTAAATTCAACCAGGTTTATCTTAAACCAGTTTCAGCCTTTTTCAAACTGGTTTATATGCAAAGAACATCTGCTCTGTTACAGGCTTAAACTAGTTTCTGATCACTTAAACTGGTTTATATGTAACTTCTGTCCCTAGCCTTGCAGTTCCTGGAGGTTCACCTGTGTTCAGAAAGGCAAGTCCCTTGCTTCATTATGCTCCTGGTGCTGCAAACTGTCCCTGGCTGAAGAGAGAAAATGACTCAGCCCAATGAAACTTTCCAGTTCCTCCATCATGTGACCTTATGAGATGATCACAGACCCCTGCCAGGACACCACCTCCATAACAAACCAGTTCTTCACAGCTAGCTTCTTATCGGAGATGCTTACACTTCAGTGATATGGCATGTCAGCCCACAATCCTGTCTAGTCAGTCCTGTGTCAGTAGCTCTTGGAATTTTAGTTTAAGAGGAAGGTGAAAAGGAGAGTCTGCACATTCAAAAATGGATTTGTCAGCCAGGTGAGGATGCAGTCAGAGACTTCGTAACATCATGCAGAATTCGTAAGTTGTACAGACCCATTCCCCAAATCATCTCAAGTCTGGACCATGTAGTAAGTGTTTCTCTTAGTCATGTACTACCCACTTCAGTGTTGGTAGTGTGATTTTGTGTTCAGCTGGTGTGCTATTTGGGTTAGCAAGATGTTCCTCTTGTGTAGGAGCAGTTAGATACATTCTGTGAAGCCCAATTTAGTCAAAACCAAGTCTCTGTTTAAAAAAAAAATAGAACTGAAAACCAGCCCCAGGTAGGCCCTTAATGAGACTATTTCATTTCTCCACAAAGCTAAAGGCCTTATTCATGCCTGTCATCGCAGGGTGCATCTCCATGAGACGCTTGCTGTGCAGTTGATTAATTAGCTGTGCAATAAGCATTGCATATAAATACAAGTACTATCCTGCTATGGAGTAAAAAGCTCCACAGCAGCCCAGCTGGCTGGGGCACAAGGGTGTTTCAATATAGGGGCTGCCTATCGGCTAGCCCATTACTGGAGCATCCTCATGCCCCAGCCAGCCCCTCTGCAGCATGTTGAACAGGGTTGAAGCAGCCTCAAGCTGGCAGACTGACCCCTTCGCTCCCCTGGCAGCAGGGACTGCTCTGACCCATCTCAACATGCTGTGATCCTGGGAGTGCGTGTAAACACACACCCGGGAGTTTATTGTATTGCAATTACAGGCACGTGTAGATGCATCCACTGATGGAAAAAGAATTTCATTTGCTATGCTGTATATAAATGTGCATAGAATATGTGTGAAAGAGCCTTTTCCTGTGTTTCTTACACCTAGAGGACAGATAGACATTGAAAGTACATTGACTTGCAAATTCTATGTTTTGTCCAAATTCCTGCCATGACAGACACAACAATATTTAGCATTAGGTTTTAGAAGATTGAAAATAAAATACTGGATAACTGTAATGTCATAGCAGAGATCTGGGGCCATGATGCCATTGTTTTGGGGCTTCATACAGACTTTAGGTCTACTGTGGTGATCAGAAGATTGAGACACTTATGAAAAATTTTAAAAGGGAAAACTAACTTTTCTTCTGACTCACTGACTTTGAACCTGCTATTGCCCCTGACAATCAACTAAGTTTGCAATATGATCTAATTCACAGAACATGAACTAGATATTTAAAAAAATACAGTGGATGGAGTTTAATGAGTCGTTAGCTAACTTTCATAACCAAGCAGAACTGCTGCAAATTGCAAATAAAATATCTAGCATGTACAGATGAATATTTTTTCTATTACTGATGCTATGGAATACTTGAGTACATTAAAAAAAATCAGCAAGGGATACTTAAACCAGTACAAACAGTTATTGGTGCATAGCCCAAATCTCTTATCTTTCCATTTACATTGCTCTGTACCAGGAAGCCTCTAAGGATAGTTTAATCCTTCTTTTATGAAGGACAAAAATACTATATTCAAAGATTAAGTTGTAATATAAAAATTTGCATTTGGAAAATAAAAGAAAACTTGCTAAAAGCATTCAGGCTAATTCAGAGGGTTCATAAAGTTTTCTGGAAACCTCAGTAAATGTAACAAGTACAATAAATTACATCCCTTATGCATTAACCTTTCATTAATGTATGTTTGCTTGGGCATTTTCAGTGTCATGCTAGATTTGTGTTGTGTCTTACTAAAATACTATATCTTTAATACATTTTCACTAATGAAATAATCTATAGCACTTCCTTATTTTATAATATTTAATCAAAATGTGTACTAGGTGAAGAGGAGATGTAGGTAGTTTGTTGACCACATTTTCTCCACATTTTTTCATATTTGATCTTCTCTTGAGAACACTAATGTTTTAAAGGTGATTTGCAAATCTTTGGTTTGCAAATATACTTTCTGTTACCATCCAGTCAACAGTGTTAAAATCATTGCAAGTCTTTCCATTGATTTCTCTCAACAAATGATCAAGCAGTGCTTATAACACCTTGTTGGATCAGGATCTATGTTATCTGAAGGAGCTTTTAGAATGTTTTGGCCATGATGTGGTACTGTGCAATCATTTAGACCAATTGCCCTGTCCAATCATTTACATCAATGCCATGTGTATAAAATACAATGAGATTAGCAGCATTTTACACTCACTTTGCACTAACATTCATGACAATGTGAAGAGAAGAGCAACAGATTATCAGACCCTGTGTGTTTTAAAAAATTCTGAAATATTCTTTTAATCATTGCATTTAACCAGAAATCCAGCATCAGACATCAACTTCTTTTTTAATGTGATTTTCACCACCTTTGCTATATCAGTCAGGCATTTTAAAGTATATAGGGGCTCTTTTACACATGCACCAGGGGAGGGGGGAGGCAGCGCTTTAATTAGAATCGCTCCAAGAGCCACTTTAATTAAAGCACTGCCGCATCTCCTGTAACAGTGTCTCCATGCTTAAAAATCATGGTGGGGGCACTTGAACTAAAGCTAATTTGATGAGCTTTAGTTCAAGTGCCCCCACTGCCTTTTTAAGTGTGAAGACGCTGATACAGGAGACATAGGAGGCTGCTGAAGGGCAGTAATTGTCACGCTTCAGCAGACTTGATTGAGCCTGCTCTGACATGCTGGAATTCCAGCATGTTGGAGCAGTCTCCACACACACGTATAGGTGCCCTCGTTGGCTTTTAGATGCGCAGGTGTGCCTCTGCATGCACCTACACATGCACTTTACTGCACTGTAGATTAATTTACTGCACAGTAAAGCATCACCATCTACATGCACACAGCAATTAGGTTGGTATATGCTGATTTACTGCGCTGTCAGATGGTCCCATCAGACATAAGTACTATCCAAGGGTGGAGTAAATTACTGCAGTTATACACATGTGTAGATAGTGATATATGCAGATCAGTTTAGTCTAGCTCAAACTGTGCCAGAGTTTGTTCAGTTGCATTAACTGCATGTGTATATGTGCCCTCTGTTAAGTCCATCACAGTTTTGCAAAGAATTCATTAATAGTAGTTTGCATCTCTAAAAGTATAAAATGATACTTTAAAATTCTTTGCAAAACTGTGGAGTCAAGATGCAAGCCTGGTGTTCTACAAAGGATTTTTTTCAACCCTCTGCCCCCTCCAATTCTTTTCTAAAGTTGATTTGGTGTTAAGGTACAGATCATGTACATAACTATTTCTTATGCATGTGATTAATCTTCATCAAGGCTATGTTGCAAACGAAAACATGAATAATGTTAAATGAGTATCCCCATTCATATTCAGTGCTTAGTTGACCAAAATATTTACATACAAAAATATTTATAGGACAGAACCAAATGAGGCTACCACATATGTAACCTCAAATTCACCAGGTATGAATTTGTAGGATCAGCACCTCACACTTTTATCTTCATTATTTGTGAGCCTCTTCCAGGACACAGAAAACAGAAGTAATTTATTTCATATTGGGCATCAAAATCCATTCAGATTTCCTAGAAGAGTCTGCTTTATTTCCATTTTATTAAATGTAGTCTTTCTTGTACTAGTCTCAATTCTGTGTGTGTGTTCTCTGAATATAGCCTCCTTTATTTATTGTAATCTGTGAATATTGTATTATACAGTCGTAAATTAGATATGTGATTTAATGCAGTGGCAGAACACAAGAATGTTAAAAAATTTCCAATTCCAGTAGGAGAAGCCACAGGAAGTTTAAGCCTGGTGCATATAATGTTTATATTACATTAAGTACTGTGTTATTGCACAGGATGCTTATTGTTAATGTCGCTGGGGAGAAACACTTCCAAAGATTTCAATTTCAATAAACAGATTATGCAGTTCCACCATATACAATTAGGGAACTAGTAATGAAATGGTTATAAAGTCCCTTGCCATTCTGTTGGGGTTTTTTTAATTTTGTAAATAACATCAGGAGCATTCTGGGGGGAAGTGCTTATGTATTTATTTATTATTGATTTTTTTTTTAAAAATGCATTTAACATTGCTAGTTATTGCAAATCCAGTCACAGCCATGTGAAGAAGATAAGCTATTTCCACATTATTAAACGTGGGATGCCTTGGGAATTGAGGCGATTTATCCTTTATATAAATATATTAAATATTAATGAATGGTGATTACAGAAATTAATTTACA
Organism: Crocodylus siamensis; assembly: GCF_052110815.1. Classification (NCBI taxonomy): domain Eukaryota; kingdom Metazoa; phylum Chordata; order Crocodylia; family Crocodylidae; genus Crocodylus; species Crocodylus siamensis. The sequence goes on along the minus strand of NC_143399.1, from coordinate 120,986,546 downwards.
GCTGCATTTAATTTCCTAATAACCTTTCATAGCTTTATTCCTTTGTTGCAAACAATGCATATTTAAAATTTATCCCCTTGATAAATAGCCTGGATGCCTGCAGAATGATCTTGTTCTCTGATCGGAATAGTGTGCACACTTCACAGGATAAGGGAAACAGGGCGAGTGGAAAAGGTTTGAATGCAATCGATGTTCTACCTGTGACACAACAAGAGAAGCACCTTGCAGTATGTATTTCCTGAAGGGAAAATAGTGGTGATACACAAAGAATTCAGGAACTGAACAAAGGTTACCTACCGTACCTCACTGCAGGCTTGATTCTGCCCTTTTGGAGGGAAGGTTTGTTGTGATGCAAAATAAGTATTGGGCTTGTTGTCTTTCATAAGGTTCTGTGGTATGGCTTGAGATCGCTGTACTTCAGTCCAGTACTGTTGTTTTCACGTCTCATCAACACACTTTTAAGATTTTGACAGGATTAAGAAGGGAATTGATTGATATTCATCTCTTCTAGAGCTTCTTTCAGTCAGTCTCCACTCCACCCATGGCAGTGATCTTTGTTCTGGTTTTGTACCTTCTTTCTGTTTGGTTTAAGCTCAAAGTACATCCATCTAAGCACTGGACTAGAACCTGAGAACCAGGTTCACATCCCATCTCTGATGCACACTTCTTGTGTGACCTTAGGCAAGGCACTTGATCAGTTCATGCCTCAGTCCTTTCTCCATAAGCTAGGAAGGTGATACTTTTTTCCCGCCCTTTGGCTTGCCTGGATAGGCTTCAGTTCAGGAAAGCCATTGAACATATTTAATTTCATCCGTATTTATGCCTTGCTTATATTATAATCTCTCTGAGCAAGAATATTTTTTACTATGTAAGTGTATGATATCCAGCCAAATAGGGCACTGATCCCATTGGGTCCTATAGGTGGTTCCATAATGTAATAATATTAATGAAGATCATCATCTTTATTATCATCTAGCGTCCATCTATATCTATATCTATATCTATATATCAGATTTTGTTCCTGGATATTTGTGTTTTCTGTGAACTGTAATTATCTAAATCTGCTCCTAACTCTTAACCTTATGCTTACATTTTCCCATGTGTGTGGTATAAATGCGGGGCAGGAGGCAGGAAAAGATCAGGATTCAGATCAGGTGCCTTTAGCTTTTTGTGATCAAAGTGAGTAGGAGGTTTGGCTTGTTTCCCTTTGAGATACAACAGGTACCTGAGTCTTATACTATCGGTGCCCTGAAGTCAAAATACCACACATCTTGGGTATCTCAGAAAGGAAGAAGCATTTGTACATTAGCCCAGAGCCTTTGTAGATATCTCTCTCCATCACTATCCCATAAAGCAGCACAGCTCCTCATAGCTCTTCCAGAAGAAACAGCCTACTGCTGCAGCCCTCTTGGATTAACTGAAGGGGTGATTTGGAAACTAGATCTCGAGGAGCCATGCCCTCTTTGAACCACACAGAGATATTGCTGCACTAGGCAGTCTTTCCATCAGATGCTTTCAAAAATTACTTGGTGATCCTTTATGAATCAGTCTACCCCATATAGTTTCCTAAAGTCATACTTGGTGTGCGTGAAGTATATCTTGCTGTTACATATCTATAACTGAATGTGAAGTGCCTGCCTTCAAACTCTATGCCTTTTTTTAAGAAATAGAGAGACATGAGTACCCTCTCAAAGATGACTAATACACAAACACTTACATTCCCAGCACAAATTGAAGAGGACACAAATATCCAATTGACGTATATAGAAACATCCAATAGTGCACCTCTAATCTAGTTAGGAACACAAGCTTCATTTTCAGGATGCCAGTACTCTTGCTAGGACTATTTTGTTGGATATTAGTGTTAGTTTATAGTGTGGTGTTGTTCTTAGACATGGAATATTTAAACTGATGATGAATTCAATGTGTATTACCTCCTGATAATGTGTAGAGGAGGCTCCTTGCAAAGTGACTGCAAGAAGACTCATTTGGTAATGGAAGAGGGAAATTACAGACCATCAACTGCAAAAATCTTACTACTGGGACAAATTGCCTCCAGCATTGAACAGAAAACCGTTGGACATTTGAATGGTGCACTTTGGTGGGTTTTATAAAGGAGAGTAGTAAATTTCTCTGTACACAATTCAGTAATGTCAGTCACAGTCACAATGGAAAGTACATTTATATTTCTTGTGAATAATGGTGACCTGGAAATGAGCTGTGACTTCCCTGATTTTAGGCTGCTTAAAGAGTATCGGTTTCTCCATTTTCTGAGTTGAGCCAATTGCTCTCTCCCTGCTCAAAGCCAGGATATATAATAATAAGGCAGGTAGATATAACGATGAGGTAATCAAACTAATCTGTGGACAGGGTTGTAAAAAAATGACCCCCTAAGAAGATTATAAGGATGTCAGGTATAGGAAAACCAAGATCATTGTTTAAGGCCATGTCTAATACAAGAATGGGCAAAAATGTGGACTGGTATGGTAGATAACAATGGAATTGGTTCAGTATTCTGTGTGTACACCATCACTAAGCATAGCTCTCTCAAGCAAGCATTGGGAAACTTGTGGTCATTACTAAACCATGCCTTGCAGCTGACATGCAGCCTCCATCTGGGGAATATTTCCCACTGAAATCACTGTGCTTAGGTACAGGTCCTAAGGATGCAAATCATTCTGCTTCCTGCTTGTATAAAGAATACCTGGATGTCAGAGCATAGTAAATGCCATGGAAGCCAGTGTTTCTTGTTGCAAAACAGCCAGCCTGATGTAGACCAAAGACAAGGTGTGGCTGGAGAAACATCTATCTTACTTACCCAGGTTATGAGTTCCACTCTTATTTCTTGCAAAATCAGCCTAGAAGTTTTGGAAAACTCTAAATGCTGCTGAGTGCACAGAACTCTCCCCCTCCCCACTTGTCACCCATCGCTTACCGTCCCTGACACCAAGAAGTAGATTGGCTGAAGAAGAGTCTAGCATCATGCCAACAAAACAGGGTAAATGTCAGAGGGAAGATTGTATTGGTTTGTAACATTGATTCTGAGACATGGATTTGAATACACAGTGCTACTTTGGGATCTTATCTCCTGGCTCGCTGCCAGATTCTTTCCCAAGCTTTCTCTGACAGGCCGAGTGAAAGCAAACACTTCTGTACTATTTGGAGCAAACAGCTGTTCCGTTAGAACATTAGTTTTGTACTGAAGCATCTTCTCATACAAACACAGGCCATGGGCAGGTGTTATTCTTGTTGCAAAAAGTATGCCTTTTTCATGCTTCAGAAAGTGAGTATAGGTTGCAGAAAACCATGGCAGTGCCACGAGAAAATATTAGCTTTTTCCAGGATGACAGCACAAACTGGACCTGCTAGTGCTGCTGTATTTGGAACTGCAGGGTGCCCCTGCAACAGGGATCCATTGCAGGCTGGAAGTGAGGGTTGACAGCCTTCGGCAAGGGAAACAGACCAGGCACATTATGGCTCTGTACTCCCAGTGCAAGGCGGGGTGTGCTGGGATTCCCTGGCTGGGTGTGGTTCCTCTGTGCCCTCATCTCCAGGGTTTCCTCTGTGCTTGGCTGTCCTTGGGAAGCCCTGGAGATGAGGGCCCCCACAAAGCATTCTGGGAGTGCTGCACACCGGCTCCCTGGAACACGGGCAATACATGCTCTTGTCATGCTGTCTCAGATCTCAGAACAGCAAAGTCTCCCTATGCTTGAAGAAGAAGACTTGTGCCCAAAAGCTTGCAAAGACCTTTGCCCCAACTACTCAGCTGGGGCATATGTAGATGAAATGGGGGCCCTAAATTGAAGCAGTGGGTCTTAAAAAAACCCACTGCTTCAATTTAGGGCTGATTAAACCCCTGTGTCATGCACACACCCAACTGATTTAGCTGCCTCTCTGGGAAGGCAAGGAGGGCAAGCTGCTGGTGGGCAGAGCGCTCCCTGGGCTGTGGCAGGGCTGGTGCTTCCCTCCACAGTAGCAGCGCCCCCTCCCCCCTAGGTGACACCTGCCTGTAGGCACCTGGCTCAGGAGGACCCAGGGGGCACCACAGTCACAGAGAAAAACATTGGGCCCCCACTCAGCTCAGGCAGGCAGGCAGGCTGGCTCCAGGGTGGGAGGGGGAGCATAGGGGTGAAAAAAAAGATTAGACTCATCACTTTTTTGCGGTGGAGCTGCTTTCCCAGGCTGCTGCCAGGCTGCCTGCATGAGCTTCCTGCAGAGCTGTGGAGCTGCACGAAGCCCGGTGCTTCCCTCTGCAGCTGTAGGGGCAGCAAACTAAAGCCCCTTGGAGCAGTTTTAGTTTGCTGCACCCAAAGTCATTTAAGTGGCATTACACTGCCGAATTTCCTACAGCGGCTGGAATTAATGCACAATACACCACCAAGGTGTGCAAACACTGACACCATTAAAGCAACGCCAAAGCATTTAGCCTGCTTTAAAGTGTTGTGCACACATGCCCCTCATTTCATCTACACACGGCCTTGGTCTAATAAAAGATATCACACCTACCCAAAGAACCTTTCCTGCTTATGTCCTTAGACCAACACGGCTACAACCAAAAACCCTGCTGTGATGCTCTCTGACATTCTGGGTGTCTGGATGCTTGAATGGCTGTAGGCGTGTCTACATAAGCTGCCTGATGCACAGTTAACACTGCATGGTGATTTAGTACTTGCATAAGGAAGTACTAAAATGACTGCATAGTAACTAGCATTACTATGCAGTACCATCACCACATGGTTTTTGCCTGATGCTACTGCACAGTAGCTCATTACTACTGCACAATAGCGTCCCCTCATGGTTAGTGTCCAGCAATGCTACTGCATAGTAGCAACAAGCCATGACACAGTACCTGATTGCTACTGCGCCATAGTGTCTTGTGCAGACATGCCCTGTATGTACATTTCATACCATATATTGTGGAGCTGCAAATTTCTTTCTGATATGAACCAGAAGGCAGTCTGAATGCTAACCCTGCATGTGAAATAATTTTGAAAGAATGAGGAAGACGGTAGGGACACTATGCAGAGGTGCTTTACCTATTTTATAATGTGGCTGTTGCAGAAGGTTCAGATGCTCCATTTTTGGAGGAATCAACTGGTTTGTATTGTATTCATTCTAAGAAGTTTCAGATTTTAATAACCAATTTTAATAACCTCACCTGATCAGGTACAATAAAGTGACAAATTCAATGTATAGCACTGTATCATTGACAGAAATAGATATATGTTTTTCAGCAGTAAAGATCAAAAAATGTTAGAAGTACACACACGTATTGTGTGTACTGAGCAGTGCTGGGCTGTGGGGTCACCATGACTTGAAATGCTGTTGATCTTAAGTACTTGTGCTGAAATTTGCAGCAGTCTGGGTTGGGACCCACTCTGCAGTTTCTACTCTCATTTTAGGTCTCTTTTCCTCTCTTACTGTCACATGCAGCTCACTTCCACATTGTGCTTGGAAAGAGAATAGGGCCTGACAGCAAGGGAGAGAAGGAAGGCTGCAGGGGAAAGAAATTGTGGGGCAAAAGGCAAGGGGACCATTTGATCCCCCAGTGACAATTAACCCTACAAGGCCCTACGAGGAGAGGCTACGGGACCTGAACCTGTTCAGCCTCCACAAGAGAAGGCTGAGTGGGGATCTAGTGGCCTGTTACAAACTAGTCAGAGGGGACCAGCAGGCATTGGGGGGAGTCCCTGTTCCCGCAAGCGCTACCAGGAGTGACTTGAAATGTCAGTCACAAGCTGGCAGAGGGTAAATTCAGATTAGACATCAGGAGGTGCTACTTCACTGTCAGGGCGGCTAGGATCTGGAACCAACTTCCAAGCGAAGTGGTGCTGGCTCCTACCCTGGGGGTCTTTAAGACAAGGCTTGACAATCACCTTGCTGGGGTTGTTTGATCCCAGTACTCTTTCCTGCCATGGCAGGGGGTTGGACTTGATGATCTGCTCAGGTCCCTTCTGACCCTACCAACTATGAAACTATGAAACCCTGCTGTAGCAATGGAAGGGACATGAATTCAAGACAACACTCTGATAATCAGATTGTTCACTTGGAAAATTATTACAAATTTATAAGTTTTCCATATATAGAATCTAATTACAGGGGAATCATCTTGTATTTAGGGTCATCTTGTATTCAAGTAAATATGGTAATGTTGTATTTATCATCAGAAGGAGATGATGTCGTATTACAGGACAAAAATTTGGAGTGGGGAAAGCATATTCACATGAGTCACTGTCCCTGGTATGCATGCATGCATACACTTGCATGCATGCACACACACACACACACGCATGCACGCAGGTGATAACATTTTCCTCATCTGCCTCACCTTCTCAACTGTTAAGAACCCAAGCACCTATAATAAGATAGCCCAAAGTTCTTGTTTCAAAATCAAACCCTGCTGGCCAAGTGTGCTAGGCCCAAAACTCCACCCCTCTCCCCTGCCTCCTTCATGTTGAGAAGGACATAAATGCAGAAGAATCACTGCAATTCTGCCATGTAGTAATGCTGATTATAGGGAAGAAATGTGGATTAAGCATTCAAAAAGATTAGTCAGTGTCATCTCCTGTGTCAAATGCATAGGATGTCACTTCATTACAGCCTTCCACTACAGCCCTAGGGTCGGAGCCCAGCTGTGGGTGATAAGCTGGCAGTTAAAAGGCCAAGGGGAGGAAATGTAAGGAACAAAAAAAGGGGGGCAGGGTAGAGGGAGGAGGAGGAGCAGGAGCAGTTTGTAGGCTGGGAGCAGACTGTAACCCAGCAGAGGTTGCCTTTAGGATTGGCTAGGGTTAAAAGGCCCTCAGCTACTGCCTGGAGAAAGGCTCAAGGTTTGCTCTACTTGTTTATTTTTTTATTTGGCCAAGAAGGGTTCTTTTGTGTTAGGAGAACTGGCTGGGAACAAAATCAGACAGCAAAGCTGCAGACTCCCATGCCAGCTTATGGACTATTGTTTAAATCAGTGGTCTCCAAAGTGGGGTGTGCGCACCCCAGAGGGCACGCAAGACGATCCATTGGGGTGCAGGAAGAAAATATTAGAACTTCTATTTCTGCAGCTACTTGTCCCTGGGGAACGCCTGTGCCACGTGCACTTTGGTGAATGGCAAGTTACTCCAGGTGGGGTAAGGGAGCCAGGGGCCATAACTGTGCTGGAGCCAGCAGCCTTACCTGGGGGCCTGGGGGCCTCCTGGGGCTGCAACTGTGGCGATCCTGCTGGGCAGAGCCTGGCCAATAGCTGGGGCACAGCTCTGGACAGGCCAGTTCCACTTTTCAGCTGCATGTTCTACCTGTGCATGTGCTGCTCCATTTTTTTCCCCTCATTTTTTTTGACCCCTGTATATCCATGGCTCAAAAAAATCCATGGGGAAAAAAACCCAGAGCAGCACACATACAGGCAGTGTGCCCTTGCTTTGTGGAGAACAGCTAACTGCAGTATGTGGCGCTGTAGACGTGTTTGCAGCGCCACATACTGCACGGCCACACTCATCTGGGTGCCCTAAAAGGGAAAGCTTGCCACCAGGCATACAAACCTTACAAGCCCCTGATACGTTTCTCATTGTTAGCAAAGATAAAGGCCATCACGTGTGCATTCCTTGAGGTCTGTCTCATGTCCAGGGTATTTAGTAGATGAATATGTAAGTTCAAATGCCTGAACATGGGCTCCGGCTGCTACTGCAGCCCTTGTTACATGAAGCTGCTCACACTGAGGGAGGGAATTCATTTTTCCTAGCCTTTCATCAATTCCTGGTACAATGCCCATTTTATGGCCTGTAACATAAAGGGGATTTGGTGTTTAGGAGCAGAGGAGCATAAGATGTCCCACATGCACATGCTAATAGTGAGATCAACCTACCCTCATTATTTGGCATTGCTTTATGTCATTTGTATTTCTTCATAAATGCAAGGCAAACAGTACTTCCCTGATGATCACTTGGGAGAAGAAGCCTTGGTCATACCTTTTTCTTTTTTCTAAACTCAATTAGATGTAGGAACCATGGGAAATTTGAATAAAGGATAGCGTTTTAAGCATTACTGTGATGTTAGTTTGTTGAATATTCCTTCATACCTGCTACCTATTCTTGATTTTTTTTTAAAAAGCACAGAAATGGAAGAAAAGAAGGTGTGCAAATCAAGAATAAGTTCCTTTCAGTGATCACAAAGAGCCCAAACTCATGGATATTGCTTGTACTACTGTGTTCTTTCTTCTCTTTGGCTGGGTATTATTTAAATGCTAATGTAGGAAGACAAGATTCAAGCAGGCAAAAAAGCATAAATCCGCTTCCATACTGTGCACGAATCCTTTTTTTATTTAACATTAATTGTGGGAGAAAAATATATTTCACAAGTGCAGTTCTTTACAATGCTATGCACAGTGGATGAGATTCTTGACTACTGCTTCAGCCCCGTATTCTTCTGGGGTACAAAGGGGCTATTACTACTGCCACAGCAAGGCAGCTGAAGGTTCACCTTGAGCCTTAGCACCCTTCCTGGTGTTGAGGGCAGTCTGGTTTGTGGCTAGAGTCAAGTGGTTCCCATTCAAATTTAGTTCACCGTGGAAAACTGATTGATGTTAATAGTAGTTACATTGCCCTGACTTCATATGTGAGCTAGCATCAGGTTGCATCTCCATTTGTAGGATGGGAACATGATAGAAAATCACTGTTCATAGATTTAATAGATTTCGTAGATTTCTAGGGTCGGAAGGGACCTGGCAGATTATCGGGTCCGACCCCTTGCTCCAAGCAGGAAAGAGTCCTGGGGTTAAGTAACCCTAGGCAGATGCAATCTCTTCTTGAACACCTCCAAGGCAGGGGAAAGCACCACCTCCCTTGGAAGTTCATTCCATATTTTGGCAATCCTTGCTATAAAGAATTTCTTCCTTATGTCCAATTTAAATCTATTCTCCTTCAGTTTGTGGCCATTATTTCTGCTAACACTGAGGGGCGCCCTGGTAAACAGAGTGCCCCCTATTCCCTGCTCCCCCCCCGATGAGTTTTTAGGCAGCCACAAAATTGCCTCTCAGCCTTCTCTTGTGGAGGCTGAAGAGATTCATGTCCCTCAGTCTGTGTTCATAGGGTCTTACCTGCAGGCCCTCAACCATATAAGTAGCCCTCCTCTGAACCCTCTCAAGGTTATCCACATCCCTCTTGAAGTGCAATGCCCAAAGCTGGACACAGTACTCCATCTGCAGCCTCACCAATGCCACATAAAGGGGAATTATCACTTCCCTAGACCTGCTCATGACGCACCTGCTGATGCAAGCAAAAGTGTGGTTAGCCTTGCTTATTACCTCATCACACTGGCGACTCATGTTCATTTTTGCATCAACCAGGACTCCGAGATCTCTTTCCACTCTTGTGGTGCTCAGAATGGTACCCCCCAGTCTGTAGGTGTGTTGGAGATTTTTTCTCCCTGGGTGCAGCACCTTGCACTTAACCTTGTTGAATCGCAACCTATTCTAATCTGTCCACTTCCCCAGTCTGTCCAAATCTGCCTGAATTCGCTCCCTGCCCTCCAGTGTGTTAACTGTACCCCACAGTTTAGTGTCGTCTGCAAATTTAGACAAGGTGCTTTCAACACCTTCATCCAAATCACTGATGAAGATATTAAACAGCACTGGTCCAAGAACAGAGCCTTGGGGGACACCACTGCCCGCATCCCTCCAGGGGGAAACCAACCCATCCACCACCACTCTCGGGGTGCATCCCATGAGCCAGCTTCTCATCCACCTTACTGTGAAAAAATCCACAACACAGCTACTCAGTTTACTCGTAAGAATTGGGTGCAACACTGTGTCAAAAGCCTTTTTAAAATCCAGGTAAATAATATCTACATCCTCCCCTGCATCCAAGCACTTTGTGACCTGGTCATAAAAAGAGACCAGGTTAGTCAGGCAGAATCTGGCTATAAACCCATGCTGGTTGCCCCTTACCATAGTGTAACTCGCTGGCCCTCTGCGAGTGTGATCTTTATGATTTTTATTAAGGTCTTGCTGAGAATAGAGGTGAGGCTAACTGGCCTATAATTACCTGGGTCTTCCTTCCTCCCCTTCTTGAAAATAGGGACCATGCTGACTCTTTTCCAGCCCTCTGGGACCTATCCCAAGTGCCATGAGTGCTCAAACAGTTGCACCAGTGGTTTTGCTATGACATCAGTCAATTTCTTTAGTACCCTTGGTGAAGATCGTTGGGGCCCACCGACTTAAATATGTCCAGCCCTTCCAAGTGCCCCTTCACTGTGCTAACTGTTGGTGGATTGCTATTATACTGCAGACTAAAGATTCATTGGCAGGTGTATTTGTATGTGTGTCCAGGAAAACCTTCCCTTTTGGGTCCTGGGCTGAACTGAGCTTGATTAGACCCAAACATCTATTCTAAAACAATATACACAGTAGTTTTTTTAAATGTATGTATCTTTGGAGTACCTGCAGATAGCATTCCACTTTACAAAGCAACAAGAAATTTAATACTCTAAGTTACAAATGTGACAACCCTTTCCTGTGTGTTCTGTAAAATGTAAGCATAGTTAAAATGCAAACACATTTAAAAAGGGGGAAAAAATCCACCTGACCTGCAAACTGTGTATACTTAGTTTTGCCCCACAGTGATCTTTCCCCCAAAATCTGTAACCCCATTCAAAAATGTGGCTTAGAGTGCTGGCACAGAATTAGCTATAGTTGTGCAAGCTCTGGTATAAGACTTAGTGCAAGACAGCCGAAAATTGCTGGCACAATTGAGAGTTGTAATAATAAAGAATTCTGGAGAAAAAAACCCAGAAGATATGTTTCTGCCACATGTTTTTTTCAGCATCACTTTCAGCCTTGCTCAGAGGGGATAAAATGAGATGACATTGTGAAGAAAACTACCACACCAGACCCTGTAGTTATTGCTGCTTTGAATGCTTATGCAGCTGCTCCAATGGAGCTAGATTGATCCATTTCTAGGCAAGGGTCATTATATATCGTTTTACACAGAAAATGCAATGCTTTTCTTTTAAGTTGTCCTTTCTGATGGATGTTATTATGCTGTATCTTATTGCATTATATTATATTTCATAACTGTTGAAATATTAAGATATTTATGTTTTTGGTAAGTACAGTAGAAGAGAGTAGATATGTTACATGCCTGGAAATATAATCTTTCTTATTTTTTGAGAAGGGAGTGTTGTACCAAGCCAGACAAATTTTATTCCCTGTTACATCCACACCAGGGGAAACAGAATCTGGCCTGCTAACTCCAGTCGCATGAAAGCATATTGAAAATAGTTCGGCCAAAACAACAACTCTGGTGGCATCTTGTCAGCCCAGTGATCTGATTATCTGGCCTCGCAATATGTTAATACATAGAGATTTTATATTTTTTATTCATAAAGTACAATACATGCTCCAAAAGTGTGAGTTTAAAAGGTCAATTGTGTATTTCTATGTGAGGAATTTATTTTCTAGTAGAGCTGTTAATTGAGATGGGGCATAACTCTGCCAGACCTGTCTGCCATCTTTTCGTATCTCAAATATCTTTATAATCACTGTGTTTTCTCTTTCATTTCTTCCCTTTCCTTCCCTTCCCTTCCCTCCTCACTGCAAATAATTGTATATGAGGAGGGGAACAGTAAATCAAAAGACATAAGCATTTGACTGGCGCCTAGCTCATTCCCAGTAGAGGAATCACAAGTGCTGTAGTGTAAATGTATGCACATTGTGATGGGCTCATAACTTCTATTTAATAGACCACTATATTATATTTGATAAAGTTTCTGCTTACAGGCTTCTGTTTAAAACAATCCCCAGAGCACACCAAAATAAATATAATAAAGTTTTGCTGAAGGGGAGGAAAGAGTGGGTGGTCCTGCACCTCACTAGTTAATGCGAGTGGGACCAAGTAGTCTGGATAGGACCTTGCTCTTGTTCTCATCTAAAGACCTGAAAGGAGTCCCATTGATTTTGTCTGAGCAGCTTACAGTGCTATGTGCTTTTTAATAAAAGTTTTGAAGAATCTTGTGTGATGCCAGGACCCATGTTACCCAGGAAAGAAATTCGTGAGTTGGGGGGTTAGGAAAATCACAGTGAGTCTGGGTCTCCTGTCTGATTGATCTAGCCTTCTGCAGTTACCCAGACAACCACAGGTGTTTTTTCAAGGTGTCAGGATGTCTCTGAGTTAAGAGGGCCTCATCTCTGCAGGCTGCCAAGCCCCACACATCAAAGGAGACAATGGATTAAGTTCATGAAGTTTCAAGACCTTTTTTACAAGAGAGGATATGATGATCTTCACAGGCTGTGTGCAGGCATTACATTTTTACTGGGAAAGTTGCCTTTCTCCCAGTAGAAAATGCCAGTATGCAAACCTTCATTCAGTTTCTCATGGAGGAAACATGCTCCATCTGCTCGAAGGATCTTCTGCCTCGACATCTGGAAGATGTCCCCTGTGAGAGAATTCCACTTGCCAGTATGAATGCCTGTGTCCTTAGCAGTCAGTGTGGTAGAGGCAATATCTTTTATTAGTCCAAGTAGTAGGGCTGTGCGAAGCTTCAAATCGCCAAATCTGAATCAAATCAGGAGATGCTTTAATCTCTCCAAAATGAATCGAAACCCTCCGAATTTGAGAGATTTAATGATTTGGCCATAGACACAGATTTAAACATTCTTTCTGCATACTTCAAGGTACCAGACAACTCATGAATGCTGAGATGCTGGGGTGGATGGAGTGTCCCACGGGAGCGTGGGAGGTTCCCCAGCATACTTGGTGGCAGACCCAAAAGTGGATCAGAAACACTTCCAGCGTGGGACCCTCCTGCTGCCCCCCGGCTTGGCTACTGATGCCTCCTGGGTCTGGGGGGCACCCTGGGTTACCTGGAGACCAACTGCTGAGCCAAAAGGATGCCAGGGCCCCCGCCAGCACATTTCCAGATATGCCACTGAGCACATGCCCCCTCCCCTCCCCCGCTCCTGTGGGACACTCCATCTGCCCCACCATCACAGCATTCACAAGCTGTGCCTGGTACCTTAAGGTATGTAGAAAAAATATTTAAAGCTGTGTCTATGGCCGAATCATTGATTCTCTGAATCAGCATTGAATCTTTAGATTCAGATTTGGCCATATTGAATCAGGACAGTGATCTGAGTCAATTAATCGAATCACTGTCCTCTGATTCAAATTGAATACAGCCCATTTCTCACACTGCTACCAACTAGATAGTTGCAAACAAAACTTCCTAAACCTGATGAAGGGTGCATGAATCTGAAAGTTTGCAGAAAAAGATATTTTTTGCAATCTCAGTTGGGCTAATGAAAGGTATCATTTTGGAAGAAAGAGTTCTAGATTTTTGCATTTCTTTATTTGTAAGCTTTTGGACACACGTACCCTTCCTCCGGTACAGGAGAATGCAAAGATTATAAAATTTCTCCCAGGTAGACATTCAACATTCATATTGTACAGGAGAAAAGTCGGAGCAGTCTGTTTATCTCAAAGATGTCTGATGGCAAGCAGGATGCTGAATTATGCTTTGTTCTTGTTTAGATGTCATATATTTCATGGGAGGATTGGTGATGGAAAGGTTTCCGGGACAAGGAATTTCTGTTGTGTTGAGGTTGCTCTGCAAGTATGAAAATTTGCCCGTGTGCTTGTCTCCTCAACCATTCCCTGACTGGAAGGAGTCGAGCCACAGCTTCTCCTGTGCCTTCCTCAGTCCAGGGAGACTCCAGTCTGGAGAAAGTGTGAAGGCATTTTCCCACAACTCAACTCCTCCCAGTTAGGGAGGGAGTTGAGCTGCTGCTTCCCTTCTCCTCTTCCCTCCCCACCCTGGACTTCCCAGACCAAGATGACCCCAGGAAGGCATGGGAAGCAGGGGAGGTAAAATGTCTGCTGGCTGGCATGCCTATATGCTCCCTCACTCCAGGAAATTTTCTGGGAAATTTGAAGCAATATAAATTTTCCTGGACAAAGGGAGTATACAGGCATTCTGGCCAGCAGACTCTCAGAAATTTCCCAGAACTTTGCAGTGGTAGAAAAGAATGTCTGTCCATGGCCTTCGTCTTGGGGGGAAGGCACAAAAGTAGGACTAGGTTTCTAAATTCATATCTTTATTTGTCCTGAACCACAACCAAACTATTCTTAAAACATTTCAGAAATAAATGTAAAAAAAACCCCAAACCTTATGAATGGAAGCTAAGACAATCCATAATGCTTACCTATGTGAAAAATGGAATTTCTGTTCTTTTTTTTTTTTTGGATGTGATTAACATATGTCCCGCTTGCTTTTCCTTCACTGACCTATACCCTCTGATTAACCAACAGTTAAATTGCAAAACAGTTCTTTATATCACAGCCTGTTGTTTTTTTCCCCTTTCTAAGTAGTAAAAATGGGAGTTGATCAAGTTCCTTAGGGGTTATCAGATTTCTGCTATTCCTGATGTGAGTGAAAAGTAGAAGGAAAAAGTCTGAAATACTGCCCTCGCTCTTACACTGACTGTACTGACCTGACCAGAATTTATGTTCTGCATACAATAGTTACAATTATAGATAGATAGATAGATATAGTTTTATATATATATATATAATCACATACATATATCTGTGGGACTGGGGCTGTAACTGCAGTTCTTCAGTTTCAAATGCCTTTATCACTTGAGCTAAAAGACAGGTCTCTGATCATTTCTATGATCACCAACAAATTATTTAAACTATCAGCAGTCATATAATGATCTGGGCAACTTAGGCCCTTAAGCATTTTTCCAAACTGGAAAGGATTTAGAGCACTGTATTGCAACGATTGTTTCCAGTACCATCCCAAGGAAAACCCAGAGATTACCAGTATCCACCACGAAGGCATGAGAGATCTGCTATACTCAAGGCAGTCCCTTGCTTCTCCCATTCTGTAACACCACTTTTTCCACTTTACCCAAAAGTTCAAAATGATATGTTGTGTTTAGACAGAAACCAAAAGCAACACCAGTTCATGAAAGCCTCCATCATTATCAGATCATACATTCAATCATCTAAAAAAGTACAAGGAAAAGATATTGCATCTATAAATCTAAGTAAGCCTGAGAGTGTGTGACTGCATCTACATGAGATGCTAACTGTGCAGCAGTCAAATAATGCTGCACAGTAGTGCGTCATGGGACCAATGGTGCTAATACACTCCTGTGCAGTGTTATTCGGCTACTGCACAGTAGTGTCACCAAAAAGGTGTTCCCTGGCACTGAAACGGGAGTTCCTGTGCATTTATTTAGTACTTGATTATATAAGTATTAAACAAGGGCACCGTAACCATTGCGCAGTAGCGTCTCATTCAGACATGTCCAGTATTAAGGACTTAAACTGAAGAATGCTGCCCAAATTTGCAGCTACTGTGAATAAAGTTTCTTTAAGTCTCAGATGAGCATTTATTTTTATCCAGTGTGGCATCTTTAACATATTTTTGGTGGGTCTGTCTGGAGCATACATAGTTAGATATCTTTCGTGAGCATATTTGTTTTCCTGATAAACAAGGATGGCTCATTTGGAGCCATCCCAATTTTGTCCTATTTAGATATGCTAGATCCAGAATTAAAATTTTTGAGAAAATGTAGTCAGTGGAATAAAATGCAGTGCACATGCTCTGGAGCTGTTCTTTATATCACAGCCTGTTGTCCCCCACCCCCGCTCCCCCTGCCCCCTCTAAGTAGTAAAAATGGGAGTTGATCAAGTTATGGATTTAATCACATAACACAATTGGATATTATTTCTAAATGCCAAGAAATCCTAAACTAGTCATCTCCTATTACTTTTTTATGTTTTTAAATGGACCGTATCATCTTAAACAACAATTTTAATTAAAAAATAAAGCAACCTAGTCCATATAATTTACCTATGACCTTGCCTTATTGAAACAGGCCCAGCCTGTCTGTAAAGTTCCATTGAAATAAATAACAGGTTTATTTTAGTTTCTTGAGTAAGGATCATCAGAATTTGGCCCATTGTTCACAGAGTTTCAGCCCAAAGCCATTTTCCAGTCAAGTTATAAACTTCTGAAAAAATGGGGTTTATAATGGAAATGCTGACACAGTCTTAACCATAGAGGCGTGAGCAGCACAGCGTTATAATCTAGCAGTGCTGTTTTGACAGCAGTTATACAATAATGCAATAGAGGCCTGAAGCACTTTTCGCTAAGTGTATCAATATGGGCCTAATTTACTTAGACCTTCATGTAGTCATTCATATTAAAATATCTTGCTCTCTGATACATAGATCAAGACATTTCCCCCCTTACTCACTTATATCAGACAGGTATATGTTAAATTACACAGTAAAGAGACAGAGTATTAAATAGCTGAGGTAGTATTTCGTAGGACTTTTTACAGACCACCATTTACTAAACAATGCCTTACGAATTATATATCCTTCAGAGTGTTAATATGTAACCAGAACAAACAGAGGACATAGGAAAAGTGGAGAAAAGTTAGATATATAAGCAAGAAAAAGTGAGTTATTGATTTTATTGACTGGTCTGTTAACTTCTGACATTGCAATAAAGCCTTATTTATTTGTATACAGAAGACTCAATTACATAGATACATATCATTTTAACAACTGGGTTATTTACAGGAGAATTGCAGCTTCATAAATAATATAGACCTGAAATTCTCTAGCTGATGTTTATCCATTGTTACCATTTAGAGAGCTCTGATGTCCACAGATAGTCTTCAGAGGAAAGTCATTAGAATAGCATTAGGTGAAAGCAGAACTCTTAAAGCAGTATAAATGGAGAGCATGTTTAACATGCTAAATGCACAAGAGATTAAATGACCAAAATGAAAACTATTGCTTCCTATGAATTGAACTATTGACCCATGAATTGGAAGTATTTTAACAAAGAGTGTTAACAGGTTAAACGGTTAGATTTTCTAGCGTCTTTTTAAAATATTAGCTTAGCTGAAAAGCCTGATAATATTACTATAACTGATACAAGTTCTCATTTTATTTCTTTTTAATCTGGCGGGTGGCTTGAACCTAGACTTCTTTTGTTGAAGTTAAGTCCACTGGTTGACTTACCCTCAACCACTTCATTATCTAACTTCAGAGTTTTCCATCTATCATGCTAGTAATTGAGGAAAATATTTGAGCTTATGAAAAAGCATAACTTGCACACTGGATAACTGCTAATGGAATGATTGTTAATGATCAGAAGTTGTTAGTGGTTCGGTTGTTTGACAGGTACCAACAGTTGTTTCTATCCTTGTGGTCTTTTTGAAGTAAATTAGTTATATGTGTCAAATCGCACACCCTTGTGAGTGGCACCTTTATCATAGCAAGAATGGGGCTAAAAAGGCAGGAGGATGTAACTGTCCTCTCTACTTCCATGTTTGCATCAGTTAATGAAAGAAAGATTTAGCACAGCGTCAAGGAGGAAGCAAGATGGGGAAATTGGGAATAAAACGGTGAAAGCTGACGTTGTAGTATATGGTCTGTTCTGTGGGTTCAGCCTGGGTATTGAAGTGACCGTCATTACTATACTTTCTGAGAATCTCATAACACTTGCATATTAGGGAAGTCCAATTGTCTCCATTTTTTGGAAGTACAGGGTCTGCCTATGTGATATTAGGTATGGTGGTATACAGACACTTGCACATTAGCTCCAGAACCTGAAATACTGTAGCGGCATTAAAGTAGCACCATGCTTGATCTAAATAGCTAAGAAACAGCACATATCCTGGGTACACCATGATGCTAATATGGCTATACTGATGCTTCTGGAGCTAACACATGCAGAGCCCATGGTCTTACACCCTATAGCAGGTGTAGGCAACTCCCAGCATCTATTCCAGAGCATGGCATGCAAAGGCATTTCGTTTGGCACGTTTACCTCGGGCCAGACGGCAGGGAAGCGGCTAGGGTTGTGCTGCTGAACAAAGATCGGGCCCCTTGCAGCTCACCCACCATCCACCCCTGGCATGCCAACATCTTACAAGTTGAGGTTATGGGTGTTTTTGGCACTCTGCCCCAAAACATTGCTGACTCCTGCCCTATAGATTTACTCTGTGTGTTTGTCTGCATCACTTTTTTTTCAGTGCTTTTTTTTTTTTTTTTTGCTCAGCTCCAAATTATGTTTAGTAGGCACGTCTGCACAGCCTGAGATCTGACATAATCCTGAAAATAAATAATATGACAAATGGAAGTTGATGCTGGTTTTGTGTTGTTGTGTAATGGAGTTAAAATAATGACAGGACAATAATATAATAGAATTCTGTGAAGCCCTCACTCTACTTGACTTTAAGTGGAACTAAAATCTTAGAAATGAGAGGACAATAAAATAATGCTTTGTAAAAAGGATAAAAGAATAATGTTACCTAAGTCTATTAGTGACATAACATGCTATGAATGCACTTAAATTAATAGCATCTTTTACCAGTAGATATTTTTCAATTACTGTAATGCTGAAAAAATAAACAGAACAGTGATATAAAAATAAAAGGGATATAAAAAGCTGATTTGTAAATATATGAACTCAGGCTATTTCATGGATTGGAAACTTTAGATCAGTTTATATATTCCATATCATTTAATCCCATTAGTGAGTATCACAGTACCCTCTCTCACTCTTTGAAAAAAGTTGCCTGTCACTTGGCATTTTGGCAAAGCTAAATCATGTGGTTTCTATTGCGTGTTCCTGCCTGCACAACATGTTGGTACAACAAGGTCTTCCCATGACAAGGTGTTTTTTAACCAGGAGATTTTTCAGTGGGATGCCACACAATTAATGCATTATGACTGTCCTGCAATTCATCTTCTGTTTGCAAAGCGATTTAACCCTACACTATGCTCTGTATTCACAAACACTTCCTGTAGAACAAACCCTGCACATATGGAAATCATTGTAAGTTTTACTGTTGACTGAGGGAGTTGTGAGATCAGGCCCCATTACAGGAATAGTGTTTGTAAATCATTTGCTTCTGTCAGATCCTTGTTCTCCCCAATTTTCACTGGGTATCAGTGGTACCCAAGTGGATCTCAGAATGCACGCAACCATGTAAGTTCCAGACATGGGCCATCCTAATGAAACTCCCTAATAGATACCTTCCCAGATTCTGGTGAGTTCTGGTTTGTTCTTTAGGTTGCTTTATATTTTTCACTGTTGGTTTTACAGTAAGAGAAAACAGTGTTCTGTGCTATGTTTTTAACCTCATCCCAGGCAGATTCAAGCTTGAGTATAAGCCCAAGCCAGCAGACTGAAAGTTCTTGAAAAGCAGATAAATTGGAAGTATTTGGGGATTCCTTATGAAAGCACACTAAAAATAGTTTCTACAGTTGGTGTTCAACAATAATAGAGTCACAAATTAATTTCAGTCCAAGATTTACAAGACCTTGAGACATGCTTACTATGAGTTTCTGCAGCCACAAGCCACCACTTTCATTTGAAATAATGGCTCGTCCTGCTGTGACACATCATGAGAACTTGTTGTGGATATTGAACAGTTGAGCCTGCTTTTTGGAGAGGCAAGAATGAGTGTGTGTGTGTGTGTGTGCGCACGCGCGTGTGTGTGTGTCTCTACAGATCTTCACTGGTACCTGAGCAGCTATGTATATTTCTATTGTAGTTTTATCAATTTATAATTTAATCTGATCTAGGAGCATGGGCTCATGTCTGCAGAACTGCTCCGGCTAGTGCTGCACCTGTGGTTCTCTACTAAGCTCCTACAGTATACCTCTCTGTGGGGCTGCTCTTTCAAGAGTCTCAATAAAGTCTGAACGGTTGAACAACCTGTAATGAGACTCTTGATGGAGAAGCCCCATAGGGCTCCATATAGACCACAGCAGAGAGTGTGAAATTGTCAAAAACACTTTCAGGGATGAGTCCAGACTAGTAGATCTGGCAGTTTCAAACCTGCCATCTCCACACCACAGCCCCAGGTTAGGACAATCTGGTAGCAGGGTGGAATAAATCAAATTCCCCAAAAGCCCCACTAGAAAGCAAAATCCACAAACCCTTCTGAGATTCAGTGTAGCCTTCTTTAGTCTCTATATAAATTCTGAATAAATCGCATCCTTTTCTTTTAACGTAGCTTCTTTAAGTGAAGTGAGGTATTAATGTTTTTGGGGTTGGGGCAGTGCTACCTGATCAGATGGGACTTCCAGGACATATTCTGCCTTGGGAATTTTGCAGGAGTTGCAGAAATATCCATATGGGGCATACCAGGATTCAAAGTGGGTACAGCTATTCTTTTCCAAACCGAAACAGCATGTGAGTTGTGACAGAATATCTAACCTGAGTTACTGTTGCTAGAGTCTGTTCCCTGCCCTGGAATCCCAGCTTCAATATCCAATTATATAATCCACTCTTACTATATTTTCCTGTCTACGGTGATGCTACGTGCTGTCTGTCACTAACTCTTTGCTTAGCAGAACAGGGAACTCTCACTGCAAAGCTAACTGCTGTAAAGTGTCTTCTGCCGACTGTTAGGTATATAGGAGTTTTAAATGCAGGTCCAATGAATTTGCCATCCCTTATTGGATAGTCCCTATTTACTGAACCACACATGTCACTGGGCCTTTAACAAACTTACACAGGACAGTAGGACACTATGGTTATTTTGCATTTCCCTCCTTTTTTATTATTATTACTTCCAAGGAGGATCTTGAAAAGACTTCAGTTTAATTTATATAGGCTGGATTACATATCATTTCCTTCTGGAAGGGAATCTGTCACTGTAACTTCTGAAAAAAAAGTATAAATCACTGGTAACCCCCCTTCCCCCACCCCCCAAATCTCACTCACTCCTTTTATGCGCATGTTTACATATACTATTCACTGAATATCAAAACTGTGTAATGCTATCAGCTAAATCCCTGGCAATTGAATTGTTCAGGTTTTCCTATACAAACAGTAACACAGAGTTTTATAAAATCTCACTCCCTCATCTTGTTTCACTTGGGCAGAGGTGGGAACCTACTTAGAAAAGCTAGTGATAGGGTGTGTTACTGGTTGATGGGAGGAAGAAAGGGAAGCTTGCTTCTCTCCCGCAGAAAAAGAAAATACGTTCGTATGAATGCTATAAACATCATAAGGAAATGTTAGATGGCAATAAAAAGGGCAAACAGTAGCAGTTGCACCAAATAGATGTTCCTTAACACGTTCCCTCTTTGGCATTTATTAAGCCGTCAGGAACTGAAAGAAAAGGAAGTTTAATTTAAAGAAGCCTCCTGCCCTGCTTAGCTAGGGATCAGGTGCCCAACATGAAATAATAATGCATTCGACTGTCCATCTTCTAATAAGTAACCTTTATCATCTTGCATTCACCAGTGCTAACAGCAAACAGTAGGTATGAAATGTTGTCTGAATTCAAGGCAAACTGATAGGGTCTTTGTGACCTTAATGTGATTATATTTTTCCTAATGCATACAGTAAAAAGGAAACCAGAACTCTTGATGTGAAGGGTCTAATTTTTTTTTTTAAGTACCATTAACAGTGGATTTTTATGCACTATAGTTATAGGGTGGGGGGAAATGTGGAATGTGCCTGTTTTGAATAAAGAATATATTTTGCAATTATATCTTCTTTCCCTATTCTGCATTTGCCATACTGCTTTTTTCTGTGATGTATATAAAATGTGAAAACAATTCTTGGAGACTGCAGAAAAAGATGTTTGTTTATTTAAAGAAAGGCTTTAAGTTATGGGAAGTTGAGAGAAGAAGGAGCGAGAAGAGATGGAAAGGAAGATAGACAAAGGGAGAAAGAACAAGCTGAAGAAGAGGATTTAATGCTATTCATGGGGGGTGGGGGGGTTTGGTTGATATTCATTTTGTATCATAGTAAATTATAACCAGCTATTGCCACTTTATCGGAGGTCTGTGCCGATCCCATCAAGGATTAACTTAGAGCGTGATTGCCACCACCTTAGGTGGCATTGCACAAGGCTGGCAGTACCCCGAGTCACCTGAGTCAGTGCCAGCTTCTGTTCCCAACCCCACCTCCTCCCTCAGGCCAGCTGTGAGCCACAGATGGCTGGAGGGTTAAATGGGGATTTCTCTTCCTGCAGCAGCAGCTGCCCTGGACCTATAGTGCACTGTTGCCTGGCTAGAGGGGTGTAGGGGGGAAGGGGGCTGGACTCTATGTCCCCTAGCAGCCCCAGCCCCACACTGTACCACTGCCAGGCTGGGAGCGCTGTGGGTACACAGAGCTCAGACCCCTTCCCCCATAGCCCAGCTTCAGGGGCTGGAGGGGGAGAGGTCTGGGGTATTTCTCCCTGCAGCAGCCCTAGCCCTGCAACATACTGCTACCTGGCTGAGGGGGGCTGCGGGGGAGGGGTCTGGGGGTCTCTCCTTCCTCAGCCACTGGCAGGGCCTGGGCAGAGGGGCAAGTCCAGCAACCTCCTGGGAGGGATGTTGGAGCACCCCCAGTGGCCAATGCTGGCAGGCTTCAACACCACCCCCCCTCCAATAAACAATGCATGTCTGTTCTGTTCACTTGTACTCTAAATTATAGCACTCTAAGAAAAGTGTGATAGAGCGTTTCTACTAGGGGCTTTTGGGAAGTCTGTACTTAAACTATTACTATTGGCATTGTAAGAACAATATTATTGCCTACTGAATTAAATATGAAAATTTTTGGTTCAAGCCCATGACCACCTGTGGTGACTGGTGCCTCCAGGGCCTGGGGGGGCACCCAGGGTCCCCCCACAGCTAGTTGCTGAGACGGGGGGCAGGAGGGAGGGTTCCCCACCAAGTGCTCCACAGCAGACCCGGAAGTGCTTCTGGTCCACTTCTGGGTCCACTGCTAAGTGTGCTGGGGACCGCCCCCCCGTGCACACACTCCCATAGGATGCTTCATCTGCCCCACCATCTTAGTGTTCACCAGCCACCTGGTTCCTTAAGGTATGTAGAAAAA
The DNA here is from genome assembly GCF_052110815.1 of Crocodylus siamensis. Taxonomy (NCBI): domain Eukaryota; kingdom Metazoa; phylum Chordata; order Crocodylia; family Crocodylidae; genus Crocodylus; species Crocodylus siamensis. The sequence continues at coordinate 120,963,692 of NC_143399.1, read as the reverse complement.
ACATTTAAAGCTGTGTCCGTGTCCAAATCATTGAATTTCTCTGAATCTCTCCAAATCGATTCAGAGGGTTCTGATTCAATTCAGAGAGATTAAAGGGTCTCCTGATTCGATTTGGATTCAGAGATTCGGCTGCTGAATTGGGCCAAATCTCCACGGAATCCAATCAGCAACCAAAGCTTCGCACAGCCCTACAGATCAGCATAAAACCTCAGCTACTTCTACTGCAAATCTTGTGAAACATATAAGTGCAAACGTGATATATAAAGACTGTGTGGAACTGTACAAAGCAGTCTATTAACCTGGGTGTTCTGTGAAATATTTTGAATGGAAAAGATCTCCTGCCTAAAGGCCCAATTCCATGCTGTGCTAAAGTGGTGAAAGTTAAGAGTTTTTCTGTACCTCCCTAAAAAGGGGCCTTAAAGGAGAGGCTGAGTGCTCAACTGGGGAGGTTGCTGACTTTTTCATTCTTATGTGATGCAGATCTTTCTCAAGGCAAGCTCATGAACACTCTCAGCACCTACTTTAGTCGAGCAGAGCTGAGGGCAGGGCAGATTAATGCATGGGCCAGTGGGGCCTAGACTAAAGGGGCCCCCTGGAGCACCAGGACCAGCATGGCCCAAGCAGGCACCTGGCCACAGGCATCCGGGGCAGGCAGCATACACCTCCTCCCCTCTGGCCAGCCCAGGGCCAGAGGCTAGGGGTGAGCATGGGGCTTCATGCAGGTGGTGGCAGCTTCCTGGGGCCATCTATTGCCAGGAGGCTCCATGGGTGGCCCTGCTCCCACTTTCTGCTATCTGAGCATGGCCGCCAGCACCAGCCTTTTTGGGACAGGATGGGAGAGCCGCACCCTGCTACGGCCAGCAGAGGGGCAGGCGAGCAGCTGAGGGTGGCTGAGAGTGGCACAGAGCCCATGCCCTCGCCCCAGCCCTGGCATCTCCCACAGTACTGGAGGACTGCAGCCCTGACTGTGACACCTGCCAGGCAGAGGGGCTGGGTTAGGTTGAGGCTGGGTCTGCCTTCACCTCAGTGGTGCTCAAGCCCCACAACTTGCCCCAGACGTGCCAAGGTGGCTGGGCGGGTCCAGCCACAGCCCCCTTGCAAACGCAGAGGGAACCTGCCCTCACTTGTTAGTAAAAATGATTTTATGGAGAGCACAGTAGAGTTGCAGCTAAGCCTTTTAATATGCATAGTTGCTTGAAATGCTAGTTTTTTACTTGCATCAATTATTTTCTACTGGCAATAGCTGTGATACTACTACAGTGACAAGGCAGAATAATTTGCTTTCATAAGGAGTGCACCTGGCAATTGTTTATTGTATTTACTTGACTTATAAAATTGTCCCTGTTGTTTTCTAAAACCTACCAGATGAAGGTGAGATGGAGATGCTATAGTGGTTAAAGATCTAACCTAGGCCAGGTGAATTTGGGTTCTCTTCTTTGAACTGCCACAGGGTTTTTGTAAGCCCTTAAGTATGTCACTTAGGCCCAGCTTTAGAAAAGCATAAAGATGACTAATTCCCTCTTATTTAGGATTTCAGAATGTGTAGCTGGATCCAAATTTGCAGGCATATGCAGATTGTGGTGCCACAATCATCTTTGCAGTCCCACAAACCTCACATGTTGCACATTAAACCATGCCCTACTGTTAATTTGCAGCACCAGGACAAAATTTGCTATCAGGAATTCCAGGTAGCAAAAAAAAAACCAAAACAAAAACCCTTGGGGGGTGAGGGGGGAAGCAGTGCAAAACATGCCCAGGTGCCATGTTCTGAGACAAACACAGAGAAGGGGGGAGTAGGCAGCCCAGAGCCTCCACACTGAGGCACTTGGAGATAAGGGAGCAGGCAGTCCTGGCCACAGCCACTTCCAGAAATTGGCTGCCATGCGACTGGCTGCGGGGAACCCCCCCCACTGTTGATGAGATTGGCCATGGGGGGGGAATCTCCCCCCCGGTCACTGACTGGTTGCTGGGGGGTACATGCCCCTCCTGACTAAGGTGGCACCAGTCACCCATGCACAGAGCTGCCTGCTCCCCCATTTCTGTGGCTGGCCAGGGCACTGTGTGACTCGAGATGGGGCTCCACATGTCTCGGGAAAGGGACTCCACAGTGGAGCCCTCACCCTGAGGCATGCAGAGACAGGGGAGCATTCAGCCCTGGGATGCCTGCTCCCCTGTCTCCATGTGCCACTCCCTGGCTGGCTGGGGCACAGGGTGCCTCAGTGTAGGGGCTGCCTGCTGGCTAGCTCCATGTTGAGGCACCCTGTGTCTCAGCTAGCTCCCACCCTCCAGCACATGGAGCAGTGGGATAGTGCTACCTGGGATAGTGCAGTGTCCCACTGCAGACCGCATGAGGAGGGTTTGCACTGCAGCACAAAGGAGCGGCACAAATTTGTGCTGCTGAAAAACTGCACCCCTGCTTGTATGGACTGCTCGCATGGACTGCTCATGTGGACTTGTTCATTTTTTTCCCCATCAGTAAAATGTAGTAGTACTGCTCAACTAGTCCCTGTAAGGATATATGCATTTAAAATTGTGAACCATTCAGTTATGGGAGGAGGGACAGAAGATGGTGGGGCATATCCCCTGAGATAAACTATTGAATCTGGGCTACAAACAACGTTTTCATTGTCATTATCCCACCTCACACCTGAACTTAGAGCACCCATCCCACTATTTGATCCAAACACCACAGAGATGATTGGGAGTCAGCAGGGTGTTCTTCTGTAGTGTCTGCTTGCATATCAGGTGAAGTGGTAGCAGCAGAAATGCCTCCAGAGCTGTGTACTCAGTATATTCAGTGCCACCCAGAATTATCCTGGTGGTACTAGCCATTTATGTTGCTGTCCCTTTCTAAAGTTTTACTGCCCTATGATAGTACAGCCGTGTTGTAAGACTCAATAAATTAGTGTTTGTACACCACATTGATATTGCATGAAAAGGGCTGTACAATTGTTGCAAATGATATAACAAGGGGTAGTTGCCTGAATCCAGACAAGGGCAATTTTAGGTAAGAATTTAGCAAAACATTTTTAATAATGCAGTCAATTAGTCAATGGAATTATTTGCCTGAGGAGGTTGTTAAGGCAGCTATAATTAGAAGGTTTAAGAGTAAATTAAGTAGAACAGAGAAGAAATTAATGGAGGAAGCAATCCAGTGCTAGGGTTGGGGAATGGGTTGCATCATAGCCTAAGAGGCCCTTGCCAGTCTGTCAGCTATGATCCTCTAAATCAGACACAGCATGCATAACTTGTAGTACACTCAACTCTGTTTTGTTAACTGGATTGTTCTAGCATTGGAGAGTCTTGCCTATTAACTGTAGGGAGGGAATGAATCACATCTTTCCATATATATTTTGTGGCTGTATTTTTCCTTCCTGGAAGCTTTGGCAACTACTTCTCAGAGGAGATAACAAATGGCAGAGAACAAGTTCAGTTTATTTGTGTGATGCAATAGACCTTCCAGTCGCTCTGAAATTATTATTTTACCACATTTGTTCATTGCTCAGCCAGCAATCTTCAGACTTCTCTCCAGACTTGGAAAGAAAACTTAACTCTGCACTGGCTGCTACAGCAGCTAGGCTAGATTAAGAGATGAGTCTACCATATTAAGTACACTACATGTGTATAAGAAAAATAGATATGGGCATAAGGGGAAACCTGCCTATTTGATTCTAAAAAGACAACATGTATAATCTGATGCAGAAATTGCATATGACTTCATTTATATACATACAATTGTGTGCCATTTCACCAAAGTACCTAAAGTGTCTTGCAAGTGAGCTGGAAGAAGTAGGGAAAGGTTTCATGTGCAGTAATAAAAGCAGGTACATTGTCTTGAATAAACAACCACATGACAAGAATGAAATCCTGTGATTGCACCTACTGCAATCAATGAAGTATATAATTCCTTATTAGTTAATGCTCCAGTGTAGTTTTATTATAAGTAAAACCTTCTGTATAAGCTGCATCTCATAAGATTATTGTATTGTAAGACCTTTATGGTTTAAATAACAGCAAATAGTGGCTGTTTGGGAAACATGAAAAGCATGAGCCTACCTCATTGGAGTTGTTCATTTTAGCAAGTGCACCGAGATCAGGCACTAAATTAGTTAATATAGGATCATATGCTAGTAAATCATTGGTTGCTAGTAGTTGGGTCTGCACATAAGCATTTACTGTGCAGTAAACAAAATTACTGTGCAGTACTGGCGCACATCTACACGTGCATGCCCATACTGCACAGTCAGTATGCCGAGTTCAGTGTAAATTTGATACCTGCATCATGCAGGTATCAAATTTATGCCCAATTAGTTTGCCCAGCCACTAGGGGGCCAGCCTGAGCCCAGCCCCAGGGCTCCTGGCTTGCCACCTCTCCTGGCTTCAACTTGGAACTAAACTTAGTCCTGAGTGCTGGAAGCATGTGGCCAGAGGCTGGAGCTCCACCCAGTGGCCACAGGAGCACACAGCAGGCTGCTGTGACCTGGGACTAAATTTAGTCCCAGATCATTCACATGTGTAGACATCAGCCTATTCCCACTTACTGCACAATAAATTTAAACTGGCGTAAATACACATGTAGAGACGCTCACTTTGTATTTTTTCTGAAAACTTCCCAGGTTAATTTAGTCATATGATATGGCATTAGGAACTTGTTTTAGTAATATTCTAGTAAAACTAAGTTTTAATTTGAACTTTATGAGGTAACTCAGATTCAGCAGATCTCAGTCTTTTCAGTGATGGAACATTACTTCTCATACACAGCTGTCATATCAAGTTAAATTAAAAAGTGTGTTAATATGCAGAGATACATTAAGGCAAACTGGTGTTTAATTTTGATGGAGCAGCTTATGCAGATCCTATATAATCAGGAGTCAACATGAAGTCATTGAGCATTTTTCTTTTTCTGTGTCAAGACAGCAGGATTGGGCTCATTTTGATTATAAAAGAAATAGACTGTATACCTTTTCACTGCATCATGCTCATCCAGCTAAATTTCTTGCTTTTCAAGCATTGCAGATAAGTAAATCACACATAAAAAATTTAGTGACAAGGTCTCTTCTTGCACATTATTAGGCGCTGTCGGAGCCTTGACCAATTATAATAGGTCATCTTACTCTTATTATTAAATGACAATGGTCATTAAAATGCCAAACATTTTGACAGAATTCACTTTATAAAATGTCAGCAAGTCTGTATGTTTTTATTAGTTTCAAATCAATTTAGAAATTTCAATAGAATACTTGTAAGTATTCCCAAAGCAATGTCCATTTCTGACTTTCTGCATGCACAAAATATTACAAATTAATCAGATTTTCAGATTTCTGCATAATAGCTCTGCACATTTATTGCTTAATCCCATTATAAAATGCTGTTATGATTGACACATTGCTGTAGAGATAGAAGTCAATTGAATAATATGTAGCAGTCAATTTTATTTGTACCCTAATGTGGGGAAGAATTTTTTTTTCACATTTCCATTATTTATAAGTCTGTCCCCTTGGAGAATATATAGAAGAATTTGTTTTAAATGAGCCGATAATACCTTCTTTAAAATTTATAAGTATGACAGAATCATATCCTTTCTTCCTTTGCAGACCATGGCATACCAATATACTGGTTCTGAATTGTCTTGCACTTGCTATTCATAGGATAAACATTGGAAAAGGGGATCTTGTTAGGTTTACTTAGAATTGGATTTCAACAACCCAGCAGAAGAAAAACTAACAGAACAAAAGCTACCATACTAACTAAAATCCTAAAATTGTAGCTAGGTTTTTCTTTATTTAAGACTTTAAGCACCATCAGTCCTTTAGATTCAGAAATAAAGTCAATCTGATCCTGCAGCCCTTGCTGAAAGAGTTTCTGACTCAATGGGAGTTCTGCCTAAGACAGGTCTGCAGGATTTGGCCTTAGCTTTGAAAGCCTCTCGTTGGTCATTAGTTACCGCTGTTATGGATTTTCTTTTCATTCTCTTTTTGATGTCTACTTTGAGGTCTTCAGCAGAATCTAAATAGTCGTACCAGAGGATGTTTTATGTTCAGCATGCTTATTTTCAAGTTTGTGTTGGATTCTGATTCTCTTAATTAGTGCTAATATACCCTGGTGAAACAGAGTTCTGCTTTTCATTTTCTATGTACATTTACAGAAAGGAAGGAAGAAATGTCACTCACAAACAAGCATTTTTTTAAAACTTTTTCTAGTGCTTTTTAGTGAGCGATACGGGATTTTCTGCCTCCATAAGTAACAAAAGAAAAGGCATTATTAAGATATTAAGTTGATGCAACTTGATTGTGTCTCCGATTTGGTTTGAGAAATTAGAATTACTGGTGCTCACCTAAGCATAAAAAATGTAGTTCCCACACACGCAGTGCTCATGTACTGTATGTAAATTGCTGTATAATACAACCCA